>NC_091123.1:80824753-81527253 GCF_040183065.1 Periplaneta americana | reverse complement strand
TGGTTCTGCTGTATTGTTTGTAATGAGCACAACGTAAAAACAATATGTTAATGGCTTATGAGCGAACATGTCAACGGAACAATTATTATTACTGGTTCAAGAAATAAATTGTTTATGCTCTCATATCTTTGAAGGAGATGACAGTACGAAAATTTCGCAAAATCTTGCTAGCGTAACACAGACAACAACTTGTACAGCCGCCATGATAGCCATTGAACCTTCCAGCTGTGTTGTTCCTATTTCGCTGTAACGTGACGTCATTGTTGTCCACCGGTCCGGTGAGATTCGGAATACGCTACATGTAAGTGGATACCAATTCGTCTTTCGCTCGTATTAAGTAAGCTGACCCGGCCTATACCTCGTCAGATTCTAAATTACCAACCAGCAGGCAAGAGATCCTTTCGTCGACCCTTCAAACGTTGGATAGAGACCGTAACGGATCCCTAGGTTCAAAACATGCATACGCCATAGGCATTAAATTGCTTATTACTATCAAAAGATGGAGTTGCGTCACTGTTACGAGGAAATCTGACCGTGTCATCAACGTTTCTAACATTAAAAATTATAAAACTATAAATATTGTTTATTGTGTTCAGTTTACCTAGCTTTCTTCTATTACCATACTTTTCGCTGCACAATTCCCATTACCGTCGAGCGGGGTGACTTTGTGCCATGAGGGTGATTTTGTGCCATTCGCGCATTTCATAAAAAAAAACGTAAGGAAGTAGTCTTTAAAACCTTCACAAGGTTTTAAAGACTACTAAACGTAAGGAAGTAGACTTTGAAACCTTGTAACAGTCTTAAAGGATACTTCCATACGTTTTTCGCGAATGGCACAAAGTCACTCCTCGCGACGGTAGTTATCCAACGTTAAGAACTATAAAACTATAAATTATTATGATGTGTTCAGTTTACCTAGCTCTACTTCTATTAACAAATTTCTGGCTGCACAATTCCCATTAGTTATCCTACGTTAAAACTTATAAAATTATATATTGTTATAATTCCCAAGAAATTAGTTCGATTAATTAAAATGTGTCTCAGTGAAACGTACAGCAGCGTCCGTATAGGTCAGTTTTTGTCAGATGCGTTTCCAATTCACTGTGGGCTAAAGCAAGGAGATGCACTATCACCTTTACTTTCTAACTTTGCTCTAGAGTATGCCATTAGGAAAGTCCAGGATAACAGAGAGGATTTGGAATTGAACGGGTTCCATCAGCTGCTTGTCTATGCGGATTACGTGAATATGTTAGGAGAAAATCCACAAACGATTAGGGAAAACACGGGAATTTTTCTTGAAGCAAGTAAAGAGATAGGTTTGGAAGTAAATCCCGCAAAGCCAAAGTTTATGATTATGTCTCGTGACGAGAATTTTGTACGAAATGGAAATATAAAAATTGGAAATTTATCCTTTGAAGAGATGAAAAATTCAAATACCTGGGAGCCACGGTAACAAATATAAATGATACTCGGGAGGAAATTAAACACAGAATAAATATGGGAAATGTCTGTTATTCTTCGGTTGAGAAGCTTTTATCATCCAGTCTGCTGTCAAAAAATCTGAAAGTTAGGATTTATAAAACAGTTATATTACTGGTAGTTCTTTATGGTTGGGAAACTTAGACTCTCACTTTGAGAGAGGAACATAGGTTAAGGGTGTTTGAGAATAAGGTTCTTAGGAAAATATTTGGGGCTAAGGAGGATGAAGTTACTGGAAAATGGAGAAAGTTACACAACACAGAACTGCACGCATTGTATTCTTCCCCTGACATAATTAGGAACATTAAATCCAGACGTTTGAGATAGGTAGTGCATGTAGCACGTATGGGCGAACCCAGAAATGCATATAGGGTGTTAGTTGGGAGGCCGAGACATAGATGGGAAAATAATATTAAAATGGATTTGAGGGAGGTGGGATATGATGATAGAGACTGGATTAATCTTGCTCAGGATAGGGACCAATGACGGGCTTATGTGAGGGCGGCAATAAACCTCCGGGTTCCTTAAAAGCCAGTAAGTAAGTAAGTAAGTAAGTAAGTAAGTAAGTAAGTAAGTAATTATATTGTTATAATGTGTTCAGTTTACCTAGCTGTACTTCTGTTAACAAATTTTACGTTGCACAATTCCCATTAGTTATCCAACGTTAAAAATTATAAAACTATAAAATGTTGTAATGTGTTCAGTTACCTAGCTCTATTTCTATTAACATATTTTTCGCTGCACAATTCCCATTAATTTTCCAACATTAAAAATGATAAAACTATAAAATGTTATATTGTGTTCAGTTTACCTAGCTCTACTTCTATTACCAAATTCTTCGTTGCACAATTCACATTATCACCCTAATTAGGGGCGCAAGCGGTCAAGTACACCACATCGCCGCTGAATAGAGAAACGTGGCATTGCTTTCAGTAGAATCTAGATTTTTGTATACTGCACCTTGTGAGGTATCTGTTGACTATCCCGTACCTCTGTAACTTAACATTTCAAACTGTCACAGTGGCATATCTGCAACCGTATTGATTCGCAGCTTACAGCATCAATTATTGAGGCTATGTGACGTGGAGAGATGCTCTTTCGTGTCGGAAGTTATGGAGGAAAGGACAATTTTTCACCATTTCCTCCTCATCAGTCTTGCACTGTTAGAACGTTTCTCATATAGGGATATATTATCGAAGAATAGAGATCAGGTGTGTTATGAATGAACCTTCAATTCGGCGGACCGAGTTAGCTCTGTGGTAGCGCGTCTGCCTTCAGACTAGCCGGCCCGGGTTCGATTCACAGTGGAGTCAGAGCTTTTCCTGTACAATTTCTACCTTGAGACTAGCAGGAGTGGCGGTGCACAACTTATAATCACTAGATTGTGCACCATTATGCTTGGGTTAAATCTCAAATGTCTCGGCACTGCATTTGAAGAGAAAGCATACGTATATCACTCTTGATAGTGATTCGTCAGTCGGACGAGGACATTAAGCCTGGTGGCCCCCTTGGTGCTATTCGACAGGAGTAGGCTACGTGCCGGCACCGAGTTTGCCCTTTTACGTTCCTCGTCTTCATCATTATCCTCACCTATTCCTTACACTACATTTACACGAATATTTAAACATACACTTATCCCAATACATGTCAGAGTCCAGCCATATATCCGCAGTATGCGGAACCAATATCATGCACACACATGTTGTAATGTAATCTTAACTTTTAAATTAGACAGTTCTACAGAAATATGGCTATCTTAGGCATATCATTTACATGTCTGTAGAGATCGATTTCTCTTCAGGTATTGAAAGAAATTTATTTATACAAACATACATAAGTGTTCCGTCCAAGGGAAAGTCTTCCACTGCAAACCCAGCATTTTCCAATCTTTCCTATTTTCTGCCTTCGTCTTTATCTCCGCATATGATCATATAGCTAATATAATATAACGCAAGGTATAAAATAAAATATCTATAGCCTAATAATTATATCAGGAGCTATAAAAAATATTTCAGTCCCAATGATATTAAGACACAGGAGTCGGTTAAGGCGCTTGCCTACTGGTCTGAAGTTGCGCTCGGGCGCGGGTTCGATCCCCGCTTGGGCTGATTACCTGGTTGAGTTTTTTCCGAAGTTTTCCCCAACCGTAAAGTGAATGCCAGGTAATCTATGGCGAATCCTCGGCCTCATCTCGCCAAATATCATCTCGCTATCACCAATCTCATCGACGCTAAATAACCTAGTAGTTGATACAGCGTCGTTTAATAACCAACTAAAACCAAATAAGGTTCGGATAAAGTAGCTTATCAGGATAGGCTGTATAGTCGTATAGGATAGAGCCTTGACTTGCTTCAGACTAAGTAGGCACTACTCCCTTCCACTAGTTAAAACTCTACCTGCTGGGAAGAGCACTTCCCCATCCCCGTAGCTAAAACATCAGTGAATGGACAATATAGCTGATAGGAACAGAATTATGTCATCAATACTATCTTCTGGGAGACACGCGACAACTAGTTGATGTTTGTAAATAATACGCACGGACCAAGAATGCCTATCCTGATAGAGCTACTTTATCGGAACCTTACATGTCAACAACTGATTAAACGAAATGCCTTTACTGCAAGGCAACGAGCGAAATGTGTGTTGCTTTATTCAGAACTTGAAGTTGTATCAACACTGCGAAAAATTTGAAGTTGCAATTATTACAAGTCGATAATGTATTGATATCGCACTTTCAAGGAAGTTGATATGTTAACATACCAGACACACTGGTTCGTGTAACCGAAGTTGTTGGCGCTGCTATGACAGGAAATTCTAATAACAAAATTAAAAGGCTATCCGCAGGGATAACAACACTGTACAGAACGTTACTCGAGACAACTCCTACCGTATGCAATTTGTTCAGACATTATGCGATATAGAGCCGCAGAAACATCACATTTTGCTGTTCATACCACAGCTGCAACAAGAAAACAACATGAACATGAAGTTACAGCTGGATGGTACACCACCTTATTACACCCACGAACTTCGTGAATAACATTTGTCATGAACTGGTGTGAACTGGTGCGGTCGGATGTCCAAATTCTCCAGACTTGAAGCCACCAGGTTGATTTGTTCAGGATTTCGTGATAAATGATGTCTAAACACAGCGATATTGATGATCTCTAAACAAAAATAGTTTCATATATTGAAGAAAATTACCCTGAGATGTTAGAATACTCATGGGAGGAATAAATTAGTTTCCCGAGCTGTGTTGCGTACTCAATTGTGTCTTGTTTATGTCTAATGTGGTCAAAGCTGCCATCCTTTCAGAATGTATTTACGGATTAGAGAAAATTTGTAACGTCCTGACATTCACAGACTAACAAGAGTCTAATGTGGGGGGGTGAAAGCAGAGAATGTTCGGAGTGAAGGTGATCAAAGTAGATTTAAACTTCATCTTGGACTAGGTCATAAAGCTCAAACATTACGTAAATGTAGGTGTGACGATGATGATGGTGGTGATGATGGTGATGATGATGATGATGATATAATTTATATAAAAATCTGTGGGAGAACGTGCACTTTCTACATCATACTGGTATTCATGAGGTTAGTAGTTATTTTATCTCCAAACATAAATACATTGAATTGATTGTTACTTTCTGTCATCTCTAACCGAAACTTGCACTGCACTGTGTACATTTAACTATACAATACTTACAACCAGGCTTCGGTCCTGGGCACAGAAACGCATGAAGTTCAGAACGCACGGGCGATAGTGTTTTGTTGGTCGAGCGGATTGGGAGGTGGAGCGCGCCGTTACTTCGTGTCTCAACATGTAAACAGTCCGTCACAAAATCTATTTCACACTGTACAGATGCAGTATATATACAGTACATTCTTAGTGTAGACAATAAATGTCTACCATTGACGTATTAACATGAGTTGTAACCTTCAATCAGGTGTCTCTACGCCGAAGCCTGTTACACGTACCGCAGCCAAGCAGCAATAGGCCTACACACAACGGTAATGCACATTACGGACCCACCTGTGCTGTTGCAGTCACCCTTCCATGACGTCATTTATACTCCGTGTGCTCTAAACCTCATATTGATTACTCTGTATCCCTAGGCCGAAGCCTGCTTATAATTCACCCAGGATTGCAGACACATCTGAAATTGTCACCCTCTACCAAACAGGAACTATGTTCACCACATTTTGATTTTCCAGTTCTGCATGAATCTTCATCTAAAATATAACAATGTAAACAGATAGACAAAGCTCCTACAAAATACCTTTCCGATTTCGAACACATGTAATTTACGTTCTATGAATTTGAGGTGAATGAAAATAGTACCAGTAGAAAGAGAAGCTCAAAAAGTTTAATTCTTTACCTTAAAGAGTTCAATGTGTCCCCCTTGGTAATACATCAAGCCTATAGTTCAGTTCCACGTAGAACACTTACTGTAGAAATAAACGCCTTGTAGTTCCGTATGTATTACTTTTCATCTATGATCATTACAAGTTTTTCACTTACTTTAGTGATTGTTATTTATCTTCAAAGTTTGTAACTACCTTCCTGTACAATCTGTATAATATTATGGATTCTCGTCTCATATAACTAAGTTTTTGTTCTTGCTGTCTTAAGCATTAAAAACCATTGACAATGATATCTTCACGTGTTCATTTTCTGCTAATAACGTAGATTGCTAATAACCGACGTCAACACTTTTTCCTAACGAACAAGCATTGTAATAGAAATTTACCTCGTTGGTTCTGGACATCGAAATATAAATAAAAGCTTCACCCCTATCGCTGCACCTGATGTATCCTTTGATTTATGGTTCCTCACTTCCACAAAGTAACAGCTGTCTTTCTCGTCTGCACACCCGGTTTACTCACTCCCTTCCTCAGTTTTTTCACTTTATCTTTTCATTGTACTATACGAAATATAGAGAAAATAATATGATACTAAAATAAGATTATTTTAAAACTTCATAGATGTACAAGTCCAGAAAAAAATGGTCCGTTTGAATTTTCTGAGTTCCAGATAACTCATTGCGCATGCCCAGCGCTCCGAAGCAGTGGTACACACGAGCTCGTTTTGGCAGTTATTCAAATTAATTTCACTTCGATAGTTGTACCTAACCCGAAAGGTATTTAAAAAGATGCGATGAAAGTTGATCTATTCTTAATAGTTGGTGAATATTTATAAATCGTGATGATAATAAACGAAATTAAGTTGCATAATTAATTAAAAACTCTTTCCTCCATAGTATCTGAACTCTGAACTTTGTACCCTGCGATCAAGCACGCTATCTCAGAGCTATCGGAATGCTTGCGATGAATTGTTATAATCGGGGTTGTCATATTGCCCGGCAAGGTGAACTTCCGATTTGACCTTGTAGGTCAGGGCGCTGAAGTCGACTTGTGTATGTTTATGTTACGATACGAATATGTCACAGCATGTTGCACATATTTTCCGCGTCGAAAGTTTGCTTTGCCTCGTTGTACTGCATTGTATTTGTTTATATAATGACTCTTATGCATTAATTTGTTTTTGGGTCATTCCATACAAAATTTTAAGAATATGCCAGAGATGTCATGAATTTTTTGGGCTTTTAATATAATAATGTTATTATGAAAATAAATTAAACTGCCAACAATGACCGCCATATCATTAATATTTTAGTCATAGGGATGACTGACAAATGAGTTACATATCATCCATCATTTAAATTATTTTAGACACCCTATATGAAGTGTCATCGAAACTAAACAGACGCCATTGTAAACCTGAACAACCATATTTTAATACCTTAAGGACTAATTCGAATAATATTGAGAAATGCTCATAAAAACATCTCATTGAATAAAAGAAATAGTTTTATATTCGAATGCATCAAATTAAATTTCTGCCAAATTCATTCGTATTAAAGAAAATCTTATTCCTAATCCATCTCCCAAGTTTTATGACTTTACCTAAAAAAACCTGGGAATAATTAAATTAATAACATTTTTATTTTTTGTTCCGACGATCAAAAATCGCTTGCTATGTGTGGCGGTCGCAGCTTTCGCGAGACTTCGTAACGATGAGTAATCTCAAGCGTCCGTCTCCCTGACCTTGATCGCGCAATATTCTGTACGACGGGAGAGCCTACCTGCTGAGCTGCTTTGTTCCGGTGAGTTATTTTTATTAAAAACTGACATGATATTTAAGTTCACCATTCTGAAATGTTCACAGTGGAATCAAAATACTCTAAAGAATTAAACACATGTTTTTTCATCTGTAAAAATGAATTGCATTTTGTGTTCTACATTTTTTTAACTGTTTTACGGTGGTTAACTATTAAAAAATTATATATATTTATTTATTTATATTTATATATACAGTATATATATATATATATATATATATATATATATATATATATATATTTCATTTTAAGTGCATTCATAAACAAGGCTCTCCTTTTTAGAATTGCATTGAAATCAATTTTCCATCTTCCTTTACATATTAAGAAAACTTCAATGAATGTAACCGTGTTCTTTGTTAAACCAGTATTTTAAATTCTGATTGCTGCCAAACTATGAAAAATATGAATACAGTATTGCTTGAAATTCATATTTAGAACATACAAAATAACCTACTACAATAGTTTTAACTTTTAAGACATCATGGTTCCAAAACATACTTTTTTGCATGGAATGACCCTTTTATTTTCTCGTGGAAATTATCATGCTCCCCTACGCTTTGGGCGCTAAACATTACACCCATGAATAAAATTTTACTTTACTCTCTTGTATCAAGTAGCATATTATCCCTTACTTGTATACTTGTAGTATTGTCTCCTCTTCTGCTAAAAATACTATATCTTCAGGAAATCTCGAGGACTTTATTCCTCTTTTTCTTACTATCATCGTCCAATGTTCTGAAAACAGTTCTTCACTATATCTTCCAAGTATATGTTGAACAGGGTAGAAATTATTAGACCTATTATTGTGCTGTATTTCCGTAAAGGATGGGTTTACTTGTACAAATAAATTTGTGTAGATTTTTTTTTTTACTTATTAAAAATTGTGTCTCGATGTTCTTTTTCGATATGAAATTTCCTAGAATTAAAAAAATTAAAAATGGTATTTTTCTTTCTCTAGAATTGTTATATTTTTTGTCCATCACTTCGGATTCAAGTGACTTATAAATATTGAATACGTCAAAAACTGGCGTGCTGAAAACCAGTTTTTGGGTATGAGGTGGGAGTTACTGAAATAAAAGTCACGAAATCGAGTTTTTGCAACATCAAAAATTTTTCTGTTTTACATTTCTTATAATGAGGAAGATTATGTGAGGAAGAATGACTCAGATTGTAAGAGTCGATTCGAGTTTTGACGTCATCAGCAAGACTCTGTTCTTTCACTGATTCGGTTTCTTTCTGAATGTACTAATCTCTCCTGTCTTCCCCACTACAACTCGCCCAACAGAGGTTGAATAGCTAATGCGCAAAATAACTGAAAATTATAGTGAAAAATTTTGTTTCCATACCGCAAAAAACAACATTTATAATTCCGCACAATTCATCTCATAACGCAATACCAAATTTATTCTAACCCATTCTGTACCGTGAAGATGGCGCTGATGAATGTGTGTTCGATGTTCGGTGTAGATGGTGCTGAACAGGGGCGGAGGTTCGATGTCTCCATAACCACAGTTGAAAGGAAGTGTTCGTACGAACTGTCATGTACGCCGATGATATCTTAATTTATAAATCAGATAAGTCTTCGCAGAGATTAGCCTTCGCAATTGGAACAGCAATAAGAGATATGGAAAAATGGTCTTACACTTCCGGACTTTCCATAAATCCTACAAAATGCTGCCACATCAGATTTAATTGGACGAGAAACATCACCGAAGAAAGATATCAAGTAGATAACGATGTCATTCCTTACAAAACGTCGGTTAAAATCTTGGGCTTAATAGTAGATTTGAAGCTTTCCTTCACTAAGCATATTCAACATATACAATCCCAAATTCTTCCTAGATTAAATATAATTAAATGCTTAACCAATACATGGTGGGGAGCAGATCCCGGGTTATTGCTATTAATATACAAGATATATATTAGACCAATTATGGAATATGAATGCTTCGCTTTCGCTAGTAGTAGTAAACGTAATATATCCGAATTGGATATACTTCAAAACATAGCTCTTAGAATAGCTTTAGGCTTAATGAAAACAACGCCGATTAAATCGGTCTTGCATACGGCTGCAATATCCCCAATTTTACACCGGTTTCAATTCCTAACAGATAAGTTTATAATTAAGAGAACTGCAATAATTTCTCATATTCTACTTCCAAAACTAAAATTACTGTGCCGATTGGCTCGAAATAGTCGCAGACTTTTTCTTAATACTCCATTGGTTAAGAGTTATCAGCAGGTTGAAATATTTGTGCCTAATATTTTAAAAAACAAAACACATCCGAGTTATACTATTCCGTATTTGGCATCTTTCTATAAGATTCCTATTCATTTAAATTTTCTTAATATAGAACATCCAATAACACAGAATAACTCAGCAATATATAACTCTCTATTCCAGGAAAAATTGTCTGCATTCATTGATTACGATCACATTTATACAGACGGATCCAAACAACATTCAGGAGCTGGTGCTGCGTTCTGGATTCCCAGCCAAAATAATTATGAGATATATAAGCTCCCGAGTGAGACTTCTATTTTCTTAGCAGAAATAATGGCTATTAGACAGGCTATTATATATTACATTAGTGGAAATAATCGCAGACCGAACAACATACTAATTATCTTTACAGACTCATTGTCCTTAACATTGGATCTATATACATTTAAATCGAACAAAGATAACTGGCACCTTAATAATATTAGATTCCTTTTATGGAGAGCCCGCCAGCAATTTTTGGACATTACACTCGCATGGATTCCCGGACACTCAAACATAAGAGATAACGAGTATGTAGATCACCTGGCTAAAAGAGCAGTACTCTCAGGAAAACTGCTAAATGTACTTCTTCCTTACAATACCTATACACCAAAACTGAAGCTAAATCTCCAAACTGCAAATCAAACCTGGTGGTTAAAACAAAACTTACAATCACCTACAGATTTATATACTCTCGAAAACAGATGGCTACACATTCCATGGTTTAGTAAATACAAGCTAAAAAGAAACGAAATAGTTTTAATTAATAGATTGAGGGTAAATCATACACTAAACCCGGAAAAATTATTTCTTTTCAAATTAACTTCAAATCCTTATTGTCATTGTGGAAATAGGAGGCCAAATAATGAACATCTTTTCTTTGAGTGTGAATTAAATAATAGACACAGGTAAAAAAATGTATGAGGAATTACAGCAAAAGAAGCTAACTTTACCGACTTGTCTTAAAACATTACTAGCGTCGGCAAATATGAACATTATAAGTATATTAATCAAATTTATTAGACGTAGCAAAATTAAAGTATGAGGAATATTGATTTTTCATGAAACCAAAGAAGATATTGTACTTTCGCAGATGATTTAATGATAAGTCAGAGACTATAGTATAAGAAATTCGAGCTGGCTATATGGACATTTTTTGGTGACCGAGGCCATAAAAGAGAAAAAAGAAGAAGAAGAAGAAGAAGAAGAAGAGGAAGAAGAAGAAGAGGAAGAGGAAGAAGAAGAAGAAGAAGAAAGGAAGTGTTGCTGTTGGAAGGAAGTGCTGGCTGTGATAGGAAGTGAATTTAAAGTGAAATGTCATTTATAAGAACGGTCACATCGTGGCGTGGAATGCATTGTTAAGGACAATTTCAAATATAGAAAACAGTGTAAAATGAGTACGGGAAATATTTCGTGCCCATTACTACACAGAAACTGCAAATTTCTTTCACAAGTAAAAATTACAAACAGTAACAAATATAAATGACACTCGGGAGGAAATTAAATGCAGAATAAATATGAGAAATGCTTGTTATTATTCGGTTGAGAAACTTTTATCATCCAGTCTGCTGTCAAAAAATCTGAAAGTTATAATTTATAAAACAGTTATATTACCGGTTGTTCTATATGGTTGTGAAACTTGGACTCTTACTTTGAGGAACAGAGATTACGGGTGTTTGAGAATAAGGTTCTTAGGAAAATATTTGAGGCTAAATGGATGAAGTTACAGGAGAATGGAGAAAGTTACAGAAGGCAGAAGTGCATGCATTGTATTCTTCACCTGACATAATTAGGAACATTAAATCCAGACGTTTGAGATGGGCAGGGCATGTAGCACGTATGGCGAATCCAAAAATGCATATAGAGTGTTAGTTGGGAGACCGGAGAGAAAAAGAACTTTGGGGAGGATAATATTAAAATTATAAATTGATTTGAGGGAGATGGGATATGATGACAGAGACTTGATTAATCTTGCACAGGATAGGGACCAATGGCGGGCTTATGTGAGGGCGGCAATGAAGCTGCAGGCTCCTTAAAAGCTATTTGTAAGTATGTTATCGAAAACTGTATCTGCTTACGAATGCATGTGGGAACATATTCGTGATTTGTGTAGTGATGATTTTAATCCTGAAACCATAATTTTTAGATTTTGAAGTTTCTGCTCATAATGGAGCCAAAAAAGTGTTTCCTAACATAACCATTATTGGCAAATGTCAGGTAATTTATGGCGAATCCTCGGCCTCATCTCCCAAACTATCATATCGCTATCACCAATTCCATCGACGCTAAATAACCTCGTAGTTGATACAGCGTCGTTAAATAACCAAGTAAATAAAAAACATAACCATTAAAGGCTGCGGTTTAGACCAGATGTTGCGGTATAGGAAGATACTCGACCTGGGATTTCGCTCTGAATATACCAATCCTAATTCCGAAGCAGGAAAGTTCCTGAAAAATATATTTGATTTAAAATATGTACCTCCACGAAGAGTAGGGGATGCGTTTGTTGAGTTGCATAGCATTGCTCCTAATCACAATCAGTTAACGAGACCCTAGACTAGACTATGCACTTGAAAACTATGTAAGTGAAGATGCTAAATTCTCTCCTAAATTGTGGGCCATTGTACCAACAGATGAAATCAGAACTATGAATGCGGCGGAATCGTTCCATCGTCATTTGAAACGACAATTTTACCAATCTCATCTCTCTATTCTTGAATTTACGGAAGTGTTAAAGTAACTGCAGAGTAAAACGTATCTTTCTTTCAACACAGTGCGTTATAACAGAAAAACAAACAGACGTGACCAAGATAATCATCGTGTTGCAACTGAACTATGGAGGAAATATCAAAGTGATGAATTATCGTTACTGGAGTACGTTAAAAAATTGCTTCGGTTCCAGCCCATCGTACTGTAGACATACGGCATACCGGGACAATCACAGGACAGTGTGCTTCAAAGGTAAGTTGTTGTATAATTATGTATTAATTTTATTTAATGATTTGTTAATTTGGGGGCTGGAAATATTTTGCGCATTTGCAATCCGTCGTTTTGCGGGAAAGAAAATATGGAATTTTGCGGATTAGCAGTACCTATTTGCGTAAAAACAAACCGCCGTCCTACTCGAGGTAACAGCATTCCTTCGTTCTGGTTGGTCGCTTCACGAACCGTAACTTCTAGTTCAGTTTGAGTAGTTCGAATTTGAATAAGTGATTCGTGCAATGTTCCGTTTCAGGTTAGCTTTCTCCTTGCTCAAGGCGGTTGTCGCGTTAATGTATGTATTAAATTTAACGAAGTTAGCAAGTGTTACTATTGTTATAATGTCAAGGTATTAATATTCCTAGCTTTTATTTCTAGTTGAGTGCTTTGCTCATTACTAGAACAGAAAGGGAGCGCTGCGTAGAGTTTGTATCATAATATAGTTTCGCAGCACATGTTATATTAAGTTACAGAAAGTTAGTGTTACCGTTTACCTAATATTGAGACAACAGTAAGTAAAGTACTGATTTCATCGTCTTCGCGTAGAGGAGAAGTATGTACTATAAGTGAAATATATAATCTTACGACTACCGTCTGTATTCATTAGTGCATTTTATCTCCTCGCGTAATTCTCCGCATAACATTTAGGGCACGTTTTCAGAATATTATTATTCCTCGCATAATTTCTTCCTCTTATATTGAAATATTCATGAATGGCGTTCTTGAAGGAGAAACGAATGCTCATCTTTTTAAACATCGTAAAAATACTTATGAAAACCCATGTCATTAGTCATTCCTTGTACGGTGAGAAAATCCTCTGGCGACACGGAAGATGATCTGGAATTTTTTGTGCGATAAAAGAGTGGCGTGTAAAATATATGTACGTTTATTTTCTTTATGTAATTAATAAATTGTTTACATGTCAGAGTCGCCCCTCGGTAGCGTGGTTGGTATAGCGCTGGCCTTCTATGCTCGAGGTTGCGGGTTCGATTCCGGCCGAGGTCGATGGCATTTAAGTGTGTTTAAATGTGACAGGATCATGTCAGATTTACTGGCATGTAAAAGAACTCCTGCGGGACAAAATTCCGGCACACTGGCGACGGTGATATAACCTCTGTAGTTGCGTGCGTCGTTAAATAAACTATAATTTCAATTTACATGCCAGACTGCATCATATTACTTCCATGTGATGAGAATTAGTCCATGAAAATACGTGCTGTTCTCCCGCTAAATCATTGCCCGCTTATTGCTGAGTGCGTATGGCGGGAATCTCAGCGTTCTTACCACTGGTCGGAAGAGTGAACTCCCCGCGGGTAGGAAACAGCCTATCTGTATTTGAATATTATAATGCATCAGACATCATTAGTTTGGTCTTAAAGTGCACCTTGATATGGATCGTATGTAAATAATGTGCATTATTCTCGACAACATTACTTTGGTTAAAGGAACAAGAGTATAAGTGACTACTGACCATTTTAATGAAACTTATACCTCAACGAAAAGAATGGTGAAACGAGCGTTGAGCGACTTCCGCCGATTTTGGAATAGACACCGACGCACTTGAACTGCAAACATAGAAAACATAAAATGACACTCAATCGCTTTCACCTTCATCTTGACGGGATAATAAAAGCCTAAATTAACCTAACCTAACCGCGTCGGTGTCTTCCAAAATCGGTGGAAGTCGCTCAACGCTCGTTTAACCGAAAGAATTAGTATCTTGTAATTCTTTCCTTTCAATCTTGCACTTTTCTTCTCCGTAGTCCACTATGAGTCTCGTACTATATAGTACATCGCTTCAGCGTAATTCCAAAACTTCATTCTTTTCACAAAAGCTGAAGTTAAATAGGTTCTGGATTATTTCCTATGACAAGTCGCAAATTCAGTAGTCATTATATTGTAATAAATATAGTATGTTATATCGCGAGACTTGCAGATCATTGTATAGCTTTGGCTATGAACTTGTAATTTAAAAATATTATATATTTTCACTTTGAATTCCATTAAAAAATCGTCAAACAGATAATTGTAAGTAGTCTATTCAATAACAAGGTTTTATGATTGGTACGTGTATCTTTATATTTTTCTTCTACATCAATTTCTCTGTTGATGTACCTATAGATATCCTGTAAAAGTTGAGGTGCGTTATGTTTCTATATTCCTGACAGTTTCATTTCGTATTGAGGTAGAGAATTTTATGTGTTTAGTAATAGCTGAGTTGCGATTGCAATATGTAGATACTGTTTTCAGTCTTGCTCCGAAATTAATGAAGTTGAACTTATTTGAAAGGAATTAGACTGTGTTCAGTTTTTATATTCATAGTTTCATTCCATTCTTCATGTAGATTTGAGTTAATTTATTATTTCGCATCAGATAAAAGTTCTCGTCAAATATTTGAAAAACAGTTTATTGACAATAAATCTGGTTCTATGTGCACCATAGTTTATATCTTATTTCAGCTCTCATAAACCAATTGTTGCATTTCAAATTTTGAAGGGTACTGAGTATATAAGTATTAAATTTAACGATAATTTTTCGTATCTCATTTCACGATCATTTAAGAAAATGAGTACGCATTTATATCTTAAGAATTTTCACGTATATCGCGCATAGAGGTTACATACTGATTCTGTTATGAAGGAAACTGTGGAGATAGAATACGTAACCTTGTTGTTTAGTACTCTAGCATTAACTGAGTTGTCACAGAATACGAAAGCTGTTGGCTTTGTATTCTTGCAAATATTGGAATTTATATTTAAAATCTTTCACACACTTTCCCCTATCTGGAGCTCGGATTTCACACACAATCTCACTCTCATGTGTTGCAATCAGCTGTAGAATATTACTGATTTCCATGGACTAGCTAAAGGCTTGTGTAAAATTTTCTCCGGCACCGGGATTCGAACACGGGTTTTCATCTCTACGCTCTATCCAATAAGCCACACCGGATTCCAATTCCGATGCCGGATTGAATCCTCTCAGTTTAAGCTCCACCTCTTACTTTCCCTTTAGCGGCCAACCCTCATGCACTGTGTCATAGAAGTGTGACCTTGATACATGTCCAACATACTAATGTGTAGAGGTGCACTCATTACGAGTGACTAAATGGCCGGAATCTGACGGAATAAGGGTCGTCTTAAATCACTAAGTGATTAGGGCCTACATAAGGCTACGCATATCATAATTATTGCGATGTACCGAAGCACATAGGCCTGTGATATATCCGTGCAGGAATTCTGCGTTATCATATGATAAGCGTTTGCATCCATTTTTCCGAAATCAACTTTGAGATTTACCACTTTTCCGAATGATCTTTTTTCCGAAACCTACGTTTCCGAATTCATTTCTCGAAGTAACCATTTCTTTTACGCTTTCCCTGTTTACCGAAATTAATAACCCGATACATTATTACGATAAATAGTGCCCGTTCTATGTTACCTACAACCAAGTAGCCTGGGTTCGATTCCCGGTCGGGGCAAGTTACCTGGTTGAGGTTTTTTCCGGGGTTTTCCCTCAACCCAATACGAGCAAATGCTGGATAACTTCGGTGTTGGACCCGGACTCATTTCACCGGCATTATCACCTTCATCTCTTTCAGACGCTAAATAACCTAAGATGTTGACAGAGCGTCGTAAAAAACCTACTAAAATGAAAATAAATACAAGCGTCATAACTTGTTACTCATACTATTTGGGGCAGATGCTGTATAGACGCATTCAGGCTGAAAGTCTAACGACAGGAAGCTTACAACGATATCGAAAACAATGTAATAAGAGTATACACCTATATGTTGCTATCATTAGCATTTGTTCCTCCAGATCGTGTAAAACAATAAAATTATTCGAAGAACTCGGAAAAGATGCGCTTGATACCATACTACCTATATATGATTACTTTGATCTGCGTTACATCAGTTTGCGAAGAGGTAGAGGCAGAATACGACGTGTACCACCGCGCTATGACACTCGCATATGGAATCAAGACCAATCAACATTGCAAGTGAACACGAGACCAACAGTGTAATTGAAGCGTGGCATAATAGATTTCAAATGCTCATCAGTAAGCACCATCAATCCCTTTATACGGCCTTAGCTGAAATTCGCAAAGAACAAGCCGACACTGAGGTGATGAACGAGAGTTGAGATTGGGAAGGAAGGTAAAAGCAAAGCCAAGAAAGCGGTAAATAGCAGCACAAAACAGAATCAGGACAATAACACTGTAATACGAAACAGTATTTAAGAAGAATTTCGTACAATTTTAGCACATGAAAAGGCATTAAATGTAGGCCATAACTTGTAATACATTCAGTTTTAAGTGTAAAATTATAATGATTTTATTGTGCCCTTAACTTTACTAATTATTTCATTTGATATTCTTTATTTCGGAAAACAGGTCCTATGAAAAAATGATCATTCGGAAATGAGGATTTAAAAATGTCCATTCGGAAAAATTGGTATTCGGAAAGTTGGTCTCTAAAAAATGACCTGAAACCGTAAACAAGAGCCCATGTAGGCTATATTTGCTTTTTGTGGACAGTCGTGTGAAATTGTTGTCTACATACAGCTAGACTCGCGTCAAGACTCGCTCCAAATTTTAATCCATTTGTGTACTTGTACGAAGAATTTAATACTTAATTATGTACACAAGTCAGTCTATAATATTAGTGGCAATAATGTCTGTATTTGGCGCTTTCAGCGGTAAATAACGTAAGCTGATAACAGTGAGAAAGAGGTGCATCTGATGTGAGTTTTAAGACGAGAATCTCATTTATAAGATACTTTTAGTGAGTTTAATTTGTAGACTTATCTGTAAAATGCTCTAAAATGTTCAGCAAATAGGAACAAAGATGCTTCATTAAAATTCGGATTGCAAGGGCGAGAATGCCTCCTCAGAATACTTTAATTCAAATGTTGCTATTAATTTTATTTTCGAATGATCCATATATTTTCTGAATGCTTTTTGGATAGGTAAAATGTATTTCAGTTCAAAAAAATTTAAAGTGACGTGTACTGTACATTGAAAGGAAATTCTTTATAATCTCTGACGACTTTCTATAGACTTAAATACCTTTCATTCATAGAATTAAACTACCGGTTTAATTCAATCGTATTATTATTCAGCTGCTGGCGTCCTATCTTGTTCTATATTTTCTACTCAATCTGTTTTCATTCACTCTTATAATTTGGACATCTTATACAGTATACTTTTTTCCTCCCATCTATGCATTCCTTTATTGATTACATTTTGCACCAGTCTGACACTTTGACTTCTTACATGTTCTCTTCTTGTCTTACCCTATTGTGTTAAATGGTGTGAATGCTTACATTTCAACTCAGTGTGAATTCTGCAGCATTTAGAGTTACGGCGAATCCATAGGAATGTAGCTGGTGTGTGTTAAAATACCATAGCACACGGAGTGTAGTGAGAATTCAGTGTGCCTTCAGACAGGAGTTTAAAAATGCTGCATCTCCTAAAAAGACGATTCTGAGGTGGTACAGTACACATAAATTATGTTCCTATAGGTTCCCCATATCTCTAAATACTGCAGAATTCACACTGAATTCAAATGTAAACATTTACACTATGCTTCTATCCAACAATGCCACAATGATAAGCGAAGAGCGGGAACAGCGACTTTTTTTTTCTTATGGTGCCATCTATTATTTTCCGCCAACAGTTATATTTACACATCCCCTGAAATTCTTTGAGCTCTTCTTTCTAATAGCACCAGAATGAATTTCGTAATACGCATAGTTACAGTATTATAGCAGTGCATAAATAATTATGGATTGTTTCTGTGGACGCGCAGTGTATATATAGGGTGCGGCAGTGGATTATGATGGTTTTTATAGCCCTGTTGTGGGATACTCAGGACGAATTAAAAGAAAAATCATATACTGAAAGTAATCTAGTAAATTGCAATTTATTAATGTCTGATTTCTTTTTAAAAAGCTACATTTCGTAAGTAACCTTCACGGCAACGAATACATTCCTGCAATCTGCTATGAAAATTCTGCATAACTCGCCTCAACAAAACAGATTGATGGCACTAATTTCGTTCCTTATATTTTGTTTCAGCTGGATGATGGAGCGAGGCTTGTTGCGATACACCCTACTTTTGAGATAACCCCATAGGAAGTAATCAGCTGCAGTGAGGTCAGGAGATCTTAGCGGCCAGGCAATGTCTCCTAATCCTGAAATTATTTGTCCTGGAAACATGTTTCACAACCAGCTTAGTGAACCATGAGTAGTGTGCGCTGATTACTTCCTATGGGGTTATCTCAAAAGTAGGGTGTATCGCAACAAGCATCGCTCCATCATCCAGCTGAAACAAAACAAAAGGAACGAAATTAGTGCCGTCGAACCTGTTTTGTTGGGGAGAGTTATGCAGAACTTTCATAGCAGATTACGGGAATGTATTCGTTGCCGTGGAGGATACTTACGAAATGTAGTTTTTAAAAAAGTAATCAGGCAGTAATAAATTGCAATTTACTAGATTACTTCCAGTATATGTGTTTTCTTTTAATTCGTCCTAAGTGTCCCACAACAGGGCTATAAAGACAATCATATCCCACGCCGCACCCTATAGTTTACTAAAGTTGTTATTTACGACCTTCAACTAGCATGTTTTCAAGCATGTTAGAGTACAGTCATATTGTCAATAATAAGATGCATCTTTATCACCGTTTTTCTCAAAACGCAATTTTTATTGTTCTTTTTGCCACAAACTAAAAGTCCAATTTGATTCAAATTTTGCATAGAACTTATTATGCTATATTACACCAAGTATCGAATAATCATTATAGACACGTATTAAGACCGCATGTTAAATATTCTAAAAAGTATTTGTTTCGATTGAAAATATTTAACTTCAAAATGAATAGTGCAGAATAATTTTCATTACTAAGTTGTCAAACTTAATCAGCACATATTTCTTTCCCAAATTTATTTATTTTAAAAGGAAGTTTTTATAACGGACAAACAATAACAGTTTATTTATATTGATATCAAATTTTAACAGTGTTCGTGTTTGTATCAAAAGTCTGTGATGCAAAAGTAGACAAATCTTTCTTAGCCATAGTAGTTTAGGAAAAATTTTAAACCTTGCAGTAATTCTTAGCTCATTGTAAAGCGTATGATGATGTTCGTCATATCCACTGAAATGTCCTGTTTTCCCCCTTCTCTTCTTGTTTATTTTCGTCTTGCATCGACTGTTCCCATACACCTTTCCTTCTGTTTCCTTTCCCTCGCTTCTTCGAAGTTGTGATTGCCTACCGGAAGATGGCAGGTTGTTGGCTACAGTAATTGGCTGATGCAGCCGGAGGCAAGCTTCAGACGTCTAACCTGGCCTAAGTAGGAAGCCACTCTGAAAATCCGGACCCTGGAGCTGATGCGAGCTGAAGCAAAGTGATTGAATCCTGGGGCAAAAAAGAAAAAGCCTTCGACTCTCCCCTCTGCCCCAGCCCACATGCACATATCCGCCCTTACGTTGCTACATCGTAGCCTTCGACCCAAATCTCCAATCTTCATACCCATTTCCTGAACGACGAGCTGTTCAATTCGATTTTCTGTAACGAGTGCAATTCAAATCATTTGGAACGTGATTCCATTGAATGAAGTATTCGCTGTTAAATTTATAAACTTGTCTGTCGGTCGCGCGCAGGAAATTAAAAGGGTGTGGTTCAGACGGCTTCACAGTCATCTGAACACCCCATCCATCGCCACCAAATACACAGCGTAAACAGTGGTGGTGCATTTGTTGTTTTATTGACTTTCTTCCTTGGCCTCACCCATTTCGTATCTAGATTAAGCATTTTTTTATTATGAGATACATTGCAGTAAGTTACGAGAAATGACAAATTGAGTTAAAAAATAATGTAGCAGTGAGATAAAGCAGTGTCCTGCCACCTGATTCCAGTTTTGTTTAATGTCGTAGTGATGAATGAAATTATAAATAGTCATGGGTAAAGACAGAAAATCATATATTAACATGTTAGTATTGCCTGTGTATGTTAATGTTATGTGGACATTCAGAAAAAAAGAAACAAAAGTAGAGTTTAACAAATTAAATAAATTGCAGAAGAATATGATTTAAATATAAACACCGAAAAAAAAACTGTTATTAAAACATGTAAGGTACACAATGAAGACTGGAATATTGAGCTGCCAGATATAAATTAAACAAGTCAATAAGTTTACATATTTAATATCAGAAATTAATAGAAAATTCAGGAATCATCATATATACAAAACATGATTAAAATAATTCGTGAGTGCGCGGGAAAAAGTGGATGTCACCTTAAAGCCAAAATTTAGTTAAGTCAACATTGCTATAGGGAAGAACATTGTGTAGAATGCTCTACCAACCAAACATTGATGAAGGCAGATACTAAAGTTTTTTTTTTTTCCTTTCACCATGTTAATAATGTCAAAAGAAGTGTTTATACAAATTTTGATCACTCGACCGCAATTATGAGGGCCGTAAAAATAAGTTCGACACTGGCCGTTAACAGAAAGAAAACACAATTTCATTGGACAAATCTATTTGAACAGACACAGCAATTGTTGAGCTATTTTTCAACATATTCTCCACTGGAATTGAGACATTAGTCATATCATGGGATAGACAAAGAAGTGCAGATGGCTGTCAAACGCTGGTTCCAATCCCAGGCGGCTGACTTCTACGACAATAGGATACAAAATTGATCCCATGGTGTGACGAATGTCTCAATTCCAGTTGGGGATTTGTTGACGAATAGCGTTGTATCTTTTTCAATAAATATTTCCATGCAATTGTGCTTTTTTCTGTATTTTTGAGATAATTACAAAAAAACACTTTGTAGATATATGTAGCATCACTGAAACAATTTTTCAACTCCATACGCAGAATTTTCTTTCGCCTTTAATTTCAAAGTTATGACTTACAAGCAAACATAATGATGGGGGCAAATAAAAAAGTGAAGGGAAGCAACTAGAAACATTTGATATATGTTAATATGGAGACGAATTTTTTTTCTTCCACCATATTAATAATGTCAAAAGGAATTGCTTATACAAATTTTGGCCATTCGACCGCAATTTCGAAGTCGTCCAGAAGTGATTTTCCCTGGGGCCCTTTCCAGAAAAATGGACAGAATGGAGCGTGTGAAATGGACAGACAGAATAAGAAAATATGAAGCTGTGTTTGAAAGAGTGGGTGAAAAAAGAATGATGCTGAAACTGATCAGGAAGAGAAAATGAATCGGTTGGATCACTGACTGAGAAGAAACTGCCTACTGAAAGATGCACTGGAAGGAATGGTGAACAGGAGAAGAGTTCGGGGCAGAAGAAGATACCAGATGATAGACGACATTAATATAATATATGGATCATATGCGGTGACAAATAGGAAGGCAGAAAATAGGAAAGATTGGAGAATACTGGATTTGCAGTGAAAGACCTGCCCTTGAGCAGAAAACTTTGAATGAATAACATTTTGGTGCATATGTGTTGATTTTTGCGATTGAGGGTCCTATATATTTCTTGGTTATTGACATATTTATTTTATTACAGTGATCCAAATTTGGCTTCGTTTCGCGACTTTATGTTGCTTAAGTAGCCTATTGTATTTTAGGTTTTTAGGAGGGTAAATATAGCAAAGAAATAATTAATTGTGGAAAAATTTGGCGCTTATCGCTATTACCAAAAAGTACGGTCCCTAGCAATGGAGTATATAAAAATAATTTGAATTGTTTAAGGAATTAAGATCTACAGTCATGTCTTATTTTTATAATGAAGCTTCTCCTTTGTAGTCGACTTCCCATTTGACAGGTTCACATGTAGCGGATGGGTGTTGCTTTCCTAGAATTTCTCTAAGGTGACAAATGCGTTCGTCAGGTCGCTAATAACCTTAATTTAATGATAGGCACGTTTTCGCCTTAACTTTCCGGCATTATCTGCTCTCGCTTTCTTGAGACGAGGTGTACATGAAGTGAGCTCATTTAAAACGAGCAGGAGATGCAGTGTTTTTTAGTCGTTATTAACGACACTGTCTCAATTACTAGGATATTTTGCGTCGTAGAGAAGCAAAAGCTAAACATATTCCAAAGGCATTGTAAACCTAAATGTTGATCTGTATTATACGAGAACATTCAGCATATTTTTTTCTTCTTTATATGACCTAATTATTATTGTCTAAAATTAATTGTACAGAATACAATGGCTTGTAAGGGCTCCTACAAAAGACCTTTCCGGTTTCGAACACATGTAATTATTTATTCTATGAATCTGAGGTGCATGAAGAAAGCACCACTGTAAAGAGGAACTCGAAAAGTTTAGTTGTGGCAACATTGTTTTCCTAGTTGGTAACACTGCCTCATAATAGCAAATATAAACAAATCTGTTCCTTGATGAGGCGATATGGCTGCTAGAGAATAGAAAAGCTTGACTTTCATGTGAACAAGTCCGTTATTAATGTCCATCTGCATTACCGAACAAAGTTTGGTGCAGATCTACCCAGTGGGTCTACAATTCGTAAATGGTGCACTGATTTTAAGGCAGGATTCTACGCAAGCGATTGAGATTTCATCCGTATCAGCGACAGTTGCTGCAAGCCCTAAAACCAGAGGACAAAGAGCTAAAAGAAATTTCTGCATAAGTATGCAGACTTTAATTGAAAACCATGATGAATTTATTCGTTCCGTGGTGTTTTCTGATGAAGCCACTTTCCATCTTTCTGGTAAGGTGAGCAGACATAACCTCAAAATCTGGGGGTCGGAAAATCCGCGTACCTACGTGGAACTTGACTGTAGGCTTGATGTGTGTCGTGTTACCAGGGGGGGGGGCACATTGAACATCTTTAAGGTAAGGAACTAACCTTTTTGTGTTTATCTTTCCATTGGTGCTATTTTCATGCACCTCAGATTCATAGAACGTAAATTACATGTTTTCGAAACCGGAAAGGTCTTTTGTAGGAGGCCTGTACTTCCAGACGAATGACTGGAATGAAAAAGCAGATCTTTTATTAAATGCGATCGTAAATGCTGTCCAGCGAAATGTGAAGACTGTAAAGTACTGGATGAAGCGTTTTCAACATAATGGGGATGAGGGCCTTAAAACGCGACATATGACAAGGCAAACTAAAATTACAGCCGACAAAGAAGCGAAAATCTTTAAAGTAAACAGCATCTAGAGAAGTTGGACATGCACGATGCTTAACTCTGCGACTTAGAAATATTCTATTCACCATGGTATATGGATAATTTTGAAACGAGTGATATTTTCACAAGTTTCACATTCAAAATAGCATTATTAATGTAATATCAGATATTTATTGAGTAAGGTACTAGTAATTTGCGTAAAAATCAAAGTAACTGTAGAAACGAATGCAATATACGAAGAGTTGTATATCTCTTCTCTTGGTGTGTAATAAAGGACTTCATTTATATAACTAACAGGGTGGAAGGGAACCTATTACATTAATTCACAGTGGTAATAGACTAAGTAAATGCTTCATCCACTCCGCAAGACTTGCTAGAGGAGAATTTAAAAAACAAAAACATCTCATCATATACAGTACGATTATTTAGTTCTGACAGTCGCCGATAATGTACGCCTGGGTCAGGCGAGTCCATTAAGTTACGCCAAGGGATGTTCAGGTTAGTCTGTCGCCTGCAGTTAGAGCGATCGGATGTCAGGCATGCAGTATAGCGTTGTGTTTCCAGTACAGTTAAGCCGTACTGCATTCCTTTACCGACCGCTCGCCCTTATCTCTACTTCGGAACTCTCCTCACTACTCCTATTACTTCCTCTCTTTCGCATCGCTGAGCTGTCAGGACTAAATAATCGGTCTGTACGTTTCGATGAAATTACTATAGATGAAACCATAAAGTATTGAATCAATGAAATTACGCAAATTGTTTGGTTCTAAACATTCGTTATTACGCTATAACCACTTTACATCTAAATGTAATACCATGAAACTTGTTTAACATTCATTGTATCTGTTGATTTGTTTGAATTTTACGTAATTACAAAATAGTAAAGAATATACATTCTCACAAAAAGAAACTATTTCCTTTAAATATTCCTTTACATTTGATGTAAACTCAAAATAACATTATTACGAATGTACATTCTGTAACTCAGTCTCCATTTAAGTTATTATGTTTGAAGAAATTCAAAATAAATTAATTTAGAAAATAAATTAAGTTTACAGTAATGTTAAATACTGTGTTAAGTGTTACGAATTTACAGTAATTTGATCAAAACGTATCTGATGAAAAGTTTTTGTTTACATTATCCCCTGGCATGTATAAATTTTGTATTATCTATAAAGGTTAAATCCCTTGGACCTGCCCTTTTTTTTAATGCCACATTTTCGTTAAGATATCATATGAACCCTTTCTCCTGTTTTACATAATCTTTTGTCTTTTTCGCTATATATCAATATTGTAGCAAGATTTATGCTGTAATAGAGGAGGATGTACTTCCGAAGCTCAAAGAAGGACAATAACAACTACAAAAAAATAATAAAAAAAATTAGTTTGAAGACCTGAGGAGAAAATACCTTTGGGGAGGCCGAGACATAAGTGGGAGGATAATATTAAAATGGATTTGAGAGACATGAGAGAAGATGCTAGGGACTGGATTAATCTTGCTCAAGATAGGGACGGTACTGAAATTCCGAGTTCCTTAAAAGCCCTGAAGAAAATGGCAGAGCTAGCCATCGAAAGATTGGCAGCAAATCTCCAACTCTCCTGGCTGATAACCCGAGAAGAGTTATTCTTATTCTTCTTAAAAGCTATTTGTAAATAAGTAAAGATTAAAGGTACAGCTCATATATTACATCGGAAGAGCTGTCATATGAAATAAAAACGATACAGTTATGCAAATAAGTAGCGGTACCTTAACTTTAGGTACTGGGATCTAGTTTCATACTATCCTTTAGTGCATAACTTATTAACTTCAAAAGTGAAATAAAATAAAACATTAAATATTAACTGACACTGTTGTTAGAAATACCAATCTTTTATTTATCCAGTAGAAAAAAATGTTTGCAATTGCCAACGACGGGACTATTGTTCTGTATGATACCAGGGTAATAGGCTGCATATAAAATAATTATTCCTTTTAATACAACGAAAAAAAATAAACAAATTTGTTATTTATTAGGCCTATATTCATAGATGTCGTTAGAGCTTTTCTGAAGGCATAAATGATATCACTCAGCCAACTATTTTAAGCACTGTTTGTTTCTTTGGATTAAAAATGCACGGAGCTTTTATCAACAATGCTTAATTTATTGTATATCAGTTCAAATACAACGTAACTGAAAACTAGGCATGCCAAAATCATCAATATTTTTGTACCATTTTCTGATCAATTCTGTCGCAGAAAAGTTTGCCAATCTGCATTTACGAGTCCCCATGGGACAATAAAGAAATGTGTTGAACGACTCTGCAAACTTCTGATGGCTTCAAGGTCTCTAAAGATCGTAGAGGCGAAGCTCCAAATCCTGGAGCATTTCAGAAGAACTGCTTAAAGTCCTTAACGACATCAAGTTGTTTCCTGCAGAAGAATTACATTACAAGGTGATACATTAGCTTACATCGATGCTATACTTAACACTAAAAGTAATGCAGCCTCTCTTCACGCACATTTACACACAAAAACACATCCAAATGAAATTCTCAACACATAACTCAATTTCAGAACAAACATACTCTTTGACTCCACATTACACTACACAAACACACTCTCACAGGAAACAAAACAAAAGGCGCCAAGACCAGCAACAATCAGTTCTGATGATGGCCAATAGCAGACCGAAAAATGTTAACAAGGTAACATAAAATTTAACACCTGAAAGACATATAATACGTTATCCAAAATATTATTTGTATTGTGTTTACCTATTCTTTATTTACGTCGCAGGTATTTGAGTTATATATTTCTACAACGGTTTATCATTTAAACCGATATTCGTGGTGTCTTCTCTCCAAACCCTACAGCTTGGCATGATTTTCATTAAAATATCGCGCTTCCCATTCGCGACCTCCTCAACGAACTAAATTAGAGGACTGTAAAAAAGAACTATGGGCTGATGAGGCAGGAGAAGAGAGACTACGTCGATAAAACTATTCCAATGCCGTCTTTGTCCACTAGCAATTGCATTTTGTATCGTTTGAATTTTAACTCGGGTACCGACAAGGGAAGCTAATGAGTACGTAACAGACCTTTAAATCACAAAAATGAATCCTTGTTAACGAGCGGCAACGAATACAATAATTTCACTTCATTCAGAAATTTGAAATGAGCCTTCTACTAATATCAATGGGGAGTGTCATAATTATGGTTAATTCTACAGCTCGTTCAGCTGGCGTTGTCGACAGTTTCACATAGCATTCACAAAATGGTAACTGTAACTGACAGATGATGAAAGGGTTGCATACAAAAGCTCATTAAAATCTGACAATGAAGATTTTCAACGCTCCAAACTTCAATTATTGTTTAACAGGAGGTGTAGCTTATACGCTGTTAGTTTCAATGCGCTTAGAATAATTCAGGATCTGGCGAACTGAATGAGAAAAGGAAGAACAGTGACGTGGTCGGGTAGTCCGAGGTATTCTTCTCCGTAAGATTTGGTCTTCATTTGCTTTGTCCTGCTTTAAAGTGTTAATTACAGGCTTAACGTACATAATTTAACATAACACTTCACGGTCCACTGTCTTGTATATCCTTTTGCTGTAAGAAAAAAACTTAATATAAACACAAGCACGTGGCTGTCATACCCGTGATTGGCTCCCAGCCGAAACACTCACACGACGCAGGAAAATATAATTCCATATTTGGAAACCATAACCTTGTATTATTTGAAAATAACAATTGAATTCTAGTTATTATTGTCGGACCATCGGATCTATGCCCTTTCAGCGCTGTCGTCGTTCATGGAAAAGTTAACGCCTCTACACACTCCATTCCACCAGCTTTCCTCCCACCATGTCAAACTGCAGGCCACGAACCTTACCGAATAGGGATGTTGCCAAACTTCCGTCAAACAGTGTCATGTCTGTTGAATATTGCTTATTAATAATGTGAGGTTAATTATTGTTTATTCATAATTTAATTTAAGTAGATCTAATTATGCTGATTGACTTCTACGATTATTTGGAGATAATTACATGATTACAGTGGATATTTGTTGGTTAAATGGAATTTACGTGAAGGTAATCTATTTCGTTTCTAGAAAGAAATGTTTTCGTCATAAATACTTTTTCTTCACCTTATTATCTTATTTTTTTAGGTTTGGAACGTGATCTTGAAGGCCTAATAAAATTATAAAATTGTAGGAATGAATGAACACATACTCATGTACCCTCTTTCTTTCTCATCCGGGCTAAGGACCGGCTATGGCGAAGTTAATACATACTACGATCTTATTTACATATTTACATACTATATAACATAACATATTGATAATGTGCAGGAGTTCTAATCTATTCTTATTAAAATAATTTACATATTTAATAAAGACCAAGACTTGTATTATGTATGAAATTACAGAGGGCATATCCCGGACATATCCGAATCTGAGTCACTACTATTGCTGCTGCTGTCTTCACCCAAGATGATAACAAATCTAGCTACTTCCTCTTCTATTAATCCGTAACGTTTCTTTCCCACCTTGAAAATTTATTGCTTTCCTCGCAACCTTCAATAATTTCTTCAAAGTCGGAACTTCTTTCTGCATGATATAAAATTCTTGTATCTTTCTTCTTAAAATACATCGATGCATATCATCTACAAGAATTAAAGATTCTCTTGGTCTGTTCCTCCCTGGTGATTCTAGCTTTTCATCTCCTGCACAGACTCCCTCTCGCCTGATTTTATTTATTAGGCGCTCTGACCCGCCTTTATAAATTACATAAAAATGTTGTATTATATCAGTATTAGTTAAGTAAGTACTTTTAATACGTAATCTATTGAAATAAAATAAGCCTCACCTGTGATCGCAGCTGTTCTTATCGTTGCCTGATTTAGAGGAAACAGATATTGACCCGTTTGTTTCTCTTCATCGAAAAATGCTATTACTTGCTTAATAATATTTTTTTCACCACTCCGTGCTACAGTATTGATGTTGATTTGACAACACTGGACTGCAAGTGCAAATAAATTGAAGAAGGTTGAAAATTGTGAGTAGTGGGGAGAGGAAGGGAGAGAGATAGAAATGCAAGAAGGGAAATGAATTACCGAGGCTGAGAAAGAATTAGGGTTCAGTTCGCATGTCTTACGGGGGCACAGATCCGATGGTCCGACTACAGTCCGCGTCACCGTTTTTGGCGTGTCGTAAGCGGATGAATACTAAGAGTAAAATGAAGGCAGTCTGTTCTTGTAATATGCTGACGTCACTTGAGCTTGTTCTCGTAAGCACGTGGTAGTATGGCTTCTTCATCCTAAATGTGTGTGGTTGCTAGAGTGGAAACCCTCTCAAAAGCGGAGAGAAAGAAATAGTGTTGAATGTATATTAGTAAGTTCCAATTAATAAATTATAAAATAAGTTTCCTAAGCAAACGAATGCATAGCAGTGAGGTTAGGTCTACTTTGACGAGTAACGGAAAATGTTTAACATGAAACAGAATGTACAAGAGTGGGCCACTTACTGAGAATCTGTGGCGCCAAACTGCGGCCAATCAAGCCTCACTTCAGTCACGTGCCATTGTTTACTGTAGGATTATTCCTACAACGAAAACATTATAGGTGTGTAACCATATATGAATAAATAATGACGAATTTTTATGTAGATAAGCCTTGGAATAATGGTTGTTTTCAACTATCGAGGACTTGGAAACTATGTAATTGACTTGTTTCATCTAGTCTGTGTTTAACTCGAGCTCGTTTTCAGTTTGTCCAGCTCACACAGCTAATCAAAAGAGCTTCAGCACTCTTTGAGGCGGCCGGAAATATTACATTTCCTTTTGGTTATACGTGCAGTTAAATGACGACGGATTTGAAATATTTTGTTTTTCCATAAATTCTTTCTTCCTGAAGACACTCGAAGTAAATCACTTTTGGCATAGAGACGATGTGTGTCTGTACTACAGAGTGATCACAAAGTCACGCTACATATGATGTTGAAAATTGTCACCATTGACGTGTTCACGCATGTGCATCATTTTGATCATGTTCTCGAACACGCTCTGAAGCGTTGCGCGTGAAATGTTATCCACAATTCGTAGAATGGCGATCTGCAGTCAACGTATGCAGAAGAGTTGTGTACGCTGCTGACTTCAGATATCCCCATAGGAAGAAGTCGGGTGGTGTGAGTGACCATGGAGGCGTGGTAATGATGCGCCCTAGTAACACATATTCACACGAGCGGTATGGGCGGTTGCACTGTCCTGTTGAAACCATGTCCTCTCCTTGTCCTCATCTGTCAGAGAATCAAAGAATTGCCTGATCAGCAGAAGATAACGTTCACTATTAGTTGTCGTGTGGAAGAAGCCAATAAAAAATCTCTTTAGAGACGTGGAACATCGTAGGCTACTCCGAGCTTTTGGGCGTGAAGGGGCGACTTTTTCAGTCTATACGGATTGACAACCATAAACGCGAATTTTGCGTATTAACGTACTCGTCCAGTTGAAACCAAGACTCGTGGGACCAATACCAGTCGTCCAACTCCTCCCCCTCAGGCGTCACGTGTTGCATGAACCACAATATGCCACACGGTTGTGGTAATCACCCGGTACAGCTCTGATTTTGTACGGAGACAGGTGTAAGGATCTCCTCACAGCTTTATGTGCTATACCGTACGACACACCACTCTGACTCGACAACCTTTCTGCGGATTTGTGTTTTGCGGCACTGATATCTGTCAATTTGTCTACTACAGTCGGTCTACTACTTCGGGTGGCATCTGCTACGTTCCCCGTTTTCTTGAATTTGTGTACAGACGTTTAATTGTTGATTTCCCGGGATATGCCTCTGCAAAATGTTTCGCGGTGATTCCGTAACTCAGGTTCCTCATGTACGTTCCAAGATGAATATTCTCTCCTCCGGTGTGTACACCATGCTGCTGTGGTAACTGTACACAGGTTACTTGCCTCAATTATCACCACCTGTCACCTGCAACATACGGAAAACCGATTACATGAATTGAACCATGCATGGGTTGCATGACTTTCTTATCACTCTGTAGTAAGGGGACCTGAGTTGAAGCCCCAGTGTTGACTGCGTATGTGTGTAGAGTAGAGGCAACTTCATGTATATTCATAAAAGCCGAACGGTACTTGAAAACTTTTAGCGCTCGATTACTTCTCGACAAATTATATATTACACACAGAGCAGCAAGACTTTTAATCAACATAATCACTCTTCTCTATCAGAGGTCTCCATAACCTTTAATGCATTATAATTTGGAAATGGAATATTGACAGATATGTAATTGCAGACTGACTCATAATTAAGCTCCTGTTCATCTTAATTCATAAAAGATCGCGAATCTGAGCCTGGCAAGTGTTCTTATGATTAACTAGTGAATTATTTATTTGCAGAAATGAAGAACAATTTACTCTTGAAGCTTGGAGAGTTACTCAAAATTTCTTCCATTACATTCTGTACACATGTTGCAGCGATGTATGAAGTTCTAGGTTACTTTACATAATGAAGTCTGGAAAATTCAACACAGTAATTGCCGTACAGCAATCTCGCATGTCGGCAAGAATGCCGGAAAATTAGTTTAGAGATCGGCCCAGGATATAATGCGTGGGCCTTCCTTATCAGCTGTTGCACCATGCTCCTATTTAGCCAGATGTCTCAACTCTATTGGGAAATACATATTTTAGACATGGTTAGGTACACAGTACAGAAACGAATTTTCCTCGTTGAAACGTGTCCACTGGAGGAGAAGTCGTAAGAGTTGTGTTTACAGGAGTTTCGGCGGCGATTTCCAAAAGCTACACAACCTTCGAAACATTTAATAGATCTATTTAGCAAGTATCGAGAAACATGTTCCGTTATCGACAAGAAGGAACGTTGTATAAATGGCTAATAAAAAGTATTAGTAAGGGTGAGTGTCCTAGAACTTCATACTGTATATCGCTGCACCATTTGTATAAAAATATAATGAAACACATTTTAAAGAACTGTTCTAAAATTGAGGTAAGATTCTTACCGTTTCCTTAAATAAATAATTCACTATTTATAGTTAAGCGAAAGGCCACTTGCCACATGGCAGTGCCGTGACAGCTCAAGAACGTTATCCGCGAGATCTGACGATCTGCTTACCAGTCTACAATGCCGAGAGACGGAAGGAATGCCGATCCTTAGGCTTGACTCTTCCTGTAATAATAATATAGTAACAATTATTACTGTTGTAGCTAATAACTATAATAACCATAAGTAATAATTAGACTTCGCGGAATTGCCACGAGAATCGTAAGGTTTACTGTGCACGCGGTATAGACTATGAGAAGGGGGCGTGCAACGGATGGAGTATGCCCCTGATGTAAACACTGAGCAGTATACTGCGGTTACAATAAAACCTATATCCTGCATTCAAGAATATAATGAATGATCTTTGAAGTAGGAAATGTCCAAACATGTAAATACACAATTATTTTATAGTGAGATATATTAACTCTTAAAATTTAATGTAATGTACTCACATCATCATTGAATATGTGCATTGCAGTGAAGAGTTACGTACATTTTGAGCGACTGCAAAGTGAACCACCTCCGATGGTCACTCAAACAGTTTTTTATATTGAGAAAATGTACGTTCAACATCACACGATGTAATAGATGGATATTTGAAGAACGGGAAGTCACTACTTTTTAGTACACCAACTTCAGACGTCTTGTCGTGACCTGATAGTACATCATTTATAATACGAAAGTGTGAATAGGCAGAATTTTCAGCAATAATGTTTCTCAACTTACGTTTCACTTTTTCTGAAATTAGTGAATTGTTATTTTGGATAACTGTTTGTGATACTTTATACACTATATTAAGGGCTTCTGAGAGTTGTAGTTTAGACGATTCTAACAGGGTGATGTTTTTGGACACGACTGGCTGCGGGGGTAATAGTATTACAGGGGCAATTGTTTGGTATGTTGTAGTATGTTTAATTGAATTCTTGTCTGCACTGAACAAATGTTAAGCTTTGGCTATTCCAACCACAGTAATGCAAAAACAAGTGCTTACATAGGTATACATTAGCTGTAGCTGCTATATCTATTTGGACCGGTCACAACTCTTAACATAAACTGCTTATACTACGAGAACGGGAGGTCGCTCAGCTCCTCTATACTACCGTACATCGGCAACCTGATTGCATGCTGCGTGTGGCAAATCAACGAAGTCTAGTAATAACAATCGTTATTACTGTACAGTTTTCTTCGTCACTGCTACCTTTCGTTGTCATGTATCAAGAATTTGTAACTGTGTTGCTTCTTTTATCCATTAGGTTTGTGTTTAAGTTTTTTCTTTGGGGATTCTCTCACATTATTTTATGACTATCCATTTTGCATGGTACTTATGAACTTTTTTTGTGTGCGTGGGTTTTTTTTCTTCTTAAATTTGATTTGTTTCGCCATTCGCATTAGGACACGGAAGTATTTTCCATGTTCAATTTCACGTATTTTTGCATTGATCTCAGCATAATTAAATTTAATGTAAAACCATGAAATGTTATGAGTCATATGTCTGACACAAACACACTCACCAGGTGTGTCTTTTCAGATTGTTTGGTGGTGGGGGTTATATCTCGTGGCATACTCCCTCCCTATTTACGCTGAAATGAAGTACTTTCTATATAGTAAACTGGGATAAACTTGAATATAAAATAATTTAAACATTGATATCAAATGAATCGCACTTTTTAGAAAGGAACTAAGTCAAAATTTGCTACTTTTCAGGAGAGCATAAAAACATTTTTTCATGCACATAGAGCAGAATAAAATATTTAAGACTTACATTATATAAAGATAATATGGGATTGAATGTAATGATAACAGACTTTTGAAGAAAATTTTGTGCTACAATGGTATACATAAATTTATAAATTTGAGACTTAGTTCCTTTCTTCACTGGAAATTGTTTTTGAAAGAACAAAATAAACAGACTAAGTTAACAACATTTATTCAACACAGATCTACATGTATTTTGATTAAATTGTCATGTTAGAAATTTTGAAATAATATTATGAATCAAAAAAATTAATTCAAAATGGACATTTTCATAAAAAAAATTAACACATGTGAAATGACTAGTGGGTCTCATTCATGTGCGCCAGGACCTGTGTAGTAGAATATGAAAATATTTCTTCGTAAAATGCTTCAGCATTTTCATCACTGACGCACTTCATTAGTTTCTTAAGGTTTTCAATCTTTTGGGCATTGATGGGAACTTTTTCTTCTGATCTGCCTTTATTAGTTCAGTGTCAAACTCGTAAATTCCCCTTCCCAAGGTGAAACCTATTGCTTATATAACTCTTGATGTATGGGAGAGCTTCTACAACGCCAGGACTGTCTGAGCTGTATGTGAATTCCTTTCATAGAGAGGGTGTGAAATGAAATTTTCTCTCACGAGGATTCTTTGAAATTTTCTCCGATATGGTATTATATATTTTTTTTAAATTTGGGCCACCACATATCAAAGTTACTGATCAGTTTTTGAGAGTCCATTTTGTACGCTTATTTCTATATATTCTTTTATTATATACACCCTATCGGCCCCTGTCATTGCTTTTCTGGAAACCCCAAAATCCCTATCACAAGGAGTGGCCTCGCTCAGGAAAATGTTTTATAGTTTTGAATCTTCCAGAAGCTGCCAGACCAAGACAAAACATAACTATTGTATGATTTTTCTTTTGGCCGGGGCAGCTATCTGAGAACATGTGTATGTTTTCATCAAAATAGTATTTAAAAAACGAACAAACATCATTAGCTCCCTTTCGAACCTGTCCTTCGTAATACACGTGCAGCACAAATTGGTTGGATTTAAGATCATGAATGCAAAATATATTAACCTATGATTGCCTCATATGGAAGACTTATTTGAACTGGTAATTGGGGGAAGGGCAGGTTTATAATATTATGCTGACAAAGTTCATCATGTCTTTGAATTTTAGGGGTCATCTTAGTCAAAATACTGGCTCATGTATTGACGCACACAATTTTCTCTGTTATGAAAATACTTCAAGAATAAAATAATAATGATTATTTAAACAACTTATTACTGGTACTTTATAATAAATTAACTATACAAACATTCATTTTTGTCTGTACAAACATGTTTCGTTCGCAAGTCTAACAATATACTAAAAATTAATGTACTATAACAGAGTTGCAAACGATATGTTGTGATATTTTCGATGTCCAAACGGTGAAGAAACGCACTAATTTCCTGACTTAGTTCTTTTCTTTACCGTAGCACAAACATCACGGTAATGTTAGAGACACATGGAAAGGTCTGAGTAAGTTCCTTTCTTCTCCAATCAATGTGTATTGGAAGTAGTAGTCATTTGGCTAATAAAAACATAAATGGCAAATTTTGACTTAGTTCCTTTCTAAAAAGTGTGATTCAAATGCACTGAACATTTTTTGAAGGTCACTAATTCTTCTCCATTTCTTAAATAGGCCTATGATTTATTATTTTTTTCGTTATCATGCTCTTTTTGCATACTTACGATCATTGTTCCATGCCATGTAATTTGAAGATACAACACGTTCATTGGTTATTACGGAAACGCTGGAATAAGTATATTTACAACACAGTTTCTCTACAAACTTGATATACGTTCACTTGTAAATTTAAAAAGAACCATAACTCTTAGAGAACAAGCTGTAACTTTATTTATAAATACTAAAATTGAACGTGAAGTTAGAACAATAATTATTATCAAAAGTTAAGGGATAAAGAAAAGATTCAGACATTTCAATTTTGTATTGCAACAGCTTTTATTTATTTCAACAATGCATACACGTCATAAAAGACAGTATTATCCAACAAATAAAACAAAAGAATATAAAAACACGCTCATCTAGAAGATTAACAAAATGATTAACGTTGAGTTCAAAATTAATACATAAGTAAAATAAATATATCAATTATGATTGTGCGAAAAATAATATGCAATAAACGGGCGTTAAAGTGTATAACGGAATCTCGGGAATTAAAAAAACACGGCGCAAGCGCCTCGTTTTTAAAACTTTCCTCCGCCTCTGTTATAGAGCACTTACCAGCCTACTGTAGTATCGCATTATGATTATACTATAAAGTCACAAATAGGGTTAATGTGGTTTCTACGATCAAGTTTGCCCCACTTTACAGTACATTTCCAACTTATATTTGGATGATGCGTAATTTATATGCACTTGCTATTAATATGACGTAGGTGCGAACAAGTGAACACGCAATTTAATTGATAAAGAAAATTTAATTTCAGTTAGCAGAAGAATTGTACTCTTATTTACAATAGGTAACAAATACTAATGTAGCAAAGAGTAAAGCCTTGGTTTCATTTAAATAAAGTCATTAATTAATAAAGTCTATCTCGGATAAACTGATAGGGAAACAAAACAACTTCCACCCCCTCCTTGTAGCCTCTTCGTGTCTCCAGTGCGAGCATTGCTTTCCTCTTACCGCGTTCTACCCCCTTGCTTCGCCATAATTTACTTATTTTTAAAAAGTACAGGTTTTGAACTGCAATCATCATAATATGAATATAAATAATATAGATAAAAATGTGTTTAGATGTCCTTTTCCCAATCACATAAGTGAAATAAATACATAATACCCTTAATTTTAATTAATGATGTTTTCTTTATTTAAACTTTGGAGGTGTGAGAAAACTTAGGAATGCGGTAGCTCCCCTATCCTTGAAGGAAACATTGTGTTTCTGCAATCGAACGTGTTCTCGAAGGAATGTGTCCCAACTGTTTGCGTAAGTTATATAAAAATAAATTGTATGTATGGTTTATTGCGTGTGTGTGTGTGTGTAAATAGTGTACCATATATAGTGTATATAGATATAAAACTAATATAAATATATTACCGAACTGTAATGTTAACAGTGCAGTTTAAACAGTATAATTGGCCTACATAGGCCTGGTGAGTGAGATTTGTAATGACAGAAAACTCGATCGTAAAACATAAGCACGGTAAAGCGTTAAGAAGTGTGTTTAATTCACTGAAGGAACAATATCCTACTATGATCCTTGAAGAACTGACTGAAATAACGGGAAAACAGATTCTATTGATATTGTGATTGAAAAGATACGTAGGCCTAGTTATTAAATAAAAATATCCTTTCTGTATTATTTTATGATGTAATTTTCTTTAAATACTGATTTTTCATCTATAGGCTATATTTTTATTTTGGTTAGATTAATTAAAGTTTCGTACATGGAACATAGACGTACTTCTCACATCCTTATTTTTATATTTAAGTATGATTGATTGTTTCTACAGTATAAGATACAGACTACAGAGTAATGAATTCATATGGGAAATATTTTTTTAAATAGACCGTAATATCCTCCCCTCTGCCGGTAGCAAAGGGAAAGAGTCCCTTTCTGGTTACTGTGATAGACTTGGATAATCCTTTACTTCTAAAGCGTTTATAAACATGAAATATTTTAATATTAATGGTATAGTTATCACTTTTTTTCTTTAGTAGTACTACTCAATTATTATTTTTAAAAATCTTGAACTGAGAGGGGGCAATTGCAATCCTTACCCACTCTAAATGAGTCCTTTGACGTCTTGTGAAGTTATATAAAATATAAATTCGAAGTGGAAATAAATTAGTCGGGCAGAAGTGACGCACATGACGTAATAAAATAATTTAGCGGAGTGGTATTGTCTCCTCCCTCGAGCTACAGCGCCCCTGTCTCCGTGCGGCGGGCGTCAGAAGGGAGTTCCGGAGCCGAACAAATTGAGCGATTCCGTCACGGACTACCGCAGCGGCGGGGTCTTGTAAACTTCTCAGCCCAACATGACGCGTGTGTTCCGGCTGCCGACCTCGACACGCTACCACCATCACTCTTCACTTTCCAGTTGTCGATCCTTCTATTATTTTACGTGTAGAAAAAGACAAGTACCTCTCAAAATTTAGTGCATGCAGTGGTGAAAAGTTAATACTATCCTTCTTATTTTCAGCAGAGGTAGAACTCAGTTTTTCCTAACTAAAGGGAGCGGAACCATTTCGGATAATCCATAGGACTATTTTCGGTAGTGAAAGGAAGACGTTACAGTATTAATACGTTTAACAGCGCATAATAAAAACATTCACTTTATTATGTACAAAATGTATTATTTACTAAGTACCTACAAACATTAATCTTAGTCTCTTAAATTTACTACAAAAACGAATAACTAAAATTTGTTTGAAGAAACGTTTTGATTATCCAACTAAATTAATTTATTATGAATTTAGTGTATTTGATATTGAACAAATTTATAAATATACTCTGTTAAAATTTTGTCATAAAAATCGTAATAAGTTTATATTACAGGCACATAATCATGACACAAGACGAAATAATAAGTCAACATTAGTAGAACCTAAATGTTTCACAGCTACTGGTCTTAAACATAGCATTAATTTTGGCCCTCGATTGTATAATTCTTTAGCTAAATCACACCCAGAACTTCTAACATGTAACCCACTAACATATAACAAGAAAATTAGAAACTTGTTAAGTTGGGTTTAAAAAGGGCGCGTCAGCTACTATGGCTATTTGCGCCCTTATCTAAAATTCTTCACAAAACAAAAACGATGCAATAATCAGAATGCTAAAAAGAACTAAAACGCGTTGCCACGGTTAAAACGAGGTACACATGAAACATGTTAATGTTTTCAATTTGATTAATTAAATTTATAGCCTATGTGTATGAATTAATCAGCCTGTATTATATTTGCATTCTGTGATTTCGGAATACATATTTTTTCATAAATTGGCCTACGCACGATATTATTCTTCTCTCTGTTAATATATTATATAATTTCATTGTAGCTGTAATTTTAATTTTAGTTCCTGTTTTATTTTATTTTCTATATTCCTCTTATATTAATATATTATATTATATAATTTCACTGTACCTTTAATTTTAATTTTAGTTATTTTATTTTCTATATTCCTCTTATATTAATAATATTACGACCGAACACGAGCGCTGCTCATTCGGTCCTCAAATTTTGTTAATATTATCGCAGCCTATCCTTTTTATATTGTTTGTATTATTTTATTTCCATTTCTATTGTTGTAATTATATTCTGTATAATTAAATAATTAAATAATAAATAAATAAATTAATTAATTATAATACTCATATATTCTCTCCACTTACAAGCAAACATTCTCATGGGAGCAGATAAAGAAGTTATATTTTTTTCTTCCACCATGTTAATAATGGCAAAACAAGTGCTTATACTAATTTTGGGCACTCGAGCGCAATTACGAAGGTCGTAAAAATAAATTTCCCTGCCATGTCATGCCATGGAATCGACAGAGAGGCGCAGATGGCTGTCACACTGGTTCCGATCCCAGGCGGCAGACTTCTACGACACAGGGATACAGAAGTTGATCCCATGACATGAAAAATGCCTCAATTCCGGTGGGCAATATGTTGAAAAATATCTCAACAATTGCAATATCTATTCCAATAAATCTTTCCATGAAACTATGTTTTGTATCCGTAAACGGCCCCTGTGAAACTTATTTTTAAGGCATTCGTAATTGCGCTCGAGTGGCCAAAATTTGTGTAAGCACTTGTTTTGACAATATTAACATGGTGGAAGAAAAAAAAATAACTTTTTTTTATCTGCTCTCATGAGAATGTTTGCTTGTTAGATGAGCTGACGTAGGCCATATTTATATTTACATGTACCAAATGAACCAGAGCTAGCATTCAAATCGTTTCCATCTTTCTCTAATATCTCTGATAATAATTTAGTCTTTTCTTGGATTTTAAGTCCGGATAATAGCATCTCTTTTGCACATTGTGGTATAAACCAGAGAAATACGGCTACTTCGGCGTTTTACAATTAAGGCCGTATCCCAAAGCTACATTTACAGTTGAAGTGAACTGGATAGTTGACTAAATAGCAGGATGTGACGTCAAAAATCATGATCCAAAGCTACGTAGTGCATAGCAATCAAGTCCGTAATAGCTAGTAAACGAAAATGCTTGCATTATTGATGACTTGTACACTGAACAAACATGGCTGCCTCATCGGCAATTGGAGCTATGAAATCTGAAGATGCTTTGGAAGTAAAATGTAGAACAATACATTAACCTTCAATATTGGCATTGGTACTTCGGTATCTTCTTGACAATAGGCTATTTAAATATGGTAATATTTTAGGCCCTTATTTTTTCCACATGAAACTGCATTAGGATACTGCGTTCTTAATTCAGTACTGCACAGTGAGGTCATAGTTTAAAGAAAAATACTCTATGAAAGCCGTGATCCAAACACGTGTTCAAAGCTCTCTAGTATGTAGTTTACTAGTCAACTAGTTGCTAGTCAGTAGTGTGTAGTATAGACTTGAGCTTTGAGACACGGCAAGTGTCTTTCAAAGTTCTGCGGTGTGGTATTTTAGAGGAATTACCTAGAAGTATTGTCTGTATGCATCTGAAGTCTTATTAGCGTCACATGTAACTAATTGGCGATGTATACAATGGAGGAGGAAAGGAACTGGCCACCCTACCCCATTATCTCCTAGCCTAGTTGCCTCATGAGTGATGCCTTGTTGGTATCACTTGTGGGGTGTAGACCTGTCTTCGGACAGTTTACTAAACAACACAACAACCTTGAAGTTTTTATGTTATTTTGGCTTTACTTTAATTTCACATAGTCCAGATACCAACTCCAAAATCTGCTTTGTTGTTTAATAATTTCGCACTATTTTCCACTTCAGCTTTTGTTTGACGATTATAATCACACATTTACATTGTGTTAACTTCGTAAAAGCACACACTTTATAAAATAATTCAACACAATATGAACTAACAAAACACCTACACATCACAGAAGTGAATACATACGGAATCAGTTGTCACATCTCATTCAACCGTAACTGGGTTCACAGAAGATAGCATGTTACCTCATGCATCCATTTGAGGTCTTATGAACATTTTTCAAATTTTATCTATACAAGTTACAAATTTTACAACGTGTGACACAATGGAATAGTGTGAAATATAATGAACCTGTAATCACTATATTTAGAAAATTAAAGAAAATAATACATTTTTGGACAGTACAATTTTCTGACGAAGGTACGTTTCGTGTTTGAGGAAAAGTTACTAAGAAAAATGTGAGGATGTGAAACCCATAATATCCATATTTAACGTCTGAGCACGTAAGAGGCAGTCCCGATGTTCATAAATGTTGTAGAATGTTTCAAAGCAGCCTGTTTGGATCATTTATTCAGCACTTTAACAGCAATTTTTACTTATTACCATTACATGAACGTTGAGTACTCAAAATTAATAAAGTGGAAGAATCAATTTTATAACTATATTTGAAGATTAAAATTAATAACTTTTACAAGACTCGTGGCTGGTTTCACTAACCCTCGTTATCATTATAACATCTCGTTAAATAATGTAATGGTACGTTAAGCACCGTTATTGCTAACGAATCTTTAAATGCATCGTATATTTATTAGAATCTATTTGTCGAATTAAAACAGTAACGATGCGTTAAAAAGTCAACAACATGGCGGACGTATTCGATGCTGAAATTCTTTATTGAAAACTTTGAGATAATGGAAAACTTACATGTGGTAATAGGCCTAACACTCGGAATAATGATTTCGAAGATTTAAGTGATAAAGAATTCCACGAAAGCTACACATTAAGGAAATAAGTATAGTAGTAAGAATATTATAGAAGAAACTGAATATAGGTTAGAATACGACAGATAGGAATCACCCACTTTACGCCACTTCAACAGATTTTTCTCGCTTTAAGATTTTATGTTACGGGAAGTTTTAAAATGGTAATTGGTGATACGAACATTTGTCAAAAGCTGTATTATCTAGATATGTGAATAAAGTATCAGACGTAGACCAAAATACATTCGTTATTTTTTATGATAGCCTATAGCTACCGTAAATTTTCTGTTGTCATTGACACGATAGATTATATACATGTTCCAATCGTATCTCCTGGCAGTAATATGGATGAAAGATTCTACAATAGAATATCCTATTTTTCATTCAATATTGAAACAATTTCATATTCAAAACTCCGCATAAAGAAATTGTGGCTAAATTAGCGCTGAGGTGGTTTGGTTAGTTTAGGATTTTCTCATGCCTTGCATAATTATACAATCAACTGCACCTCCACAAAAGAATCCATGTTCACTTCCGAAATCATCAGAACTACATCAATGCTAATTTTAGCGACATTGTAAATACATAGATGGTCAGTCAGTACACGATAGCATCACAATCCAAAGATGTAAGAGGAGGATGCCTTTTGAAATGAGAAGGATGCAAAAAGGTTTACTTTTAGGAGACAATGAATACCCCTTAAAATCCAATTTAATGACACCTCTCCTGAATCCTGCCACACAATCAGGACAAAATTGTTACAAGGTAGATAAATCTGCATGAAATACAGTGGAAAAGTAGTATGAAATTTATAGAAGAGGCAATTTCCCGTCTTAAAGTTAGGCCTAATAAATGCTGAGAATGCCATGTGTATAATTGTGGCATCAAATTCTAAAGCTCTCCACCTTAACGTCCACAAATTTCTTCTTGCATTTACTTTTGAGGTTACCATCTACATTTCTCCTATTTACATTTGGAAACTATATAATTATGTTTCATATGTTATCCAAATCTCTTCTTTTTTTAACGTTATTCCATCTGTCTTTTGTTTTTAATTACGGTATGACAACATGCTGTATTTAGGAAGAATATCAAGAACTAAAAACTTTTAGGTGTTCTTGAAATTACTACCTCTTACCCATTTGCCTATCATTCTTTCCTCATACCAAAAAGAACAAAGTCGGCCGTGGTTATATGTAACCAATGAAATTTGCAATTTCGAAGCCATGGTCGTATGAGAAATATAACATGCAAGATTCAAGTGTGAAACGCATGTTAATTTTACAGAAACGAGACATGGTGAAACAGTCAACTTTTAAAGCTCTCGTTAAAAGAAAAGCCATTTTGTAGACAAGTGCTGATTTAAAGAAGCTTAGTGAAACCGCCCATCAGTAACGCTTCTTTTTATGGAAGCGAAAAAATTGCAAGCAGAATAATATATATCTGTGATTATCGCAAGTGATGATAATATAGTAATGAAAGTAAAAATGGTGAAACGACAGAACTAAACATGCCGAAAAGCGTGTAAAAGTACATGTGAAAGAGTATAGACGAAACAAATAAAACAGCAGCAATTTTACAGCCCACGAAATGCTAGGGCCGACCAACTGACTGTTGACCTCAGATCCACATGTTTCATCAGAGATAAACGATTATCCAACCAGTACGGGGATACGTATAATCAGTACGATAATTCCCTCAGTCGTTATAGCTGATTTTCTAAACCGAACAAAATAGAGCAAATAGAGTTATTCATCTAATCTAATCTAAATGTGCAATATCCACAATATTCTTTGGATTGAGTATCTGAACAGTTGGCGTCACCACGATTAGTGTTGATGCAATGAAGGCTAATAGACAACGCTGGAAATTACTGAATCGTCGATCAAATCATTAACAACGTTTCATGTAATTATTGGGATTCTGTGACTCCACTGTTATTTTTTATTTATTTATTTATTTATTTTATTTTTTTGTTTTTGTTTAACCAGACAGCGAATTTTCTGTCCCTTCACAGCTACAAGACGCCACGTCTCTTGACATACGAAGGTAGCGTAGCAGTGAGTTCAATGACCTCCCTGCAACTGACATAATATCGGGACCGAAAATCCGGTATCTGATTATAACATTAGGCTACCATTATATCACTGAAATTGTATTAAATTTCATATAAACTCCAGATTTGAAAAACTGAATCTCATAACTTGGTATATATGAGAATTTAAAGTATTTTCGCCAACTAAATTCTAATAAGTATAAAGCAAATGAACAAAATGATTAATCGCACCAATAAAGAGCTACCATCTTTCAAATTAAGACCCAACATACCCCTACCTGCGATTTTCTATGGTTTTCCTCCAACGATGAGATATGTCGAGATATAAGCAACTTATGTACACAGTCCTCTATTAAAATATTTCGCTCTATTTTAAGTTTTCAATTGCTAGGCATAGATCTTAATTTTCGCCTCCCTTCGCGGACTTTCCACAGACCTGCGGATTGATTCCAGAATAGAGATCTTCACTCTCACGGCAAAGGCGGTCCATCCCCAGGACTATCACAAGCAAAATAGACTAACAGCTGGCAGTTTTGGGCGACTGGACCCTGTTGCATTACTTCACCTCTGGTAGTGCTTCGCTAATGTGTTAACCTGATAGATGATATCTCTTTTTTTGGTCTCTCCTTCTTTTATTTTTTTCTTTAATGGAGTAGTTATCCATAGAGTAGAACATTGATCAAGATAATTGATGCTCAAAATACAATAGTTTCTTACCCATCATCCCAAAAATTATTTCAAAGACATGCGCTAGCGTATCATTTCTCGCTCGTCTCTATAGATTCAGAAAGACATGCGCTAGCGTATCATTTCTCGTTCGTCTCTATAGATTCTGTCAGACATGCGCAAGCGTATCATTTCTCGCTCGTGTCTATAGATTCTGACAGACATGCGCTACCATATCATTTCTCACTCGTCTCTATAGATTCTGACAGACATGCGTTACCATATCATTTCTCACTCGTCTCTATAGATTCTGACAGACATGCGTTACCATATCATTTCTCACTCGTCTCTATAGATTCTGACAGACATGCGTTACCGTATCATTTCTCACTCGTCTCTATAGATTCTGAAAACCATGCGCTAGCGCATCATTTCTCGCTCGTTACTATAGATTCTGACTGACATGCGCTAACGTATCATTTCTCGTTCGTCTTCATAGATTCTGAAAGATATGCGCTAGCGTATCATTTCTCGCTCGTTACTATAGATTCTGAAAGACATGCGCTAGATGTCATTTCTCGTTCGTCACTATAGATTCTGAAAGACATGCGCTAGCATATCATTTGTCACTCGTCTCTATAGATCCTGAAAGATATGCGCTAGCGTATCATTTCTCGTTCGTTTCTATAGATTCTGAAAGACATGCGCAAGCGTATCATTTCTCGTTCGTCTTTATAGATTCTGACAGACATGCGCTAGCGTATCATTTCTCATTCGTCTTTATAGATTCTGAAAGACATGCGCTAGCGTATTATTTCTCGCTCGTCTCTATAGATTCTGAAAGACATTCGCTAGCGTATCATTTCTCGATCGTCTCTATAGATTCTGACAGACATGCGCTAGCGCGTCATTTCTCGCTCGTCTCCATAGATTCTAAAATACATGAGCTAGCGTATCATTTCTTGTTCGTCTGTATAGATTCTGACTGACATGCGCTAGCGTGTCACTTCTCCTTCGTCTCTATAGATTCTGACATACATGCGCTAGCGTATCATTTCTCATTCGTCTCTATAGATTCTTAAAGATATGCGCTAACGTATCATTTCTCGCTCGTCTCTATAGATTCTGAAAGACATGCGCTAGCGTATCATTTCTTGCTCGTCTCTATAGATTCTGACAGACATGCGCTAGCGTGTCATTTCTCGTTCGTCTCTATAGATTCTGAAAGACATGCGCTAGCGTATCATTTCTAGCTCGTCTCTATAGATTCAGAAAGACATGTGCTAGCGTATCATTTCTCGTTCGTCTCTATAGATTCTGAAAGACATGCGGAAGCGTATCATTTCTCGTTCGTCTCTATAGATTCTGACAGACATGCGCTGGAGTATCATTTCTCATTCGTCTCTATAGATTCTGAAAGACATGCGCTAACGTATCATTTCTCCCTCGTCTCTATAGATTCTGAAAGACATGCGCTAGCGTATCATTTTTCGCTCGTCTCTATAGATTCTGAAAGACATGCGCTAGCGCTTCATTTCTCGCTCGTCTCTATAGATTCTAAAAGATATGAGCTAGCGTATCATTTCTTGTTCGTCTGTATAGATTCTGACAGACATTCGCTAGCGTGTCACTTCTCCTTCGTCTCTATAGATTCTGACAGACATGCGCTAGCGTATCATTTCTCATTCGTCTCTATAGATTCTGAAAGACATGTGCAAGCGTATCATTTCTCGCTCGTCTCTATACATTCTGAAAGACATGCGCCAGCGTATTATTTCTCGCTCGTCTCTATAGATTCTGAAAGACATGCGCTAGCGTATCATTTCTCGCTCGTCTCTATAGATTCTGAAAGACATGCGTTAGCGTATCATTTCTCGCTCGTCTCTATAGATTCTGACAGACATGTGCTAGCGTGTCATTCCTCGCTCGTGTCTATAGATTCTGACAGACATGCGCTAGCGTATCATTTCTCATTCGTCTCTATAGATTCTGAAAGACATGTGCAAGCGTATCATTTCTCGCTCGTCTCTATACATTCTGAAAGACATGCGCCAGCGTATTATTTCTCGCTCGTCTCTATAGATTCTGAAAGACATGCGCTAGCGTATCATTTCTCGCTCGTCTCTATAGATTCTGAAAGACATGCGTTAGCGTATCATTTCTCGCTCGTCTCTATAGATTCTGACAGACATGTGCTAGCGTGTCATTCCTCGCTCGTCTCTATAGATTCTGACAGACATACGCTAGCGTATCATTTCTCATTCGTCTCTATAGATTCTGAAAGACATGCGCTAACGTATCATTTCTCGCTCGTCTCTATAGATTCTGAAAGACATCTGCTAGCGTATTTCTGACTCGTCTCTATAGATTCCGAAAGACATGCGCTAGCGTATCATTTCTTGCTCGTCTCTATAGATTCTGAAAGACATGCGCTAGCCTATCATTTCTCGCTCGTCTCTATAGATTCTGAAAGACATACGCTAGCGTATTTCTCACTCGTCTCTATAGATTGTGACAGACATGCGCTAGAATAACATTTCTCTTTCGTCTCTATAGATTCTGAAAAACATGCGCTAGCGTATCATTTCCCTATTTTCTCTATAGATTCTGAAAAACATGTGCTAGTGTATAATTTCTCTCTCGTCTCTCTGGATTCTGAAAAAGCATGTGCTACCGTATCATTTCCCTGTCGTCTCTAGATTCTGAAAAACATATGCTAGTGTATCATTTCTCTCTCGTCTCTATAGATTCTGAAAGACATGCGGTAGCATATCACTTTTCTGTCGTCTCTCTAAGTTCTGATATACATGCGCTAGCGTACCATTTCTCTCTCGTCTCTTTAGATTCTGAATGAATGAAATGAATGAATGGATAATGGTATATTTTGATAATTTCTAAGAAGGTAGAATGCAGTATCGATTTATTGGATTCACTCCTTATAATATCATTAGTGTAGATAGCACTTTCCTTCTGATTTAATGTTGTAGTAGAAACATAATCTGAGTCATGAATGAACAAATTAAGTTTTTTAACTAACGAATGCATTGAGGGTGTTATCGACGCATCTCCCGTAAGGAGCAATGTTCCAAGTTTTTACTCGAGTGGTGCATATAAAAACGTTTCACGTTTGAAGTCTGACTCAGAATTGCGTAAGCGTTTAGAAATCCAACCGGATAGCATAGCTTTCTGTGCTGCCATAATCGGTAGATGGCAACGGAGGAAGCATTTTGCAAAATACATCGAAGAAGCTCATTTCGCGAGATTAGTTGTTCCAGTGACCTTCAGACACTGCTGTAGTTTCTCCGGAATGCAAATTTACCCTTCCGATTACATTTCCTTGTTCTCTCCAGGGGGTTGTAAGTTCAATAGATTGACCGCTCACAGCGCATGACCTCCTCCCCTTTTCAGATTGAATGAAAGATAAATTCAGGGTGGAAGGGGATTAAATAGGGTGTTTTTGAGATATGAACTAGGCTGTGAGCTAAACAAGAAATTTCAACATTATTATGGCATTTGTGAATGGTTTTGAGAAAAGTAATATTTTAGCAGAATTTTTTAATGCGTATCCATAAAAACAGGAGATTTTAGAGAAGTGATATTGGGGTGGATTTTACGAAGCACATAATTAGCAACAACTGTATCCTTATTGGTTTTGCGTAAGTTTGACGGTCTGGCCGCAATTTCATTGAAGATCGGTAACTATGTATGTGACAGGAAAACGTGACAACTGTGCATTCTGTGACGACAGAAGCAAGTGGAAGAAAGACTAGAGTGCGAGCGGGAAGGAGGAAATGCACCGCCATCAATGTTACTCTGTGTTACAATGCTTCCATCTCTTCGCTTTTATTTGTACCAATATTTCAGAACTATTCACAAACTACCACAATGATGTTCGTTTTTCTTTTTTTTTTTTAAGTTTAACTGCCCTCCCTAATTCATTTCTCGAAAAGGAAGGAATCAATTTAGCCACCTTTCAGCCGGAATAGGGACAAAAATCTTTTTTATATCAATATTGTGGACGAAATGTTGGAAACATGGGAGATGATGGTGTTGGTGGCGGTTTTTAATACATTTCTACGCATACATGTAACTTAGCTATACAGGTAATTTAAAGTATTCTCCTTTTTATTCCATTATACACTTCTCCCAGAAACTTTTACGCTTCTCTCTGACGCAGTTCTTCGTACTTGATAATGGGTAATAGCAAAGTAGCCTAAGTAATGTGTGATATTTGGAATATTCAGATGAAACCATTTACTTAATGTGTACATAAATAGTGTTCTGCCCAAGGACAGGTCTTTCATTGCAAACCCAGCATTCTCCATTTTTTCAATTTTCTGTCTTCCTCTTAGTCTCCGCATATGATCCATATATCTTCATGTCGTCTATCATCTGATATCTTCTTCTGCCTCGAAGTCTTCTCCCATTCTCCATCTTCCAGTGCATCCTTCAATAGGTAGTTTCTTCTCAGCCAGTTGCCCAAACAATTCCTTTTTCTCTTTCTCATCAGTTTCAGCATCACTCTTTCTTCACCCACTCTTTCCAACACAACTTCATTTCTTATTCTATCTGTCCATTTTACACGCTCAATTCCTGTCCATATCCAAATTTCAAATGCTTCTAGTCGCTTTTCTTCACTTCGTCGTAATGTCCATGTTTCTGCCCCATACCATGCCACACTCCACACAAAGCACTTCACTAGTATTTTCCTTAGTCCCTTTTCCAGGGATCCGCAGAAGATGCTCCTATTTCTATTAAAAGCTACCTTTGCCATTGCTAACCTCCTTTTGGCATCCTGGTAGCAGCTCATGTTACTGCTTATAGTACACCCCAAGTATTTGAAGCTGTCCACTTGCTCTACTGCCTCATTTAGTATTCGCACGTTTATTTTCTTCATTTTTCTTGTGAAAACCATGGTCTTCGTCTTGTTTCCATTTATCTTCATTCCATACTGCTCACAGCTGTCATTTAGCTCAAGTAGCATATTGCTTAATATCGTCTCCCCTTTTGCTAACAACGCCATATCAACAAATTTTATGCACTTTATTCTTCATTCTCCTACTATCATCCCTCCCATGTTCTGAAAACAGTTCTTCACTAAATTCTCCATGTAGAGGTTGAACAGGTTAAGTGAATGTATAACTTTCCATAAAATCTCAATTTTGCTTGTTCTGGTCTTCCTACGAATTGCAGAAACTCGTGCTAACTCCATTATATACTTTTGTAGCAAACGTTTCAGTTTTCGTTATTTTTTGCACGATTTTTTTCAGTAAGCATTTAATTCCAGCGTTTTTCATCTATACGACAATTCTTTAGTATTCGTATTCAACCTTCTGTTACGTCTTTCCATTAATGCATCTCTTGTTTGCTCTGTAATTCTCGACGCTGCAGGGTTCAACAGCAGATTGTGCTCCTTTGTCTAAAAATTCCTGACATAGTGCAAACAATGCAACAAGAATCAAAAGGGAATTCTTATGCAACTGAGACAAGAGAGCTTCACTTTCTTGCAGTTGTAGTTACCAAAGCTTAGAGCTAAAAAAATTAGGGACAATCTGTGCTTCCTACACGTGAAAAGTTGCCTTAATTATGGTTTTATTATTTACATGAAAGGTTCCTCAGACTATGCCTCGAAGAATAATAAAATTAATTAAATCCATTGCTAAAAAAATGAGGATCACAATGGTCCAAGACATCACAACGCATATGGAAATGTCTGATTAGTCGGTATCTAAGGCACTACATTTCACAGTGCTATCATAAGCAGTCTTACAGTTAAAAAATTAATGTTTAAACACTGTGATACGACAACCCCGCATGTCAGCAGTTAGGTTCCATCAATATCTTGACTTTCGCATAGGATGGAGTAGAAAGAAAAAAGGTTCAGTTGTTGCAGCGGAGGAGGCGGTAAGGCAATCATCTCCTGTAGCAATCTGAATATCAGAACCTCTGCTTTTCTTGGTACATTGAACACTGTTTCTAGACATCATACGAATTCACCTCTTGGCTCATGCTTCTTAACTTCTTTTGGTTTCTCTTTCCAATTGAGAAACTTGCTAATCTTGTAATGCATTCATTAATTTAGGAATGTATGGGACGCATTTTTAAAGTGAGTATCAATAATTAAAAAGAAAGAATAAAAAATAAATCCAACATTATTTTGAAAATACTTGACTTTCATTAGCGTCTACACACCTTAAACTATTTCTTCACATAGATTCCGCCATTATTGAAGCACGTATCAAAACGGGGAACCAATTTTTGTAGCCCTTCGTCATAGAATGATGCCGCTTGTGAGGAAAGCCGTGACTGTGATACAGAACAAAACGCGTGGAATCCTCTTGATTCAAGACAATGCCAGACCACACACAGCCAAACAGATCCAAGACCTAGTCACGTCATTTGGTTGGGAACAATTATACTACAATCCCTACAGTCCCGACTTGGAATCAAGTGATTTATTTTCTTGTTCCTTCATCTGAAGAAATTCCTTTGTAGCAAACATTTCGATGACGCTGATGGTGTGAAAGTGGCAGTGCAGACGTGGCTTTCATCACAGGAGGCATCGTTCTAAGACGAAGGGATATAAAATTTGACTTTCCGTTACAACACTTGCCTCAATAATGGTGGAAACTACAGTCTGTGGAGAAGTAGTTTAAGATGTGTAGATTCCAGTGAAAAAATATTTTGAATCTAATGTTTTGCTTATTTTTTATCTGTACTCCAAAATCGCACCTCGTATATTTGTATTTAGTCCTCTAGTTAAAAGAGTAGATGTTCCTATTTTGCAAAGTAGTTTTAAACTTCATTGCCGGCTATATTAAAGTGGAATGAATTCCATCACAGCACAATTTCCTTTCAGTGTTCAAATTTACCATAGCGTGTTCTCCTACAAAATTGTGCCAAGCTTGTTTTAGTGCCCTAGCAACAAACAAACGAAAATTACACATAAAAAATGCAAGTTACGCATGCAGCTGTTTTCAGACTTTGTTGCATAAACTTGGACAGTTTCTCTATCTTGTCAGATGTAGGCCTAAATCACAACGATATTTTTGTCTGATTTTAAGTGGTGAGCATTTATTTCTCGATCCCTCTAAGAGGGACACGGTGTATTGTGATAAAGAAAACATAGATATTCAGCAACCCTCTGTAAATCCATTACAATCAATGACTGTTACATTTTAAAATTTTAAAATGAAAATGTTCTTCATCTTTCGGATACGCAATGTTTGTATTTCGGGAAACTTCTTTCAATTTTACAAGAAATTACTAGTACACTATCTAAAATACGATACATTGTGACATGATAGTCCACCAAAACATGCATACCTTCACTAATGGTAATATAGTCAGGTGAGGTGGGGTTGTTTGTGTGTTTATGACATGATTGTATCTTTTAATTTCCTACATAGGTTGGCAAAAATAGTTTCAATCAAAATAATCGACACCTACCCGTGTTACCATCGGCACTCTTTTCCTGTTATTTACTGCGCTGACTATACCGAACGTGCCGTGTGCGTGTGCGTGTGCTATCATCTATACCCCATAGCACAGGTAACCTGTTTTCTTCACTCGGTTACCAAATGCTGGCCTTTAGTCTTTACGTAAGACAGTACAGGACGGACATACGATAAGGGGCGTACACTTAATCATTATTAAATACATACATTTCTCTCTAAGCACACAACTAGCGCTTATAATAGTGTGTGCCATGTTTAAAAAACCATCACTTACAGCTTGATTCAGGGATTTTGGCCCCTTCAAAAAAGTAAGTAGATAAACTAAGAGCGAGTCACTCATCACTACTGGCGGGCTGGGTAACAAAGATCAGGCCGCACAGTCATAACACCTAACACTTCCTTCTTATCATGTCGCGGTACACTCCGTCTAAAAGACACAATATTCTTCCACGCGTCCCATTACTAACCACTACGTCTGTTGACTAAACAATGTCATGATGACTTATATTTTCTAGACATGAGAGTCCCTCAGCTACAAGCATAAATTTTATTTTCGTTTTTCCTCTTCCCTCTTCCCTTTCTATGCACATTTGTGATTAAATTTCTTTCTTATGACGCAACATACAGTTCGCTCACTAGCCAAACAACCAAGGACAGGGGCCAATAACGTTGAATCGAGCTATACAATAAGCAACTTAATGTTTGACAGTGGAAGTCTGGCAGACACGTGCAGTGACCTTGCTGTCAAGGAGTTATGTACCAGTGCTTTCTGCCTTATTTTATCTTAGCCTTTGCAAAGCGCATGTAGGGTGACGTGACAATTTTTCATTAGAATTGGCAACGTCGTATCAATTATAGAAGATATAACACACCCACAGTCAATTGTATGCCCTTCTTGTTCAGTACGATTTAGTCCTGACAGTCGCCGACAATGTGAGCCTGGGTCAGGCGAGTGAGTCCATTTAGTTACGCCAAGGGGTGTTCGGGTTAGTCAGTCGCTTGTATTCAAAGCGGTCGGATGTCACATGTGCGATAGAATGGTGTGTTACCAGTACAGTTACGCTGTACTGCATTTCCTTACTGACAGCACGCTCTTATCTCTACTCCGTAGTTCTTCCCACTACTCTTATTACACTTTCGCGTCGCCGAGCTGTCAGGACTGAATAATCGGTCTGTACTTCTTGAAGATGAAATCGCAGTCTGTCATGGTTTCGTTATCTTAAGGACATATTTTGCTATTAATACCTAGAGTTGTTGATTATGGGTGATGACTTTTTTAAACAGGGTACAAACTACTGTATATCATGTGAACTGAAACTTGAGCTGAAGTTTCTTCATAATTAAAAAGAAACGCTTACTTTGATTCCAGATTTGGGTTTCTTGCTTGTAAATCTAGATTCTTCTGACATTATGTCTTCACTGGTAATGCTATGCAAATTAATTCCCGTTAACCGTTTCCGTGATTTAATTCTCGAATGAATAAAGAACATGCCAAAGAAGTTTTAATGACGTAGAATTACTCTCTCAACTTTTTGGAATTCATTCGTTCACAACTCTTTCTTGGAAAAACTGAGTGGGAGGATGTTTTTCTTTCAAAGCCTCGGGCACCCCGTTGCTGACGTGAGCTGCGCCAGAATGTGAAACGTTGGCGCCAGCTCTTTTCTCGATATTTTTTTCTGCAGAATGCGTTTTCAACGCCCACGCCAAATATTTATTTTTGCATGAAGCAGATTCCTTAATATATTTAATGACGATTTCTTAATAGCTAAGCCAATATTAGAAACGTTATTCGTTTAAATGTAGAAAGGTGCAATTTTTTCAAGATTTAAAATCACTTCAGATACTTCTTAAATAAAAATAAAATATCCCAAGTGGCATAAAGGAGCAGATTATAAAACAAATGCAAGTTACATACCTGAATTGAAATTTTGATTTTCGAACTATAATTGAACGATGCAGTTATGTTTACACTGACTTTTGTCTATGTTTAATTAAAATGTCAAGTCTCCACATCAATTATTGAAATAATACCGTCTCTCTTTGCCCAACCTTCCGATTTCTTTAGGTTGTTCGTTACAACATTCATAACAAGAGCTCTGACATGTAAAAGGTAAAGTGACCCCTTCACTTACCATGAAGGCACTTGAGGGACATGGAAGTAGTGCCTCATGCTCTCTTCACCTCGGCACTAGAATAAGGTGGTGTTGTCGGCTCCACGTTCCGATCACCTTTTACCCCGGGAAAGACTCGGTACTCAATTTGATAGGAGACTGAGGAGTTTGGCAACGTAGCCAGCTGCTATACCAATTGAGCTACCCGATCGTCTCTGACATTAGACACTCAAAACATTAACAACAGGCAGATAAAAAGGCACTAGAAACATCCAAAAAATAAAAATTCACTTAAAATTGGCATGATAGGCTTAATGCGAACTAATATTACAAATGTATATAATTGATATACAGGGTGATTCACGAGAATTTACGTCCTTTACGGAGCTTATTTCTGAAGACATTTTGAGCAAAAAATGTCATATAAACATAGGCCTAGTTCCTATTCTCAATATTTTTAGAGTTACACTAATTTAAAGTTGTTTTTAAAATAGGGTTTTTCTTTAATTTGAAGGTAAAAGAATTATACAAATAGAGAATGAATCATTCATAAGTATCATTTCTTTACTTGGCAAGTATTATCAAGCTAAAAGTGTGCTGTGAACTCCTTAGTTGCTTCGTATAGAAGTCTTTTGTCTATTTTAACTAGAACATTACATTATTCTTACGCACTTATCATAACAGTTATTACAGATCACACCACTTCCATCAACTTAATTATTTGCAGTTCAATTTTGCATTCTAATTTACAGTCTGGAAGAGTTTACAACACATTTTAAAAAATGTCGCCGTCCGCTGAAGTACACTTGACCGCACGCTTGTGAACGGCACTCGTCGCGCTACGTAACTACGGCTATCTTCGATTTCCGTAGCCCTCGCGCTGGCTGCTGACTGCACGCTGACCAAGATCACGCGTTCACAGCAATGCGTTCTAATAACACGTAACTCTGTAAATATTGAGAATAGGACTCATGTTTATAGGACATTTTTTGCTCCGATTGGCTTCGGAAATAAGCTCCGCAAAGGATGGTAAATCTTCGTTAATCACTCTGTATTAATTACAAATATTTACACTTTTTCTCTGGGCTGCATTTCTAACATAAGCAGCTGTATTTTTATGGTGCTTTAAATAACATTTATTTCCACAGTTTACCGGTGGCTTCGCTATTTTATACTTTAAAAATTGTCAGAAATATGAAAACCGAAACATGGTAATACAACTCACCTCTTTTCAAAGTACTGACAGAAAATTGTCCTACCGTCTATTGTCAAACCTTCATCTCCACCAATTAACTTCTTCATTAAACTACCGAACCGCTAAGGAGATTGAAAGTGACAATGTGCTTCGAGTAACATGAGGGGAAAATTTTAAAGGGCGAAATACGTAAAACACAATTGCACTTCGTAATGGGTGCTAATAAGGTTCTATTCCTAAAGTACTTTGTTATCCCCAAAATAAATCGTTATAGGTACTACAAAATTTGGCATACACTTTTAAATGAATTAACATGGATTGTGGATTAAGTTCCTTGACTTGTGCAGACAGGAATAGAACAGGCATAAAACGAAATCTGCGAGCTCTCTTCATAACGTACTTGATTCTGAATTCTTGAATACACACTCGAGTTCCGTAATCTAGTATTTCTTATGCATCATTTTCGTTGGTCCAGTGCAGGCTTGCGTAACAATTGTGGCGTTGCGTCACTCATCGCATATGTCACTCATATCATTGACTTGGCAGTGGAGGGGATTTGTATTCAGTGTCTGTCTTATGTGATTGCGTACGGGCCACAGATACGTCATTCAACGCCGGTGGACTGTGGACGGGGAACCAACGCTTTCCCCATGCTTTCCACCCCTCTCTCGCCAGTTATGTATCCCTGGTCTAGTGATTATTATATTTAAAGTATCGCAGGTTCAAAACAATCCGAAGATATCGAATTTTAGGTGGAAAAAATTCTAAGTGTAAGTTTGAAATTGCAGAACTACGAATTTAACGAATTCTCGAGTTCACTTCTCTCCCAAATCGTTTATCACCACATTTGACAGGTCATGGCTTTCTTCATCATGCACAATGACTGATATATTTTAAAATGGAAGGCACCTTATTAAATTCATGACCTCGTAAAATTTTCTTTGAATTTCTGTATCTTTTTCTTAGATAGATCAACCACTGTTCTGCCTAGGTGGAGCGGTTGGTAGAGTGCTGACCTTCTGTGCCCGAGATTGCGGATTCGATTCCGGCGCAGGTCGATGACATTTAAATGCGACAGGCTCATGTCAGTAGATTTACTGGCATATAAAAGAGCTCCTGCGGGACAAAATTCCGGCACACCGGCGAGCTGATGTAACCTGGGCAGTTGCGAGCGTCGTTAAATAAAACATAATTTATAATTTTTGCAACCTACTGATTGTGGACTTCTTTGCCATAAATATACAGATGATTGTTCCAGGATATACAGAAATAGTGGACGTCAATTGGAAAAATAAATCGTGTATAGATAGGCCTATAGGGAAAATCGGGTAAATATGGGCACTTTGAAGATAATGCCCACATTACCCTAATTCTTCGTGAGTTACGAAGCATGAGATAGTATATTGGTAAACCTGAACTAAGGTGACGAACCGTAGTGTGAATGGTGTTGACGCTGCTGGACATGTGAACACTACAAATACAATTATGTATGCGAGTACACTTTGGAACATAGCAAAAATAGCGCTGTTGTTGATTTTTCATGATTTACTTAAGGAATGACAACCACAAATGTGTGTATAGTACCGAAAAACTTTACAGGCGGGAATGGTAGATTTAAACAGAACAGTAATATGCCTACATATGGTGGGGTTCTGAAAAATGTACTGGCTGAACAGACTGGTCATTTGTTGACATAATACACTAATACAAATATGGGCACTGTCATTCATGGTATTACGGGCACAAGCATTGAATGCTATTTTTTAAATCGTTCATTAATATTTTTCTCTAGAATGGAATTTTAAGAGATAAATGTCATTTATATAATTGAAATTTACTCACATACTCTTAATTATTTAAATTATTGTCAAATACTAGGTCCTGCATATTCTAACTTTTCATTCCAATTTAAGAAAGATAACATACTATAATTTTGTAACTTACTTCTCAGTACCAGGACAGTCTTATAATAACTCTTTATGTTCACCGCTATAATTTTATTGATTATAATACAAATACTTTATATACAAAATTTAGTTTATATAAATGGAATGTTATGTTACACAAAAGCTGGAATATTTTTCTTTGTTTTCATTTGTTTGCCTGAAGTTGCCAGAAGAGCGGCAACAAGAGCTGATAAATTTGGAAAATGAGCAACTTGAAAACACTTGAATACGAACGCATCTTCTTCAACAAATTCTTCTTGCATTTGTCCTGCATGTGAAGGAAATTTTTACACTGAGCAAAATGGGGGAAAAAAGTGAGTACAGTGTGAAGGATTATACGCTTTTTGGTGCATGAAGAATGTGTTGAGATGGAAAGTGATTCATTTTTCTGTGATGACTTCACGAAATAAATTTAGAACATTATTTTGGCTTCTTTTACTTTTGTTCTTAGTCTTTTAGACCATTTTAAATAACATTTGTCACTACTTAAAGTATTTTTTATAGTCTTTCTTCCTCATTAAATGTGTTAAATCAGTTTTAATGTTGTCTCAGTGTTTACTTAAATATTAGTTTTTTTTTTTTTTCATTTGCTCAATGTTCTGTTACCGTACTTCAACAATAACTTTATTCTATGAATGGTTAGTGTATGAAGTATTAAATACATCTATTTTGTATTAAATGTATGCTTGAAAATTTAAAATGCATTTAATTCTTATACTGTCCATATTACCAACATATGTGCCCATATTATCCCTATAGTGTAGATAATATGGACACTTGTATGGTTCTAGTAAAAAGCATATATATGCGACAAAAAAGAATCATTTTAACATTTGAATCAGTTATATCTTTTAAAATAGACATTCTCTAAAATTTTTTAGGTTTTCAAGCTGTTATTATTACTCAAATGGAACATACAGAGTAAAATGTCTTATCGTGACCATATTTGAATGACTTCCCCTATTCCTCATCCTGCAGTAAATCACTTCTGTCTCATATCTCACTCGTATTTGCTGATCGGAGCTTAATTTCCGAACACACTTCCCAATTTTGGGGACTTCATATTGTGTGAGGTTTATGGAAGCAGTGAAGATGTCTGTGTGATGGTGATCGTTTTTTTTATTTTAATACACATTGGACTCGTCCTTACTGGTGTAACGTTAAGATGCTTGCTGATAGATCTAAGATTAACGGGTTAAAATCAGGTTTAAATTCTTGACTAAGCTTACTTTGGAAATTAAGTAAAGCTCCGAAAAACATATCTTGATTGAGTGATTAGGCAAAATTATCAGCCCATTGGTCCTTGACTCTTGCAAGTTCTCTGTTTTGCAGAATGAGACCTCTGGACCAATGTTTCGATTGGGAACTTTAACGAGAATATAGCGGTCTCTGGTAGAAAATGCAGGAAAATTAAGAAAATTAAAGGATGCTTATAGAAAGTTAATAGACTTTAGAGTACCTAGGCTGGTTAGTGAACAAGCGATCCATGAAACTTCTCCGTTTTACCCAATCCCAGTAGATATACGATGGAAATTGATGGAAATGTTACACATTAAATTATACAGGGTGATTCTGTGACTTTGTTACAGACTTTTATGGGTGATAGAGGTAATCAATATGAATAATTTTCATATAGCATCCCATGTTCAGAAACATTCCATTAGTTAGCTAAAAGCATTGATAAGTGTAGTCAGAATAGCCAAGTTTGATTGCAGATTCCCTTGACTCTGAAAACGCTGCTCAATTGGCATGTACAGTAGTGGCAAAAAACCCGGACCGATCATTGTAGCTGATTTCAGAGCCTTGTTCACTCTAGAGCGCTATAGACTGGTAACTAAGACTTTCGTGGTTCGAATCCTGCCTGGGAAGGAAACTTTTTTTGTTCCTTATTCAAATTTATTCCCAATACTTTTCGATTGCTGGTAAAATTCATGTTCTGGGAATAATAAGTTAAGTAATAAAATATCGCTGCAATCGAAACCTAAATGTATAGCATTTAAGTAATGACCCTTGAAAGTCACTATTCATTTCAATTCAAAATGAACACAATGAGTCGTGTCCTTAATTTAACAGTATATAAATAAATAATATACAGTTCGTAATAATGAACTTACCCGAAAGTTCGTCCATTCCATAATTCTTAATATGGCTTTGTTGAAATGTGGTTTAGTATTGATGTGACGAGTAGAAATAAATTTGATGGGATACACTAAACAAGCAATTCTATAGTCGTCTTCAACAACAAAATAATCATATTTCCATTTCCTTTAGAAGTAGTATTTTTTCACGGGTTTAGATTTTGCCATGTTCCAGTTCTCTTCAAACTGCAATACGTGAATTTATTTATTTATTTATTTATTCATTCATTCATTCATTCATTCATTCATTCATGTATTTATGTATTCATGTATTTATTTAATTAATTTATTTATTTATTTATTCATTCATTTATTCATTTCAATGCAGTGCGTTACAATGTTGAATGACAGCATTGACCTCCTGTCAATAGTCATCACTCACTTATCAACATACAATTTATATATCTAGTAGTAAAACCAGTTAAGTCCAGTAATGCAAGTTTTGTAAAAACAGAAATTAAAATTTTATTAATGCACGAAAAATCATAATACATTTTTAAAATTAAGTAATTGGCTTGATGGCTGCAACATTTCGGACTTATTCCATTGTAGTAGATTACAGAGCACGGAAAGACAAGTCGGGAACTGTACTTAACTTACTTTACACAAAAAGTGGACTTAATCGGTTTTACTGGTAATAGGACGATATATACACAGGTAGACCTTCTTACTTTATAAGCACACGTACATTTTAAAATTTATTTTACATGTCCTTTAACTTATTTATTTCTCTTATTCATTTTTATCATACTTTTCAAAGGTATGTTCCTAAGTATTTTATTATCTGTTCATTTGTAATTCTTGATAGCATATTGTATACCTGTCGCCACGAGAATGAATGTTGATGCAGCCGAGCGTAACTAGAACGCTAAGATCACAGTGGTAGAAAAGATGGGTGGGGTAGAAGGGGTAGTAAGACAGTCTCTCTGAGGAGCTATAGTTCTGCAGGTCTGTTCTAAAATTACCAAACGAAACGTTTCCGGACACGGGTTCCTATAAGAGAGTTGTTAATAATGCTATTATCACAGTTTAGTATATACAGTTGCGAAGTTCAATACTTAATAAATATGCATACATAGATAGTTGCTGACCACCAGGATCGCTACTATCGCCTCAGCACAGACCCTTTCCCGAGCAGTCGATAATGTATGTTCGGGTTTTCTATTTCAGTGTATGGAGCTCAGTGAAATATTATATTATAACTTTATTGCGTATCATTGCTAAGTTTTATTTAGTGTAATGTGTCCATAAGTTCCGTTTACTTCTTATTGCATAATTTGTTGCAGAAATAATTACAAAACTGTGTTATTTTAATGTGAAGAGAATTTTACATGTTAACATAATTTTTTCGCATCAATATTTTAAGTTTAGAATGGAAGCTATTTTGAGGTTTAATAAAAAGAATTTATAATGTGATTTTAATTTAGCACCTGTACCTTCCATAATTGTACATAGAAAATTTACCATACCACTCCTATCACATTAGTGTACGTACGATTGTGTTACTTCGTCTCTTAGGAAGTAGATAAATACAATAATTCAGTACGTACTCGATTTCAGAATTAAAATACAGACAACTGAATGTGCGGCGTATCATACATGACATTATGCTTAATTATAATGTATAACTGCGGATGTAGGAATATAAATAATAACTTATAATTTCCATATGACGTAACATAGGCCTATATATGTAATGGCAGGGCATTGGAGACTTTGTAACTCTAGTTGCTCTAGTAATAGCGCTGTGAGGTTACCGTATTTCAATATAATCAAGTGTCCGAAGGCCAATAAGGCAGCACTCATAAAGGGGTGATACTAGCGCTGAGGTAGTTTCTGCGATTTCGGAAGTGAAATTCGTTGAATTTGTAAGAGATTTTTTGTGGAGGTGCTGGTAATCGTATAAGCAAGGCATAATAAAAGCCAAAACTAACCAAACCTAACCTGTCACAGATCCGTATATGCAAGGAGTATGAGTACAAAAAACTACCTCTGCGCTAGTTTAGCCTACTAACTTAGTACATTAATCAGACTTCAGATTGGAGTACCGTAAGAAACGAATAAATACAATTGGAATTGCATTTACAAGCTATCACACGTAACTTTATGCTTAATTATAATGTATAAATGCGAATATTGAAGTACTGATACAGTAAACATAACCTATAATTTCAACATATCAAAATATCCGTGCGGTGCAACTAAAAATTATTGAATCGTGCATAAATGAATGTACAAGAATTTCGCAATATTTAATCCAAATAAAGTCGTATATTACACATACGAACAACGTAATTTTCACACCAAAAATAATATTACACCTTAACTCGCAAGTGAATTATGTCTGAAGTGTCTCATAATCATTGTTTTAAATTTATTAATGCAATTACACTACATTTTAGAGAAATAAATGTTACTCTTTATCCATTGCAACTAATTTATATGGTTGAAACTCCACCCTCCGTGATCGGCTTAAGCGAGTCACATGGTCTGCTTATATTAAATCACGATGGCAGTGACACAGCCTATTGTTCCTAGTACTCACAGCGCTCCAAGCGGCTAGCAACTATCGCAAAAAGTCATTCCAAGCTTTGCAACTGTAGGCTATATAGCTACTAAACTGTGATATTATCCCTAAAAGTTTGTAATAAAGTCCAAAAACACCCTGTAGCTATATTTCCGTAGTATTAGTTTCATGTCTGTTTATGAGTAATTTTATTTCATGTTAACCTTCTTTCTCACGGATGTTTCATTTTACGAGTTTAAACATATACACATAGGATATCTATTTCCTGTCTTTCTTATCGCAGTTGCTGAGCCAATATATTGCAAAAGTTTGATGATATATCACGCTGTAAGCCGTGACCTTACTGCCAATTCTGAAGTATCCCTGTTCGACAATTCAATCAGCTAGCAAGGAGAAGTTATGAAGTGGGGGCCACCTGATGCTCCAGGCTGGCAGGTGTGTAGGATTTAGAATGTATAGCATGCTGCTCCTCACGAAATGGGGGAAATTACACTGATTCACTTGGCGGCTCGGAAACTTCATCTCGTAATGTTACTGCGTATTTTTGGCTGTTATAAACGTCCGATGCTTTCTCCTTATATCAAGTACGGTACGGAGAAAGTATTGTGACGCTAACAGAATCAATACTAGACGAGTAGTTCATGGCCTACATTCCGTCTCTTCTATCCATCTTTGTCCACCTCGTCTGTTCGTCCGTTCTTCATTCATTCATAATTTTCTGCTCAAGGACAGGTCTTTCACTGCAAACCCAGCAAACTTCAATCTTCCCTATTTTCTGCCTTCCTCTTAGCCTCCTCAGACAATCTCTTCTTATAGGTCAGGCCTGCAGAACTGTAGCTCCTCAGAGCGACTGCTTTATTATCCCTCCTTACCCCACCCACCTTTCCTACCAGTGCGGTCATACGTTCTAGTTACGCTCGGCTGCATCAATATTCATTCTCGTGGCGGCAGGTATACAAGACGCTATCAAGAATTACAAATGAACAGATAATAAAATCCTTAGGAACATATCTTTAGAAAGTAAGAGAAAAATGAATGAGGGAAATAAATTTTAAAAATGTATCTGTGCATATAATGTAAGAAGGTCTACCTATGTATATATCGTCCTATTACTAGTAAAGCCGATTAAGTCCACTTTTTGTGTAAAATAAGTTAAGTACAGTCCCCGACTTGTCTTTCTGTGCACTGTATTCTACTAAAATGATATGTTCGAAATGTTGCATGCAGGCAGCAAACCAATTTCTTTATTTCAAGAATTTATTATGGATTTTCGTGCATTAATAAAGTTTTAATTCCTGTTTTTAAAAAACTTGGATTACTGGTCTTAACTGGTTTTACTAGAACAATAAATAAATTATACGTTAATAAGTGAGTGATAGCTATATGACTGGATGCCAATGCTGTCATTCAACATTGTAACGCACTCCAACTAAATAAATAAAAACATATATATATATATATATATATATATATATATATATAGATAATAAATAAATGAATGAATATATATATATATATATATATATACATACAAATAATTACACAATATGTATACTGCAGTTTAAAGAGAACTAGAATATGGCAAAATCTAAACCCATGAAGAAATACTACTTCCAAAGGAAATGGGAATATGATTTTGTTGTTAAAGAAGATGAAAGAATTGCTTGTTTACTTTGTCTCATCCAATTTATTTCTACTCGTCATTTCAATATTAAACGACATTTCAACAAAGCCCATATTAAGAATTATGGAATGCGCAAACTTTCGGGTAAGTTCATTATTACGAACTATATATTGATTAGTTATTTATATACTGTTAAATTAAGGACGTCATTCGCTGTGTTCATTTTGAATTGAAATTAATAGTGACTTTCAAGGTTCATTACTTAAATGCTATAAATTATAGTTTCCGTAGGTGATGATAGGAGGAAAGTTTTCCAATATCTGAAGCAGGTTAGGTGCAAAGAAATCTCAAAGAAACTACCGACAGGAAATGTAGCATAATTGTAAACCTTGAAACGAGATAACGCATTATAAATACAATGAATTTATTACAATCCTTTTCGAGAATTACAGTGCCGCCACAGGCAAAGAATGTAAACAACTCTATGCGCAAGTCGATCATCCCCAATAGAAGTGGAGTGAGGCTGACGTCATATTTCCCCTACTTACGAGTTCTGCAGGCCTGTTATAGGTATTTAATATTGGGTGGGTACCGACTGAGCGCGAGAGGGTCAATTTTTGCCCAACTGCGCGCAAGCAACTGAATTGTAAACAGGTCAACTGCGCGCGAGCGGGTGTACCACAAATAGGCCTACGTCAAATGTTTGCAAGTCTTTCTCATGTAACAGAAGTGTTACAGCACTAGTAGTAAATAATGTTAGTCATTTGTTTCGAGAATAGTTGTGGCTGTTAATGATTGTCGATTGTCCCGAATGTATATTATAATGGCGTGCTGTGTATACAATGATGTACTCCTTGTGTGTGCACATCCATATACGGTATATCGTGGTTGTTCCTGTAATAACTCTTATGCGACATATTTATCGATTTTCAGATTTTTGCTCTATTAAATAACTTAAATAGTGATATACCAGCAAGCTTGATTTGCATATTTACGTCACTGTTCGTTAACAGAAAACCATATTTAAGTCACACAGAGTTAGCGTGCACTCAGTGTTGGTTGCTTGACGATTGTCTGCCCACTTTGAGGTCTGTGGATATGGAGGGAAAAGTTGGATCGGTGTCTGTTAGAGTTCCCGGGTAACTCAGTTGGTAGAGCGTTGGTACGTTTAACCAAAGGTCCGGGATTCGATGCCCGGGCCCGGAACAATTTTTCCCCCGAAATTATTCAAATCAACTTTACAGGGAGTTATACCTGAAATCTTGATTTGCGTAGTGATACATCAAATAATAAAATCTCCTGTATGTAATTGAATTTCTTTGTTTCGAAAATGTAAGCATTCACAGTCTGCTATGTACGGCTGAATAAATGCTTTTTCTCTTCCTACTAAAAATTTTATATTTTGCACATAGGAGTTACTGTAGGAACAATGCCGATGTACAACTTTCTTGATATATCATTCAAACGCAGACAAACAGTTACATCAAAATGAATGATACAGGTACTTATAAATCTATATCTGCCTGCGAAAAGCGTAGACAGTACATAAAGGACTTCATTTTAAAACACAGGCAAAGAATTACCTCACGTTTTGAATTTCGTAAAGAATGTTTGTTATTATTGCAATAAAGCCACATAATTTAAGTGCATATTTTAACTTCTTCGCAAATACCCTGTTCTAATACGGGTATGCATATTTTAACTTCTGCGCAAATATCCTCTTCATATGCATATTTTAACTGTTTGATAAATGCTCTATACTAATTTAGGCATGCTTATCACGATGAATTTTAACTATACCTATGAATGGCGAATAGGCTAACATTCATAGAGAGTTCTACGTCTCCAAAAATGGGACAGAAAATGCAAGGAATAATCTCCACGCACAGTTGACCTACACCCAAAACTGAGCGCCGCGCAGTCGGGCGCTTTAAAACAGGTAGAAATTTATCTTGCGCGCAGTCGGGATCCTCCGTTAATATTAATTTAATACAAATCGCTGAGGAGTAACAATTATCATGTCTGACCGTGAAAAGAGCGGGCCCGAGTTCAAATCCTGGTCGGAACGAGTTACCTGGTTTTTTTCCAAGGCTTTCCCTCAACCAATTGAAGCAAAAATGCTGGATAACTGTCGTCGTTGGACTTCGGACTCATTTCGCTAGTTTTATTTAAAATGTCATTGTTATCATTACACAGCCCGATTAAGTTCGCGGTATAGCGTGCTGAATTCGTACAGTAGAAGTACGCGACCGTTCGGCGACAAAATCATTCACAGAATAGGAGTGGTAAGAACAATAAGCTTCAGGTTGCAGTGCATGCCTTCGGGTACCTCCTCCGTAAAATTGAGTTAACACAATATGTTGATATAATTTATCATCGTTAAATGAACATTATTCCTACCAAATTATAAACCATCGTTAGTTGTATTTATTTATTTTTTTCATTTCCTTAAAATGTTATTGGCAGGGGCCACAGATTTTCGCATTAAGGGCAAATGCAGCAAATGGTGTATTAAACTAGAAAGCTATTTTTTAGCGTATAGCCTATATATATATATATATATATATATATATATAATGTGATAATAGCTAATATATAAAAAATATTCAGCAAATAACCATTTTCGTAAAAAATGTAAAATTATCCCCATAACCCCACACAAACGTTTCTCAGCCAATGAATGTGATCATTAGCGTTAGATTGACTAATAATAATCGAATTACACTCATAGTCAATAGCACAGTCTAATACACTCAGGGACAAAAAAAACCGGACACTTCTATATTTGCTTGTATTTTGTTGTCAATTATTTCAAAATGAAACAAAACCCATTTAAACAAAATAATGTTTCATTTAGCACCTTATACGGCAACATTTGAAAAAAAAAAATCTGTGATGAGAAAATTTACAAAAAATTACAAAGGGCGTATAACTATGGCATCGTTTGGTCTAACTGTTTTTTCATTTTATGGTGCCTTAAACATTAAAAACTCTTTTTAGTAACGGGCCAGAGGGGGTCTGGCTTGAATAACTGCATCCATACGTCTTGGCATGCTCTCAATTTGGTTAGCAATGTCTTCTTGAGGAATAAGTTCCCATTCTTCGCCAAGTGCTCGCCTCAACTCTTGTAACGATTCTGGTCTCGGTCGTCTATTCTTAACACGCCGTCCCAGCATGCCCCACACGTGTTCAATTGGGTTCATGTCTGGACTCTTTGCTGGCCATGGAAGAACATGGATTCCCACTTCTTGGAGATAATCTCCGACCGCATGGGCAATATGCGGTCGTGCATTATCATGCATTAAAACAAAATTATCGCCTACAAATTGGCCAAATGGCACAACATGATCAGCCAAACATTCATTTATATACCTATCAGCTGTTAGTCTTCCATTTTCAACAAAAACCAACTCTGTACGAGCATCCGTACACACTCCTGCCCAAACCATCACTCCACCACCTCCATACGGCACGTTTTCGGAAATGCAACACTGTGAAAATCGTTCTCCCCTCCTTCCCCAAATTCTTTCACGTCCATCAGGTGAGCACAGATTGAAACGGGACTCATCGGTGAACAGAACACAGCTCCACTGTCCATTTCTCCAATCCCTGTGATCATTTGCAAAACGCAGTCGTTCAACTCGATGCATCTTGAGAAGTCTGGGACCAGTTGCAGGTCTACTTGATATCAGTCCACTTGCTTTCAACCTCCTTCTAACTGTTTTGGCCGAAATTGGGAGTCCATGCATGTTAACAAATTGCTAGGCTACACTAGTAGCTGGCAGGTTGCGCTCCCTAAGAACTCTCAACACCATATATCTGTCTTCATTTGGATTTGTAGCTCTTGGACGACCCGAACCTGGTCTTCTGGTATATTCTAGGGTCTCTCTATACCGTTTTATGGCATCATGGGTTGTGCTTCTAGCCATATTCATAACATTTGCAATGTAACGTACACTGCGTCCATCATCGTAAAGGGCTACAGCTCGAGCCACATCTTCAGGTCGCATCTTGTTTTAAGACAAATGTTACAACCCCACTTAAACTCAGAAAATGTAAAAATAAGGAAATAACGAATGATAACGATAATGAAGCACAAAATGGTTGAGACAGAATTGTTATAGCTGAGACTCCGAAAGCAAAATTGGAATATTCGGTTGTAATGGCTTGTTTATAAAACAAAAAACAATCAACAATGTATACACGTCTCCATAACAACAGATGGCTACCATAATATTGTATGAGAAGATAATGTTTTGCAAAATACCAGCAAATATTAAAGTGTCCGGTTTTTTTTGTCCCTGAGTGTATTTACAGTCACGAAGTCAATACATAGGGAATATGGATCCATAGATAGTTGCTAACTACTAGGATGGGTACTATCGCCTCATCACAGACAATGCGAAATAGTACCGGCACAGTCTATTGTTCCTAGTATTCTCAACAACTCAAGCTTCGTGACTGTATACAGGGTGTTTCAAAAATACGGGGCATAATTTCAGGTATGTATTTCCCACATGTAGACAATCAAAATAGTTCATTACAACATGTGTCCGGAAATGCTTCATTTCCGAGTTATGGTCTTCACAACATTGAAATTCACCGGAACGTTTTTCTTTCCGCAGGTCGTTGTCATTACAGAAGATGTGGATACTTAACTTTCGTCATTCGCCCAAATGAAGACAGAGTTATGTAAACAAATTCACCGACAGAGTCGTTGTCCAGGGTGCTAACCAATGGCTTACACAGTATATCCTACATTCCGATAAACAAAATCATAAATGAATGAAACTATACAAGATGAAATTACGTCTGGTGAAAATTGAACGTAAATAAAGAACTAGTGAAGAATGACGTAAGGGTCAAAGATGAAATTTGTGTTGTCTCTTTTAATTGCCATATTAAGACAAAAATTCTGTACAATTTTATAGAGGAAATGTTTTTGTATTTGAAATGGAATGCATATTTCTCTTTTTATCTTGTGTAGTTCTTTTGTAACAATGAAATGGACCTTCAAGTTGACGCTTGTATTTCTGGAGTCACTGTTTTCTCTCCTTTGAAACGATGTTTGGACACTATATCACGTCTCTCCCAATCTAACCTCTCACTACAAAATTTGCACATTAATATTTTCGTCTCGGATACATACTCGTAAATACCTTCATTCACAAACTCTTTCGCTCTGGTATGCGCTGCAACTATAATGGTGTGACCCATTTTCACAACTGAAACTTCGAAAACATTTCCCCTTAACTAGGAACTTCCAATACATTTCACCCTCTCACCTAAGTATCTAGTAAGTGTTACTGACCTTTCAAATATTTAGTAGGAGGGGTGGACTGTTAAATTATTTTGTTAGAAAATGCAATACGTATTTTCAATATCAATTTCAATTTCCACCTACTATAGAGTATTCCAGCTTAAGAAAAAACATTGGTATTATGGATCTTGGCTAGTACACTGTTGCAACAAGATGCCTCCGTTAGAAGAAAAAGTGAGGTATAGTATCTCTATCTCTCTTTCTAACACGTACAGCGTTCTAGCAAGTTTATCGCACAAGATAGGTACGTTGAGTCCGTTCAAATGATAAAAAAAATATTCATGCCATAATGATGCCTGCAGTACATTGTAACTAGACTTCGGACATTTAGAGCATTAAGCAACGTTTTAGACACCTCAACTAGCTCCATAATGATCGAAAGTAGGCATTAAAATACAGTTTTAGGTACCTAAAAAGTTTCTGCAATTACAACTAATAATAATAATAATAATAATAATAATAATAATAATAATAATAATAATAATAATAACTAGGGGGCGGATGTTGATGACCTAAAAATCTACTTAAAATGACCAATAAAATACCCTTAAAATAATGGAAAAATGACATAAAATTGAAAGAAAAAGACATTTAAATATTATTCCAGGTACTCTAACCACAACTTCTTAAAAATTAGTTACCTTGTTTCAATGACTGCCCATCAAACTCGGAGAGAGGAGGCAACTTCCTGGAATTTGACTAAGACAAAGAGAAAGGGCATGCAACAAAATGAAGGTTTCAAGGGAAAACTATAGATTTTAGTGAGGGTTTACAATGTGTTTCAATCAGAAGTGGTCGATGTCAGTGTCTTCATTCTCCGTCACCAGACCTTCCAGACGAGGGATTGTGAATGACAAAAACAAATTGTGGGCGCAGCGTGTATTTTTGCAATCTTTGTGTTAAAAATACTGTGTACTACAGTAGATAGTCCACACCTGTGGAGTAACGGTTAGCGCGTCTAGCCGCGAAACCAGGTGGCCCGGGTTCGATTCCCGGTCGGGACAAGTTACCTGTTGAGGTTTTTTCCGAGGTTTTCCCTCAACCCAATATGAGCAAATGCTGGGTAACTTTCGGTGTTGGACCCCGGACTTATTTCACCGGCATTATCACCTTCATCTCATTCAGACGCTAAATAACCTAAGATGTTGATAAAGCGTCGTAAAATAACCAACTAAAAAAAATACAGTAGATCCCTTCCGAACCATATTGGGGACACAATGTTCTATCGTCCAGGAAACGGTGAAAGTTTCCCCCCTTTCAAATGCAAATTCTAAAGACACCCTGATACCGACAAAACAACAGTAGAAGTCAAAACCCTCACTTAAACTAAACTGTTGTGAAGCATTTTATATTAGGCCTACTTCCATTCTTTGAGATGAAGTCTTCAGTGGAATGAGGGATGGTCTTTACAGTTTGTTCCAAACTATGAAACTCAAACTGTTATTCACCTATTCAGTAGGTAATTATTACTTATCTATTTGCTTAGAAAAATATGTAATAGACCTATATGTAAAGAAGAAAGTAAAATGCATTCCAAATGATCTAAAAGATCTTCAGAGTATTAAAAATGATTAAAAAATGCCGAAAAAAATAAAAATGACCTACTAGTTCAAAAACGTCAAAAAATGCAACATAAGATTTTTTTTTCGTTGATATTAATATAGAAAGAATTTCCATATTAATAGGCATCGTCTTAATGTGACAAATAAGATATAAGATGATTCTTCATCAACATCCGCCTCCTAATGATGATGATGATAATAATGATAATAATAATGATAATAATAATAATAATAATAATAATAATAATAATAATAAAATTGTCTTAAACATCGAGTTATTTTATTGGTTAAGAAGTGCTTATAATACATATTTAAGATTATGAGCAGCACACGTTTTTCGTTATTAAATGTTAAGAAGTGCTTATAATTCAAATTTATAATTACAGTATGTACAGCACAATTTTTCCATTATTAACTTCACACTATAATCAAACAAGAACATAAGCTACATATCTAATTCCTTTGTTGTTTTGCTAACAGTTAAATTTTGTGTACTTATATAGTAAGTGTAGACAATATTGTACGTGTTTTAACAGTGTGAAATCTTAGCCTCAACTGTACCATTCCTACTTGTCTGTTAAAGTTATCAGCGGGAATATTTGGCAAGAAAGCGGAAGGCTATTCCACCAATTTAGCTGCTATCCCGCTATCCGTAAATTAAATATATAGCAATTTTAGAGGTGTAACACAATTTAGCACATGAAATCGCTCTAGTTCCGAATGAAATTATATTCTATAATTAAAGGAAACTAATTAATTCCCAGTTCTCAAGAAAAATACTTATAAAAAGTTGAGGGAACAGCCCTCATACGTTCAATGCTATTTTCTTAACTTGGAATCCTCTGTAATAAAGAATGAATTGAGCAGGGTAGTCGACATGGTATCGTCTCGGACTCGCATTGGGGAGGCCTTGGTCAAGGTCCCGAGGCAGGCAAATCTGAGTGTTAATTTTTTCGTATTTCCTCCTTTCCCCCCACTCGCAAAGGCGAATTCGCGGATTGGAATGTACTTTTCTTCTACCTCAAACGTTCTGTCCAATCCGTTGTCCAGTAATGTGTTCGTGCTGTCCTTAGGAAGTACTCCCTGCGTGGAATCGATCCCTCACCAGGGAAATTCATCTGTTTTCATGTCTCGTATGTGATCCATAAAAATTATTCCCTCTCTGCGGGCACTGGTTTGTAAGATCTAGAAAGGAGGTTAAACAAAGATAAAGAATGATTTCCGGTACGAAAGAAAAATGATACTTGGAGATTATCTTCCGTAATATGAGTGCTGATTTAATAAAATTGAACTTAACGAATGTCTGCTGTTATGATAATTATTTCGAGACCGAAGGTCGAGAAATAATTATCTAATGACAACAGACATGAGTTTAAAAAGCGAAATTAAGTTACTTCTGAATAACTATTATCAGTCACCAAGGTGGCCTAGTGGCTAAAGAATTCAAATTTGCAATCCTGTGTACCAGGATTCGATTCCCAGTGTATCCCCGATTTATAACTTCTATTGGACAAGTCCGTAGTCCAGGTAACACTGGGATTTTCTTCGGGAACTCTGTTCGTCTGTGGATTCAAAACAAATTTTTATCGCCTAATCTTACTGCGAGCCACCGCGTGCGCTCGGGCGCCGGTTCGATCCTCGCTTGGGCTGATTACTTTCCTAGGTTTTCCCCAACAATAAGGTGAATGCTAGGTAATGTATGGCGAATCCTCGGCCTCATCTCGCCAAATACCATCTCGCTCTCACTAATCTCATCGACGCTAAATAACCTCGTAGTTGATACAGCGTCGTTAAATAACCAACCAAAAAAAATCTTATTGCGGGTGTAGCGTAGACCAACTCCTGTAGCGCTAATGGAGAAACATTCGCTCCAGCGCTGGGAATCGAACCCTGGACTCCCAGTTCTACGCACTGGCGCTCTAACCACTGAAGTACCGAATTCGATCCGGTCCTGTGGATTGAACTTCGGCGTAGCTCAGTGGTTAGGGCGCCCAGTGCGTAGAACTGGAGGTCCCGGTTTTGATCCCTTGCGCCGGAGTGAATTTTTCTGCATTGATAACTAATGGTAGCCATAACAGATAATTCTGTAGGACCAAAAATATAATCTTAACGTATATTGTGTAAGCTCTGTATTGTACTATGTATTATGGAAAAGCATTCATAATCATTGCTGGAAGTATTTTTATATCCACACTCTCAAATGCATCCTTATAATCGATTGATTGGAGCTACATACGAGTAGGCTACTGCATTTATGGCACACCACTCATATAAAATTGCATATTTTACCCTTCCGATATCCATTAAGTAAAAAAGAAAATGATGGTCCGTAATTTCTGTGGTCGTTTTTGCCTTGCAGTTTCTCCTCGGTAGATTTTAAGGGGCATGTAACATCTGGAAGCGCACATCGTGCTCTGATATCTATAGTTCGTTCTTCATTAAAATAAGAATGGTGCACTGAACATGGAAGTGAGTCTCTCAAGCGTGTTTCTAAGCGGCAGACTTATTTTCTTATCAAAAGGGTGAGTAATTTCATACATCCTGTGATAATTCTGAGCTGGGTGAAAGTATAGGGCTCATTTTTTCTCAGTTGGTTGTGTAAGTAACCGCATTGTTAAAAGTGACGTCGATTGATTCATGCATACTACGGGCTTCCTTCTTCCTTTCTGTTGGGAGCACAAAGAGCACATGTCTCGACATCTCTAGTTACTGTCGGGGGTAGTTCAGTTGCTTGTGGGGAGGGTGGCATGAGGGGATGACATCAGAAAGCCATTAGGGAGGCGGGGCGCAAAGATGTCGCTCTTCACTAGACGTCGAAGCTCACAGAAAGCGGCTCAATGCTAATGGGAAGCGAGGAGGTGTGTGCCTCTTTCCCTCCCGCCTTCGCACATCTCTCTTCTTCGCAGTCCTTTTCTTCACTTCCTCATATCCTTTCAACCCCATATGTAACACTTCGTATTTTTCCTTCCCACTGAACGTACCGTGTAGTGGATATCACTCAGGACTCTTCGGTTAGTAATCTCGGTTTTATGATCTTCCGCGTCTGTCTCGTTTACATTTCCGATTGAATCTTCCTCCTATGTTTACGAGAACAGCGAATTTGGAACTAAAATAGTAAAAAAAAAAAAAAACTGCTCCTTTCTCTCACAAGGAAAAGAAAAGGAAAATTTACCTTTCGTAATTCTAGAAAGTAGCTTGCCTCTACTTGTTTACAGTTAAATACGGGCGACACGTACTTAAATGAAGACACACACAAAGACTTCTCGGAGACTTATCTTACCTCCGGAAAGTTTGTCTCAATTGGATGATTGTCCGTACAAGCTCAAACGTATCTTTTAAACCACCCCTCGGCACTACAGGGAAGTGGAACAGAACTCTGAAACCCCCTCTTATGTCCTTTCCGCTTACACTGCCTTATAAAGAAACGCACAGTGGGCACTGTGCACACCCATCCAGTCATAAAGTCATCTCACTTAAGAGCCAATTGGCTAGTCTCTGAAATTGAGACAACTCATCCTGCCTAAGGTTTTTTCGTGGTTTTCCTAAGGCGCTAAGACAAATATCGGGATGAGCCCTAAAAGCAATGGTCCACAGACCTACATTCCATTCCCATCAGACGCCGGTATTTGTTCTACATTCAGTAATAATTTCACAACTAAACGACATTTCATACAAGTTAAGAGGATGCGAAAGCATTTCTTTCCCCTTCTACTTGCCCTGAGTTCGTCAGTAACAGGGCTGTAGCTGTTATCTCTTATACCTGCACCCCCCAAGTTGTACACACAAGAAAATACAATTTTAAATAAAGTACATAAGTGATTATAAAATATAGTGACAGATGTTCGACAATTACATGGTTGAGTATATTTAGTGTCGTTCTTACAATATTTTCAACTAATAATTATAGTGATGAATGTTAGTTTGTATTATAAGGTCAGGGGGGAGTGACACAGTGCAGATTGTCCCATTGTGTGTGTTGTAGAGTAGCTTTTTAATGTGCCAGTTGATATAAACACCAATAAAATGAAATATAAACGCTTAATATGGACTTTCGAAATATAGATTATCAGTAGACTTCGTTGAATTGCCACAAGCAGCATGCAATCAGGTTGCCGACGTACGGTAGTATAGAAGAGGTGAGCAACCTCCCGGTCTCGTAGTATAAGCAGTTCGTGTTTAGAGATGTGACCGGTCCAAATAGATAGGCCTAGAGTAGCTACAGCTAATGTATACCTATGTAAGCACATGTTTTTGCATTACTGTGGTTGGAATAGTCAAAGCTTAACATTTGTTAGTGCAGACAAGAATTCAATCTAACATGCTACAATGAGAGTGTTGCTGTTCCAAACAATTGCCCCTGGAATACCCTTACTCCCGCAGCCAGTCTTGACCCGTTGGAAAACGTGGTTGGATGCTGTTAATTATTATGCAGAATATTACGGCAAAATAATGGAGGTAATTTATGCATTGGATAGCACAAACAATTCCGCTGTTGCAGCTGTAAAATTATTGCCTTCTGAACAGATATTGGAAGATATTCTGTTCATTGATTCTAATTTTAAAATCGTGTCCAAAAGCATCACCCTGTTAGAATCGTCTAAAATACAACTCTCAGAAGCCTTTAATATAGTGTATAAAGTATCACAAACAGTTATCCAAAATAACAATTCACTAATTTCAGAAAAAGTGAAATGTAAGTTGAGAAACATTATTCCTAAAAATTGTGCCTATTCACAACTTCGTATTATAAATGATGTACCATCATGTCACGACAAGACGTCTGAAGTTGGTGTACTAAAAAGTAGTGACTTTCCATTCTTCAAATATGCACCTATTACATCGTGTGATGTTGAACGTACATTTTCCCAATATAAAAATTGTTTGAGTGACCATCGGAGGAGGTTCACTTTGCAGTCGCTCAAAATGTACGTAACTCTTATCTGCAATGCACATATTCAAGGATGATGTGAGTATATTACATTAAATTTTAAGAGTTAATATATCTCACTACAAAATAATTGTGTATTTATATGTTTAGACATTTCCTACTTCAAAGATCATTCATTATATTTCTTAAATGCAGGATACAAGTTTTATTGTAACCGGAGTATACTACTCAGTGTTTACATTAGAGGCATACTCTATCCTTTCCACGCCCCCTTCTCATACAGTCTATACTGCGTGCATGTAAACCTTACGATTCTCGTGGCAATTCCACGAAGTCTAATTATCAGTAAACATTTTCAATAATATAATTTTTCACTATGTTAAAAATCAATTAGTCGAACTTTAGTAAGATGGATAGTAGCATCTTCCCCTTCACTGGTGGTTGAGAGTGTGAGTAGAGGGGAAGGCCTATGAACCAAACTGAAATGGGGATTAGAACCCTCTCGCCTCGCGTCCTAATTGAGTCACCATAGAGCCAATTGGCTGGTCTCTACTTGTGACAATACATTCGGACTGAAGTTATAGATTCAATAGAACCCCCACAAAGAGCCAATTGGCTAGTTTCTTAAATTGAGACAACTCATCCTGCCTAAGGTATTCCGTGGTTTTCCTAAAGCGCTAAGGCAAATGTCGGGATGAGCCCTAAAAGAAATGGGCCACGGACCTACATGCCCTTCTCTATAAAGTTCCCGGAAATTTGCAAATTACATTGTCGACATCAGTGCTCTGGCTCAGCTTCCATTATCTACCCGTTACATGGGCGAGGTTACTCGTCTCTACTTGCATTGGAAAGGGCAGAGTACCTTTTAATTAGCATACTTAGAACTCGCGGCGTTTCTTCCGACGGCCTTGTCTTAGCCTTAGCCATCGAACATCACACCTGTTACACGAGCGGGTTTTCTCGACTCCACTTGCACTGCGAAAGGGTTTCAATATGTAAGATTACACCGTTCGCCATTTATTTCTCCGTTCTACAGTCGTCCTTTCCAGCGCATCTCCCTTCCCCCCTCTCCCTGTATGTGGTACCTAAGAGGTGAAGAAGAGTATCCCGGAGTGAGACAAGTGGCCAACAAACTTGGAGCTCACATATTCAATTTCTCTCAGTCCCAAACTCCATTTGCAAGGACGCTTGGGAGTCAACATGGCGATTGGTCTGCTCGGGGAATATAGTGCTTTAGGTAAGCCTACTTAAATAACATACGTAGGTAGCACATTAAGCAAGGCTGAAGTGCGACCGGAGAAATGACGGGTCTAATGTACTATTACACGGTTCCTAATACAGAGCGTTCACCAAGATTCAGGTCTCGCTGAGGTAAATACCCTATCCTCAGCTTTTACTATTAGGCCTACAGATCAAGAGACAATAAAATTATGAGTACGTTTTTCCATGGATCAAACTTGGACAAGTTTTGTGTTCTGTAGTATGGACAGATAACACAGGCTGAAGGAACGTCAAAGTCAGAACATTACTGTAGTATACAGCTGACTTCCATTGAGTACAGTTATGGTATGGTATGTGGAGATGCTGTACACATTAGAGTGGCGAATCTCATTTATGATACGTACATTACGAAGAAATCGTAAAAAAAAATTTGTGATGTAGACCTCCACTAACAAAAAAGATTCACTTCAAGAATTCCATTATATAGTTAGGGCCTAAACACTTACAATGATTTAAACATGTAAAAAGAATAGATGGAAACAGCTAAACAAAGAGGAGTTTAGAATGGGTCCCAACTGGGAATACCTAAAGAAAAATGGCTGGAAAGTGTTACTGGCATGATGGAAGCGGGAGATGTGCAGGATGGAGAGTGGAAAGACAGAAATGAATGAAGGAAGAAATGTCAGTTGCGTAAAAATCGGACATTTAATGCCACACAATGACTCATATGCAGAAAATTTGCACAAAAATCGCTTTTATATATTTGTTTTAACAGAAAAGTTACATCTGTGTTATAATCTGTGCAATATAAATATTAGAAAATGATTCAGCAAAATGTATTTTAATAGAATAAAATGTTAAATGTTATGTTTTATTTAACGACGCTCGCAACTGCAGAGGTTATATCAGCGTCGCCGGAGTTTTGTCCCGCAGGAGTTCTTTTACATGCCAGTAAATCTACTGACATAAGCCTGTGGCATTTAAGTGTGCCCGGGATCGAACCCGCAACCTTCGGCATAGAAGGTCAGCGCTATACTAACTCACCAACCAAGTGGACAAATAGAATAAATAAATTATTTTGGAGTTGTATTATGGACAAAATTAACAAAAATGCATTTCTGATAGATTTAAAAATCTGAAACGTGAAACTGACAATCTGCATACACAAACGAAATATCAATATAGGTACTGATTCAGCAATTAAAACTGCATAGCTTTTGAAGGCAACTGATGTGCAAATCTTGCCAACACTCATTCACCGCCAGATGAAGTTATGCATATGAGGCTAGTAAATGTTTGAATATCAGTAACAGCACATTCACGTTAATGTATAGGTTGTAATGTTCAATAATCTACGATTCTTCAGCGAATACCGATACTAATTATGTATAGTGCGCATAATTCCATTTCAGTCTATTGAAACCCGTGAGGCGAAACCTCATAAAAAGGTCAAAAAATGAAATTAATAATAATAATAATAATAATAATAACAGTAGTATAATATTATTAACAAAGAGCATCCTAATGCATTATCAAACTATGTACAAAAAATAATGGCGTGATACAGTTATAAGCTGTATTTAATAACGAAAGAACGTTGAAAAGTCGCCTATAAAGCACAAACTTCACTAGGTTGTAAGCTGATTTGGATCAAAATTAACATTTTTTGGTTTTTAGCTGAACTAATAAATTAAGAAAAAGTCGGTAGGTTGAGGAAGTTCACAACTACAGGTGTGCAAATTTTCATAGATGTAGATTGAATAGTTTCTGAGATAAGTGTACCTGAAGTTGCTAAATTTAACACGGCGAGGATAGGGCTTACAACCTCCCCTTAGCTGTTATGAAATGAGAATTAATTTGTACCAAAAATCAGTATAATTTTGACCAATGTAGATTCTACAAACACAAAAATTCTTATTATAAAAACAAGAACTAAATATTGAAAGTGTTAGGTTTTTAACACTGATATTCCAGTTTTCGATAATCGTCACCATCCCTTCGCCCCCCAAAGAATCCTTAACATTATTTTGTACGTTTAGGCCTACATGCACTGAGGTTTATTATATTAAACTAAAAAATTCACATTTGGAAATCGTATAGGAAATGTGTGTGGACCAAGCAATACAATGATGCTTTAGCATTACCGCTGAAACGTATGACAAATTAAATTACAGTCCCTGTACAGTACTGTAATTGCATTTGTTTTCGTTGCATTTATTGTAATATTAATTTTAATAGCTTGCTAGAAACGTATTAATTCTTCTTTTGTTGCTTTGTATACACCAAAATTTCAATAATTAAACTTCTGAAGAGATGGAGTATGAAAATTATGACTACGCTGTCCACTTCAGAGAAAAATTTATATTGCAAGTTTAATATTCCAGCTATCTTTCTCTCTTGCGTCGGCCAGGATAGCGCAGTCGGTATAGCGCTGGCCTTATGCGCTCGAGGTTGCGGGTTCGATGCCGGCCCAGTCCAGTGGCATTTAAGTGCGCCTAAATGCGACAGACTCATGTCAACATAGATTTACTGCCATGTAAAAAACTCCTGTGGAACAAAATTCCAGCACACAGGCGACGCTGATGTAACCGCGGTAGTTGCGAGCATCGTTAAATAAACCATAATTTAATTTAATTAATTCGCTGTTATGTCCATGGGCTAAATATGTTTAAAATGTAATTAGTAAAGATGAGTGTTAATTATTAAAAAAATACAGTGTTATTTCCGAGAAACATAAGCGACAATGCATAATATATGCACATACAGTAATTGGCAATTCACACATCCACTGGGCCACTGTTATATTTCACATTATAAACAGATTAATTCATAAACATGCCACTGCTGATCCAAAATAAATGAACAATACGTGTTGTATTATAAAAAAATCTTCATTGTAATACAGATTAATGTTACCAACATAGGAAAATTAAAATGCGATAATTATTAAATATATGCAATTGAATATATGTACAGTGTGGGTTAAAAGTCGCTTTCCCCAAACACTTCCTTACATTTAATTACATTCAATTGATATTTGACTAAAATTCCTTTACAGATTTTGTTCAAAATGGAGGCCCTGTTTCTCGATACACAATTCAGAACGTTTAGACTGATTTACAGATGGTAGAACGTAACTCACGATTTTCATGAATGACTGTTGGATCATTTGTCGCAACTGATGCAGATCCTGCGGTTTCTGAGCAAAAACATCATTTTTCAGGATATCGCACAGCGAAAAATCTCATGGTGTCGGGTCACATGATCTGAATGGCTATTTTGTTGTGCCACGACTGCCAATTCATTCATGGAATTTCGATTCATTGCCAGAAACTAGCAGTTATTGCATAGAGACGCAATCCAACACCATAAAATAATAACAAGACATGACATCGGAGAAACAGTCGATGTACGGATATTATTGTCGACCCACCACCTGTTAGACCAGCTATTCGTATATTCAAGCTATGACATCTGTATACACGTACAAGTATGAAACCTGAGAACGAATATTGGGGAAAGCGACTATTGACCCACCTTGTATATACAGAAACACATTGTGACGGTATTTACTATGAAATTAACTCTCGATGCAATCTGATATGTATACTGTAAATTAAAGCATTAATTCCAAATTCTAATAATAAGAAAGACACTCTTTCAGCTTTCCCAATAACGGGATTGCCTCATTGGACAAAGCATAACACACAGAGTGAAAACAAAATAGATCACAGAAGAGAAATGTGGGGAACGATCAAAAAAGGGAAATTAAGTACAGGAAGGATAATAGCATACATATAACAGGCTTAAACATGATAAACAAACAGATTAGGCGTGCAAACAAAAGTTCTTCCTTTTTAGGAAACAAAGTATAGGTGGTATTTTAAAATGGCAAATGATCCTCTGATAGCAGTAAGGGAAACATCACGAATGAAGTCGTTGTTCAGCTGGAACTTCTTGCAGAAACTGACAAAGAGGCGAGGTATTGTGCCCCTAGCGCCAACCATTAGCCCAACTACTTCAATGGAGGTGAGGTGATATTTCTCCAAATAGAATGGAACTGTAGGCTCATAAATTCTGCATTTTTCTGCGTGGGCTTCAGCGGGCTGTTGTTCCCGTGCCTCGAACCTGACTGTCGGGTCTATAATGTAGGCTGATGTAGAGCCTGGTGGAATGGCAAGCATGTCAATTCTTGAGATGCCATAGACTTCTTCGTGTACAGTGAGACTTTTCTTCCTCACGGCTTCTGCAATCATGGTCCTGATTCTGTGATGTGTAGAGTTGCGCAGCACCCAAAACGTGGCCAAGAGTTTCAATCTCACTGATTCAACGACGACAGTGGTTTCCGTCTCGCGACCTTCCTGGTATAGCACGCAGCGGACAAACATTAGCTGTCATTTTAAGAGCTAGTCTCCATTCACTGCTAGTGAGGCGATCAGGTTGTTGAATCCGTTTATTGGCGGGAGTGAACTCCTTATAGAGGATGACGCCTTTCCCTTTCTGATTTAAAGAGCACCAAGATTGAAATGCTCGCTCCCTGAGCTCTTGTCTCAATTTATTCACTTGAAGTGAATCAGAAGAGATGTTTTGAAGTCCACGTTTATTTAGGCTTATAAATTTTCTTTGGGCTGTGCCTATTTGCTGGGTTCTATTTAAAAGGAACATTTTTATTTAATTCATACGTTTACATAATGACACAGTTGACACTCGGTCCTGTCAGACTTCTTTAAATTGTCGATGAATGCTACAACTTGAACGACAATTAATAATAAATAAAAATATATGTTGATCTGTATCAATTTAATTGCTCGTACTTAGATAACATGCCAAGAACGACTGGTTTCTACGGATTTATTCATTTCATTCATTTCTTGTAAAGATCCTATTGACATATTTGTGCCATAGTTCGGAGGTATTGAGCTGATCTCATGATTCAAGGCTGCGTTCAGCCACGGATTCGAATCTCGTTTGGTCTGATCACTTGATCTGTTTTTTTTTTCGTGACTTTCCCAAATTCTAAGTCAAATCTTAGGTAATTTCATGTCGAAACCTCGGTCTTAGCTTGTTACAATGTCTAATGACGTTAATTAAGCTCGCAACTGATATAGCATAGTTAAATAACCGATCAAAGGGACGCAAAAGTGGGATAAAACTTGTCCTTACAATAGAATGTTTTATTTTCGCTGGCAGAGTTAAGGCTATAAGACCTTCTCTTCCACTTAACTAGCCTTAATACAATAGTGACATAGATATTTAAATTAAGAATATTTACAATACACTAAACATTCTCCAGCGATATTCTTGAGTTAAATTTTAACTACTAGCACATGTTTATTTAATTTGAGATAAAGCCTAGACTTAATTTATGAGCTAATGTAATTCAATTCAGTCTGTAAAAAAATACGTTTAAGTTGAGATAGCTAGTTGTTAAATTATAAGAATTAATTGAATAGTAGTTTACTAGAACTATGTTACAGGGAGTAAAATATAAACCTAAAATATATTGATATAATGAGACTAATATTAATGTGATGAGATTTTGCCATTAGAGGTTTTGTATTCCATAGAGTGAAATTAATGGTAATAATAAGACTGGGCAGATGTTAGTTTCATTAAAAGTAACAAATATTAATCAGTAATTAATCTGTTAAGTAAGAATTTATGCAATTTTCATCTAAACGAAGTTATTGTCCAACTACCCCTTACATCACTCGGAAGCGAGTTGCAATTTCTAGCAACAAACTGTATAGGATGAAGAATATAAGAATGTCTTTTGGTAAGGTACAATGAGTAAATTGTTATGATGAAACGTGGTACTTAGCTGATGATATGCGGATAAATTTTGAAAACGAGAAGCCAAGTAGATCGGGATAGCGGTGCGCAGAATTTGAAATAAGGGAATAAGAGAATGCAGCGCTCGTCGATCGCTTAGCCTTAGGCAAGACAGAGTTTGGAAAGATGGGGAAACATGATCATCAGACTGCGGCCTAGGGTCACCAATTCACGAGAGTGAAGTTTGGAACGCACGAAGTATACATGATGTCATAACCCATGGGGTGGAATGGCACTGTGAGAGTACAGTTGGTTTCGTAAGAAATTACATGACCTCTTTTCTAATTCTACTTGACGTGGGTCCTTGCAATCACCACACGAGCTTAAGATCCTGTGAGTAAAGAAGTGAGCCCTATATTTTATTTATTTTCATTGATTTATCTGATTATTTTACATGCATATTTGTGTTACTGTTAATTTAATTGTTTTATAATTCACACTACTGAGGAACATGTCGAAAATTAAGAGCACCAAACGTTCCCTTCAGAACGAACTTACAAGTTCGGAAAGGAACATTTACTTACTAAAGGAAAAAAGCACTGAATTTTGCAAATTGTTAAAAAAATATATAAGGGCAGATGGAACTCGATTATTTCAAAAAGCAGTGTAATAGCAAAAGGTACATGGAAAATATTTAATTATACAATCAAAACTGGATTTCAACATTAAAATTAGACATAAAACTTGAAAAAGAATTTAATCGACATTTGTGTAGGCTATAATGTTGGTACATGCAAACATCCCTTTAGTATTTCTTGAAAAAAAGTTATTTTGAGTGAAAGTAGGAGATACTCTTCTTTTGATACGTTGCGAATGTACTCGTATCTTGTAATTCAGTGCATTTAATTTTGAAGAAATGTATTTTATGTAACTACTGTGTATATGTATTTTGTTTATGCTCAAACATAAATGATTACTTTATACTGTTAAAACTTGTACAGTATAATGTAAATTGAAACATCTAATGTAGGCATTTATTTGTTGTAGATACTAGAAATACACTGTATTGGTCACTAATGACATTACCGGCTACTTGCGAATTACTCTCAAAAGCAGTCTCTGTTTAATATAGGACATCCCTCTTTTCTTATAATTCCAGTTCTGGCTCGTAAATTGCTTTTGTCAGTAAATGGAAAGTTATTGATCACTAATGATATTAATCTACCGCCTACATGCGAATTCATCTTAATGATATTGTCTGTTTAATTAAGTCTAATATAACATAAATGTTTGCCTCTGATTGAGGTTCTCGCTGATATGTAGTGTACATCTATTATCAGGCATTACATCTCACTTGACGATAGTGTATATATACATGGGTCATTCAATAATTAATGGCAGTATTCGAATTAACAAGAAAGAAAACATTTTGGAACAGTCACATTGTTGCAGTGCTCAGAAGTAATCTCCTCCAACATGAAGAACCCGCCTCCACACCTCAGGGAGACGACGGATGCCATCCACAGCGTCTTGTACTAACCTTCGAGCAGACTGCTCTACTGCTGCTTTAATTGCCTGTCTGGTTCTAAAGCGAACTCATCTAAGTGGTAATTTTTTTTTTTTTTTTTGCGAAAAGGTAAAAATGACATGGGATCATATCTGGTGGTTTGTAGGATGCTCCAGAATTTCCCAGATCCATCTGCGAAGTAAATTAACTACAAGGGCAGCTATGAGAGAGCGAGCACCATTATGTAGCACAAAAGGATGAGAATTCAGGAGGTTTTGACGTTTACGGCGCACAGCTGATCGTAAATGGTGTTCCAGAAAGTAACTGTAATATGCACCATTCACAAGATTTCCCGCAGGAACTGACTGAGTGACAAGGACACCGTCAAAATCAACAAGCAACAATGAACATGACTTTAAGTCGATCCTGTTCTTGCCGACACTTTTTTGGCTGTGGGGAATCAATGTGCCGCCACTCATTCGATTGACTCTTCAATTTTGGTTGGTAACATCGAATCCAGGTTTCATCTAAGTCACGCGTCGAAGGAAACGCTCGCCTTCACGTCCATAGCGTTCTAAGTGCAATCTCCCTGGTTCCATTCTCTGCCACATGTTTTCCTCTTTAAGATTGTGTGGAATCTACCGAACGCAGATTTTCCTCATCTTTAACTTCTTAAGTATATGAAGAATCGTGCCAGGAGCAATTCCAACTTCCCTTGCTAGTTCAATACAAGTCCAACAACGGTGTTCTTTCAGCAGTGATCTTACAACTTTCATATGCACATCATCACTTGTCGATTGAGGTCTGTCAGCTCTTCCCTCCCGTTAATATTTGAGGAAAAAAATTCGCTCCGGCGCCGGGGATCGAACCCGGGTCCTTGGTTCTACGTACCGAGCGCTCTGACCACTGAGCTACGCCGAATTCAATCCACAGCACCGGACCGAATTCGGCGTAGCTCAATGGTCAGAGCGCTTAGTACGTAGGTCCCCGGCGCCGGAGCGAATTTTTCTCCTCAAATATTAATTGTCAATATTACAGATATTATTCTGTAGGACAAATTAATAAAAATTCTTAATATTCCCTCCCGTTCCATGTGCCCATCTAGCTACGGTACGATATAGTTAAGTCTCTCTACCACAAGCTTCCAGTAATGCTGTATGGCATTGTCGAGCATTCTTGCCTCTTGCAATCTGAATTGTAATGATTAATCTTTTATTCGTATTTGCTAAACATTTTAGAGCACTACAGATAACAGTCTACAAACACTCTACAAATATCTTATAAATGAGATTATTGTCTTCAAACTCAGAGATAATACACATCAGATGCTCTTCTTTCTCAGTGTTATCAGCTTGCATCATTTACCGCTGATAGCGATACATACAAACATTGTTGCCACTAATTATTGAATGACCATGTATTATTTACCAATCAGCGATGTACGTACTAAGCAAAGGAAGGGGGCTCAGTTGCCTCATGAGGGTACCTTATTTGTGTCATTTATGTGGTTTAATTTGCCTGCTGAACCTGAACGGGGGTTGCGCTCGGGCACGGGTTCGATTCCCTCTTGGGTTGATTATTACTTGGTTGTTTTTCAGAGGTTTTCCTCAACCGTAAGGCGAATATCAGATAATCTATCTATGGGTAATCATCGCCGAATATCATTTCGCTATCGCCAATTTCATGACGCTAAATAATCTATTAGTCGATAAACGTCGTTAAATAACCAAGTAAAAAAATGAGTTTCAAACCTGTCTTTGGACAGTTGACTAAACAACAAACATGAATTTTTAAAGAAGTTACACTGTTTCTAAATGTCGCTATAAACGAGTTGCTTATTTGAAGTGTGCCGTTATGAAAACAATAAATTACATTTGTTTAATACAGATTAAAACCGTATTTTTAATGACTCACCGTAGCCGAGCTATTGCATTAACTGTTGTTACTGTTTATAACTAAGTTCAACTGTAATTAATAATACATATCTGCGAACCTAGCGAGAAAACCGAGCAACGTTATGGATCTGTTTTCAATACTAAAAATGAGCGCTCCTGACACGGCTTTGTATTATACCTGAACACATGTGGAGATATTACATTGCTGAGGGTGAATGTGTGGGTTGGTTTGTGGGCGAGGAAAGGGGGGAAGGGACTGTGTGTAATTGACAGAATGCGCAATAGCGAAATTGTACAATCGTGTGATAATGAAGAGTAAATAAAAATTATTTCAATCTGGCATTTAAATGTTATTTGAACTGCTTACGTCCAATAAAAAGCAACAAACTAACGTTCATAGATACTTCTCTCCACATCCGAAGCTTTAATCTGAATCTGATATGTAGGGTTTCTTTCCTTTAGAAATCAGCGTCAGAATTAATTTATTGAAAATTTAACTACCTACTAACAAGAGAACTTGAAATGAGCTTACATGGAATCCTCTCAAACTGCTCACACAGATCTCCACAGGTAGACAAATGCTCACAATGAGCTACCCGTACTAACTGGAAAGCTGGGTCTTAATAAAGAAGAAATGCGCACAAGTGTGCATAGGATGTTTGTTCGTTAGTCTTCTGTGCTAAGTTCGGTCACTGTTTTTGGGCACTCGGTACACTGCAGGACGACGTACTTGTCACACTTTGCACCACAGAATTTACATGGGTATAATCTTTGCATGGAACAACTTCATAGCTGCTTCAACAGATATGTCCTGTAGGTGTCGTATGTCGTTGATGGCTCTAGTGGCGGCTATGGCTTTTTCTTCAGCATGTAGGCCGAAAGTGGTTCCTGTTGTCTGGAATGTCACTCCAAGTTATTTGAAGGAGTTTGTGATTTTTATGTCATCATGTTAATGTGTCCTGAGCCTTCAGTTTCCCTCCTCTTCGGAAAGTCATCTGTAGTGTTTTTTCTTGTTTATCGTTAGTCCGTTTTGGTCTGCCTAGGTTACAAGCATGTTGAAGGTGTGCTGTAGGTCTTCTATATTCTTTGCTATCATGACCATGTTATTGGCGTATATATAGATATTCGTTGGGGCATGGTTGTCCTTTATGTCCATTACATCTGTAGGTGCTACATTGAAGAGGAGTGGACTCAGCGGGTCTCCTTGTAGTATGCCGTTTGTTTTAGAATGGGTCTGGAGTGGATTGAACCATCTTGTAGTGTTATGTGGAAAGATGGGTCTTAACGAGGGAATAAAATGTCCGACACTAGGTCTCAGACACCTGTTTCCGTGTTAAGGCGGCCAGTAGAGCAAGCGAGTTGCGAGAGAACAGTATACGTGCCAGTTGTGTTCCCTTCAAGACATGTCTTGGGTAGTATCGGACAATCTTCTATGAATTTACGGAAGGTTGGAAATAAATGTCTTGACACACTATATAGACCAAGTAGAGAAGATGGCTGCAACGGACTTGTGACAAGTTTATACTAATTATTTATTAAGAAAGGCTCGATGACAAAAAAGTGAAATTTTCAGTAGAGTGAAAAAACATTTTTTCTCATACAATGTATTACTTTTAATTTATTTGTTAAGTTTAAATTATTGTACTAGAAGGGTTAGATAATTTTATTGCGTAACCTGTTGTTGTCGTTAATTAAATACCGGTAATTTTAAGATGAATGTCATGGAGTTGAGCCCTTTAAAAACTGACTGCGCTGAAATTTAACATGATAGATATGGTTAAGTTTATTATATACTTTATTTTCTAGTAATTACAATGTTATTAAATAAAAATACATTAAAATTAGTTCAAAACATTAAACAAAATAATTTGTATCGTTGAATTAACTTCAGTCTCACACTTCCGAAGTAGAGACACTTCTATGAGTTCACTCATAACATCAGCACTGCATGTAGGCCGAGCTAAAATTTCTTCATAGAAGCCTTTGTGCTCTGGTGGGATATAAACATAGTCTCTTCAAATTTACAATCTTTTTAAAATGTATAGGCACGTTGCTGTCATAAGCTTTATGCGTTGGAAGTTGGACCACTCTTGATGGAGCCAAAGTCCCTGTCGCAAGCATTAAATGAGTGCCCTCTAAGATGGAAGAAATGAGTCATTTTGTTAAACTTTTGAGTTTCACTAATGCAGCACACATTCTAACCATAGCATGGTTCTTACTTTGTCCAATACGTTCATCCGAGTACAAATTATGTTCAGTAACACTTCTCGGCACGTGATTTTTAATATAGTTAAAAAAATAAACACCATCATTTCCACCTTTCTCCGCTAATCTTTCGTGATAAACATACATGACACAGTGGCCATTTGCAATACAGGGATGCGTGGAAGAGCCAAATTTTGCATGAAACCAAAGCACAGTGATAAGACACTGTTACAATCCAGGCACCTTTCTTTTCTCCGTTTCATGCATGTGAAGAACTTGTGGGCTTTACTTTTATGAATCGTGAGTTCAGCTGGTGCCACCTTTCTAGCCCGATCACTTGAAGTAGGGCTTCTAATTTTAACGAGAATCTCTTCACAAGTTATTCAGATGTCAATTTGTGGCCTGTTAAAATTGTCATGAAAATAATTTAGATAGTACTTGTATTTAACAGTAATATCGAGATATTTCTCTTTAAACATCTCATACATTTTCCTGGCACTGAATTGAGGGTCGTTTTTTGCCTGAAGAAACACACTTCTGTAACTGTCTTTATTTTGCATTGCGTTGGTTGAACATAATCTCTGTTTATTATACCCATTACTGTCAGATAAAGTAAGTTCCTAAATGCTGATACAAAATATTAGGTGAGGTCAGTTTAGAAAGGTCTCCACTCCAGGAATTCAGCCATTTCTAAAATGAACGATTCACGGGACAGCTTGATTCTCCAATACTATTATTGCTGAATTGAGCCCATTTCATACTGAATAGATGGGTCTACCGTCTAGAAACATATAGACTTAGAAAACTCAATTGTGGAAAAAGGTGGAATTGAGCCCTTTCTTAAATTACTGATTCATTTGTTATAAACAGCTGTCAAAAATTGTTCTAATTTTAGCCAGTAAAATCTGTTCAATCCTCCCTCATGAATACTACAAAAGCATTGTTTTGAAGGTGCAAATATCTAATATGTTGGTACCTATTGCAAAATAATTACAATTCATACTGTCGACAGCTAAACGACTATTAAGACATCTTTTATTAACGCATACAGAGAAGAAAACATGTACATTTACATCAAACCTAGATATGCCGGTACTGACAGGAGCTTCTCCAGTAGGGCTGATGAAGTATATTTTCAGCCCGGTTTCGAATCCCGGTCGGGGCAAGTAACCTGGTTGAGGTTTTTTCCGGGGTTTTCCCTCAACCCAATACGAGCAAATGCTGGGTAACTTTCGGTGCTGGACCCCGGACTCATTCCACCGTCATTATCACCTTCATCTCATTTAGACGCTAAATAACCTAAGATGTTGATACAGCGTCGGAAAATAACCTAATAAAATAAAATACTATTCGCCTTGCTCAGGAAAGTCTGTGATTGTACACACGTGTATCTGCTGGTAGATTTCCAAAAAGGTATAGCCAGATGAAAAGACATAGGGTTTGTCCTTCTCGTATGGGGTCAGGTTTCTAGTCTATTTGAGTGAAACGTTACCTGGATTTGGGTAAAGATCTATGTCGTCAGATGTTAAAGCTAAATGAGGATTTGATCAATATGACGCAGTGGAAACGACAAAAGAAACCAAGACTGGATATAAGTTAATAAATAATTAAATATAATTGAATAAAGAATACAAACAGGTATAAATATAATATGTCATAATGATAAAATAATAAAGTGAGCAAAAAATATGTGAAAATGATTAGAATTGACAAAGACTGTAATGATAATCAATCCAGCACAGAAGCTTCTAGAAATATACGTACAACTGTGCCCTAGTGTAGAAACTAGAAATTATAATACCGGCTTCTAAGAATCAGAAAATACAATATCCTGTACAGTATTTCAAAATTAGTCATGATACCAAACCAGCAAACGAGAGGCGGAGCTTTTTCCATTTCGTCATCATTCCATAGCATTCCCCGAAAGCCGGCTGGCCTAGGAACGAGTGGGGGTTGCCTGCTCGAAACTTGGATACGCAGCGAACCTTAGTGTACCGAGCCGGTGTGGATTTAGAAATGCGCCTAGCTTGAGGGTTAGCGCAATAGATCGTAACATGTCGCAGTGCTGGGTCATAGTGTCTCCTTCGGAAAATTCCATTCCATTCCGGTCTTAATCTCTCTCCACATGTCAATGCAGCACTTGGTTCATTTAGATTCTAGACAGTAGTAGATCACAGAAATAAGAACATTATTTATGAAAACATGGATTCTATACTTATAGGTGAGTGAAGAAAAAAAGCTTAATAAAAAAAAGTGTCCTCCGCAAATTTAATATTATTGTCACATAGCAACCGAAAGTTCACTTTGCACGTAAACAGAACTATTCTCTTTTAATTATTGCAAAGAGTATTATGCTACTATTTTCATAGTTTATAAACTAGAGGCCGGATTTTGTGTAATATGAAAATGAGAAATATGTCGACTACATACAGAAAATATGTAGCTAGAATTGGCAAAATATGAAAATAAATATGTAATAAATAAAATATATGTAACTTGAAATGTAAGGTTTATTAATAGTAATATGCGTTACAAGAGCGGTATGTTGATGTTTTCATGTTCGAGGAAAAGATTGAAAAAGCGAAACGTAGTTGAGCTTTTTTAATTTCCGAGAACATGAAAACAAACATACCGCTCGTGTATCGTACATTATTTTGTGCGAAGATCATTTATTACATACCTGAAAGACGAATTTCTAATTAGTTGCAATGAAATCTCCATCTTGGTTTCTGTTCAATGACGGCAACCTTTAAAAATCTAAAATATCTATCTTCAACGTTGTTGCTATAAAATGTTTTCTGTGTTTACTATGTTCCAGCAGGCCGTGATATACGTCTGTCTCCCCCCCCCCAGTCTATAAATGCGAACTTAAAACAAACGGTAAGGTTATGTAATGATTTATTTTTCATTTTAATATTTTAACAATATTATTTATATAACATATTGCAGTAATAACATCGGCATCTGGAATCTTGTTGGTTTTTTCACGGCTTCCTTAATGTTACTTGCATTACAAATGCAGTAACTTTTGTGGTGTTGTAGAGTTTACTTAATATTTGCAAATATTTAAAAACAATAATTAACAGTGCAATGTAGGTGAAATTGCAGTGGTAAGTTTCCAATTTATAATTATTACTATGTTAAACGTCTCTAAAAATAATATGTTAAAAGCTTAAAGCAGTAAAATGAATATGGCGCTTAAGCGGTAAGAAGAGGGAAATTGTTACATGTGTTACGTTGGGGATACTGAATGTGGTATTTCACACTTACCGCGTATTGGTTTTGTGCGGAAAGCAAGCAAATACGCACGATCTCGCACAAATGTATTTTTACACACTGATAAGAAAACAGAGCTGAAAAAATATAGGTGCATAATGTGATTCAACCTCATTCAATTATTATTTGGAGGCGCAATTAATATTAAGTATTTTTCCATATTTTCTGCGGTCATCGATTGCCTTCTGTCTGTTAGAATTTTCTTATAAATGAGAAACGAACTCTCAACTTCACACGGAGTAACTAGAGCGTATTTCAGATGAGGAATGATACTCGGAACAATCTCCTTAAGGAACTGCACACACTTACCATTAAGTATTTTGCGTAGAGTGAAAAAAGTTGTGTGTTCTGGGTTCTTTTTCAGTACATCATCAAATCTTACCGAAACACATTTACCGATTACTACCCCGCTGGTTAACAACACTGCTAAAATTCTGATGGGTTTTGAGAACAAGAAAGGAAAACGTTTGAAACGAGTCATTGTTGGCGGCATCGACCTGGTACTGTTTAGCTAATAGCGTTCAAATTATTTTTCGTTTCTTGCTACGGTATTGAATATAATCATAGCCTTCTCTAGTCATGGCCCGGCCCTGGTAAATGTGGCAACGCCACAGCACGTCCTATCAGCCCAGCAATGTGTCATGTGTTTCAGTGTAAGACTCTCTCCTCGCTTGTGGATTTGCGCCTATATTTCCATTGTTATATCTGTGGTAACAAACTTTTCATAACCATGATATGAATGAATACGTGTAGTGCCGAGCTGCTTAAGGAACTACGATAAGACAATAAAGACAGAAGACTAATATTATAAGTTGTTTTCGGTTTCCTAAAGATCCCGAAATACGTAGTAAATGGATTCGTTGGGTTCCGCGGGTAATAGATCTGTAGCATGAAAGGAACATTTTCATTTCTAAGCTTTGTTGGGAAATACATGGACAAGGACGGAATGATGAGTTTTCGTAAACGCGATCATCCAGTTTTATGTGAAGGTGCAATTCCGAATATGTTTCCAAATTCTCCTTCCTATCTAAGCAGAGTGAGTGGAACCAAATGGAAAAATCCGCAACAGAGGAGAGAAAAAATTGACAACCGCCTTAAAAACCGAAAGGAGGATGAAAGGAGGGAGACAGACGAAAAAACCATGTGTAGCATTTTTCTATTTTTTTTTTTTTTTTTTTTTTTTTGGAAAATGTATCAATGAAACTATCTAAAAAGAAGACGGGTCATTATTTAAAAACGATTCTTGTTGAATAGTGTATGAACTAGACGTAACTAATGCTCCTAAAATAACTGTTAGCATTGGAATAAACAGGGATTTTAGTGTGGAAACCCACATGAATGGTGGACGTCTACCGAATGAAGTTTTAATATGGACAGCCTCTAACTGTAGAAATTCTTTGCTCAGCTTCCGTCTCTAATAGATTTTTGTGATTGTTACATTTCATCAGATACCAATAACAAAAGCACTGTTGTATTCCAAATTACTGCCTCGCTACAAAGTTTGAAATTGTTGTTGAAAACGATGGGAACTGTGATGAATGCAGCTTAAAAAAGTTTGATGTTTTATGTAATAAGTTTGATCTTATAGTTACGAAAGAATCTAAGTACGATGTAAATTAAATTATGTTTTATTTAACGACGCTCGCAACTGCCGAAGTTATATCAGCGTCGCCGGATGTGCCGGAATTTTGTCCCACAGGAGATCTTGTACATGGCAGTAAATCTACTGACATGGGCCTGTCGCATTTAAGCACGCTTAAATGCCATCGACCTGGGCCGGGATCGAACCCGCAACCTCGGGGGCAGAAGGCCAGTACTATACCGATTGCACCACCCAGGGCGACAGTACGATCTATCCTCAATAATTGTAAACTCTTTTTTAATTCATATCCAGAATTCCAAGTGTTACGAAAATTTTCCTCGTTATTTCGATATCTGAGAATAGACAGCTCTTGAAACATGTTAGGCAATAATCAGAGAGCGAAAAAAAATGTTAAATTCAAGTAGATGAAATTCAAGTAAAAGGAACTTAGACCACAAAAATGGACGACTGTTTGAGGTTGCTGCAAATAAAACAGAATATGATCTCGCGTAAAGTGTTGTATCGATAACGTTTTTAAATCATTGCTGCATTTTGATAGTTTTAAAAAGGTGGTAAGACTTGTTGCGTTTAAACAACTTACAGGGCCAGGTGCAGCAGAAATATGTAAAGATAACTTACAACAAATACATGTGTGTGGATTGCAAAACATTGTGTATCATAACTGACAATAATAGGGTGAATCATATAATGTTTAGTGAACTCCCTAAATATTCAGGAAGTCATTACTTTTCCTTTGAAATAGATGAACGATGTAGCTTATGCTTTTCTCGCATTTAACAGCTATGCAACAGGATAGGACGGCATCTAACGTGCCATCCGACGTTGCCACGTAGTGTGGGCCGGGCCATGACTAGAGAGGGCTATGATATAATTCAATATAAACGCAAGATAACCTGAGAAATTATTTATTATTATTTTATTATTATTATTATTATTATTATACAGAGTGTTAAAAAAGTATCCAATATTTTAGGAGATGCTAGTATGCATCAAAACAAGAAAATAATGTCTAATAAACATGGGTCCTACAATACATACTTTCTGAGATCTGAACACTTGTTCATAGGAGGTGCTCAATGTGACGTCCATTCATGGCAATGCATTCCTCTGGCCTTCGGCGCGGCGTAAGGAAATTGACATGATTGTTCTTGACAGTGGCGTATACTGGTTTAAGGGTCTGGGCTACCACTGACCCTATTATTACACAAAATATATTTTAAAATCCCTATAATAAAATTCCTTACCTATTTATATATGAATTCCAGACGTCTTGATTGGGACGAAAATACTTTGATGACTTCGTCATTGAAATTACAGTTGGGCCGCTTGCGAAGTTTCTGTAGAAATGACTTTTCATTGGACATCAGTGCCAAGCCCGATAAACGTTCTTATGTATGAGTTGATCTACAGTAGGATTTTATTCTCTTCAACGCAGAAAATGTTCTTTCTACTGATGCTGACGTAGCTGGTATTGTCACAATTAATGTTGCCAATTTAAGGACTTCAGGAATAACTTGGTTCAGCTGGTTTTCATATATGGCAGATAATATTTTATGGATAGGTTTGTTCGAAAAATCAAAGACCTCTGCTGAATATATTACACTTAATTCATTTTTCAAACGTACTTTATCAAAGTGACTGTTATAGGACTGAAATAATTTGTTTAGTGCCTCATTCGGGAAGTTTTCTCTATAAGCAGAAAATTTTTGAGAATCTAGAAGATATGTGAACTGAAGCTTTCCATAATCAGAAAATCTGTCAGTAATTTCCATGTGCATACGATCTAGTATGCTGTAGTACAGCTGCCTGTATTTCAATTCATCATCTCCTTTTCTTCGCTTTAATGGTGGTTCCATTGTATTGGCTGAAGAATTTTCATTTTCCATATTACTCCATATGGACGGAAACCCACTATGTCTGAACTCGAATATTGTATTTTTTAACTTTGATACCTCTTCCAAGCAGTATGCTATGTCTAGACTTTTTGTCTGAAGAATATTGTAGTGCACATCTGTATGTGCGAACACTCTAGCATTGACTTCAAGAAGAAATATATTCTGAAACTGTGTGGAAAAAAATACAAATATCCTTGAGCCTGCACAATTACATCATCAACCCAGTTTTCTTCAGAGTCATTACAAATGATATTTTCAAAGAAAGCAGTCAGTTGTTCTCTGTATTACTTTACTGTATTTACAAGCCGAGATGTAAAATTGCATCTAGTTGGTGCTACTTTTGGGAGTTTCTTTTTCATAAATTCTTGAGTTTTTCTGATCTTTTAGGAGATGATGAGAAAAATGCAGCTAAACCCGACAGTGTTTTGAAAAAAAAATGCGGCATTCTGGAATGGATGAAGTAGTTTGTTGCTAAACTAAATTGAGAACATGGCTGTAACAATGGACAAATAGTGCTTGAGGATTCTTTCCTTGAACTTTTGTTTTTAAGCCATTAATATTTCCCGCCATAACTGAAGTACCATCGTATGTCTGTGCAATTAACTTATTGCCGACATTGTATTCTGCTATAACACCTTCCACATGCTGAAACCAAGCAGCAGCAGTTTTGCCCGAACTGACATTTGTGAATCCTATAAACCGTTCTTGAACATTGGCAGTACTATCGACGTATCTTAAAACAGTGGACAATTGACTCTGATTAGAGCAGTCACTTGTTTCATCAACAACAATGGCCGCAAAAGGTGCTTCTTCTATTTCAGATTTTATGTTCTTTACCATAACCCCACTTATACCAAATATTAAGTCATTATGAATTGCGGGAGAAGTACCACGAAATACTGTTGAATTCTCAAGATGATTGGCCAGTAAATGGTCAAATTCGCTTAAGGAACTTAAATATTCAATATAATTTCCTCTATTATCTGATTCACACTCTCATTATGATCCCGAAAAGCCAATTCTTGTTTTCCTAGAAAGCAGACTGCGTTAATAAGATGCAGTAAAATCTCCCGATTTTTTTTCCACAGGAGCATTGTGTTGGTTGATATGTAGAGCTTTTTGCTTATCTAGCTGTAAATCAATTCTTGTCTTCCCAAAGTTTGCAAAGTTCATGCTACTACAAATATGAGCTTTTGATTTGTCGTGTTTTAGGACTGCCGTTCGAAGGGAGTTGATATTAGAAAACCCTCTTTTGACCACACATTAGTTTCGCGGCTAAATAACAAACATGGCCAGCAAAATAGTTTAGACAGTTTAGAACTACCACACAACCAATTCCACTTACCATATGATGTTGAAGTGAAATGGCGTGTGTACTCACGCTGTTTTTCTTTTACTCCATGGACAAATTTAACTCAGGAGTTGGTCTTTCCATTTTCACAATTTCAACTTCCTCGTTGTATGTACGACGGTTAAAAGGCACTTTTAATAAACCTTCTATTACACAGTCATTTTCAACACAAACCTCTCCAGAAACTTGTTCTGCCATATTTTTCACAATATCACCTAATTGGGAAATTAAAAACTTAATAATTCACAATTAATATAACTCTTAGACACTCGAACAAATCACAAATTTAAAATACTGCACTGCAAGAACACAATTACATTCATGAGCTAGCGTGCCAAGCGTATTGTTGCTTCGCGCCTGCGAAGAAACCGATCACGAGAGCGGCAACTCACCCGGCCTTACACTGCACGATGGAAACAGAAGAGAGCGGGGGGGGGGGGGTGGGCAGTTGTGCGACCGGACAGCGTGCGCGGTACGGTCACAGGCTACCTCACGTAGCAAGCGGTTTCTCCAGTGATGCCGCCTTGACAACTTGTTTCTTTTCGAGAGCAGAGAGCGCATATAAATCTAACAATTACTTTAATTTTAATTACTGTGGTAAAACTAATAATACAAAATTATTACATCATGTTATATTATAAACTTTTTCTTTTGTAATTTCCTTGGGCTACCGCCAGTAGCCCCGGTAGTCCGCAAAATACGCCCCTGGTTCTTGATAACCAAAAATCTAGGGGATTTAGATTTGGGGAACGAGCAGGCCAAGGTGTGGGGCCTCCCCAATCAATTCAGCGGTCCTGAAATATTAGCGTCAGGTGTTGACGATCATTGCGGAAAAAATGTGCTGGTGTGCCATCATGCATGAACCACATCTGTCTTTGCTGACATGGCACATACTCCAACAAGGTAGACACAATACGTTAATAAGAAAGTTCTGATAACGAGTCCCAGTTAATCTATGTGGTAGCATGTGTGGCCTTTAATCTCTCGCCAAGAACGCCTGCCCATAAATTGATTGAGAATCGGTGCTGATGCCTTATTTCTTCAACTGCGTGGGAATTTTCATTAGCCCACACATACTGATTACGAAAATTCACAACACCATCTCTGCTGAACCTCACTCATATCCGCAACCACACTTTTGTTTTCAGTATTCCTTGCGACGTATCATTATTCCATGCCAGGGGTGTCAACTACGGTATGATTTTCAGGTAGTCTGCTGTATTGTAGTGCATCTGCTATGAAGAAGTGTTCAGATCTCAGAACGTATATGTTGTAGGGCCCATGTTTATTAGGCATTTTTTCTTGTTTTGATGCAGACTATCACCTCCTAAAATATTGGATACTTTTTTCTAACACTCTGTATATTCTGCAATATTGTTAAAATATGTAAAATTATGTACATATGGTGTGAAATATGTAATATTATACCAAATGTGTAAACAAAATGTAAAATAAAATTTATGAAAAGATTCCTACATGTGTATATCATAAACATTTGTCTTTTATTCGTGCATAAATATGTTGCATTAAAATATGTAATTACATAAAATCCGGACTCCATTCATAAGCATTCGTTTGATAATAATTTACACGTTTGAGTATAATTTTACTTTTGTCGGTTCTTTTTCTAGCGACTACAAGTGCGATTAAAATTCCTCGTTACAAGGTTTGAGACAAATGAAATACCGTACCTTCGTAATGAAAAGCATTGCCTATTTGTGCTTAAGCTTCAGATTTCAATATCCAATCAGTAGTGCGTACGATATTTTCTTCATTCATGCTATGTCAATACTCATACCCTAGATCATATATACCCAGATAGGTCGGCCTTATAGGCTTTGACGTTAACAACTTTTGTCAGGTTCACTAAGCTACCACTTAGCTATTACATAAGGAGTCACGTCATAATTCCCATTTGAATTGCATTAGCGACTGTACTGCCATCTCGTGTTCGTTTACGGCGGACGGATGACGATCCTGGCGGTTGTTCTCTTCAAAGTGCTGCCGATTTTGACATAGCTATGAGTTATATGTTACATATATGATCTAGGCTCATACTTGGTACGATAAAAGCTGGTTCACAATAAATCGGAAACGGAAACAACCAGAACGACAACGGAAATAATGTTAAAATAAATGTATTTAAATATGAGTGTTCATAATAGTTAATTGTGAATGCTCAGATTTAAATATATTTATTTTAACAATATTTCCGTTCTCGTTCTCGTTTCCCTTCCCGGTATATTGTGAACCAGCCTTAACTGAACGCACTGCTTTATAAGCTTAGCAACTACACAGAGACTCAGACTGGTCGTGAAGGATTAAATTTTTGTAACTTCACCATCGACAAAAAATCTCTTCGCTCTAAAAAACTTCACGTATGCAAATCCGGTTCAGCAGAATTTATCTAATACCAAGCCGTTAGTAATATGTTTAACCTGCTATATCCCTTCCCGTCTCTTCAACTTCGGTTGTTTCCCAATTTCGCTTCCAATTACATCGATTCCTCTCCCCCTTCATTTTACCCTTAATTGGACCGGCCTCATCCTTGTAAATGAAGTTTCCTTCCTTTAACAACGCTGAATTAATTCTGTAATGAGCTCTCTTATAACACTTTTTTTTTTAGAATTTAGTAAAATTTCAAGGGTTTAGTTTTATTTTTCAGGATAGCTTATTTGAAAATGATTTTCTTATACCCCTCAAGATTTACCTTTAATGTAATTCTCTCTGTAATAGAAAATGTACACGCAATTCAGCAACAGATTTCTGCTGCTGTTATTATTATTATTATTATTATTATTATTATTATTATTATCATTATTATTATTATTATTATTAATTCTACTGCTATATTCAAATCGATATAACGTAACCGGGGGTAATAAGGCCCACCTAAGAAATAAAACGTTCTTTCTTTGAAATGAACATGTTTATCAATTTTTAAATAATGGAATAGCATACTTTTATAGTTATCCTATAATATTTTACTTCAAATAAATATTCAAACAGACATATAAATGCTGTGAACATTGAAAATTAACATCATGTCACTGGGCCTTATATTCTGCTGACACAGATAATAAGGCCCACAATAAACAATATAAATAGTGAACACAATTTGGGCACACAAAGTCTTCAGTTTTTTCCTCAGTGAGACCTACACATTCACCCAACATTAACAAGAGACACACATGCATATCTGCAACAATTCTCTTAGCAGACAGACAATATAAATAGTGAACACAATTTGGGCATACAAAGTCTTCAGTTTTTTCCTCAGTGAGACCTACACATTCACTCAACATTAACAAGAGACACACATGCATATCTGCAACAATTCTCTTAGCAGACAGAACACATCCGCATCTCCTGGATGTTTACAAATCTTGGTGGTTCATCCAATGCTCTTTCTGCATTAGGAATTGTCAGTCTTTCATTTGTTTCATTTCTTGCAAAAAGATTGTGCTTCAGAGTTTGAACTTTATATTTCAGGGCGTTTCCACGTATTTATTTCATGGGTCTTATTTCCTGCTCTGTTACTTCGCGCCAATTTTAATTTATGGAGTGCTCATATGCTCATTAGCGAATGTTTCACGGTAGCCCCAACCTTCTTAATGTTTACACAATAACGTGTATTTAATATTATATTAATAACATACAGTAAAACGATTAAATATCAACTTAAATTTTGCAAAATTTTATAATGAAAGCTGAAATAATCACACATAACTTGTTGCCACCAGTCAGCTACAAACAAGAACGAGAATCTAATTTCTTTATACCTCTTTCGAATTCAAGAAGAAATAGGTCTTAAGAGCTGTTGCTCTTTTTTGCAAAAGTGTATAACTAATGGCAAAACTAGGTAGTGGGCCTTATAACATGCTGGGCCTTAATACCCTCAGGTACCTTAGAACAAAGATCGGTTACATTGAACCAAAGTTGCTTGAAATAAAACTTCCCGTTAATCATCTCGGGAAAGTTTAGACTGAGCGAGTTGGCTGAGACGGTAACGTTTGAGACTTGTATTCGGGAGGTCACGAATTCAAACCCCGTGGTCATAAGCGGAGAGGGAACCGTTTCCTTGGGGGGGGGGCAAAGCAAAACTATAGAATCTCGATGTAACGAGATTATGGGGGACATCCTTTATCTCCTCTCCCAGTTATAGCTTGAGCTTGGTACAGTATATCGGACTACAATCATTTAATAAAGGTATTGTAAAATAAAGTAAAATTGTAACAAAATATACAGACAATTTTACTTTTTTCTTCCTCTTGTACAGAACTGAGGGACCCGAAGGCTTGCACTGCAGCCTGAGGCTTATTGTGCTTACCACTCCTATTCTTGTGAATGATTGGGTAGTCGAAGGGCCGCGTTTTTATACAAGTAGACTACAGCACGCCACACCGTGAATTTAACACGGGCTATTGTATGGATGATGATGATGATGATGATGATGATGATGATGATGATGATGATGATGATATGTGAATTAATGGTGGTGAAATGAGTCCGACGTTCAACACCGAAAATTACCCAGCAACTATGCTTCAATTGGTGGAGGAGAAACCCCAACTAAGTAACTTGTCCCAACCAGGATTTGAACCTAGGCCCGCTCGTTTCATGGCCAGACTTGCTAACCATTACTCCACAGCAGTGGACTAATTTTCCATTTACTTTATCCGTTTATTTAAAAAAGCAAGATATCATATGAAATGTAAATTCTAATTATTTTATTTAATCTTGTCTTTAATTTTACACACTCGTATTTTACCGGGATCACTTTTCTTTTTACTGCATTGTTGTGCAATATGTTGTTCATATTTCTCCGAGTGTCTGCTTGAACACCTGCAGAGTTCTAACACATCAGTACAGGCTGTTAAAAAAAAAAAAAAAACATTACAGTGCTTCCATTCCTCAAATGAGGTATAGAAATTCTTACACATTCAGAAATTTAAAATAAATATTATAGTCTAGACACATGGTCTGAAGACATCATTTCGTCTATATAAGCACAGAAACTTAATCATAAACAAAAGCAAGAAAAATCTTTCGAATTCAATAATTCCTAACGTTAATAGAAAAAAAAAAAAAGGGTCCGGCCAAGTTGGGAGGGGGCAGTGCCCCCATACCTCCCCATAACTCCGCCTATGCCCGTGGTCGGCCAGTCTGACTGGGATTTTTCATGATTTTCCTCTGTAACAAATTTGTCATTGCCTCAATCACCAATATCATAAATATTAATCAAAATCTAAAATCAGTTACAGACACACAAGCCATCTATAACACACGACAATAGAAAAAGTAACTCAACAATAGTAACAACGGTCTATTGATAGACACAAAGATCCTACACGCTTTATGACCACAGATGTTAAAGCGAAAAACATAAAAAGCTTAGATTTATTCTATAGTCTCTCTTTTGTGATCTCCCAGTGTTCACGATCTTCTGCTATTCATGACTTTAGTTGCAGAAACATTCCTTATTCCGTCAGTCGATCGTATTCGGCTAACTATACAGTCCCTTTTTGTAATTAAACCATGCTTGAGAATATGAAGACATTACAGTATTTTGTGTACGTAATGTTGAATAATAGTTCCGGGCCGTGGCGTCGTGGTCTAAGGCATCCTGTCTAGGACTCGCGCTACGGAATGCACCCTGGTTCGAATCTTCATGGGGGAAGAAATTTTTACATGAAATTTCGGCCAGTGTCTGGGACCGGTGCCCACTCAGTATCGTGATGCACTTGGGGACCTACTAAGATAGTAGCGAAATGCGGTTACGAAAGCCAGCTGTAACGGCTAGGAGGATCATCATGCTAACCACACGATACCTCCATTCTTTTTGAATGATCATCCATCTCTACTTTGGCATGTAGACGTGAGGCCATCAGCCGTTGGTCGGTCATGGTACTTCATGGGCTGCCGTGCCTCGGATTAAAATGTTGAGTAATAGAACGTGGTTATTATAATGCTCTTTCTGCAAAAAAAAAAAAAAAGTCTGTATTTATGTAGGTATTAGGGGTATAACATTTCAGTTTTAGTATTGAACTTAAGTTATGACGTAGGCCTAGCTAAATTTACTTTTATAAGGCTAAGAAGTAGACTTTAATAAGCTGCTTACAATCTAAATTCTTGATAATTATTCTTGAATTATGGAACGTATCCGCGACCTCAGCAGCAGCTTCATTATTAAATTTGTGTTCTCTCAGTATTTCCTTTACCTTTCCGTTCGTACTTATTAGGCCTACTTTTCTTGGTAATCCCTCAGTCTTCACAATTAAAATATGTTTTTTCTTTATCCCGAACTTCTCATCAACTACACCACACGTATTTTTTTTTCTTCTTGGTTCCTTCAACTTGTATATAATTTTGAATGTGTCAGTTTATGTTTATTGTAAAATCCAAATTTGAACTAGCAATAGAAATAGTGTCGTATTAAATTTGTAGAACTATGAATATTTCTTTGTTTTATTTGTTAACGTTCTGTTGAAATTTAACTCGTAACTAACTTAACTTTAATAATAAGAAATGTAAGTGTTCAATTTTCGACGTTAACCGTCTATACTCTACTTACAAGGAAAGAAAAATTGTAATGTTTTGACATGAAAAGCTTTTCTCTAAACGGTGGTACCATGGAAACTGGAGAGACTTGTCACTTTCTTACATAAAATATCGTCGGTTTACAAGCAAAACACATTAAGTAAAAAAAATGCTTCTGAGGTAAAAGCGTATATATTGCACACAATGTATATTTATAAACTTACAATTGGAAAATGAATTACATTCAGTCAGAAGGAAGTTACTAAAAATAATATTTTGAGGATTCAGTTTGTCTGAAGAAAAACGCCCTTTTCTCAGAAGTAATAATTCTGACTTAACGTGTTTTGCTTGTAAACCGAGGATGTAGACTATGATCTAATTATGTTGCAGTAAACTCAAAGTGGAAATTTTATTCAAACAAAAGTTACTTTACGTTCTGCAAAGGAACTTTACAATGTTACAGGATTAGGCTACATGACGGCACCGGGTTTTCCCTTCTCCCTTCCTCACCATCTCCCCATTCCCTACAATACACTTACACGAACACTTACATACGAGCAAATGCTGGGTAACTTTCGGTGCTGGACCCCGGACTCATTTCACCGGCATTATCACCTTCACTTCATTCAGACGCTAAATAACCTAGATGTTGATACAGCGTCGTAAAATAACCCAATAAAAAAACGAACACTTACACTTACACTCATCTAGTACACGCTTTAACTCTTCACAAATACACATCATGCATAACGTGGCCCGCCGAAGTGGTGTGCAACTTGAAAATGGGTCACAGTCCTGCCATCTATCCGTAGTATGTGGAATCTGAATCACGTTAAATGAAGTGAGTAGACATTAGACACACACCCACACATACACATTTGTTTCAAACCGCGATTTTCCAAAGCGAATGTTCTTGTTTGTATGACTACGTATTAAACAAAAGACTACAGTATCATTTCAAACCTCAACATGTTACACAGTACATTATTAAGATTCAGAATTTGAAGACAAGTCGAAAAATGTTGAAATATACGTTTCCGATTTTAAATAAAGTTATTGTGATATCCGATTAAACTGGAAATTCACAGGAAGCGGTATTTAAGCAACATTTGTAAATATTTGAGTATTTTACATCACATAAACACGTCCCCAAGTTGACGTGGTGGTGGTGGTGGTGGTGGTAGCAGCAGAAGCAACCTACTCGTATTGTACACCCCATATTATGGGATGAATGAGGATGAAGTGTACGAGCCCACCGGTCACATGAGACCCTCACCCACTCACACAATGGGCTCTCTACACCCTCCGCCTTAAGTTCATACCGCCAAGGTGACCAGCAGCACAGGATCCATTCCTACAGCCCTTCTAAGGTGTCAAAGAGCCCTCGGAAGTGCTCTTAAGGAATGAATCCTGGCAGACATTTTCCGAAAGGCTTGGAACCCAGAGATGGTTTCGGAGAGGACGCCCCTCCTTCGGAGCGGACGAAGACATGTGTCATGACCTGAATATGCCTATGGAATGAGATGATGAATATGAATGATATGATATGAAATCTAAATTCTTTTTCTACAAGGAAGAGGAAGGAAAATGGACCTTGGGAATTAAAATTCCACACACATTTGCCTAAGTAACTGTGTGAAAAAACACGGAAAGACCACAGTCAGTTTGGTCGGTCCGGAGATTTGAACCGTGGACTTCCCGAATGCTAGTCCTATGCGAAATGCATGAACCACCTCGCTCGGTTAGTTTGACGTAAATCATAGCACAAGTGTAAAATATTTCTGAGGTCTACTAGAATCCAATTACACTCGGTATATAAGCTATACGATATGTAGACGGATAATGTGGAGGGATGTTCATATTACTTTGAAAAGACAATGTAGGCTTCGTCATGGAATGCATCATATAAAGTACACTACAGCGTTAGGGAAAGTACATGTTGTATGTTACCAGGCAGCGCATTTCTATTCCCAAACGTACAGCGGATCGAGTAGTTTCTTCTGATACATCTATTACGTCACATCGATGCATAACGTGGCTCGTTAGCCATGGATGCATAGCAGGGTAGTATTGTAAGCAGGTACGCATAGACTATGAATCATAGTACAATACAGATCCTCCATCGTCAATGTTGTATATGTAAAACACCAAGTTACGACTACATTGTGATCTGATTCTAATACTGAATAAGTTGCATTTTTATTCATACTTTTGTGTTAATATTAATTTAATTTATCAATCTATGTTATATTGTATTTCATTTTGATCTATATTTGTATATATTGTTTAAATGTAAATATTGTTAATTTGTATATTTATTTTTGTTATTATAATTGTCACTGTAACGTCTTGTGACGTAGGAAGAACATTTTCTTAGCTTAAGCAAATTTTTACTGACAGTTATGGTAGAAGATCTGAATTTCATAATCTCAGAATATACTGTATATTTTAGTTTACCGTAACGGAGCTTATTTTGTTAAATGAATTCTATACATATATTCTATTTATAGAGTATATACAGTTAATGTGTATCATGCTTGGAATGGAATGGAATGGAATTTAACTGAGGGGAGCACGGATGGCCCAGACTGCGACCTATTGAGATCTATTGCGCTAACCCTCGATACGGAATGAGTTGCGTGCCACAGATCCCCTACGCGCACCGCCCTAACCACATGACTCCCTTAACGACCGGTCCCTACCATTCCTGCTTCGGCAAATTCCCCCAAGGCCCCCCTGTCGGTCCAAGGCGAAACTCCTCCGCCGAGTAGGTCCGCCTCGGGTGCCATTGCAGAAGCCATCGAACATCCTGAACTACAATCCACGGAGGCTGGTCGAGAGAGTCAGCAGCTTCGGCAGGCCGCCGGTAGAGTGATCTGAAAAACCAGAAACGGGATGATGAGGAAAGAATGATGGGGGAGGAAAGGGAGTGGCGAAGATGAGTGGGATTCCAATCGTCTGATAAAGTTACCTGGTATTCATCCATAGGAGTGAAGGAAAAACCCCGAAAAAATCTCACACAGGCAACTCGTCCTGACCGGGAATCGAACCGGGACCGCTAACAAGTTAGACTCGCTAACCCCTCAGTCACAACGGTGGACGTGTATCATGTTTACTATTATGTTTTGTAATATACTGTATTATATATACTAATTCAATAGTATCATCGATCTAATTATATTTCCTGTCATATGTAGCACTAATATTTTGTAGATTGCTAGTTTCGAAATGTTAGTGCGTTTATATGGTTAGAAAGTAGCTGAACAGACTATTTCAATTTAGTAGCAATCCCACTTACAGTTGTCGTGTGTTGTTGTTGTTGTTATTATTATTATTATTATTATTATTATTATTATTATTATTATTATATACTGAACTAGGTTTTACCTTTCGTAGCGTCCTGACATAAGCAATTAAGGTTAGAGTTTGAACCCTGAAACACCAGGATATGCTAACCGATAACTTTCGTAATTTGTTTGGTAACGAAAATGCGCTGCCTGGTTATTGCTTTAATTAGATCATTGGAATTGTCTTAAATCCCCTTCTCAATATTTAACATGTTATGAGTGCCACAATTCCATATCACATAAGTACGATATTACAGGGTTGACCTGTTGCACAACCATTTAATAACCCATACATTAATTAAACACATGACACAAACCTATTAATCACGAAATGCGTTGCAGCTCCGTAAATGCATTAGTCTACTTACAATTTTATTACCTGTGATATATTTTTGTGGCTTACAAAATAGTAAATTTTACGTTGGCTTTCACCTTGTGGCCTACTATTCTAATATTTCAGATTGAATAATGAATGGCATTGTAATTCAAATTGATATACGACTACTGCCTTCATATGTGTGACATAAACGTCACGTAAATTCTATTCAGTGTTGCCAATCAACTGAACGGTGGTCCTGCGCCAGCGATTGGTCAATACCCAGGCTGCTAATGTTCTCCCGGCCACCGCAACCGTGATTGACCTTAACGTTAATCAGGGAGCGGCCGCACAATTTCTCTTTGTCTGACTCCATGGCGGGCAATGAATGGGACGAGACAGAGGATCAAGATGAATGATTTCGTGGGGATCATAGCATCCTGACCTCGTCTCGATACATAATTGGTTCCTCGTCTGTCTTAGTTTGATGCATAGATCTGTTCGCCTTCGTGGCCCAGTCGCATCTGTCACGCAACCAGCCTGATGTGGGGTGTGGATAAATATCTGGAAGGTGAAAGTTCATTCCTTCGTGACTGAATATTGATGGATTTCGGGGTGTGCTCGTAATCTGGGTGATGTTCGAGTTTATCGGAAATAAATGCATTGCTATTAAGGAATTTTATTAACATATTCTGTTTTCTTGAAGTTCCTACATAAGCAATTTGTTACACAGGGTGTAAGGGGTATAAGTGCCGTCCTTTTCACAGTCGTCGGGGACGGTCTAGAGAATCAAAAAATATCCATACAACGTAGGGTCAAAACTTGATACTTTTCCTGTTATTTTATTCCCGTTATACTGCTTATATTGTTAGTAAAATTACGAAAACTTATTATATCAGTAGATATATCTAGCAAAAAGTTAATTATTAGTTTAAATACATATTTGTGTGTTCTATTACGTTTTCGTGAAATTAAATAAAATTGCACGCTTACATTTGTTAATATTATGACGTGAGAGACGTGGCAACGTTCAGCAAGCAGTACTCTGCATAGACGTAAGTACAAGTCAGCTGAGTTCAAACTCCCTGTCCATAGGTCTACTGCCGAGCGGATGACAGTTCGGTACCAGGTATTCGATAAACAACTTACAATGTCATTCACAGTTTAGGAATATCATATGTTATTAATTTATGGAGAAAGTCGTCGTAATTCAAGTGAGGCAAGAAGATGTACCGTCAATGTTTTCCACAATGAAGGTTACCTAATCGGCGAACTTTTGTAGCGGTTTCTCAACGCTTATTAGAAAGTAGGAGTCCCTTACCTCGTTTCGAAAATTACACAAACAGAAATTTATTTTAAAATGATACTGCTTTATGGAAGCGGGAGAGATTAAAATTTTGCATTTAAAAAACGTTCCTGTGATTTTGTGCAGTAAACCATTGTTTATTTTTTAGACGTACAATAAAAAATGGACCAATATTCCCAATATTTTTGAATAAATGGAAATTTATTATTAACTTTTATTAATGAGATTGAAAGTTTGTATTTTCTGTTCGTTTTATGTAAACAACGGTCCGCCCCTGCATTAAAACAGAGCATCTGTTTTGTACCGGTATGTCTGTACCCGCTGAGCTGTACTGTGTACTTGTAAACTCCCTCCTTCCCATCCAACAACGTCGTCAAACACCTAATATTGTAAACTTCAATAATTAGTTAAATATTGCAATTAGACAAAAATTGTGAGGACATTTTTTCTTCCTTATGACATGAACAATCATCAGTTAAAATAATGGCACTTATACCCCTTACACCCTGTATATCCAGCTAGGCTCTTTAACATAGTGCGAACATTTTTGCAAGTGTTCAATTGATTTATATACTTTTGTCATAATTTCATGAGGATCATGATGCAAGTTTTGTTTCTACTTCATAATTTTGTTAACAACTAGAGATATTACTATGGCTTTAGAGATAGCATAATTCTCACTGACTCTTGCTTGAATATGTATTTAATTAAACCGATAAGGAAATATTTATTTTTAAACTTTTGCTCTCATGGTAAGGTATTCTAAACGATCGATATTCTTTATAATCATATATAGGCTCAATTATTTTCTTTATTTAGAAGAGTCAATATCCTGTCACTAATCTTAAAAATCTCATTGCTGCTGCAATTTTTTTTCTTGTCGTATATATTTAGTCAACTTATCGCTGCCGTAATTAAGTACTGGGGTTACCATTATACAATTTCAATTCTGTTGATTTCATTGTTTTTATTTTACCACACATTCTTTTAAATTTGTGGGTACCGGACTTCGTATGACTAGCTAACAAATTTATTTCAGCTTAACGACATTTGCTGTAAGCGTTCTAAAGCTCATTAATTTTAGTCGGAACTTTCTTAAATTAATACTTGCCAAAGATTATTACTATTTCAATTGTATACCATCTCATAATCGGTGAGCAATGTCTGGGATTGGAGAGCTATATTTAATGTTCTCTTTTAATAATTTATTTATTTGTTCTTTGGACCTTACAATGTCGTGAGATCATTTTCACTTGGCTAACACAGTAAATAGTTTCCTTTCGTATCCGTGTGGCCTGAAGCTCATGCCTTAGAGTCTAAGGTTTAGACTATCGTTATGGAATGAGCACTGATTCCAGAGAATTCGAATTCCTTGCGGAGAACGCCAAACTATTCGAATTCCGTGCGGGGTCATCGGGGAGGCAACAGAATTCCTTGACATGATAGTGAGTAACAATTTCCTTCCCACTTTGCAGGCCAAGGAGTTCCAACAACAAGATAAAAACATATTATAAAATAAATATAATGAAAATCGCTCGTGTAGTTAGAAATGTTACTTGATTTGGGCACAGTCACGGGTACAAATCATTACACTGTCATTAAAATGTTACATACAAGAATTTAAATTAACATACAAATATTAATGCTATGTCGTGCTTTTTACAACATTGTTCCTACATCTTCTCTGTTTTGGGAAGTGCCTGTAGCATGCTGCCTTCATGTAGTCAAAGCGAGTAATTGTGCTTGCTGAGGAGATTGAATGACCGCACCGATATATACAGTGTATAACAGTGTTGTTTGTACAATTCTATTTTCCAAATAAAACGCTAATTTATCTTATGCAAATATATAATTTAATCTCTTTTCATATGAGGGAACTGTTACACATGGACTTTGTAATATATTAAATTAAAAAATAATATATAAAACTTCTAAATAATTAAACAAAACAAAATAAACAAAAACATGTCCAATTTCTATGTAACAGTCTTGTTTGTACACTTTGATTATTTACACTTCTGAAAAACAATATCTTGTAATCTTCCGATTTTATTACTGCTTAGCATCTCCTTCTCATTCATTTTACCAAGTTGTTACACTGTTCTGGTTTTATTTTATCCCATTTTTCTCTCGCTACGCGTTTGAAATCCTCTATGGTTGTACACTTCTGCTTCCTTACACTCCTCTTCAAAATTTCCAACAAATGTTCGATGGGATGAGGAGGTGTTCGCAATTATTGAGATATGTTCCGTATGAGCTAATCCTCATTTATCTGAGCAGTATATTTGCTGTCATTGTCTTGTACACAGGTGGCATGCCCATTTTTTGTGCACTCTGCCTAACATTTTACCTTAAAAAGTTATTGTACACATACTTATTCATAATCTGACCTTTGAACTTAATATTCCTACACCATTTGCAGACATACATCCATACAATTGTATGCATCCACCCCCTTGTTTCACTGTAGGTAATGTTATTTCTGTCGTTATCTGTGTTAGGCTTCCTTCATATCCTATGAATGCCATCGGAACCATAAAGATTCTCTTCGTCTCATCTGACCAAATCACCCTGTTCCGAAATTCCTCATTCTTGCCAACATGTTTTTTAGCGAAGTCTAATCTTCGAGCTCGATTTGTCTCACTAATGTACGACCTATTTCATGTCTTCTGCCATGGTAACCATTTTTCCAGAACACACGCCGGATAGTTTGATTACTGATCTTAGTGCTTGAAGACTCGAATTTGTGAAACAATAAATTATTCTTGGATTTATGACAACTTGATTAACTATGAATCTCTCGTCACGTACATTTAGCAATTTTGCTTGTTTTTTTTTTACAAAGTTATTCAACGTTCCATGATTTCGACATTTTTCTACGTGTTGTACTGTAGAATGTGTTTTATGTACTACTTTACCTATTTTCCTATACGAATAGCCCTTCAGAACCAGGCGAGCAATAACTTTCTTTAAATCGGAACTGAACTCCTTACGACGCTCCTCTGTACACAATTCTGAATGACAGACTAACAGCAAGTGACCTCCACTAAAAGACAACCCTGTGCGACTGCATGCTTGTTTACTATGTATCTAAACCACCTCCTCTCTGTGAAGTAAGTGTACAAACAACAGTGTTACATAAATTTCACGGAATATGTAGTTTTAAATTTGTATGTATGTAACGTGCAAATAAATTAATTTTATTCCTGTCACTGTGTTCGTGTTTAACTCATGAAACGAAATGAATTTAGTTTTATTGATATAGTTTCAATTTTAAGGACATTTAAAGATTAGTTTAATAATATATGAGGTATACGAACAACACTGTTATACACTGTACTTGCCGTTGCACTGCGACTCCTAGACTGTTGTGATTGGCCTGTAATTTTGGTATTTCTGCTTGCGTACCTTCAAGAACATCTATGACAGGGCTGGGCAGCAAGAGCGGATTCTACTCTCTCACGGGAAGCCATATGATTTCTCTTCATCCCCTTTCTTCCCCACCGAACACCGCGCAGCGTTGATTCTGTGACGGATGAATATTAAGCGTCCCCTTTTAGAGTCTGGATCCGCTCTCGATGCCCAGCCCTGATCTATGAATTGATACATGCTGGGGTGGAGATGATAGATCTACAACATGCTTGAAGAGAATCACAGGCATTCGTTGTGCGCATTGAGCTTTATAACAGTTCTGTCCAGACACCTGAAAAAAATTCATTACCCCCAATAATATAGCTTTCTAAAATATAGTCACAGAAAGTTGAAGATTGTTTCTCGGACGATATAGTGACAATTAAATCAAAGAACTTTGTTTCGCGGACAATCTCGTGACAATTAAATAAATTAACTTTGTTTCGCGGACGATCTCGTGACAATTAAATCAAACAACAGCAGAGTACAGCTGGGAAGAGGAGCCGAAGAAAATTAAAAAAAAAATGACTGATTTCCTAGTTGCGTTCCTTAAGCTTACAACCAGAGCTGAGACCCAAGGATCTGAGCTTCAGACCCCATATTTTACATAATTGAAATCGGCAACCATTTAGTCATACGTTGGTTAGAACCTTGTGAACAGTCAAATACCAGGCTCTTTCAAAGTTCACGTAGATGTTATGTGGTGAAAAAATTCAAATGTAATCGATCCATTTCTGTACGGTGACTAAACAAGGCTAAATCTGTACTAACCCATGTACTTGCATGTGAACAATTTAGGAATTCTGTTGTGTACTTGATTGAACCGAGAAGGAATTTGTTTGTGCCTTTATCTGCTTACTGTGAAATCCAATGAAATCAAGTTCGCTCGCTGCACAGTGGATCAAATTACGAATCTGCTGGACAAAAGTATTTTTATTCGTCATTAAAAATAATTAATTCCGTGTATATTATTCATAAGTAACTGATCCTAAATTCCCTGTACTATAAACGCATTTAAGTGCAATATTCACAACACCCAATTAGAAGTGTCTTCACACGCCTTGTTTACACCGTCTCGAAGAGTCATTTAGAGGACGGATGTCTGTGGTTGTATTTATTTATGTTATCTGAGTGTTATTGTAGTATTTTAATATAGAGCATGTAGCTGGAAGTTTGAAAATTTATATTTTAAAAAGTTTCAATAATTACTTACAATACATAACCAATAATTTTAATAACATTATTTCTATAAGAAACTTAACAATTATTTCACATTTAATCTTTGACGAGACTTTTAATGTACGGGCTATTCCATATGAAATCGATCAATAAAAAACTTCGCATTTTTTATACTGTATTTTTTTCCCTATTTATACAAGGTGCTGAGGAGAGTGCATTTTCAAAAATATACTATCGAAAGTCAAACGGTTTTTGTATTATTGAGCGACAAATTTAGCGTATTTTATAAAAATAAGCCTCTTTCAGCGCTCAGAACTCTGGAACCATTTACTGCAGAACATTGAACGAGAGCTTATTTTGAAGCTGACATTTGGTAGGTTATGTTAAGAAGTAATCCTTATTTTTATTGTATACAGAGAGACAGATAATCTGATTTTACTTACTTTTAGGCTTTTTGCCAATTTGTAAAAATGTAAAAAATATTGAAAAAAAATTGCATTATTAAGAGGGATTCGGCATTGTTTGGTTAGTGGTACGGCAATAAGTTTCGAGGGTATTAAATAGAGTATTATCACACGCCTAGACTTGAACGGCGCAGTACCGCATGCACTGGCCGAGAGCTGAAGATAAGTGAGCGTTGGGCGTCATTTTACTCCTGTGTTTATGAAAACCTATGATAAAGCTAGCACAGCCATGACTGCTAGACGACACATCACGTGTCTGTCTCCTGGCCTTGCTTATCTCGGCTAGCTTCCGCCCCACAGTCAACTGGTTAGCTCACGCGCGTACTATTTATTTTCTTTATTTGATATTTTCAATACTTTCTTATCAACGTGTCATCAGTAAAGATATGTGTTTATTTGTACTTTCAATGCGAAATCTAACTATATATTTTTAAAATATTTTTTCCTTGGCAAAGGCGTCTTAATGAGGAAAAATCTAAATTTCTCCATTTCCATAAAAAGTAAGAAAATCTGTTTATATGTCATTATAAACTTTAATTTCTCAGCATCAAAATAAACCATGATTTTGATAATTGGGTGAAAGGGTTTCGGAGCTACAATAGTTTAAAATTGCAAATTTTATGAAAATACGATAAATTTAAATATTTTAAATTTAAACACTATGAAGTTCTGGTGCTTCAACCTTTGCACAAAGCATTGTATCACAGTTCTCTACGTACAAAAAAGTTGTATTGTATTTAGAAATTATCAGGTCAATTTTCTCTATATTTCGGTCGATTTGAGATGGAATAGCTCGTACAGTGTCACCTTCCAAATTGAACTGATATGTAGTGCAAGATCACTAGTTTACGGTAATTATCAAATTATTTTCAAATTATTGCAACGTAATTAGTTAGTTTCAGTTCCACAGCAGTCAGCGTTCAAGTCAGACGTGTGCGGGAAGCTCAGTTAGTAAGAAGGCAGTATAGTGAGGCCATAGACCGGAGTGAAGCGAAATTCGAACATAATGATGGAGAATACAGTGAAGGAGTTGAAAGAGGAGGTCGAGGAATTAAGCAGGAAGATAGAAGAAATTCAGCAGGAAAACAAACATGAAGAGAAAATTAAAATTCTGGTAGGACACGCAGAGAAAAAAGAACTTAATTTTTTTTTCGGCATAGAAGAAATGGAGCAAAAGAAGGCAGTGACAACATACGAGACTGTATTCAGAGTATATTGGGAGGTTTTCAACATGGACGCGAGCGACGGTAAAATTGAAGAGGCGTACAGGGTCGAAAGAGGGTTGAATCAGCCTATCGTAATTGAATTAAAAAAAATACATGTTGACGAAGAAGAAAATTCTGAGTAGAAGAAACTTAAAAAAAAAAAAAATTCAAATATTCGACTCGAGATAGATTACGACTATGAGACGAGATGTAGAAGATGATTTCAGGTAGATTTGCATAGTTTAACATCACTGTAGGTACGTTAACAGAAAACAACAATTCAAGTCACATAGAGTTTGTGTGTACTCAAAGTTAGGTTTCTAGCGCTTTATCAGCCCACTTGGGGTGTGAGGATGTAAAGCAGGCATGCCAGAAATCAGACTCTAAATGTGCAGTTATGTGCACCGGATCGCCGTTCTGGGCAGGTTGCATCAATCAAGCGTTGCTCTTGCCCTTTCTCAGCTGGAGGGGTGTACAATAATCTATTCTGCGCTTCCAGGGTTGGATTAAATAGACATTTGGACATTATAAACATAGTTAGCAGAACGAAAAAAACACAGTTATTATCAGTGTCTCTATTTGATAATTGTAATACAAGAAACTTTAGGCTTACTCAGTTATGCTTTACAAAGTAGTGGTTTGTAAAGCTTAATTTATTAATATGATTTTTATGTAGTATTTGAAGAAAAAAATTGCAGTAATTTCGAAACAAGAAGAAACGAACAAGTATTTCATATTACGTAGTAGGTACTAATTATTTTAAAGTAATAAACCCTACTCTTACATTGTTCGTCAAGCATTATTATTTATTATGACCTTTGGTGCACAAATGTTGAAGAAAATATTATACTCCCAATTAATTACATTCAGTAGGATATTGTGAATTTTTTTACACCGAAATCATTTCTTTGCTGTATGTCAATATAAATTAATATTAATATAAATTAAGCTTAGAATTTAAATTCACATATAGTTTATTTGAAAACGTTGAGAGCAAGTATCGAAAAGTTGGGAGCGTTACTCAAAGAAATTAAAAGTGTAGTTCACAAGCTGTGAAGCGACGATATTCTCTTTATGTCAGATTTAAAGATTTATTAATATAAGTAGGCCTATATTGAATTAATATTGTGACGTGAGATTGAAAATTTGCCATTATATATTTTTCCAGAAAATTTTTCCGCCTTGCAAATAGTTGTTTTCTTCTCTCCTTACAACCTCAAGAGCCTCGCTTGTATTCCTCACTATATTCTTATCACTTACCAGGTTATGAAATGAAAGTCGTAAGTCGTCTAGCCTTTGATGGCTGTGTTAGTACAGACTCCAAAACAACGCCATTGTCAATGACGTTTTGCCGTGAGAGTACCGATTAAGAAATAAGTGCTGGTAATATCATATTTTGAGAACTTTACTAATCTGATCTAAATTGTCACCTTACAACACTATTACCTCGACATAGGCTGATGAAAGCCTTTCATTTTAAAATAATTATTATTGTTGGCTGAGGAAAACTTTATAACAATTATGTTATATGATTCGTAATTTCTCTTCTCCGTTATCTGTGAACTCATCACTTTAATTAAAATAACTCATTCACAGACACAGCCAAATCGGCACTCGTACTAAAACTGTGTTACTGAAACAAAAGCTGCTGCAGGTATTGTATAGTCGCGTTCCCCTCCAAGGCGATTCATTCCCTCCAGGTAGGGGAATAGAGAGTGCACATCGCACAGAGACTACTGCACAATGTCCAGGGTTTTGACATGCCTGATGTAAAGGGAAAATTGGGACGGTTCCGGGTATAGTTCCTGGGTAGCTCAGTCGGCAGAGCATTCGAGCGCTAAGCGAAGGATCGCGGGATCGATACCCGGCCCCGGAACAATTTTCCTCTTGAAATTATTGAAGTTTTATGTCTGTTTACATATCTTATCGTATCAAGTTTATTTTTGTTTTTGTCTGTAGTTTATGCACTACAACTATCCCGTGGATATAAAAACTCTTCTCTGACGTAATTAATATTTATACGAAATCAAGAAAAAAATGTGGGGCGTAATCCTTACGCTAAGAAAAAATCGGATGTGAATATTGCTCTAAGTAAAAATAGTTAAAGATATCATCTGTACGCCACTGCAGACATGAAGGTATACTTCCATACTTTATTTATCTCGGTATTATGTAAAATGAAGTGGTGTGAATATCACTATGGTTAGGGAAGATTCACTTGCCGCAATTTTAGTTATATTAGCGACTTTATTACAGCGTGAAATCAGAAAGAGAAAGTAGTGTCCTCTCACATAGAACTCCATTCCAAAATATTTTCTTTGGCCCCTTTGACGAGTGGGCTTCCTCACCTGGTGACGAAGATAGAACCAATCTTCGAAACGTCTTGAAATTATAGTTCATCATTAGCAATAGAAAGAGTTCACTCCACTCTATCAACAACGTTTTCTTTTGATTTTTCGTTAAATGTAATGCATGATGTCAACTTTCTAAGTCTTAAACAAGCTCTGTATTGAAACTTGTTGTAAGGAGCTCCCTATAGGAACACGTGTGAGAAGTTTTAAATGGATGATGAATGCTTTGTTGCGAGGTGGTGTAGCGACTTAAATCATGCAATGAGTTTCCCTTGTAACTCCTTTCGTGGTGAATTTAATCTCCAGGTCAATAATTCGTTTGAGCAGAGGTCCTGTAACTGTAGGAGAACCTCCCCCTCCACGCCAAAGGGTAATTGAGGTGCTAAGCGGAAGACCGTGAGATATTTGTGTGCAGGAAATATTAATTGTATCTCTCGCACGAAATCATAACTAATGTAAAAGGAGTAGTGAAATGAACTACAGTATTATTCATAACGAGAGTAAGAAATACACAATAACCATATTATGAAAAATGCAATAAACTGACGTAAAACATTATTTTTAATGTAATGGTGGATACTTGGCATACAGCGTATTCCGAATCTCAGTGCTAAGCAGTCAGATGGCATTACGAAGCGATGAAGAAAATCTACTCACTGAGTACTAGAGATGAACAAAGTTCGAGAAATCGAGACTAACGGCGCCCGCAAAGCCGGAAACCCGCACGACAATATTGTATTACGTTGTGTCCTTGACGTAAAGACTGGTTGTGAGTGTTCCGAGACTCGATATTGATCATCTCCCGAAGTCAACAGTTGTTAATACCTGACTGAACTTTTATCTACTTTGGCAGTTGTTAATACCTGACTGAACTTTTATCTACTTTGGCAACTCTTATATATGTATAAATAAATCAAGTAGCCTATTTGAAACATCTCCACCTTTCAGTGTATAATAATATGTTCTCCAGTCTTTATTTAATTACTAGGCCCTTATTAAAAGGCTAGGAATTTTCTTTTCATATGTTTGAGATCAAGTGTGCAATCTCAAGTAAAAAGATATTAATGTCATGTTGTATGTTTCTTAGAAATGCAAATTTATTTGAGAATTGTTTTTTTTTTATTTATATAACCATAGGCAATATCATATAATAGAACCAGAACATTTTGATAATTTGTTTTGTCTTTTTGTCTCATTTAAAGATTTATGTTATTTATTTCAATGATGTATGTTATTCAAAGTTAGGAAATCTTTCCACGCCGACCAAATGCTATTTCGAGAATGACGAGCGAGACTCGAAGCGCAGCGAGAATGACGAGACAAGACTCGAAAGACAAATGCAACGAACACAGCGAGCGAGAGCGGCAGTTAGTTTTGTTCATCTCTACTGAGTACCTTCTTAGAGAGTAATATATACTATTACTAATTGAACCGTTGAGCAAAGTAACATATTACATTTTCTCCGACAGAACAGGGAATAAATTCCTCTTTCCATTCTGTACGAAACCTTCTGTTCCTGCTAGAGAGAGAGAGTTTGTAGAGCAACATGGTACCGAGAGCAATGTACAGGAAATTCCCCTTATCAGTATGAATGTCTTTGATTACACGATGTAATCACGATACCCGCTGCTGTACATAAAAATATTGCACTTCTCACTCATTATGGAAATTGTGCCGAGATCGACTTATGATGAAACCCGGCACTGAATGTTTACGATGTTCTCCTACTGTTCGCTACAAACATCTGCACTGTCTGCGCTACGAAGTGGTGGGAGAAAAGGAGGGGGGTGTTTGTGACTGAATCGAGTCAACAGTGAGCATTCCTGGAAGGTATGCTGAAAACGTGTGTTCGCGAAAATATTTAAATCGATTTTTGACACATTACAAGTTTTCTAATTTTACTTCGTGTAATAAGAAAGTTAAGAAGATATCTCCTCTTGGAGGGAGATAGAGTAATTATATAATTCTCTGCAGGGAATCCAACTCGAGTCAGCTGCGTCTTAAGCTACCACTTGAACCAATGTTCACGGAGGTGCGATACGAAATGAAATGATGTCGTGATTCAAAATGTAACATTATCTTTTCATGAAATTCTCGTTTCATATTAGCTACAGCTATTTTCAGCAGGTTTTGTACGCTTCTGCTACTTCTGTTAGCGTAAATTCACATGAGAATGAGTGAATTAAAGCTACTTAGTTTTGTTACCCTTTGTAGACTCTCATCCAGTGGGAAAACTTGTGTAATTATATCCTTCCAGGTGAACGAGTTATTTTGTTCTGTTCTTTTTAATAACAGAAAAAATGCTAAGGAAACTTTTACTCCTGAGGAGACATTTATGATGTAATTGCAGTGGAAACGTCGTCATATTTAGCATATGGAAATTGTGTCTTTTATTTTTTTTACTAGCCGTACCCGTGCGCTCCGCTGCACCTGTTAGAAATAAATATAAAGTAATTACATAATTAAAATAGGACGTTTGATCCAGGGAACATTCGTGTTTGATAGAAGGATAAATCGTTTAATATGTTACTTAATTTAAATTGTATTTAAATAATTAAAATGCGTTCATTTTGGTCCAGAAAGCACTCATTTGGTGCAATGACAATTCCTTTAACATGTTTAATTTTTATTACATGCAACCATAGTTTAATGAACATTGACATCATTTAGATTTAATGTGTATACTTTATTTTACTTGCTATATGTTTCCATTGAATTATGGTAATAACTTAATTTTAACCCTTGGTGTTTTCTACGTATTCAGTAAATGGCGCTTGTCCCACTATGGTTCTGAACCCTTCAAATAACTTAAATTATATTATATTATATAGTATTATATTATATTACATTACATTATTATATCAGAAGTTACTGTAATAACATTATAGTATCATGTCCATCTAGAGAAACTACACTTTCCAATGGTGAAATAATAATTAATTATACAAATCGGTTAATTTAGCTTCCGATATTACTTTATACAAACACAGAAACATTCTCTGTAAGCTATCTTTCATAGTTTTTTATTGTTGTTGTCCAAGGCCCTTTATAGACCAAGTCATTTGTTTTTTATTTCGTTACACGGTCTTAGATGGCAGTTATTTTAATTTTAAAACTCATTTATCTCATTAAATATCAGTCCTATCAAACTTTTTCAAAGAATAAAACTTATCGCAAATGAGTTTTAAAGAAACTTTTGTTATGCAATATTTTTCACAAAAATCAATAATACGCGAGATATTTCGATTTATTTAATTCAGGTCCCCTTATAACCCCCCTTTTAAATAATGTATTTTGAATGCCATACAACCTAAAATCTAAGTTACAAACAAATTAATTTATATTCCAATTTTCATCGAAATCCGTTCAGCCATTTTCGCGTGAAAAGGTAACAAACATACAGACAGACAGACATACAAACAAAAATTTCAAAAAAGCGATTTTCGGTTTCAGGGTGGTTAATTATATACGTTAGGACCAATTATTTTTGGAAAATCTAAAATTACCAGAAAAATTTAGGCTACAGATTTATTATTAGTATAGATTTATCAGAGCTTCCTCAAATTAGAGGCTGCCATTAGACAAAGCATACAAAACAATACAAGAACAAAATAGAAGATGAGGAATTAGACGACTTTACCCGTTCGTTATTTCTTATGAAGATTTTGCATTAATCCTAGACATTCAAAAGTGGAACTGCACAAAGTTACTGCGTGAGCCAATAGAGAGAGAAAAAAAAAAACAAAACTAGGGGCATACATACTCCTCATATCCTACAAGAAGCATAAGTTTCCTATTAACGGCCTCACGTATCAGAGATTGTTTAATATATTGATATAATTAAAGTGGAATGCAACTGTTTTAATAAAAAATGAAGCTGAATCAACAAAGCCTTCTTGACTAGTAATCGTTCATAGTGTTCAATGAAGATTGTATAGTTGGCACAACTGGTAATAAGAGAACAGCAGATCATAACACACTACTGCCATCTAGCGGAATATTTGTAATGATGAGATGGTACTCTAATACATGTTCAAGACAGTTTAATATTTTCGTAAGTCAATTAATATTTTATTGTATTATAGTATTTTATTTCTTCTAATCTTTATATGCTTTCTTCTAATCGTGTAATAGTCAATTAAATCCCACTCGAGTTTCGATTTTCTCTAAGATAAATCAAAACCTCTAGTGAGATTACTGTGGATAAAGTTTCGTCTGAATGACTCTAAAATAACATGTGTAATAGTGTGCCCTGAAAATAGTCACAGAAATAGATAAACATATGCTGCCTTGAAATATTCTCTTTTACTAAAAATAAATTTCCACTAGTAAATAATTTCTCTCATCTTATTCGACAGAGTCATACAGAGCTGAATGATGATCATTGTAATGTCGTTTGCATAGGCCGTGTATTTGAACATAGAAGACATTGCACCTCTCCATTTCATGCTTTCGATAGAGAATTAGGTTGACCATTTGACATTAATACTTAAGTACTCGCGAACTATTTTGTGATATTAGTACTCGCGTAGGGGCCAAAGTGACTCCCAAGCAAAAATACGAATTAAAATATAAAATTCATAGTTCCACGTAAACTTTGTAGCTCATCAGGATCATTACTTTCCAAAATGTTCTTAAGTAATATTTTGCATGTATATATATATATATAATAAAAGTAACATTGTAATACTTGTGGACTGATTTGTAACATTAGTAGTCGCGTGGGGGTTAGAGTGATCCCCAATTAAAAACACAAATGAAAATATAAAAATATCCTGGTTCTATGTAAATCTTCTAGCTCATATGCATCATTACTTGCCATAATCTTCTAGACCAGTGTCGTCAGGAGAGTGCACGCTCGGGCTAGTGTCTCTTACCTGCTAGCCTTCTAGTGCATTTATGGGAGCGGACGGATAAGGAATATTTCAGTGGCGGCTTTTCGTTCGTACCATAAAGTACGTATATCAGTGGAATTCAATATTACTAATAGCGCAATGAAGCACCCAGTGTTCATGTGTGTATTTAAGTAAGCATATTTTACATAGTTAATAATAATTTTTAATGCCAAATAACTTTAAAAAAAGTCACCTCTGAAATTAAGTCCAGCCAAAGGAGGAGACAAACCACAAATCCTGATATTTCACTTTAATGTGAGGAAATAATTTCTCTCTGACTAAATTCTATGACAACATATTATTCTAATGATATGTTATATTTAAAATCTGTAAAATTTGGAATTTATGAGCACAGACGGCAGAATATTTAAATTTATGTAAATATAATAAATTAGATCAAGCGAGTTGGCTCAGACATTAATGTTTCAGACTCGCATCAGGCAGGTCCAGTTTCAAACTCCGTAACCGGCTAATTTGACTGGGGTTTTTCATGGTTTCCCTCACAAACGCCAATGCCGGATTGAAAATTAAATACCATGATTTATCATCGTCTCAACCACCAATATCATAAACATGAATGAAAATCTAAATTCAGTCACATGAACACAAGTTATTTATAGTATTAACACACGAGAACAGAAACAGGAACTCAACAATAGTAAAAATGACCAAATGATTACCCAAAGAACCTACACACGGGATATGACCACAGATGTTAAAGCGTGTGTAAATAAACTTAACAAAAGATTGTAATAAATTAATAAAGGAACAGAATCATCATGAAATAAAACTACAATAATTGTAAATGTAGGCCTATTTAAAATTGACACAAATATACAGGGTGTTTCAAAAATACAGGGCATAATTGCAGGTATGTATTTCCCACATGTAGACAATCAAAATAGTTCATTACAACATGTGTCCGGAAATGCTTCATTTCCGAGTTATGGCCTTCACAACATTGAAATTCACCGGAACGTTTTTCTTTCCGCAGGTCGTTGTCATTACAGAAGATGTTCAAAATGTCCACCTCCTGCTTGAATACAGACCTCACATCGATGTCTCATTAACCTGCGAACACGATCCCAAACTCCAGGAGTATTGCGTATGTCCTCAGAACGTGCCAAAATTCGATTCCGAAGGGTTTTCCAAATCAGGCACCGGAGACGAATAAACCAATGATTTTAAATGGACCCACAAGTAGAAATCGAGAGGGTTCAGATCAGGTGAGCGTGGATGCCAAGCAATTGGGCCACCTCTACCTATCCATCGATCAGGAAACCTTCGATCCAAGTACCGGCGAGCCGTACGACTGAAGTGTGCAGGAGCGCCATCATGCAAGAAGTGAATGTGTTGACGATTGATCAGTGGAGTGTTTTCTAAAACATGAGGTATGGTGTTTTCCAGGATGTTTGTGTACGCCTGCCCCGTAAGTCTGTTTACAAGTACATGGGGTCCAACTAATCGATCACCAATGATACCGCTCCACATGTTGAGGGAGAACCGCACCTGGTGATGAGATGGAACAGTTGCACGTGGGTTTTCATACGCCCATACATGCTGATTGTGAAAATTTGTTATGCCATCTCGTGTGAACTGTGCTTCATCTGTAAATAATACTAAGGCAGGAAAGTTCGGATTTACACCACACTGCTGCAAGAACCACTGACAGAACCTAACTCGTGCAGGGTAATCTGCTGGTGACAGGGCCTGTACACGTTGCAAATGATAAGGATACAATTGATACTCTTTCAACAGTCTCCACACAGTCGTATGAGGAACATTGACTTGCAACGCTACCCTTCGTGTGCTGATAGAAGGAGTCATGTTCACAGCCTCCAGAATCTCCTCCTGTACTTCTGGAGTTGTAGATCTTGGTCGTCCCCTTCCCAAACCAGGAGAGTTAAATTTTCCATACTTGCACAGACGGTAATGGAGACGTACAAATGTCTTCCGATCTGGACATTGTCGCTTTGGGTATCTCTCCTCTTACAAACGACGAGCCAGCGCAGCATTGCCGTCCGCCTTACCGTACATGAAATGTATCTCTGCCAGCTCTTGATTTGAATACATGTCGCACAGTCTAACGCCTGCACAACACTAAATGTAACCTTCGCCTCGGAATGAACTGTCAGAGTGCCCTCTTAATGTCTTCTTTGACGGCAACGACCTGCGGAAAGAAAAACGTTCCGGTGAATGTCAATGTTGTGAAGGCCATAACTCGGAAATAAAGCATTTCTGGACACATGTTGTAATGAACTATTTTGATTGTCTACATGTGGGAAATACATACCTGAAATTATGCCCCGTATATTTTAAACACCCTGTAGATATTGTGGAAATAGTCGTAGCCTACTTATGATTGTGTGTACTTATAATTGGTTTCTTCTTGAAGTTCTCTTTCTCTTTTCAACCAATTTTTGTATATTTGGCAGTAATGTTTGAGTACAGCTGAGCCTAAGTGATGCTTTTAGGTTCTCATCCGCGAGTCAGTTGTCATAGTGACGCTGCAGGTGATATTTTCTTATCACATTGAGTATCTTACTGCAAATTAAACATCTTGCTACATTTTCAAACTCTGTAAAAAAAATGCCTCCTCCTATGAAGGGTTAAACAACGTAGGGGTGGAAGACCTAAGTAAATCACTATTTGAACTTTCTGCCATCGTGTACGTACACAAACCACCCACAAGTGTCTAGTACTTACTACTCTAGTCTCCACTGATCGTCCGCATCAACTAAAACCAGATTCCTCCCTCTCCCACCCACGAAGCATGCACGTAGGTGCAGGCTTCCCTGCTCTCTTTACCCTTTACACATTTCAGCGAGTACTGACAACCACTGTTCTAGAGTAAGAGATTTCACGTATAGAATCACAAAAATAACACTATACTACTTGTGGACTAATTTATAACATTAGTAGTCGCATGGGGGTTAACAGAACCCCTAGCCTATAAAATTTAAATTAACGCAACAAATGACAGTGATAAACTGGAAGTTATCGTGTAGTATTGCCGACACCCTTTGAGGAAGGTACTGATATGTGGGCAATGTAGGCAACAGCGTGAAAATAATACAAACCATCATATAACACTGGGAGTCAACATTACCCCCACGTGACTACTTAAATGTTAAATTACTGTATGCTTTTGTTTACCACTCAGGAGAAAATCATTGTACATAAGTACAGGTTTTACAACTTAAATACTCAATTTGCACAGCGCCGTCCTACACCTGATTTGCTGTTTACTCCTCTTCTGACAGTAGTTATTGCTGAAGTGTCCTATACTGCAGTGCACAGACGTGTACAGGACTTGCGATTTGTGCATGAATAGCCATGCTTGTCATGAAGCTTCCTCCCACAAGACAATCACGGACAACGCGTATACCGAGATATGTTCTGTAATTATAAAAAGCTGCAAGTGAAAGAGGAAATCATAACTGTATCTTTCGATTGAAATTCATATATTTCGTGTCATTTAACTTATGTTTTTTTATCTGCTACGTGAACCTAGGTGAAAATTGGTTATTTTTAATAAAGTAAACTCACATTTTTAATTTTGAAAAAAAAAATATTGTTTATATGATCTAAGGAAGATCTGGGGCAATTTTTGTACACTTATGCCCCTCCAATTGCATGTTTAGGCTGTCGTTTTTAAAAGTCATATGCATGTGTTTATATTTATTTAAAAAGTCAAACTCATTTTTTTTTTCCGTTTCTTTCCACATTTTGCTATACTAAAAATGTCATTTCTCTGGTAAAATTTACATTAAATGAATGATTTTTTGTGAAATTTCTTTAATAAGTCTGTGTGTAACAAAACGTACTGTAAGGATTTCGTTTAATTTTTTTTTTTTCTAGGAGTTGCAACTTTTTGGCTGTTTTTAGAGTTGACATTATAAAATAGTTTTTTTCTTTTTGGAGTAAAATATATGAATTAAAAACTGGATGGTAAGTTTCGTTTTGGGGTGTTTGTAAGTTATAAAAAAATTCAGTCGGAAATATTAAAACTTACAGGAATAGTAGCGATGAAAAAAATAATTTAAAGATACAAAAATGTTTATAATTCACGAATTCCTCAACCCAATTAGATACACACTTTTTATGAGAAGTACAATAAAAAATCCATGGCGCTTCGGCCCATGAAGGGCCAAGACCGACCAGCCGGCTGCTGGCCTCACGTCCACATGTCGAAGCAGAGGTGGACGATCATCCAACTAGTATGAAGGTATCGTGTGGTTACCACTGTGATCTCCCTAATCGTTATAGCTGGTTTGCGAAACAGGACTTTCGCTACTTATCGTAGTTCCCCAAATGCATCACGATGCTGGGTGGGCACTGGTCTCATACACTGGCCGAAATTTCATGAGAAAATTTCTTCCCCATGAGGACTCGAACCAGCGCGCATTCAGTAATGCGAGTCCTAGGCAGGATGCCTTAGACCGCGATGTCATGGCGCGGGACGAGAAGTACAATAACTGTACAAAATTTCAGACGTATCTTTATTTCTTTAGAAAACCGAAATTTCATTTCGATGTACCCTTAAGAGTATGTTATTTAAGGCTGCTGTATTAACCCTTAAGAGTAACTTATTTAAGACCTCTGTATTAACTACTAGGTTATTTGTTTTATCGTCGATGAAATTAGTGATAAGGGGATGTTATTCGCCGAGATGTGGCCGAGGATTCGTCATTAATTGTCTGATATTCGCCTTAAAGTTGGGAGAAACTTTGGTGAAAGTCCAATCCGGTATCACGTCAAACGGGAATCGAACCAACGCCACAGCGCAGCTTCAGATCTGCAGCAAAGCGCGCTACCGCCTGAGCTGTGCCGGTTCCTCATTTTCTTTCCAGATATGCCTACTGTCCTATTAAAAGGACAGTTGTCAATGTTTCAAATTACCCTCTCTACAGTCAACGCATTTGCTTTTCACAGGTGTCACTACTACTGATCTTAATTAGAGGCTTGCTAGGTGTGTTGAGACTGGTAATTAGAGTTCTGGTCATCGTTGAGTTTGAGATGTGGACGTGAAATTGTTCGTTTATTTCAGCTATGGCATCCGAGACGCAAATCAGATAAGAATGTTAAATATTTTTATTGTTCGGAATTATTTTACAAATTGTTGTAGATCAAATGACTCCTAATAAACATAAATATACCGTGAAACCACAATGCGTTCGAAATATCTATTCATTGCGACATGACAATGACGAAAACTTATGTGTCCTGTTAAAAGGACGGTAGGCATATCCCCATATATTTTGAAATTGTTTCGCTTTTTCAATTTTAGTGGATTTTCCCTGCATGAAATGCTATCTACGTTTGAAAATTATACTACGGGCGAAATTTCATCTCAGATGCAGTTATATCACTATAATGAAGCCTACAAATGCCACACTGAGTTCGTGTGCACTCAAAATTGGGTTTCTGGCATCTTGTCAGCCCACTGGGGTGTGTGGATATGAAGGGAAAAGTTGAGACAGTGTCGGGTGTAGTTGTTGAGTAGCTAGTCGGCAGAGCGTTGGTGCGCTAAGCCAAAGGTCCCGGGATCGATACCCGGCTCCGGAACAATTTTTCCTATGAAATTATTCAAGTCTGCTTCACAGGGAGGTATACCTGAAAGCCAGATTTGCGCAGACAGATCTGTTTACAAGTGGCGGACTGGTGACATTCTGGAGGGAGGTATTGAACGGACATAAGTTTCTATTGTTTTTCATTTAGTATTTTTGGAAGAGATCTTATTGTCTATCTAAATTGTCATTGTCATAACAATGTAGATTTTAGAAAATTAACTGAAACCTGTCTTTCGACATTGCCACAGCAATTGCTTCATTATATGTATCGTCACTTCTCTCCCAATATAACCTCCTCCTCGAAACTTCAACACTCTTTTCGCCTATTACTTATTTTTATGTATCAATAGCAATACGGTACTACTCAATGACGAAAGCATTCCAGAGTTAAAACGAATTTAGCCACAGTGCATCATTCTTCAGAATAATATTAGTAGTAATAATAAAGAAACTATAATAAAATAACAGCGTAATAATAATAATAATAATAATAATAATAATAATAATAATAATAATTGTAAATTACAACAATTACATTGTTTCCTTTCATGTAAGCATAGTATACAATTATTCCTCAAAATGTATGCTCATATGCCTACTGTCCTTTTAAAAGGACACTTGTTTCTACCTCAACCAGTTACAACTAGAATGTTTCGACACCATACAAATACTTCAGTTATATATTGCATTAAATGAGATTTGAAAAATACACAAAAATTGCAAAAAAAATATTTCAGGCATATCTGGGTTAAGAAGTAAATTAAATTATAACTTGGTGAAATTGTGATAAAAACGATATCTCCAGTAAAATTGTCCCCAATATGTCTATAGGTTGGGTATAAACATGAGTCTCTCTCACGTAACACCGACGCACTGTCCACATGGCAACTGTGTCCTGGTTTGAGTCCAGAAAATGAATTTTAAACCGAATAAACCCTTCTATACACATGTGATATAATATAATATTAATTAGATTTTAGTTATGAATGTGAAATAAACTGCATACATGTAAATTAATTAACTATTTTGTGTTCTTCTATAAACAGCTAGTTTACGTTTATATTTTGTGCAATGTAACACTCGGCTGCCATGTTTATTATTACATCACAGGCTCGCAGACTCAGACCGTCAGAATCTATGGATTTGTAATGGTAATGAGTAGTGCTGAGAATTATGTGCACTAAAAAACCGTCAAATGTGCAGTCAAATATGTAGGCTGCTACAATTCCTATGTAATATACTCTTATATACGCTTAAAAAACCTAGGACAATGTCCGTGGTGTAAGATTCCGTCAAAAATTCAGAAGATTTTCCTGTAATGGTAACTGTTCAAATTATAGAGTTCCAAAACGAAAGAAACTATATAATTCCTTAATACTAATTTAATTTAAATCATTTTTGGAAGGATTAACCTCATTTTCTATTCAGGGTTTATAAAATTTCTGGGTAGGCCTACAATGATCTTTCGAAAATTTCCTACCGCATTTGTTTATCAAAAAACTTATCTCCACATCACATGAAATCTGATAACTAGGCAACAGGTTTCTAGGTGATAGAAAAGAGAAATTTACGGCTTTCTAAAATCCTATTTATGAGTTCATATAATATTAACAATCAATAATTTAATTTACGTAGGCCTGAATATTCTATTTTAGGTGGAATTTGTGTACCAAGTACTGTTGCTGACAATGCGTGTTACTGAACTAAAGACCCAAATTATATCAGTGAAAGAGACTGACTGCTCATTGATTAGTTCCATTTCGCATAACAGGGGTGCATTGACACGAAAACGAATTTGTAAGCTCTCGCCTAACCTGAACAACTTACCACTCCTTTCATGTTAGGATGTGCGTTTACAAACGAATTTAGGTCCCAGGAAATTAGGTAAAAATCTTCTTCTTCTTCTTCTTCTTCTTCATCTAAGATCAATATGAAAGGAACTTGCTAGACCAGGATATATGTAAGATAATTTTCTACATTTTAAATAGCTTTTTGTAGTTTTTGGGTATTTTTGCATTTTTAGTGCCGGTATTGTTATTTTAAATGTAATCAAAATACTAAAAAGGCTCTTTTCACACACAAACATAGCTTTTAGGCATTTGTAGGAGTTTAGGGTTCATTTGGGCGTTTTAGATCCCATAGAATTTTAATAGGGAGATCCTGTGTACATGAAACGTAGGGATATCTGAATAACACACATGTGGAATGTAGCAAACAAAATAGGTACGCAACTAGAAATCCGTTCCCTACTTAAAACATACTACAATTAATGTCCACCTGACCATCATAACCTTCTAACATTTTGCTTCTTTTAACTTATCTAATCGCTCATTCTTTGCCAAGACTTTTGCCATCTTCTGTTTGGCAAAAACTCCTTCCCTGTCACATGCTGCTTACACATATTTTATAGAAGAATCTGGCGCCTTCAATAATAATAATAATTCTTCTCTCAGTGGTTTGATGGTATTTGAAAGGATGTGTTCTATTCTTGAAGTTTTAAGGTCACTTGATGCAGCCATATGTCTCTTTGTCTCTGCTATAGACTACATATAGCGTTATTTTCAATAGAATCAATTAGCTAGTTGAAATACAACGTGGAGATTAAGAATTAATTTCAAGAATTAACCTAAAAGCAGTGAGTAAATGAGTTTATATTTTTATCTGCAACTGCCATACCTTTTTCGTCGGAGAAATAATCCCTGTAGAACAAATCAACATCAAACCAAATCTCGAATCTCATTGTCATACTTTTAGAAGTAAGGGGACTTTTGGAAATTTCTCCGGGTAGTTGCTCTTTCTGGAAGGAGCTGTAATGTCCTTTCAGAAACATTTTCTTGACACGATAATGAAATTGTTCGCATCTGGGAAAGAACTGCTGATCTTCTCTGGAAATCTTTGCAGCCCATTCAGATACAGTACCTTGAAGATATACCAGCAGATTTCAACATATTTTGGGCTGCGTCACTTGATATTATGGGTAGCCTTACCTTACACCCACTCTTTGGCCACAAAACGTGACCAGAAAACCTATTAAGGATCGTCACTACAAAATAGCAAATATAAATAGGATATATACTCTTAATATTGAAATATGTACCAACCTTTAAAATATACACACACATGCACAGAGAACTATTCTTCAATCAATTTAATTAAATATGGAATTTGTAATTATGTAGTTTTGTCCAGATATGCTACTTCAGCACAAATATGAATTTTCATATAATTCTCATCTCTAGTAAGGAGATTTCTTAGCATTACATTCTTCAGAGATGATACGTAATGTAAACTATTGGTATCATAAGTAAAATAAATCTGTTTCTGAATTAGAAGGACTTAGAAAATTTTACCTATTATTTGTCACCCAAGCCAAAATTCAAAATTGTATTATCCATTTTCCTCGCGTTACATTTTAAGAGTGCAGTTATCCATCTCACCTCAGATGTTTTATCACATAAATTAGCAGCAACAGTAGCATATCTGAATATTCATCATTATGAATGAATATGCCAAGGAGACTGCTTCACGTTTGCTAACTAGAGGTTTATGACAGAAGAAAGTAGGAATTAGTAGATAGTCTCATTTTAGATATTCGCACGGCAGCTCTTCTAGATGCAGTCGTTGACTGCATATATTTAGAGTAGGAGTATGCCTTTTAACACACGTTTTGATGTATGTACAAATAGTGAAGTTAATACAGAATAATATATCTATATACACTGATTCCAAGTTATAGGTGTACGACGAATTCGTGGGAACAGTTTGTGCAAAGTGGACTGAATTGCCAGCGTCAGAGACAAATGGAGACCAGTGCACAGGCCATTCGTTATCTCGTGAACCTGCCTGCGCTTCAGGGGAAGCAGAAAGTGGACTGAGAATCTCCCCTCCTTCGCTATGCTTCTACTTGCAGCTAGGTACACACCGATTATTTAGTCCTAACAGCTCGCCGACGCGAAAAAGGGAAGTAATTACAGTATTGGGGAGAGGTCCGGAGTAGAGATAAGGGCGAGCGATCAGTAAGGAAATGCAGTACAGCTTAACTGTATTTGAAACATACCGCTCTACAGCACGTGTGACATTCGAACGCTCTGAATGCAAGCGACTGACTAACCCGAACACCTATTGGCGTAATTTAATGGACTCGCCTGAACCAGGAGCACATTGTCGGCGACTTTCAGGACTAAATATTCGTACCGTAACTCTCTTACTCCCACCATAAAGTTTTTACTGTAAGCTACGGCGCACTTAAGCATTTGGTTCCTCAAGATAAAGAGCGACCTATACAGTGCGCTATAAACATTTCAATTTGCGAAGCTTAATGTAGGCAGATGTTAGTTGACGCCACACGCACAGAATGGCTAGCCGTGCAAATCAACATGAGGCAACCCTAACAACATTGCCTTCTAGAGATGTTTATGGGTTTATTGTTGTAATATATTATCATGTGCACTGACGGCTCACAAACGTGGCATTAGTCAAATATCTGTGTTCTTTCTGGTGAGCTACAATTGAAGAGGGGATTCCAAACTGGCCAAGTCCAAATGACAAGTTATGAGAAAAATAACAAAAACTGATGCAATAAATTTTACGCTCTTAGATCGGTTTGAAAAAACATATGCATACACAAAGTCAAGACTTAGGAGAGACTTAAATAAACTTACACAGTTATACAGGGTGATTCACGAGGAGTTACCGCCACTTACGGGCCATATTCCCAAAGATATTTTCAGAGAAAAAGTCATACAAACATGAGTACTATTCTCAATATTTTCATAGACTAATTTGGAGTTGTTAAAAATACTTTTTTTCTCTCTAGTTTTAAGGGTAAAAGAATATTACAGTTAGATAATGAACTATTCAGAAAAAAGAGAGAGAGAGAGAGAGAGAGAGAGTGAGAGTGAGAGTGAGAGTGAGAGTGAGAGTGAGAGTGAGAGTGAGAGTGAGAGTGAGAGTGAGAGTGAGAGTGAGAGTGTGAGTGTGAGTGTGAGTGTGAGTGTGAGTGTGAGTGTGAGTGTGAGTGTGAGTGTGAGTGTGAGTGTGAGTGTGAGTGTGAGTGTGAGTGTGAGTGTGAGTGTGAGTGTGAGTGTGAGTGTGAGTGTGAGTGTGAGTGTGAGTGTGAGTGTGAGTGTGAGTGTGAGTGTGTGTGTGTGTGATATTTTAATGTGCTAGTATTCTGTAGCTAAACATGTATTGTTAACTCCATAGTTGCTTCGTACAGAATTTTTGTAACTCTTGACTATAAAATTACACTTTTCTAATGCACGTATCACAACTGTTATAAATCACGCCAATCTTGTCAACTTTTTTTTTAAGACTGTACGTTAGGATACAAAATTTAACTGTAAAGAATCAAGTTGATAGAAGTCGTGTGATGTGTAACAATTGTTGTGATGAGTACGTTAGAGTGATGTAAATTATAGTTAAATCTGTACAAAGCAACTGAGGAATTAACAACACATTTTTAGCTCCAGAATACTAGCCAGTTAAAGAAACTATACTTCTGAATAGTTAGTTCATTGTCTATTTCTGTAATGCTCGGGAAAAGTGGCACAAGTCAAAAATGTTAATGTTACAGGAGAAGGAAAAAAAAAACTATCTTCACATTGGTTTATGTCGATTTGATTTTCTTCTGTATGAATTATTGTAATGGGAGAAATACTTCTGTCTCTTTTCCCAAGCGAGCAGATGTTTCGTAAGTTGTCAATAAATTAATAAAAAATGTTATGGAACCTGGCTTGTGCCACTTTTCCTAAGCACTGCAGATTTGTGACATTCTTTTATCTTTAAAACTAAAGAAAAAATATATTTCTTTCAACAATTTCAAATTAGTGTAACTGAAAATATTCAGAATAGGGCCCATGTTTATATGACAGTTCTTGCTCGGAATATCTTCGGAAATAAGCTCCGTAAGTGTCGCCATCCGTCCGCCGTAAACGAACACGAGATGGCAGTACAGTCGCTAATGCAATTCAAATGGGCCGAGCAATCTGGGTATATATGATTTAGTCTTGTTCTCACAAAATCGTGATTTAATAAATTGTAACGATAAATTAATATCTGACATGGTCATTATTAGCAGTGCTCAAATTTCGATAATCCTTAAATTTGTCCAGCATCCTAGATGGTTTTGAGCGATATACGGGTCACCGTGAAATTAGCCTACTAAGAAAGTAGCACAATGGTCTAATAAAAGTGGCCTAACTGCGCGGGGGCTTGTCTCGTCTAATCCACGTCATAAATGAAATTCCATGCATTGCTCGACTGGCAGAGTTGAGTTAGGCCTTGATCAACGATATTATTTTTGTTGAAATCTACAAATTATAAATATTACAACATGCAAAGAATTAATATTAATATTGCTAAAATATAAAAAAGGGAGAAACATCAAATTTATTTCTTGAAAATCCAGATACCATTAATATCGAATAACATTTCACTACCAAATTAATATTATTTATATCTATAAAACAATAACTCGGTATTATCTCAAACTTACAACAAATTTTACTCAGACAATAGTCAAAATTCTATTATTCCCAAAACTGCATCTAATGTTGCGATCACCTCACAGATAACTTCGTAATCGCAGATTGAAAACCACTTCATATTACTTACTTACAAATAGCTTTTAAGGAACTCGCAGTTTCATTGCCGCCCTCACATAAGCCCGCCATCAGTCCCCATCCTGTGCAAGATTAATCAGTCTCTATCATTATATCCCACGTCCCTCCAATCCATTTTAATATTATCTTCTCATCTATGTCGCAGCCTCCCCAAAGGTCTTTTTCCCTCCGGTCTCCCAACTAACACTCTATATGCCCATTCGTGCTACATGCCCTGCCTATCTCAAACGTCTGGATTTAATGTTCCTAATTATGCCAGGTGAAGAATACAAGGCATGCAGTTCTGCGTTTTGTAACTTTCTCCATTCCCCTGTAACTTCATCCCTCTTAGCCCCAATTTTTTCCTAAGAACCTTATTCTCAAACACTCTTAATCTCTGATCCTCCCTCAAAATGAGAGTCCAAGTTTTACAACCATACAGAACAACCGGTAATATAGCTGTTTTATAAATTCTTTCAGATTTTTTGACAGCAGACTAGATGACAAAAGCTTCTCAACTGAATAATAACAGGCATTCCTCATATTTATTCTGCGTTTAATTTCCTCTCCAGTGTCATTTATATTTGTTACTGTTGCTCCAAGATATTTGTATTCCTAGTAATATATGCAATCGTCATAGATTTTCTGTATGTTTTCTCTGGAGAGTCCCGATCATTTCTATTTGGCCTATTAAATTTAGTAGTTACCCAACATAGTTTTTCCATCTGTTCAGGATTGAATGAGAGTCTGCAAGCAAGTCACCATTCTCATCCTTGGTCACGTTTACCCTTGCCTGATATCCGTTCTTAAATTCCTTTAAAAATACACATTGGTGTTTTGCTTGCTTTCTTTTCTGCACAAAATAATTTTGAGAGTTGACAAACCACTTCACAGAACATGTTACAGAATAACTGTAAAAGGAAATTCGTGATGTTCGAAATAATCGCTGTACATACTACTAGTATTTCGACCATTCACATTGCATTTATGAATCTTAAACAAGAATTGAAGCCATGACTTTAATAAGTGCAGAAGTCCACTTTTTGACACTATATGAGTTATATATATCGTTGCATTCGTCTCACTGAGCTCTATCATATGACATTCAAAACAACACAAATTTCGACTTTTTTCACTCGCTATTGAGTTGGTGAGTTTCATTCTGACACAAGTCCAGGAACTTGTGTTGTTATGGAAGTCAGAAAAGCATCATGCTTCCTGCGTGGCTGCGCATAACAGCACAAAGGTTTTCCCCGCGCCATGCCAAGTGCCGTTGTTGCTTGTTAGCAGTGAGCAGCTGATCAGTGTATTGCGCGCTTGTAAGATTGATTGTGAGTTTAAAAACTAATAATTCTTGGTCATCTTCAATAAAATTATAATTCAGAAATAAATGAAATGTCAGAGACAATGTGTCTGTGCCCAGGAAGAAATCACAACCAAATGAATGGAAAAGAAACGTTCACAGACAAAAAATCAAGTGCTGTAGGAAATGAAATGTCGAAAAGAGTGGCAGGCCCAGTCTGCAAGTAAGTCAATTATTTGAATTATTTTTATTTTTGTTAATTCAATTATAGGTGATCGTATAACTGAAATAGGTTACACTTATAAAAATTAAATAAATCTGTAATATTTCAAAAGCGTGTAACATACTTTAATGGTTCTTTACAGGTGTAGACGGAAAGGCATGGCATCATTTTCCGACGCATTTAAGAGAGAGGTTCTCAGTAAATTCAACGCTATGTCCGCAAAAGACATCCAAGATACATACCTAGCTGGTTTGATATCTGTATCTGTTCCGCATAGACGTACAAATAGGTTTAGTGAAGGAAGGAGGAAGTGAACATAGCTTTTGATTATATGCAAAACATCCATTATCCCCATATTCCGATAACAGAAACGTTTTATGGAAGTCAGCTCTGGCTGTATATTTTGGGGATACATACATTGCAAGTTTCTTGTTTATGTTAGTTAATTAGTTAGGATACAATTAATTATGATACTTAGTCACTCATTTAAAGTTTGTGTGACTGCAAACTGTATATTTTTGTGTAGCTTTACTTTGTTTATAGTGTTTTTCTCTCTCTCTCTCTTTTATTTTTTGTGTAGTTTTATTTTGTATATAGTGTATTTTGTCTCTGTTTTTCTATATTATTGTATTTGTATTCCTGGTGTTATGGAAGAGAAGGCCTGATGGCCTTAACTGCACCAGAATAAATAAATCAATCAATCACTAAAAATAAAATAAAATAAATTCTTAACTGGTGAGTGTAGTATCTATCCCTACACAGAGTTAACCGGGAAAAAGGGCCCAAATGAAGTGACATCTTTTCTACGGCATTACATTGACTACATAGACATTAATGTGAGAAATCTGTATATATTCACTAATGCTTGTACAGCACAGAACAGAAATAACACATTAATCAAATACTTTAGTCATTTGACTGAACAGGGTAGATTTGACTACATTCGTCACGTTTACCGGACTAAAGGTCATTCTTATATTGCATGTGACAAGGATTTTGCTCAAATAGAGCTACTGAAACGAAAACAAGATGTCATATACACTGCTGAGGATTGGATAAGCATAATAAAGGACCCGTCAAAAAATATTAAAGTATGTGATGTTCAACAGCCAATGATTAAGGATTATAAGATGGCGTTCAGTAAGATGAACGAACCTATTACAGGGGCTAAAAAGCAAGAGAAGTGGAAGGTGACTATTTACAAGATTATTGAATACAGATAGACTTCATTATTGTGAGCAAGAACTCTGGTGGTTTAATGAGAGAGACATTCTTAATGAAAGGAAAAACAAAGTTTGCTGAAACCATACTGAAGAAAGCTTACGATAAAGAAATTCCTTTGAAATCTGCAAAAGCCAGGGACATTTCTAAATATCTTTCTTCCGTTCGTCCTGAAAAACAATCTTATTTTCAAACCTGCGTGACAAATATGGCAAAGAGCAGATTCCTAATGCTTACGAATCAGGAAGTGAGGTGTGGGATTCAGATTAAGATATGTGAATGAGAGTAATATATGTTTTTAATATTACATTAAAAATATAAAGTAGCTAAATATACACATATTAATAGTATCAAATATTAACACTCTTCCTTGCACCTTAAAAGAGTTGATTTCTCTACCCATTCGATATTATAATCATTCCAATCTATTGACATAGACTAATGAGTTTCATAACAGCGCAAGTCCAACAAATTCATTAATAAAATTATAACAAAGTACCAACAGTAAATTAATTTCTGAATAATCATAATAAATATAATGAGCCAAAGTTTGTGTAGTAAAAAAATTAACTTACTGGGACATCATTTTCAAAAGTTATGAAGTTTTTATTGATTTTCTCAAAACTTACTTGACTGGACTTGTGCACTTATGAAAGTCATGGCTTCGATTTCTCTGATGTGGAAACTCTTCGAAATTTCTGTTTTTCACTGTTGTACATATACGTAGGTGTACATACGTACTTTACATTGAATGAGTTGACAAACCATTCCACAGAACTTGTTAAAGATTTGACTGCAAATGGAAGTCTGTGACTTCAGAATAATATTATTACATGTATACTATTCCGATTACTCTTTCCACTTCGATTTCTCTGACATATGACACCTTTGAAATTTTTGTTGCTAACTTTTATATGTTGCACTACTTTTATTTAAGTAAATAACTTATGAAACAATTATATCCGTAGTTTTCGAGTAACTTCGTGCGAGAAAGTTTAACGTGAACTGTCGTCGTCTTTCGAACATCAGTTATGACATTTCATAAGCACGCTTTCAAAATGAATTTGTCTGGTTTATTTTCTTATAACGAAAAAATTCAATAGATTTAGAGATAAAGCTGAATGTGTAAAGAGGACAATACTGAAGGCTATTGTTTACATCGTTGTCTATTTTGAAAAAAACCAGTTGTACAGCAAGATTAAAAATGTATTTCTTGCAACTTCCATTACATGTGCATTGTATAATAAGAAGTAAAGAGCTCTCATGGAGAAAGAATGAGCATTTAGGCCGTTCAAGTATTAGTCTTGACTGCTTCCTTTGTTTAATTTCTTGTAGGCTAACCTTTATTTTCGCTAATTGGAACTGAAGTGTACTTTGAAATAAAAGTGAGTTTAATTCGTAACTCCCTGTGATATATAATTTTCCTGTAGTTAATTACATCACGTAATTCTATTTTATGGTTGGTAATACTCTGAAAATGTATTAGTTTAATTAAATTTATACTAAGGAAGGATTATGTGGCTTAAACTGTGATGTACAGTATATACAGTTTCGTTACTTCGAAATCTGGAAAATAGATTTGAATTGAAATATATGTACCGTGTATACATGTAATAAAATTATATCGGCACAGTTAAATTGAAATGAGATACATACATTTAGATTACAACAATATTTAGTAATACTGCACATGTATAGTGTGTTCCAAAGTTTGCGTATTGATGTTTTAAAGATTGGCTTATACTCGTATTATAAGTAAGAACTAAGGTAAAAATATAAAATAAATAATCTTAGGTGTGAAAGTTCTATGCTGTTTGCCTTTTAAGTTAAATAACTGAGGAGACATACGAGAAAACCATTGTTCACGGCTCCTGTATGCGATATCAGTTATTGAAGAGCTTTCTCCCAAAACGAGTTAAGTCCAAAAAATTGATAAAAGACGTTTTGTTGTATTCCTAATATTTTATGCAATCGTCAGAGATTTTCTATATGTTTTCCCTCGAAAGTCACTTCTACGAAGTCAATATCGAGGCAGAAATATGACGATTTCGTGCAAAACAAGTTAAGTCCATACCCCGATTTCCATCGAAACACTTTGTCCTTCCCGTATATGTGCAGGAAACAGAAGTCTTTTGCAGCTTCATATTTGTTCAGGAAATAGAAGTCCTTCGTGCATGCGCATTTGTTCAGGAAACAGCTGAGTATGAAGATGGCCGCTGCCAACCAAGACCTGGAGAACGACAGAGGTTTTCATAGTGACAAATCGAAGCTTATAAGTTAAATAGACACTGGCGATTTGGATTATCGGCCAGAAGATATGCAGGAGACAGCAAGCGAGTATGAGGTGAGTTAAAATATCATGTTTACATGGTTCCGCGCATTGCTAGAAATTTCGTTGTTATTGTCAGATGTTCGTCGTTGACCCTAGGGCAGTAGGTAGCATCTTGTTGCATGCATGTCGAGGTGTATGATAGAATTTTATATAAGTGTAAAGTACAAATATATGTTTGGTACCATTCCTCGGATTTTGGTCACTAAAAGCATCACACAGAATTTTTATTAATTTATTTCTTTAGAAATGGTCCTATTTAAAACATAGATTATATTGAGAATTTATTATTTTACCAATTTGAAAACTTATATTTCTGTACAACAATAAGAAGCCATCAGAAAACATCGAGCATAAATCGAAGCAGCATCCACAATTTTTTTGTCCTTCCTGTCAAATTACTGAAAATGAACTTAACTCGTTTTTGAAGAAAGCTCTTCAATTATTTACTAACAGTATGAAAATTCGATCTCAAGACACAGAGGAAGACAAACTGAAAAGAGATTTGTGTGCTCGTTTGAATGTTTCAGTTTAATTATATTGGCTTTAAAATGAGACCCATAAATGCGATATTAATAAAATATTATCACAGTTTCACAGTAAAATAAAGAAATTTAAGTCGGAACTCAGAACCAACCTTTTCATAAAGTATGCAGTACAATTGAGATCTTTCGATAATAAAACCTATACCAATACAGCTAGTAGAGATGAACAAAATAACTGCCTCTCTCATTGAAATAAATAACATTATAAATGTTTAAATGAGATAAAAAGACAAAACAGAACAGTATCTTAGTTATCAAAATGTTCTGTTCTATTATATATTACCTATGGTTATATAAATAGAAAAACAACAATTCTCACATAAGTTTGCATTTCTAAGAAACATAAAACATAATGTTAATATCTTGAGATTGCACACTTGATCTCAAACATATGAAAATTAAATTCCTAGCCTTTTAAATAAGGGCCTAGTAATTAAATAGAGATTGGGGAACGGATTATTATACACTGAAAGATAGAGATGATTTTTCAAATAGGCTACTTGATTGTTTATACATATATAACAGTTGCCAAAGTAGATAAAAGTTCAGTCAGGTATAAACAACTGTGGCGATTCAAGGCTGCTTGACGTTCGGGACTTCGGGAGTGATCAAGCTCGGCGTCTCGAAACACTCACAAGCAGTTTTTACGTCAATGATGCGACGTATACAACATTGTCGTGCGGGTTTTCAGCTTTGCGGGTGCTGTTAGTCTTGCTTTCTCGGTCGTTTATCTCTACTAGCTATTTGAGTAGGCTATGTGTTATGCTGCATGGCAGGAGGTCAGGATTTAGTCATAAGTAGAGACACGATTTTCATACAGTGTTAAATCTTAAAATATGTATGCATTCATGCACTGTCAGATGACCAAAATGCACAACAAAGGAAAAACACTAAAAGTATGCACTATCAAAATTGAACTTAATTTTTTTAATGACACAGTGTACTACTAACAGTCTTTCCATATTTTCAGTAATGAAGTTCATGCGATTATCTGTCAAAATATTTATGTACACCATTTGACACGGAAATTGGTCGCTGTTCAGAGACTAAGCCCCATCTCGGAATAGCTCGGGAATCATCGTGTATGCTGTGTTTACATGCGTGCATTTTACATAGAGAAATTCGAAGCCCGGTCTTTCTAACGAGAAGAAAGAGCACTATCGTTAAATCATAAAGGCTTCGTACGGAATATGTCGTTTCGTGGCATACAGATACGTCGCTGTTACGACTTTTCTTCGTCCTCGGACCTCGATGCTTAGTATTTCCCCGTGTGAATCTCGCGTTAATTCCAACGATACATAGACAAATTCACACTACAAGAGAGCGACTATTTTCCGTGTCAAAGGGTACTTACAAAATGACCATTCTACGTCACAAGAAATAAGACGAAGTTACGCCAAATTGCTTCTTGAACATTTTCACCACAAGTTATTTTTTTACGTAGCTACACATAGGTCAAAAATCCGAATTTCCATTAATGACTTTGTCCTGATTGTCATTAGCAGACGTACCCACATCTCCAAAGGCAGATTCTGAAGACTTTTGAACGTTTTTAATCATTCCAGCAGAATCGACGAGTGGAAGGTTCAGAGTTTCCAACCTAGTTATTGCGGTAGACACTTTTTAAAACTTTGTCCATTTTGCCACAAGATCTCTTTTCGAACATTTAATCGTTGGCATTGCAACAATTTACACTTTACAATTCACCACAGAACACAAAACTATAGCAGCCTACAAAACAACTGTACATACATTACAGATCTGCTACCTGTCCAAATTAAAGGCATGTAAGGGGAAGCATGTTTGCACTATTGTCGCCAAACTACCGTCACTAAGTGTGGGAGAGATGCATGTGAGGCATTCTTCTAATAATAGGCCTAATAATTTTTACCTCAAGGTGAGGCTTGTATAGAACAAGAGGTGGAGATTTGGAATTCCAGTGTGACAATACAGTGACGACATTAGCTGGTAAGGTCCAGGAGTTCACAGGTAGCAGCCCTGCAAACCATTAGTCCTTTCGCTCATATTTTTGAGTAGATACAATAACGGTCTTCCTAATAAAAACTCTTATACAGACGTTTAACTCCAGAATGAGAATGAGTCAGTACGTTCAATGCAAGTGTTCCTGTTATACTCTGTTGAAAAGTGATGAATTGGGTTGGGTTTTTTCCGAGGTTTTCCCCAACCATAAGGCAAATTCCAGGTAATTTTTAGGCGAATCCTCGGGCCTCACCATATCTCACTACATCTCGCCAAAATATTGTAGAAATTTGTAAAAAAAATTGTAGAATATTGCAAAATTGTAAAGTAACTTATTGCAAAAATTGTAAAAGATTTGTAAAAATTGTTTTTGTAATCTTGTAAAATGTTCACTTGTTCCAAATCTTAAAGCCTCATTGCTAATGTATTTTAGTAGGTTATTTTACGACGCTTTATCGACATTTCAGGTTATTTAGCTTCTGAATGAGGTGAAGGTGATAATGCCGGTGAAATGAGTCCGGGGTCCAGCACCGAAAGTTATCTAACATTTGCTCATATTGGATTGAGGGAAAACCCCGGAAAAACCTCAACTAGGTAACTTGCCCCGACCGGGAATCGAACCCGGGCCACCTGGTTTCGCGGCTAGACGCGCTAACCGTTACTCCACAGATGTGGACGAGATAGTAAATACCAATACCTTAAAAACAATATGCTTTGCATACTTCCATCCAGTAATGAGTTTTGGAATAATATTCTGGAAATATTCTATAGATAGTAAACGTAGGCTATATTCCTACTACAAAAAAGAATGATAAGAATAAGAGTAGGTCCCAAATTTAGGCAATCGTGTAGGACCATTTTCAAAACCTACAAATAATCCCCATAGCTTGTCAGTATATTCTTTCATTAATAAACTTCCTTGTATATAATCGTGAAAACTTTGTAACTAATTCAACAGTTCATAGCATAAATACGCGTCAAAAATGACTTTCATACTCTATCGGCAAGTCTATCGTACTATGAAAAAGGAGTGCGTTATATGGCAGTAAAAATGTTTAATAGTCTCCCTTTGGATATAAAAAATCAAACTCAAAACATAAAATTATTTAGGACCAATTTAAAAAAGTACTTAATTTCTCAAGCTTTCTATTCTGTAAGTGAATTCGTGACATTCAACAACGCTTCATGAATGTTTCTGTCTTGTATATTAAGTATTGATATTAAACCTTTGTGTTGTACTAGTAGACTGTGACTATAATTAAGACTTTAAACTAAACCAGTGATCGTCAGCACTCCCTGAAATGTGAAAAGGATAAGTGGAGCCGTCCCGTGTGCCCCGTCGTCCAGCAGGAAGAGGTAGAGAGGATATTTGCTAGCAGCTACGCGTGCACCATGGTGCACTGTGTTTTCCGCGGGGAAGAGAAGCTAGCCCCAGGGTGCTCTGTGCTGACGACCGCTGTACTTAACTATTATATTTATTTTCGACATGTTCTATATCGTCGTTGTTCCTGCAATAACTCCTTTGTGACATATTTATCGATTTTCAGATTTTTGCTCTATTAAATAACTTAAATAGTGATGCAGCAAATAATAAAATCTCCTATATGTAATAATATGTATTTCTTTCGAAAATGTAAGAATTCACAGTCTCCTATGCACGGCTGCCATAGGATGAATGAATGTGTGCTTTCTTTCTACTGAAAAATTGTATATTTTGCACATAGGAGTTATTGCAGGAACAACGACGATATTCTAGCTGTGAAGCGATGTACGAATACCATGGAATGTAATTAAATACAATACAATACTTCTAGCGGCATTATAATAATGCGACATATATATTTTGTCGGTGTGCCTGACGTAGATTCAGGATATAGAATTCTGCACCCGTTTGCAACAACCCACCGCTGAACGTGGCAGTGGCACTGAAAAGCGCGTCTAACCACGGGGCAAACCCACGCGAGGTAATTAATGTGCGCGAGTGTGTGAGTTAGCGAAAAGTTTCACCTTTCTCTCTGCCGATCTCCCGCAGGCGCCTTCCGCGGTAAACTTGTGAAACTTGAGCTCTTATTCCCCAGCCCACGCTGACTTGCACACAACATTTCTGTGTCATGAAGTGAGTGGCAAGCAATGTTATGTGCGAGTGCGTTTGCAGAATTGGTAGCAGGCGGCTAATTTTCTCCCCTTTTGTGCCTCTTCTGTCCTCCATGCGTGGCGTAAATGCACGTATGAACGAACACAAAAGTCCGAAATTCATGCGTGTACATTGATTCGTCTTTTGAAATTGTGAAGCTGAGTTTGTGTATTTTAATGAATAGGCCTACAATGTACAACGGAAGAACACCGCTTCTAGCAGGCGTCTGACAGCTTAACACCGTGTATAAAATGTCACGTGAATGGCACGTGCTTTGTTGTTACACATTTTAAGCAGTAAAAACGACTATTTTAACTAAGATTGTGGTAAATGAATTATCCCAGATAATTTTACAGCCACATCCCTCTATTCAATGTAACGATTTTTCGTATAATTTTACGCTATTTCCACAAAAAAAATGGACCTTATCTTCTCCCTGGTCAATATTGAGATTTTAATTCTGTGTTATAGAGCAGAAAATTGTGATTATTCTGCTGTTTTTTATTTTAAAATGTCAACAGTGACCTTAACTTCTTCCATTAAAATCCGACAATTTATAATCTACAACCGCTAGTATAGGTAATTGTATCTCTGCAACCAGAATACGTTGACAGTCTATTTTGTTACTGTCGAAGTCTCAGAATTATAAAACAAATCAGCACCATCATCATTCAATAAAATTTCAGTTGCGTGTTTTCATCCTCATTGTTGTTAGTATTGTGTCACACACATTTTTCAATAATGTAATTTTCATCTCTAAATAACAATAATAATTATTAAAATTATTATTAACCTCACATCCTAGATAATTAAAACATTGTCTTATTTTGTTGATTTGTTATTTCTATTCCCTTCCCTCTTACGGCATATTATAACTCCTAGAGGAATGGAATGGAATTTAACTGAGGGGGGGCACAGATGGCCCAGCACTGCGACTTATTGAGATCTATTGTGCTAACCCCTCGATATGGAATGAGTTGCATGCCACAGATTCCCTACGCGCACCGCCCTAACCACGTGACTCCCTTAACGACCGGTCTCTACAGTCGACAGAATCCATAGTACCATTCCTGCTTCGGCAAATTCCCGAGGCAAAACTCTTCCCCGAGTAGGTCCGCCTCGGGTGCTCATTGCAGAAGCCATCCAACATCGCTGAACTACATTCCACGGAGGCCAGTCGGGAGAGTCGGCAGCTTCGGGAGGCCGCCGGTAAAGTGATCTGAAAAACCAGAAACGGGATGATGAGGAAAGGAAGTGGCGAAGATGAGTGGTGTTCTAATCGCATGGTAAAGTACCTGATTTTCATCCATAGGAGTGAGAGAAAAACCCCGAAAAAACCTCACCTCAACTCGTCCTGACCGGGAATCGAACCTGGGACCGCTGACTTCGGAGTCACTCGCTAACCCCTCAGCCACAACGGTGGACTACTCCTAGAGGAAACTAATAGTTCAACATTTTAGAAATGGATTCGGAACACCTCAAAATCTGTGCTTCAGTGGCTGGTCATGATAATATATTTGAAAAATATTGGAGTGCAAGAGGTCAAATGACTTTATTGTCAAACGCCTGGCATTAGAAAACAACAACAACAACATTTTTCTGGTTATATACTAATATTATATTATATTTTAATAATGTTGTGCTAATTGTGAAAAATATTTCTAAAATAACCTCCGGCCCAAATATTAGAAACTGGCCATCAGCGTATCAAAGAATAGATAGTTTAAGACTTTATAAAAATAATGATATGGTGGCTGAGTGCTAGCGCTCAGGACTTATAAGCCAAGGGTCCCGGGTTCAAATCCCTTATCACCCTCAAATTATATCTTCTATTGACCAAGTCTGTGGTCCAGATAACACAGGTTTTCTCCTGGTACTTCATTTCCCCTGTGGCATCCCAACAATTTTTTACCATAAATTGTATTCATTACAAGTGTAATTTAGACTTACCGCCTGTGGTACACTGTGGATAGTTTCTAGCGAACTAAGTAGTTCACGCTTCTCGGCACTAGTGACATCTATGAACCACATTTGTAGAGTCAGGCGAATAACGGAAAGTTAAAGGCTCTAGCATAGCAATAGTAATATACGTTACAAGAGTGGTATGTTGACGTTTTCATGTTCGAGGAAAAGATTGAAAAAGCGAAACGTAGTACATTATTTTGTGCGAAGATCGTTTATTACATACCTGAAAGACGAATTTCTAGTTAGTTGCAATGAAATCTCCATCTTGGTTTCTGTTTAATTACGGCAACTTCGGAAAACAAATATATTATCTATCTTCAACATTGTTCCTATAAAATGTTTTCTTTGTTTACTATACTCCAGCAGGCCGTGATATACGTCTGTCTTTTTTTCCCCCCCAGTCTATAAATGCGAACTTAAAACAAACGGTAAGGTTATGTAATGATTTATTTTTCGTTTTAATACTTTAAGAAAATTATTTATTTCTGCACATAGAAATTATAACAAAATTATTTATTTCTGCACATTAAAATTAATTGTCACATTTGTGCAGTTATTCAGAGTCACTGGAGCACGACCACCAGTTTTTTCTATTGTGAAACTTTTTTGCATGAATATTGATTTTCCAGTTTCCGTCGAAGTTGAAGCATTAGCACTATAGATGGCAGCATTTGATAAACCCTCCGTCTGGCAGGAAGTCGATGCACTGGAGACTGTAGTTGCAGTTTTGTGAATCCTAGTACCAATGTTGCTTTTGTCGTGCAAAATCTTTTCGGCATTCTGTATTTTATTGTAGATAGAATCTTGGACGTATCCCTCTGCCACCGTCGAAGACTTCCAACCACCATGCCGTTTCAAAGCAAGGATGTCGACTCCTGTATTTGCTAATAAAGTAGCTGATGTTCTTCTGAATGCATGTCCCGTGTATGAATCTGGATCATTTAAGTTTAAAAACTTTACAATATTTGAAGGCACTCGACCAATAGTGTTCATTCCGACAACTTGGTTCGTACATTTCCCATTAGAAAATCGATGGAAGAATCTACGTGATGCAGAATTTATTGGTCGGAGATTTACATATTTTCGAAAAATTTCCAAAAAATAAACTTCTTCATCGGGTTTGTCAATGATTGTAAAAGTTCGGGAAATTTTTGTCTTTGTATTGGGAATATTCACAACAATGACTGAACCCCTGTCTTCAATGTCATCAATAGTCAAATTTGTAATCTCATCCCTCCGACAAGCACCAGCTATTCCCATTATCATAACTACTTTCATCATCAAGTAAGTGTCATCAGGAGCTTCAATTAAAAATTTAATCATGTCCTTTCTGTCGAAAACTTTAGATATTTTTGGCATTTGCCCAACGTTTTTCTTCTTTAAAAAATTCACCAAACTAGAAAATTGTCCAATATTGATATCATATTTCAAATTTATCATAGTTTTTAACATTGAATATTCTGACCACAGACTATTAGCAGATTTCAAAGTTGTGGTCCTTTTCACGAAATAAGCAAGCATTGTTTTTTCATTAATTTCTCTTTTTTTCCCTTCCAACCTATTTGTGAATATATTATAGGCTCTTTCATACCTTGATCTGGATTTGTCGGGAACAAGAGAAGGACAGCCTTGTTCCCAAGCCTCTTCAACTTCAAGATCCACATCTCCTTCGTTCATAGTAGCCGCCATGATGAGTCTGGAATCCTATTGATTTATTTCACGGCTTCCTTAATGTTACTTGCATTACAAATGCAGTAATTTTTGTTGTGTTGTCGAGTTTACTTAATTTTTTCAAATATTTAAAAACAATAATTAACTGTGCAATTTAGGTGACATTGCAGTGGTAAGTTTGCAATTTATAATTATTACTATGTTAAACGTCTCTAAAAATAATATGTTAAAAGCCTAAAGCAGTAAAATGAATGTCGCGCTTAAGCGGTAAGAAGAGGGAAATTGTTATGTGTGTTACGTTGGGAATACTGAATGTGGTATTTCACACTTACCGCGTATTGGTTCTGTGCGGAAAACAAGCAAATATACATGATCTCGCACAAAAAAAGTTTATACAAAATAAAAAACAAATATCATTATTATCTCTCTTACAGATTCTAACAGCATCATCAATGTAAATTTTTAATAACAGAGATTTTGAATTGCCCCTCAATTTATTAAAATAAAATTCTCACATAATTTATTGCCATTCTTTATTTATATTTTAGATCCATCATTACATCCTTTTGTAATGTTACTAAAGTAAGTTTCTATATAATTTCGTCACTTTATTCTTGATGTGTTTTACAGTAAGGTCCGAAAGTCTTGTCAAACCACCCTTGTTTGTATGTTGTTGTGCATCCATTTTGAACATGTCATAGGAAATGTATGACAGTGGTTGATTGATACTTTACGTTCCAGCTTGTTTAGTGATCCAAAACATCAGTATGGGACCATCATTGTCGCGTCACAAAATGATTCGGCGCCATGTCCTGTGTGAAATTTTCCGCAGCAAAGATGGAGTGATTTCCCTGAATGCCTCCCTCACAGCTTGCTTCAAATCTTCAATTGTCTGGTATCGATGTTTCGAGACATCTGCTTAATTATTCCCCAAAAGGGAAATCACACCGCCTTTGTTGCGGAAAATTTCACACAGGACATGGCGCCGCATCATTTTGTGTCGCGACAATGATGGTCCCATACTGATGTTCTGGATCACTAAACAAGCTGGAACGTAAAGTATCAACCATTGCTACACATCTGCTATGACATATTCAAAGTGGATGCACATAAACATACAAACAAGGGTGGGGGATGACAAGATTTTCGGACCTAACTGTATAGTTCTTTAATAATACTGAACGACAAGAATTTTGCTCCGACTTAAAACAATGTGTCCCTTATGGGTTGGTGCGCGCTGAATCCGAAAATGCATCTCTTTTCTTCGTATCACGTAAGGTTTTTAAGAAATAATATGATTTCACTTTTCGATAAGCGCTTCCCCAGGAAACATCTGGCGCGGGTTGGGGGTTGTAAACCAAAACAAACACTACTGCATTTTATGAGTTTATGATTTATTTCCGGTTTCTTATGGTTGTCGGCATGTTCTTTTGTACTTCTAATAAATAAAAAGATATTGGTCCCATCTATTCAGTAAATTTCTTAACAGTTCAATGTGAGGTCCACGCAATGAACAAACAAGGGTGTGGTTTTCAGTATTTAAAAGAAACGTTTCCCATTTTGAGTGAAGGTAAATTAAAAGAGGCTCTTTAATCGGTCCACAAATTCACAAAGTTATGGCTGACTCTTTGTTTGAGGAAAAACTTTCAGTTACAAAAAAAAATGGCATGGCGTGCTTTCAAAAATGTTTGCTCAAATTTCCTTCGAAATTCTAGGGCAGATAACTACATAGAACTTGTTGTGGAAACCATGTTAAGTGCATATGGGAAAATGGGGTGTAATATGCCTCTCAAAATACACTTTTTACATTCTCATTTGGAGATATTTCCTCCTCACCTTGGAGCGGTAATCGATGAGCATGGGTAAAGATTTCATCAAGAAATATCTGAAATGAAAAGTGATATAAAGGAAGATCATCATCCAACATGCTTGCAGACTGTTGTTGGTTCCTTATAAAAGACATTCCCGGGCCTAGTTATAAACGGAAGTCATCCAGAAAATTCTTTTAAATGTAAGTTGAAATTCCTATATTTTCCCCATCATACGCGTGACATATTTTATTGTTGTTGTGTTTTAAACTATGTAAGATCATTTTTGTATACAGGACACATTTTTTAAATATTTTGAGGCATTTTGAATCACTAGTGCGTTGTAATTTTACCAATAGCATGAAAAATTTTAAAAAGGAAGATTTTTTCATAAAAAATTCAATTCATTTTTCCCGGAAAATGGTACGTGATGGGGCAATTTGGATTTTAAAATCAGATTTAGGGCACACATTTTAGTAATATTCACCTATTTTTATTTCGGAGTAAGACAAAAAGTAAAAATTTGTTGTTCAGTGCAATTGATCCATTTAACCCTCTAAGGCTTATTCTAACCTATTCATTTAACCTCTGACATGGTCTAGACTTCAACTTCACAGTTTGGAGGAGAATCGCAAAGACATAAGTACATAATGTCAGAATCTGCTTTTTTTTTTTAAATATCGATTATGCCGAAAATGTGTACTTTTGTGAAAATTTTGAAATAATTTTTATTGCAGCTTTACAATTCCCAATACTTAGTTTGTAAAGAAAAAAAAAACACAGCGCGATCGTGTTGAACGATGTTGTGCTTGGCATAGATACGCTTAGTTCGTTTTCCGTGACCGGAGTTCGGCAGAACTGAGCTTGTATAGGCGAGGTGAGGCGTGATTGATGAGAATTAAAATCACACGCAGCTTCCTATAGAACTACAGTGTAGGGTCATTAAACTAACGTTATAATGAGCGTAACATCTGATATTGCCTTTCTATATCAGCTCCGTAATTTTAATTGATAATTCCACAGAATAGAATTGCTGATAGTAGAGGCGGCAGAGGTGGAGTCATGAAAGCTGAACTGGAATTATTTTATGAAAATGTAAAGTTCATCAACTCGTCTGCTTGCTGTCTTGCTGAGCGAAAGGAAAAAGGTTTGTTGTATAAATAAAACGTACTGTATGTATTTGATGTTTCATGTACCACAGGTAAAATTGTTAGGACTTGTATTGGATTCTAAACTAGTATGGGATGAACATAATTATTAATTTGTTAAGTACGAGGCGCATCCAGAAAGTAAGTTTCCTTTTTTTTTTCAAAAAAAGAACACACACTTTCAGGAAAACATTTATTGGCAACAGGTACAGTAATGTTTCAGCTATTTTTCAACATAGTCACCATCAGAATTGAGACACTTGTCGTATCGTGGGATCAACTTTTGTATCCCTCTGTCGTGGAACTCTGCCGCCTGTGAATGGAACCAGCTTGTGACAGACGTCTTCAGCTCTTCGTCGTTGCCAAAACGCTCACCGGAGGACAGGAATTTCTTGAGGTGAAAGAAAACGTGTAAATCGCTGGGAGCAAGATCAGGACTGTAGGGTGAATGATCAAACAACTCCCAGCCAAATTCCGTCAAGACAGCTGCTGTGCGCCGAGCTGTATGTGGACGAGCATTGTCATGGAGGAGCACAACACCTGCAGTAAGCATTCCACGCCTCTTGTTTAGAATGGCACGTCGCAATTTTCGCAGTGTTTCACAGTAACGGTCAGCGTTCACCGTTTCACCTCTTGGAAGGAAGTCAATGAGCAGAATGCCCTTCCTGTCCCAGAACACCGTGCACATCACTTTCCGTACCGACAGCGTCTGTTTGAATTTCGTCCTGACCGGAGATCCACTATGCCGCCAATGCATTGACTGCTGCTTGGTTTCCGGGGTGAAGTGCGAAATCCAAGTCTCATTGCCCGTGACGATCCTGTCGAGGAACTCGTCGCCGTCATCATGATACCGTTGCAGAAATGTCAGTGCTGCTCCTAAACGTTGCATTTTGTGTTCGGGTGTCAGGTTTTTCGGCACCCACCTGGCACACACTTTTTTGAACAGCAGGTGCTTAGTGACAATCTCATGCAACAAGGATCGCGATATCTGCGGAAAATGGCTGCTCAGCTCCGTAATCGTGAAGCGACGGTTCTCCATGATGCACTGCCGCACCAGCTCAACACGATCATCATTGATGAGGGACGGTCGCCCACTGCGCTCTTCATCATGGATACTTTGACGACCTTCGGAAAACTGCCTACACCAGCGACGCACCATCTGCTTACTCATGATGTTCGGCCCATAGACCTCACAGAGCTGCCAATGAAATTCAATTGGCGCAATGCTTTCTGCATTAAAGAACTTTATCACCGACCGAACCTCGCAGGCGGCGGGAGAAGGAATAAGAGCTTCCATTTCGGACCACTGCTGCCACGCTACTGGCACCAGGCGGGACCTGTCCGGCTGGCATATGATTGATACGTCATGGATCTGTTACGCATGCGCAATTGACACGGCTAATTACTACGTTTACTTTCAAGGGGAAAAAAATCGGGAAACTTACTTTCTGTATGCGCCTCGTATTAGGCTATCAAGAATAATTTACTTATTAAGACATTTAAAACCTTTAATACCAAAATTCTACCTCATAAATTCTTATTAAGCCTTTTTCAATAGTGTATTATCATATGATATTTATATTTGGGGAAATAGCAGCAGCAAGATTCTCATTCTATTAAAGAAAACAACTTTACAGATTTTAACAGGATCTGCATATGACGCTCACTGTAGACCACTATTTATTCAAGAAAAATGTTTAACTGTCATAAATGTATATATACCAATGTCTAATGAAAATTATGAAAAAACTTACTATTTATCACCCTAAAACAGAAGTACATCACTGTAATACAAGGTACAATTAGTGTCTTTCAGAATCTAGAGTTAGATTAAGTAAGTCCAAAAAATGGTTCAATTCTATTGCTATAACAGTGTTTAATAAGTTACCACAAAAGGCACATGATGCAAGTTATATACAATTTAAATCTGTTTTGTGTAACTGGTTAATCAACCACCAATTCTACGTATACTATTAATGAATTTCTTGTGTCCACTGTAAATGTATTCTAAATTTATAAGCTGCATTGCTCTGTATATTACGATTGTTACTATTATTGGTCACTGTTATATTTAATTTCAGTATTATTATTTCATTTGTATTGTTGTATTCATTCTGTTTTTATATTTTATGTCAAATATTATTTTATATATTTTGTATTTTAGTATATTTTATGTGTATTGCAACGAACTGTTGCTACATCATTGTGTGAATAATGATATACGTGTGTGTATTGATGTTAAGTTTATATGAACAAATAGCGATGATAAAACTAATTTAAGCAAAAGAAATTATCATGTGAGACGTTTACACTCACACACTATATTGGGTACGTCTACCGTGTGTTGGAGGTGAATAGGGATTTGCTCACCATGGCGCAGTTGGAAAGCGAGCAGAAATAAACCAAGGCTGGATCTGAGTTAGTATATAATAAAATATATTTATATAGAAAATACAAACAAGTATTAATATAATATATGATAATGTAATAGTAATAATTAGACAAAATAATTATTTAGGAAACTAAATATAAATAACAAAACGTGATAAAGGCCGAGCTGCATAGAATTTTTTCCTGAAGATACATTCAACTGTGCCACATACAATAATAATAATAAATAGCAAACTACACCAATACATAAACAAAATACACCCAAAACTCCAATACACACTGGAACTTGAAAACAATAACTCCATAAATTTCCTAGATATCACCATAACAAAAGTTGACAACAGACACACCTTCAAAATATACAGAAAACCAACCACCACCACCACCACACATACACAACACATCTAATCACCCCACACAACACAAACATGCTGCATTCAGGACAATGGTACACAGATTACTCAACATACTCATGAGCCAACAACACTACAATGAAGAAGTGAACACAATCAAGCACAAGAAAATGGTTACAACCCAAACATAATAGACAGCATCATAAGGAAGACAAAACAAAACTCAACAAACACAAAAACACACAAAACACAACACAAACACAAGAAATACATCACACTAATATACGAAAACAAAAACACACAAAAGATCGCATCCTCATTCAGAAAACAGAAATACAACATACCATACAGAATAGAAAAGACACTACAAAGACATCTCAACACACAAACAAATAAATACAACCACACAGGCGTGTAGAAACTCACATGCAATAGTTGCGACAGTTTCTACATTGGACAGACAGGCAGATCATTCCAAACTCGATAAAAAGAACACATTAAAGCAATAACCAGAGACACAATACATCTACATATGCCGAACACATAACTAATGCCAACCACACATACAATAACATAAACACAGACACGGAAATCCTACACATACAACCCAAAAACTCAACACACTAGAACAATATGAAATATAGGCCTACAGATACACTAAAACACACCCTAACCAAATTCTCAACACACAGATAAATTTCAGAACACACACTCACTATTTGACTAAACTCTTCATCATACGAACGCACCCACACAACAGGCAGCGAAGTTGAGATGACGCTGAGACACAGAAGGCTCTGAGGATGGTGTCAAGTAGCACCGAAACAACTGTAAGCCGCACATGCTTACATAATTAACACAAGTAAGATCGCCATTTAATCAATTATTAATAATAATAGTACTAATAATAATAGTACTACTAATAATAGTACTAATAATAATAGTGATAATAATGTCCACACATGTGGAGTAACGGTTAGCGCGTCTAGCCGCGAAACCAGATGGCCCGGATTCGATTCCCGGTCGGGGCAAGTTACCTGGTTGAGGTTTTTTCCGGGGTCTTCCCTCAACCCAATATGAGCAAATGCTGGGTAACTTTCGGTGCTGGACCCGGACTCATTTCACCGGCATTATCACCTTCATCTTATTCAGACGCTAAATAACCCGAGATGTTGATAAATAACCTACTAAAATAAAAAATAAAAGTAATAAAAATAGTAATAATAATAATAATAATAATAATAATAATAATTGTTTATTTAACCGGGAAGAGTTAAGGCCATACGGCCTTCTCTAACACTCAACCACGAGTAAAACTGCGACTATTACTGCGAGTAGTACTGACTTGTGATCTGGAAAAGACTTATAACCCTATACAGCAGGGGTCGTCACGAGGGTGCACGCTCGTGCTTGCGTCTCTTACCCAAGTCTCCGCTAGTGCATTTATAGGAGTGGACGGGTAAGCAATATTTCAGTGGCGGCTTTTCGTTCGTATCATAAATTACGTAACTCAGTGGAATTCGATAGTACTAATAGTGTAATGAAGCATCCGATGTTCACATGTGTATTAAAGTAAGCATATTTTACACAGTTAATAAATACTCAGGATATCCGTTTTAATACCAAATAACTTAAAAAAAAAGTTACTTCTGAAATTGTAAAGTCCAGTCAAAGGAGGAGACAAGCCACAAAGCCACATTTATTGATGTGAGGAAATAATTTCTCCGGACTAAATTCTATGACAATATATTATTCTAATGATAGGTTATATTTAAAATCTGTAAAATTTGGAATTTATGAGCACAGACAGCAGAATATTTAAATTTATGTAAATATTTAAATTGTGGTTTATTCTCTTATCTGACTGGCCCCTCAATTTTGTTAATTCTTTATGCAAAACAATAATAAATTAAACCAAGCGAGTTGGCTGAGACATTAACGTCTGAGACTCGCATCAGGCAGATCCGGGTTCAAACCCCGTAACCAGCCAAATTGACTGAGGTTTTTCATGGTTTCCGTCACAAACGCCAATGTCGAATTGAAAATTAAATACTATGATTTATCACGTCTCAATCATCAATATCATAAACATTAATCAAAATCTAAATTCAGTCACACGAACACAAGTTATCTACATTATTAACACACGACAATAGAAACAGGAACTCAACAATAGTAAAAACAACCAAATTATTACCCAAAGATCCTACACACGCGATGTGACCACAGATGTTAAAGCGTGTGTAAATAAACTCAACAAAAGATTGTAATAAATTAATAAAGAAACACAAACACCATTGGGGTATGTTCAATAGTATAATTTTATTCTTGCATTGTATTTACGAGCATTTTCCAATTGAATTATAAATGGATATCGACGCAGATAGATTTGTTATGTGCATGCAAGACCCCCACCTTTTAGTATAAATTGGAAAAAAATATTCGAGAAACCTAATAGGCTATATAAAGTACGGGAAGAATTTTTGAAAGAAATTTATGTATTTATAAAACCAAGTACATAAATGTTTGGATTTGGAAGATGAATCGAACAAGCTTCTATTTATGTGATCTTCTTCTTTCAAACGTATAAAATAATTGATCATTGTTACGATTTTATTGTCGGTTGCTATCAGGTCGCAATTCAGAATAGCAATGTATGGAAAACAAACTACGTACATACGTCGTGGAGAAACTCTGTTCGAGACTGTCGACAGTTCTAGAAAGACCGAAACAGTCTTGTCCAGTATCAGATCGTCCGAGACGAAACTGTCTCATCCAAGACACGATGTTCGATGCAGTATTCTGCGGGCCTAGAGAAACGTTCTCTAACTGCACATCAGTATAGAAACTATTAGTAGTAATAATAATAATAATAATAATAATAATAATAATAATAATACCTGTCTTATATTAGTATTTTTAACTGCTCCACCATTTCGACTCTTTCGTCGTCTTTTAATTTGTTGTATTCATTAGCATGACAGTGGTCATAGTGACGCTGCAGGTTATATTTTCTTATCACATTGAGTATCTTACTGCAAATTAAACATCTTGCTGCATTTTCAAACTCTGTAAAAAAAAAAAGCCTCCTTCCATGAAGGGTTAAACAACGTATGGGTGGAAGACCTACGTAAATCACTATTTGAACTTTCTGCCATCGTGTACGTACACAAACCACTCACAAGTGTCTAGTACGTACTACTCTAGTCTCCACTGATCGTTCGCATCAACTAAGGCAAGATTCCTCCCTCTCCCTCCCACGAAGCATGCACGGACGTGCAGGCGTCCCTGCTCTCTTTACCTAATACCCATTTCAGCGAGTGCTGACGACCACTGCTATACAGTATTACTTTAGATATTGAGTAGGTAAACGAGAGGAGAGTGTTCCTATCAAATGTTAGTAGCTACGAATGTCTATACATTATCACTAAACAATCTCAAGCTACAATACCCCATACCTACGTTTCCAATCCGGAACATTCGAAGTGACCTTCCGAGCAGTATCCCCCTTGCTGTCGAACTTCCGAGTGACTGTAACTTAAAATTCAGCTCTCCAAGAAGACACTATTTCACAGTCTCCTCGCTTACCTATGTACCTGTACTGCTACGGCGGTAACGGATATCAAAGAAATCCCCATTGATGTGAGCCGACCTCTCTGACTGAGCCAGCATACACGGCATCAATACTCACTTTTCTACTGGGTGTTCATTTCAAAATGTGCCATGACGTCACTGTTGATGAGTCAGCGATTTGAAGCGAGTTTCAGCTTTTGTGTCAGAGAAGTTGCCTATTAATCAAGGCGTTCAATCTGAACTTGAGAACGTGTACGGTATAACTTGAACGTCGTAGCAACAGATGGCGGTCTGTACGGTCTGTGTGCTACCATAACCTCTTTCGAACTGTGTTTTGCGCGGGCAAGTCGTACATCGGTTGCGTACGGCAACATTCCACAATACAAATCAGATGCTCCGTGTCCATGTTGACCGCCGAAGTTAATGTCAACAAATACGTAAGTAATCGTCTTAACCCTCTCCACATATCCGGACAGTAAGAAAAAAACTCACCTCAGTACATGTTTCGAAACAGTTCACATTCCTGCCACTACCGGCGTTACCGTATGCATCGGTAAGTACTCTTCTGAATGAACGCCATACTTACTAGGGAACTTCTCTTGCACATAAATAATACACCTCTGCGGAAGTGTAGGAAGATTGAATTCTCTAGGCTCATCGACTAGCTACATGACGGCATACAGCGAGCCATGACACACTTTGAAGTGAACACCCAGTAGATACCTTTCACATTTCCAAGGGGCTAATTATTATACACACACATAAAAGAATTACAGTACATTCATATATGACTTAAATATGGTGATGTTAAAGATGACGATGATGATGTGATGATGACGAGTTCCTGCATACTTTAGACAATCGGTTGTTCCTACTTCAAAACTTCTAGGGTTAAGGTCTCCTTTACCAGCTACCGGCAACGTAATACTATCTTGATGTTGAGATGTACTGATGGTGATGGGATTGTCCTGTAGTACTGTGGTATTAGCAGTTTATATGACGGTGCTATCAACTGCAGACGTCGGTTTGGCTTCTCTGGAACCGTTTCTGGGGTGGATTCATCCTCGTAGGCTTGCTTTGTCCCATTTTACGCCCTATAATATACGCTGTGATTGTCCAAGTTCGACAGGTGACGCGGGTGGCATTTACGAACCCGACCTAACCTATAAATAGAAGGTATCATTGAATAAATCCTGTTATAATTGCAAATACTGCTCCTATTGATAATACTGTACATAGTGACACTGAGCTACTAAATAATAAGTATCGTGTAATACAATATCAATAGATGAATTAGCTAATACAATGTCTGTTAAACCTACAGGTGGGCTAACCTGCCTCTGCCATGACAGAATCAGGTCCCAACTTCGGAGGAATTCCTGATAACCACAGGTCCCAGAGTCTCAAGTCCTTTCTATATCATCCGAGACCCGTCGTAACTCCGAGATTTCTCTTCAGTCTGTCCTATATATTGCAAACGATAGATGAAATGAGGGAAAGATGGAGAATGCTGCTGAGATGATAGATGAAAACGGGAGTATCTCGAAAAAACATTCTACAACTTCATCTTTGTTCAATAAAAATTTCATCACGATCTGAACGGAGATCGAATCCGTCCACCGGGATGGAAGGCCAGCGCGTTAGCGCTTGAGCCACACAGATTCGTCGTAACTGAGATTATTCAGCGTCAAAATTGAACTTCAGCGAGAAATGGATGAAACATTTTATTTATAGCCTTCAATTAGGGATGGGTTTTTATATGATAGATCCTATATATCTGCAATATGGTATTCACAGCTTGATTTGCCTCCCTGTGAAAGGTGTGCAAAGAGCTACATCGGGTTTGTGTTTGAGAACTTCTGATCCAACGATAGTCGTAGGCTATAAATATTAGGCGACTAAGGAAGATCGTATTTTTGAGTCTCTCCCTTCTATGCTCTTTTCGTTTATTTTTGTTATTATTGATGTTTTGTAAAATAATCTGCACAATGTAACTTCTGATAAATTTACAGCCATAATCCTTACCGTAACTTGCCATTGAAAATATTTCGCATATAGCCTTCGATAGATACCGTGATCTTTTATCAAAAGAGGAATGCAGGATTTTATAGTGGAGATTTTATAGTGGACTGGTACTTACCCATCATAAGAGAGAAGGTTTATATAATATTCTTATTGAATTTGGTATTCCCAAGAAACTAGTTCGATTAATTAAAATGTGTCTCAGTGAAACTTACAGCAGAGTCCGTACAGGCCAGTTTCTATCTAATGCTTTTCCAATTCACTGCGGGCTAAAGCAAGGAGATGCACTATCACCTTTAATTTTAACTTTGCTCTAGAATATGCCATTAGGAAAGTACAGGATAACAGAGAGGGTTTGGAATTGAACGGGTTACATGAACTTATTTTCTATGTGGATGACGTGAATATGTTAGGATAAAATCCACAAACGATTAGGAAAAACACGGAAATTTTACTTGAAGAAGTAAAGCGATAGGTTTGGAAGTAAATCCCGAAAAGACGGAGTATATGATTATGTCTCGTGACCAGAATATTGTACGAAATGGAAATATAAAAATTGGAGATTTATCCTTCGAAGAGATGGAAAAATTCAAATATCTTTGAGCAATAGCAACAAATATAAATGACACTCGGGAGGAAATTAAACGTAGAATAAATATGGGAAATGCGTGTTATTATTCGGTTGAGAAGCTTTTGTCATCTAGTCTGCTGTCAAAAAATGTGAAAGTTAGAATTTATAAAACAATTATATTACCGGTTGTTCTGTATGGTTGTGAAACTTGGACTCTCACTTTGAGAGAGGAACAGAGATTAAGGTAATTTGATAATAAGGTTGTTAGGAAAATATTTGGGACTAAAAGGGATGAAGTTGCAGGAGAATTGAGAAAGTTACACAACGCAGAACTGCACGCATTGTAGTAGTATTTAGTAGTATTTATTTATTTAACCTGGTAGAGATAAGGCCGTCAGGCCTTCTCTGCCCCTCTACTAGGGGATTACAACTTTAACATGAACAATAAGATTACAATTAATATTAAATTTACAATTACAATTACAATAAAAATTAAAGTTCGACAAGAATACCCGATTAATGAAAGCTAGACATTTTATCATAGAAGTTAAGAACAAAGAATATTTTTGTATTTACTCAATTACAAATTAAACCTACAATAACAAAAATCTATAGTAATGAAATTTCCGGATATTGAAATATTTTGTGATAGATTAAGAAAACTATTTACAAGAAACCATGTCTGAACGAGTCTCAATTACTGACCAAGTGTCTAGTAAGTTTGCGTTTGAATTTAATTTTATTTCGACAGTCCCTGATGCTAGCAGGTAACGAATTCAAGAGTCTTGGCAGCGCTATTGTGAAAGAGGATGAGTATGAGGAGGTGCGATGGGATGGTATTGTTAGTATTGTTTCATGGCGAGAGCGTGTGTTCAGATTGTGGTGGGAAGAAAGGCAAGTGAAGCGAGACGACAGGTACGAAGGAATAGAAGAGTTCAAGATTTCGAAGAGAAAGAGAAGTGAATGTAAATTTCTTTTCTTATCTAGTTTAAGCCAACCTATTGCTTCTAGGGGTGGGGTAATGTGATCATATTTACGAACATTACTTACAAAACGTACACACAAATTATGAGCATGTTGAAGTTTCGTTTTGTTGTCGCTGGAAAGGTCAGTCAGTAAAATGTCAGCATAGTCAAAATAGGGAAATACAAGGGTCTGCACAAGGGACTTTTTTAAGCAAGAGGGAAGATGAACATTTATCCTTTTTAGCGCATGTATAATAGAATATACTTTTCTGCAGGTTTCTGTGATTTGCATGTCCCAGTTGAGATTATTATCCATGTGAATGCCAAGATTTTTTACCGAAGAACTGAAAGGGATATGCACTGTACTTACTTTAACGGGGGAAATGTCGAGGTGCTTTACAGCGTCGGTTTGCCGTTTGTGTCCTAATATGATTGCTTGTGTCTTTCCAGGATTGATATTAAGATGGAATTTCTTTGTCCATGTCACAATCGAGTCAATGTCTTCGTTCAATTTATCTATAGCGTCATTTATTCGATCTAAGCGGGAAGAGATGTAGCATTGAAGGTCGTCAGCATACAAGTGATAGTTACAATGCCTTACTTGAGATGTAATATCATTGACATATATTGTGAACAACAATGGTCCGAGTACCGAACCCTGTGGTATACCTGATTTTATGTTAAGCCAGGAAGAGCTTCGATTCCCGGATACAACACATTGTTGTCTTTCCCGTAAGTAGGATTCGAACCAACTCACAGCAGTCTCTGACAAATGCAGATTTCTCAATTTATGGGTGAGCATGTCAAAATTTACAGAGTTGAAAGCTTTTCTAAGGTCAAGAAGTGTTAGTATTGTTATTTTATTAGAGTCGATTGCTTCACGAATGTCTTCGGTCACTTTAAGTAGAGCAGTGCTTGTGTTGTGTCCAGCTCTGAAACCTGACTGATACTTGTCGAATAGTTTGTGTTCGTTCATGTTGTTAGTAATTTGTCTGTGTACGATTCTTTCCAGTGCTTTTGATATGGCTGGCAGGATACTGATTGGTCTATAGTCGTTCGGGTCGGTGGGAACTTTGACTTTTGGAAGAGGAAGAAAGAGAGCTTGCTTCCATATTTTAGGGAAAGTTGAAGTGATTAAGGAACTATTGAATATGTGTGCAATTGTAGGTATTACTATGTATTGTATTTTCTGTATGAGTAATATGCTAATATTGTCTGGCCCTTGAGCTTTCGTCTTGATGCGTCGGATGGCTTTCATGACGTCAATAGGAGTGACGTCAGTAAAATAGTATTTGTCTCGAGTTGGGGGAGCTGAGTCAGGCAAAACTGTGTCTTGTTTCGTTGTGTTGTTTAAGGTCGGGTCCTTTACAAAGTGTTCGTTCAATCGGTCAAGTGGGATGGGTATGTCTGCTTGTTCACTAGCCCTTCCAAGTCCAATAACCTTCAGATTTTTCCATAACTCGGAAGGGGTTGTGTTGGGCTCTATAAGTTTGTAGGAGTATTTGAGTTTAGCGTTTCTTATTAGTTGACTCGTTCTGTTTCTTAGGTGTTTATATCAGTTAAAATATTCGTCGTTTTTATTCCAGGTTTATTTCCTATAGGCTAAGTCGCGTTCGGACATCAGGCTACGTATTTCAGTCGTCATCCAAGTGGCTGGGGTCTTTCTGGTACGTTTGGTCTTTAATGGTGCGTGTTTGTCATAAAGTTGAAGTATTAACGTATTGAATAAGTCTACTTTCTCGTCTACAGTTGCGTACCTAGACGTTTGGGGAGTCCGAGACGTAGATGGGAGGATAATATTAAAATGGATTTGTGGGAGATGGTATATGATGATAGAGAGTGGATTAATCTTTAACGGGATAGGGACTGATGGCGGGCTTATGTGAGGGCGGCTATGAAGAAATTTGTAAGTAAGGTACTTACACATCAGAGTAAATAATATGTTCTCAGGAGGTGATATGAGTTAACATTTCTTAATACTTCACTAGTGGGGCCAGCCGTGTAACACACTCCAAAATTATTTTAAGAAGTTATTTCACTTTCATATAGCCTACCACATCTATTAGAATCCATGATAGAAATAACGTACCTGTAATATCCATTATACTTTACGTTATTCTGAAAAAAATTGGAAATGTAGATGATATGATTGTCACAATATATAAGTATATGCCCATAAATTATGTGCAGACACCGGATTTACATACAAAATGCATGGCATGTGTAATAAACAATGTGGAATACAGTACAAACGTTATTACGCCTTTGTGGACGATTTTATGTGCATTTCATTCTGTATACAAACAATGCAGCGAAATGGAGAAAAACTTCGTGTGGTTGCGGGAGACAATAATATAAACATTATGAGTTGAAGAATGCATGTCGACTGGAAACTGGTTTAGCTATTATGTGGCTTTATGTCTGCCACTTGTAACGATCTGTAAGTATCTATCCAATATTGCAGACAACCTATCATTCATATTATTCGCAGTTTATTCGATTAAAATTAATTTAACAGAGATGGTTTTTGCTTTACTTGATTGTTTAAAGACGCTATATCAACTACTGGGTTATTTAGCGTCGATGGAATTAGTGATAGCGAGATGAGGCCGAGGATTCGTCATAGATTACCTGACATTCGCCTTACGGTTGGAGAAAACCTGGGAAAAACCCAACCATGTAATGAGCCCAAGCTGGAATCGAACCTGCGCCCGAGCGCAACTCTGGATCAGCAGACAATCGCGCTACCGCCTGAGCTACGCCGGAGCTAAAAGAGACGAGTTAAGTGTAAATTGAAGTCATCGTTACTCATGTTGAACAAAAGAACAAAGAAAAAACCATAAACTTCGCAATGAATGGTCAAAATGCCTAAATCGCTTTAGAGCATAGCGTAGTTCCTGTTATTTAACAATCTTCCATGATACAGACACCAAATCGTTGTTTGACTATTCAAATATTATACACAAGATACTTCAGATTCCATCAGGAAGAACTCGAGACAACTGAGTTCTGGTGACTGAGGCGGCCAAGAAACAGATCACTGTCTTCCAATCCAACTCTCTCCAAATCTGTGAATGTGATTGCGGTCAGTAAGGTTGAAGTAGTCCACCGCTGTGGACTAACGATTAGCCCGTCTAACCTTGAAACGAGCGAGCCCGGATTCAAATCCTGGTTGGGACAGGTAACCTGCTTGGGGTTTTTTTCTGGGCTTTTCCCTCAACCAATGGAAGCAGAATTACAGGATAACTTTCGGCGTTGGACCTCGGACTCATTTAGCCATAATTAATTCATATATCATCATCATCATCCATACCATAGCCCAGGTTAAATTCACAGTGCGGTGTTCGGCTACCCAGTCATTCACAGATAGAATGGTAAGCACAATAAGCCTCAGGCTGCCTTTGGATCCCTCCTCCGTACAAGAGAGAGAGAAAAAAGGGTTGCAAGTGTATGTTGCTCTTGGCAGGAAAACATGAAGAATTCAAATGGCACACAAGTAGCAATTTCATAGCGTCGCACAGAAAATAGACTAAAACAGACATTAATTCTCCATCTCACAATAATTTTGTCGCACTTTACCACCGCATAAGCCAGCGGTGACCAAAGCGGGTGTCGTGATTACATCGTGTAATCACAGACATTAAAACGGGTACGAGGAGTTTCCTGTACAGCTCGATTCTGTGTTCATGGAGCGTATTCAAAATCTCAGCGCTGAGCAATCTGATGGCATCACGGTGATCCAAATTTCAACGATGACGTCACTGATGATCCACCGGTACAAAGGTGGTGGCAGTCTCCATCAGCCGCCATCAGTGAATCTGATTGGTTCTTGTATAGGGCGGGAATTAGCAGACGAATGACATCGTACACTATTGTGTCATGGCGGTGTATTATGCTTTGATTCTGCTGTACTGTTTGTAATGAGCACAACGTAAAAGCAATATGTTAATGACTTATGAGCGAACTTGGCAACGGACCAGTTATTACCAGGCTTCGGTCCTGGACACAGAAACGCATGAAGTTCAGAACGCATGGGCGATAGTGTTGTGTCAGTCGAGTGGACTGGGAGATGGAGCGCGCAGTTACTTCGTGTCTCAACAGGTAAACAGTCAGTCATAGTACGGCACAAAATATATTTCACCCTGTACAGCTGCAGTATATACAGTACATTCCAAGTCTAGACAATAAATGTCTACCATTAAAGTATTAACGTGAGTTGTAACCTTCAATCAGGTGTCCCTACGCCGAAGACTGTTACACGTACCGCAGCCAAGCAGCAATGCGCACAACGGAAATGCACATTACGGACCCACCTGTGCTGTTGCAGTCACCCCTCCACACTAGTCATGACGTCATTTAAACTCCGTGTACTCTAAACCTCATACTGGTTACTCTGTGTCCCTAGGCCGAAGCCTGGTTATTACTACCGGTTCAAGAAATAAATTGTTTATGCTCTCTTTTCTTTGAACGAGATGACAGTACGGAAATTTCGCAAAATCTTGCTAGTATAGCACAGACAACTTGTACAGCCGCGATGACAGCCATCGAACCTTCCAGCAGTTCTGTTTCTATTTCGCTGCAGCGTGACGTCATTGTTGTCCACTGGTCTGGTGAGATTCGGAATACGCTGAATGGCCCCTGTTCATCAATAGAGAATTGATGTGTACGCGGTCTTCCACCAATGCGCCGGGGACGAAGAGACCCAGCGTCTCGAAGGCGCTGATAAAATCGAGCAACATCTGTGTGTGAGTCGCCCTCGGTAGCGCAGTTGGTATAGCGCTGGCCTTCTATGCTCGACGTTGAGGGTTCGAGCCCGGTCGAGGTCGATGGCACTTAAGTGTGTTTAAATGTGACAGGCTCATGTCAGTAGATTTACTGGTATGTAAAGAACTCCTGCGGGACAAAATTCCGGCACACCGGCGACGCTGATATAACCTCTGCAGTTGCGAGCATCGTTAAATAAACCATTTTTTTGTGTGATGAGGGTAATTTCTGTTTTGAAACTGTTGTTGGTACATGTGAAGAGCTCTTCTTCCGTTTCTGCGAGCCTCCCCATAACACATTACAATGTCGGCTAACTCGGGGAAAGTGTAGACATCCATTCCCAGTTGATGATTAGACTGAACTGAAAGGAAAAGGTATTGAACATTAAACGTAAACAAACAACAACAACCCTTCTCGTCTCTTACAAACATCTCAACAAACAAACTGGGGTGCACACATTCGCATACATTGATGTACGCCGCGCAAATACATAAATTCGAAACGACGCGTCAAAAGACATAGGTTGTTTAAAAAAAGGGTTCCTTATTGTTAGCTATATCACCCCTCAGCGTTTGTCGCAGAGGTTTTGAATCACCCTGTATTTATCAGTTAACATTCCGCATTAAGGCTACTTTTTAAAAAATATATTAATTTACACTGCCTGTTACACACATTCTTTGAAAATTCAGGGTTTTGAATCACCCTGTATTTATCAGTTAACATTCCGCATTAAGGCTACTTTTTAAAAAATATATTAATTTACACTGCCTGTTACACACATTCTTTGAAAATTCAGTTGCTGCACTGCATCAGACACACAGTTCTTTTTTCTGTTTCGCATTAATTGAAAGCTGGACTAATATTCAACCGCCATGGGATAATGAAATGATAAACAATTAGGCTTTTCGGTGTTGATTAACGTTCAGTCCATTAGAGTACGTGTTGATTCATAGAATCCATCCCACTTCGTGGAACTGGGCTTTATATAGAGGCTAAACATTCCCATCAAAATAATTAGTGCTTGTCATGAAAAAAATCTAAACGTTCACCTGTGATTAACTTCGCTACGCAATTAATTGTTTCAGATTTCGTAGAAATTGGTATATAATATAATGTCGAAGAAACATTCATGTCTGTAAATTTTATTATCTTCTGATTTAATTATAACCGCCTTATCATTAATATACTGTACAATCTAGAATACTAGATTTCATGATGAATGAAGACAATACGAAATTAATAGTTGTAATACTGAATAAAAGAAGACATTACTTACTTCCTTGTGGCTTTTAAGGAACCCAGAGGTTCATTGCCGTCCTCACATAAGTCCGCCATCGGTCTCTATCCTGAGCAAGATTAATCCAGTCTCTGCAATCATATTCCATCTCCCTCAAATCCATTTTAGTATTATCCTCCCATCTACGTCTCGGCCTCCCTAAAGGCCTTTTTTACTCCGGCCTCCCAATTAACACTATATGCATTTCTGGATTCTCCCATACGTGCTACATACCCTGCTCACCTCAAACGTCTGGATTTAATGTTCCTAATTACGGTATGTCAGGTGAAGAATACAATGCGTGCAGTTCTGCGTTGTGTAACTTTCTCCATTCTCCTGTAACTTCATCCCTCTTAGCCCCAAATATTTTCCTAAGAACCTTATTCTGAAACACCCTTAACCTCTGTTCCCCTCTCAAGTGACAGTCTAAGTTTCACAAGCATACAGAACACCCGGTAATATGACTGTTTTATAAATTCTAACTATCAGCTTTTTTGAGCGCTTACTAGACGACAAAAGCTTCTAAAACGAATAATAACAGAAATTTCTCATATTTATTCTGCGTTTAATTTTCTCCCGAGTGCCATTCATATTTGTTACTGTTCTCCAAGATATTTGAATTTTTCCACCTCTTCAAAGGGTAAATTTCCAATTTTTATATTTCCTTTGTGTACAATATTCTGGTCACGAGACATAATCATATACTTTGTCTTTTCGGGATTTACTTCCAAACCGATCGCTTTACTTGCTTCAAGTAAAATTTCCGTGTTTTCCCTAATAGTTTGTGGATTCTCTCCTAATATATTCACATCATCCACATAGACAAGCAGCTGATGTAACCCGTTCAATTCCGAACTGTCCTGGACTTTCCCAATGACATTCTCTAGAGCAGGTGTCGTCAGCACAGAGCACGCTGGGGCTAACTTCCCTTACCCGCGGAAAACGCAGTACACCATGGTGTACTGCATAGGCTAGCTGCTAGCGGGTATGCTCTCTATCTCTCCCTGCTGCACGACGGTGAAAACGGGACGGCACCTCGTACTCGTTGCACATTTCAGCGAGTGCTGACGACCACTGCTCTAGAGCAAAGTTAAAAAGTAAAGGTGATAGTGCATCTCCTTGCTTTAGCACACAGTGAATTCGAAAAGCATCCGACAGAAACTGACCTATACGGACTCTGCTGTACGTTTCACTGAGACACATTTTAATTAATCGAACTAGTTTCTTGGGAATATAAAATTCAATAAGAACATCATATAAAACTTCTCTTTTACCCGCGTCATATGTCTTTTAAAATCTATGAATAACTGATGCACTGTACCCTTATACTCCATTTTTTCTCCAATATCTGTCGAATAAAAAAACTCTGATCAGTAGTCGATCTATTACGCCTAAAACTACACTGATGATCCCCAATAATTTCATCTACATATGGAGTTAATTTTCATAAAAAAATATTGGAGAAAGTTTTGTACGACGTGAACAAAAGTGATATTCCTCGAAAGTTACTACAGTTAGTCTTGTCCACCGTCTTAAATATAGGTAAAATTATGGATTCCTTCCATTGTTCTGGTACAATTTCCTTTTCCCAAATAGCAAGTACAAGCTTATAAATTTCGCTAGATAATGCGCTTCCATTATCTTATATTAATTCTGCTAGAATTTGATCGATACGTGGAGACTTGTAATGTTTCAGTTTTCCCATCACAATTTCAACTTCGGACCTCAAAATGAACTAGGAGCAGAATTAGAATATTTTATTTACATTTTGAACGAGATATTAAGGGAAATTGAGACTGTTTAACTAGGTATGTAAAAAAGCGCAACCTGAGCGCATCTAGAATGTACTTAAATTGCCAGCCTATTTTATTTTCGAGGCTGCATACAAAATGTGAACCAAGAATGAAATTAGACTGCGCGAACACAGGTATAATATGGAGGTCTGTTGAACAAAAGGAATTGCTCGTACTTTGGAAATACCACTTTAGAACGCCTGTGCTGTTCTGGTGCAGGGTAGGGATTTATTATAACAGAAGTAGAAGCAGGCTTTATGGAGACGGCAGTCTTTCCTCCCAGCTGTTCTCTCACGTAGATGCAATACCACAACAAGGTCTTCCAGTGCGGCACAATCACAGGAAAGAGCTACACATAGAATACTGTAGTTGCGGTGTTACGGATTCATAGCAGTGTGTTACGCATGAATTATTGCCGAAGTAGAATGTTTCAGAAGTGCTAAAAACACAGTTTAATAAAATTATTGTTATCGATTCACTTTGTAACACTTATGACCGGTTTCTCCAAAAATTGTTAGAACATTTAACGAATGTTAAACTCTAAACAGTTTGTTAAATGTAGTTTTTTCATGTCTTCAACACTAGTTTGGTTTAGCAGATTGTTAAGTGTTTGTTAACTGTAATGGCCGGTTTCTCCAAGTAGGCCTACTGTTAGAACACTTAACGACCGTTAAACCTTCAACACTTTGGTAAATACAGTTTTTTCATGTCTTCAACACTAGTTTGGCGTAACAGATTGTTAACTGTTTATTTACTTTAAATGTGGGATTTCAGGCAGTTAACTCATTTAACAAACAGTTAAACATGGCGGATGACATCACAGCTGTTTAGATAAAAGTTATGAAAATAATATGTTATGTTTCTCTTTAAGGAATGTTTAGATTAAGACTGATAAAAGATATTTTGGAATATTGATATACGGAAGATAATCTTTATAATTTAACTGATTATCATACTGACGCTTATTTCAATGCTGAGCTATTACCCATTTAATATTTAGAAAATGTACGATCTCAAGTGGCAAGAAATTTAAGTCGGGTTTCAATATTCTACGAACAGAAATAGACCACTTGCTCCAATTCACCAGCTACTATTACAGATGTCAGTAGTGCTTCAAAATACGCAGTGAGTAAATAACAAAATGTTTCCGCAGCAATTGCTTCTTTAAAATGAAATTAAATATAATTTCTACATGGACCTCAAGCAGAGAGAGTGATTAGAGAATTTTACATGATGCGAAATTTTCCTCGGGATTTTGTGTACAGTTCACTACACACACATTCCTGTAATTATTGTCATCTGATGATCATAATGCTGAGATTTTTTCTAAACAGAAATTCATATTTAGCATTACAACTATAACCTTACATATAATAAATATTATTCAATAGTAGTCAGTACAACTTTCATTTATCAATTCTCTGTACTATATGGATAATGGCCTACTGTAACAGGTTATGATTTTATACATGTTTCATGACTTACTCTACAGTACAGAACTTAAATAATAATTTCAGCCTATAAGAAATTGCGTTACATGTCCAAAATTATTACCAACTGCTGTTGAGTAGTAGAATAGTATTAACGACAGTAAAAGTTAAGTGTTGGTTATTTTAAACGAAATCATGTTGAAGAAATGGAAAACATATTAACAAAACGTTAAAAATAAACCAGCTGTTAATTTAACAATTGTTAAGCCAAATTAAATATTACTTTGAGAAACTGGTCATAAATGTAGGATTTTAGGCAGTTAACTCATTTGACAGATAGTTAAATATGGCAATGACACCACAGTTGTTCAAACAGAAGTTGTGAAAATAATATTTTACATCTTTCTTTAACCCTTCGTTACTCGCGTTAAATTCCGTAACGCCAGTACTCACCTGGATTACAATGGTAATCCACATTTGTTTTTGTTTACAGACAAGGTTTAAACATTGGAATTAGATTTAAATGTTAAGAAATATATTGTTTTCAGTTATTACAGTAATAAGAATAGATATGGTACGCATAACGGAATGTATTAAATATAAATATTAATAATGAAATTTATAGTACACAAATTGCATTCAAGTGACATGTTTGCATAATATTTCAACACTGGTCGTGTCTTTGAGTCATAATTTATTGTTGCATCATAGTTATGAGTTAGTTCACTATCATCATAATTATGTAGGTTATCTAGCATTGTTGCTCACTCGATGTTTGAAGGTCATCTGAACTCTTGATCTCTCTTAAGGAATGTTTCGTGAATGACTAACATAACATTTAAAAGACACTGTAGAAACCTAATATAGGGAAGATAATCTTCAAAAGTGAACTGATTATTATCATATTGGCTGCTTATTTTGATATTGAGCTAGTATTTATTGAATATTTAGAAAATGTGGGATCTTAACGTGGCAAGGTAACTAGGAATGATGATTTATATACTATGCATGATACTCAATTTGTGACAATATAGATTTTCAAAACGAGTAGCCCTCAAAATTTACAAGTAATTTAAACCAGACTTGAAATCCTACAAAAAGAAATAGACCACTTCCTCCAATTCAGCATCTACTATTTACTCTTGATTCTATGATACTGGCTATTTTCAACTAACTATAGCCAATGTCAATAGTGTTTCAAAATACACAGTGAATATTATATTAAAAAGGTTTCAGCAAAAATTGCTTCTTTGAGAAGTCATATGTTAGCATTAGTACTATAACCTTACTTTGTAATAATATTATTTTTCAATAATAGTCACCTATAACTTCTTCTTTATCGGCCATGGCCTAGGCCTACTGTATCAGATTATGATTTTATACGTTTCAGGACTTACTCTACAATACAGAATTCAAAGAATAATATCGGTCAATAAAAAATTGCCTTGTGCAAAATAATTACCAACTGCTATTGAGTGGTTACTTACTTATTTATTTAATAATAACATATACATTAAAAAACTCTACATGAAACTACCCTGAAAGAGCAAAGCTCGTGTTCGGGGACAGTTCTGTTTTGATAGAAAGACTTGAAAATGACATACAATTTTATATTGTTCACCAAACATACATATCATATCTGAATTAAAATTTAAGATTCTGATTATACATACCGGTAATTCACAAAAATAGAAATCTCTACTGTTTCAAAAATAAAATTTAAAATTCTTGCACTAAGATCCATATTCTTAAGAAGAGCAGATAGAAACATACATAAATATACATACTTGGTAACCTAAGAAAAAAGGTCAGATAAAGATGATAATAATAAAGTTAGTAATAATAATAGTAGTAATAACTGAGTGTAAAAAAGAGACGATGTTGAGATTGGTGATAGATTAAGAGACTGTTAACTTATTATTAGTAGTATAATTAGTACAGGTTATGTTGATATAGTAACAAAGATAAGATAGAAAAATATACTTAGGATTGAAATAAACTTGTTTTACAACACATGGTGCATATTATAAAACAGGGAAGTCTCTCATATAATTTTTTAAATTCTGGATCTGAAAACTTCATTGCTTAATGTAGTCAATTCTGGATGAAATTTTATTATCGAATTATATAGACGTGGACCATAATTTGTACTGTGTAGTAAAGCAGCAGATGTGAAACATTTAGGTTCAACTAAATTAAAGAATTTAATTTCGTCTTCTATTATGATCATGTGGCTGAGCCACAAATTTCATTCTATTTTTATGATAAAATTTCATTAAAGAGTGTTTATAAATTTGGTCAATTCTAAAAACATTCAATTCGGAATGGATCAAGTTTGTTGGATAATCCAGTCGCCTTTTCAAACAAATTTTGATTATACGTTTCTGCAACATAATTAGAGGAAGACGAGCAGTAAATGTTGGTTGTTTTAAACAAACCGATGTTGAAGAAATGGAAAATACATTAACAAAACATTAAAAATAAACAGACTGTTAATTTAACACTAGTTAGTCCAAATTGAACATTTCTTGGAGAAATTGGCCATTAATATTTAAATGTAAAGTAGCATACTAAACTCAAAACACGGTACTCGTATTTAAACAATAGACAGAAACAAATGAACAAATACAACTTAACGGGTTTATGTATACCAGATCAAATGTAATAATTAGGGACCGTATTCTGTCCCAGGCCGTACGGAGATAAGGTTAGTTGTTCTTAGGTTTTTGACTATATTGGCGTGACGTCATGTTTCGCGCGTTACACAGGTACTACGTATTAGGTAACACTTGCATCTTGTTTGTGTGCAGTTGGCGTTCTATCTATGATTTAAAACTAGACCCGTAGACAATTCACAATGCATTCTAGTGATAAAGAAAAAATATTATAAATTATGATTTATTTAACGACGCTCCCAACTGCCGAGGTTATATCAACATCGCTTGTGTGCCGGAATTTTGTCCCGCATGAATTCTTTTACATGACAGTAAATCTACTGACATGAGCCTGTCGCATTTAAGCACACTTAAATGCCATCGAGTTTGGCCGGAATCGAACCCGCAACTTCGAGCACAGAAGGCCAGCGCTATACCGACTGCGCTTCCGATGCCGACTACTGATAAAGAATGACACTACGATGATATTTCTTAAAATTTAAATTCTTTATTCATTTATTTGATTGATTTATTTTTACTGGGAAAGTTAAGATCTTAAGTTTTTTTTATTCTTGATTAATTTTTATTTGTCTCACCTGATAGGCTATATCGCGTTGTACATTTATTATTTTAGATGTTTTATCATTCTTGTACACATTTTATAAACCCAAGTTGTTTATGCTCTTTTAACGTGTCTTGTAATATGTTGTTTCTGATGCTTTAAGGCGATTTTTTACGTTCATACAAATTGATGTATTATGCTACTTTATGATGCCTGACAAGGCGAAAGTACTTGTAGCCACTACTTGTTTTCACATGCTGTTCACTTATTGAGTGATTCACAATTGACAGTCAAATGAAGGCTCTTTGTATAATCATCTACTACTGTTGTGTTTAGATAGCTTGGCGGGTCATAACATTCTGCCCAGTAAAGCAGGCAAGTCCATTTGATACTGATACGGAAAAAATGTGTCGATTGTATGGGTTAGTCCTGACGTCTCAATAGGGCCTTCTCGGAGCACTTCCTCCTCTTCCTTTTTAAATGTAAGAGTGGAACAAGATGCGGGAGCAGTTCGTGTATCTCCGGATGACATCATTGAGTAGACATATCCAACCGCTATGATGTGACGATCAATTACCGAGGAAAAAATGTCCTTATTACCGCAAATGTATGAAGAAATAAAAGCTTTTATAAGGAAAGTGAAATTGTGGGAGACGCAAGTTTCAGTGGGTAACTGTTGCCACTTCATTAATCTAAAATGTTTACCTAATTTGGATCAGGACCAATGTATCAAATAAGTATATTGAAGTACTGAAGGACTTGAGGAAAGAATTTGAAACCAGTTTTAAGATTTAAATAGTTTAAATATTTCTGAGGCCTGAGGCTTATTGTGCTTACCACTCCTATTCTGTGATTGATTGGGTAGCCGAACGGTCGCGCTCTTGTACAAGTACAGCATGCCGCACTGTGAACTTAACCGGGCTATGGTTGATGATGATGATGATGATGATGATGATGTGTGAATTAATGATGGCGAAATGAGTCCGAGATCCAACGCCGAAAGTTATCCAGCAATTCTGCTTCAATTGGTTCAGGGAAAACTCCAGAAATCTCCAACCACGTAACTTGTCCCAACCAAGAATTGAACCCGGGCCCTCTCGTTTCGCGGACAGACGCGCTAATCGTTACTTCAGATCCAAGAGTTAACAGTCCAGTCAAAAATTAAGGTCCAGTGGGCTCACCAGCAAAAATCTCGCCCAAACAGTCACACCAGGAGTATTTATTTCTATCTGGGTCACCAAACGTAGATTTTCAGAATTCCATTGACACAGTTATGGCTGTTAATTCTGCCATTAGACTTAAAGTTGGTTCGTCAGTCCACAAAATGGTTTCGTAAAAATAATAAATATGCACAATTGTGCAACATGAGGGATATGTTACTTACACAGAAACGAGAATACAGTATTACTGATAAATACGATATTACATTTTTCCTGTTCTGAACTACACCATGCAATGTTGAGAGAACTCCCGATTTAAGTTCTATGTGTAAATCGTATGCGATTCACTTGGCATACATTTAGAATGTAAATTGTTATTCACTGTAACATGTGCAACCATGAAACACGAGGAGAGAACAGAATAGGGTAATATGTGGAAGAATATAAATGTGATGTACCTATATAATTTGTGAATTAAATCATTGCATACATTAAATGAACTTCATTGTACTGTGTAAATAATTACACACAATTAAATTTGCATCTTCCAAGTAATTAATTTAGTTACGTTCAACTCTCCTCGAAGTTTAGAATATATGATTTACATTCTGAACTTCCATTCCCTAACACTTTGTTATTTATTTTTTGCACGATCGTAATTTTTATAGTATTCACAGCTATTGTTGTTAGCCTTGAAAGTTAGAATTCCCACATAGAAACTTGTTGCTAGGGAAACCATTCTTCATAACGTAAAACTGTATACTGAAAAAGACCTATTACAGTGCACTTATTGTTACTTAGTTACCAATACAGTGCAGTTTTGTGAAGGCTTTGTAATAATATTGCTCTAAATTTTCAATACAAAAAATATTGTATTTGCAATTTTAAAAATATGATCGTGTAAAAAATGTTATACAACACACGTTTGTGAAGTGCATTACAGCAGTGGCAACTCGAGATAAAATATTATGTATGTTCACAATTTTGTGTTCCAAAATCGAAGAGAATTTGAAATCGTACGCTTAGCCTAATATGAAATGTGATTCTAATGTTTCACTATCGAAAAAACCGTATAAAAATTCAAAACATAATAATAATAATAATAATAATAATAATAATAATAATAATAATAATAATAATAAAACCCAGTTTTTTATTTTCAATTTTTCCTGGTAAGCCAGTTTACTCAGTTCTTTACTGTTAAAAATTGCTTAAACAGAGTTCATTGTTTACATTTGTTAAAAATTATACAAACCACAGTGCCGTTATTTACAAAAGCGTGTGTTCAATAATATTTTGGTTCACAACACACTGATACACTATAGCCCATACCAGTACTGTAATCCCATTCTCAAAGATTGATTACTATAAATACATGCCAGTAAATATTATTGTTAAATAATATACACCATATACAGATATTTAAATTCATACCACCATCACATTCAGCCAGTACGTGTTTGAAAGCCAAACTATGCTATTATGCTAACACTAAAGTATAGTAATTCACAAACTACATTCTCGTAGCAGGACTGTACACACATCCACACAAACTAAACGTTCCGACACTGAGAAATGCTGACATCTGCAGGCTAAAATACAGGCTATTAATTTCCTCCTCGAGATATAGCACGTGAATGATAGGCATCGATGCACCGGACATCTGTAGGATAAATTCACTGTTCACTTAACATAGTGGAAGACTAGGTTCACTTAACGCTTTGTGCTCTTGACGAGTCATAAGCGGCCAGCGAAAGACAATTTTCTCCCGCGCATGCGTGAAATTCCTGTAACCTTCTTCAAAAGAGCACGGTTTGTACGTGAACGCTTGTTACCAACTTTACATAAGAAGTTTATGCAGGATGCGGGAAGTTTAAAATACTCGATTCTGATATTATACATCCCCACTACGTCAATACGGTATTACAGAATAAAACTAGTCGTGCATTAATGGAAACAAGGCGTTCACGTGCTCTTGTGCTCTTATTGACGCACCGCCACTGCATTACAGAATCTCGCTTTGCTCGTTTTTCTAACTTTTCCTCGATTTTGTAAAAAGCGCCTCCCACCTTGTATCGTAATATACTATTAAATACAACCTTAAGACTAAACAGTAGATGTGAACATTTATTTAGTAGCCTACGCATGTAATACAGAAAAAAGAGAAGAAAAACTATACAATTTTATGAAAATCTAGTATTTCAGTTAAAGCTCCCTGTAAAGCAGATTTTGAATAATTTCAAGGGAAAAATTGTTCAGGGGCCGGGTATCGATCCCGGGACCTCTGGTTGAACGTACCAGCGCTCTGCCAACTGAGATACCCGGGAACTCCACCCGACACCGTCTCAACCTTTCCCTTTATATCCACACAACTCGCGTGGGCTGACGAAACGCCAGAGACCCACATCGAGTGCAAACAATCGATGCACTAGAATTAATAAAGATCACTAGTCATAGCTATGCATCTTCCCTGAAACCCCATTTACAAATAAATGAAGAGCACCATTCGGAAATCCTAAATAAGTTGAGGGATCACCGAGTTCACTTCTTTTACGCACACGTCCAATATAACATCAACTGAACCACCAACCACTACTTTCAATAATTGTTTCTTTTAAAATTATTCATGTTTATTTTTTATTTCATCATCGTTAATTAAAATGTTTCTTGTTTACTTCATCATCCCTAATTAAAACTTTTCTAACACTCGTTTATATTATTTAGGTTATGTTATAGCTTCTGCTATATGATATTATGAATAGTCACGTATCAGAAATTGTTTAATACTAGGATTTATTGAAAATCATCTGTCAAGTGACGTTGATTACTGGGATCGGGATAATTGAAGTGGAATGCAACTGTTTTAATAAAAATGAAACTGAATCAACAAAGCCTTCTTGACCAGTAACTGTCCACACAGTTCAATGAAGATTCCATAGTTGGCACAACTGATAAGAAAACAGCTATTCATAACACACTACTGCCATCTACTAGCGTAATATTTATAATGTTGAGATGGTACAAATTTGAAGACAGTTTTGTATTTTCGTAAATCAATTAATATTTTATTGTATTGGAGTACTTCGTTACTTCTAATCTTTATATACTTTCTTCTAATCGTGTAATAGTCAATTAAATCCCACTCGAGTTTTGATTTTCTCTAGATAAATCAAAACCTCTAGTGAGATTACTGTTGAAAATATTTGAGGTAACTGCATGTTTCTATATAGGCCTTACTATGTAAGAAATGCTGCTACTTTATTTTATTAATATTTTTTTCATGGATTATAGAAAAAATAACATTTTCAAAATTAAAAAAAAATGAAAGTGAGTAAATGAGATATTTCATAAAAATAATGCATAGAAATGTTTCCGTATGTCTTGTGAATGTAACCAAAAAAAGGAAGCTTAAAATTTGAGATCTTCTACTAAATTCTTGGATTTGTAAATATTTCTAAAAAGAATAGAAAAAAAAACAAATCAAAAGGCAAAATATTTTAGAGTTTAAAATTTGGATTTTGTTACTCCTTTACATAGTAAAGATGCTCACAAAATTTGATTGAAAAAAATGATCAGAAAAAAGTTGTCATTTTAGTGTAGTATCTCCTTAACATGCAATTCCATGAACTAGATTGTGATTGTTTAATTTAAATTTGAATTTTGATATTTTCCAACAGTCAAAACGAGACAAAGAACATACTGAAATTTAATGCATGATAACACTATCGTGTACAATTCCTCAGTGACTGGGAAGATTAAGAAGATATTCGAAATTGGAAGCTAAGTCGCCTCAACTTCCGTTTGGAATTTATGGAGGGAACCTGAAAACAAATATATGTGCAAACAACCCTTGCATGTTAGATTAATTAAAAGACAATATTTACGTTGAAAAGTCCAGAATTAAGAACTTAGTCGCAATATTGAGGAATATTTCTAGCAGATGCGAAGAATGTTCCCAAGAAGATGGTGTCGCTTCAAGGTAATGCTGTTAAAATAAGCAAAATGAAATACGGCAAGCTGTTTTTGGACATTGAGGCACCGCTTTGCGGCATCTAGCCGCTGAGAAGTCTGGAGGTAGACTTCGCTATGAATAACAACAGTATATAGAAGCATATGGCCGTCATTACATAGGTACAAGCCTCGTGAAACCTCCTCCTCTCTTATGACACTCTCCTTTGATACACAAGACCATTCGCCTAAAGGAATTTTATTAATATATTTGTTATTCAAGGTGAACCGCAAATAATGTAATTAATTTCAAGGGGTTCCTCTTTAATATATTTCGAGCAAAACGTTTACTACAATTTCGCTCGTTTTTGCTTCCTTTTCGATAAAAAGAATTGTTTTATATGAAACGCTTCACAGCGTGTTTTGGTAAAGCCATTGACTGAATTTCCAATATGCTTAATAATTTTAAGAGAGCAGTGTATTATGATAATAAATTATTGCAGGAATTTTAGTTTTGTTTTTAAATCTGCAAAAATTTGATCCGAACAAATATAACTTTGTAAAATTAATTTACAGAAGGAAATGCTATGGAATGATGACGAAATGGAGAAATGTTGACGGAATGATGTAAATGCCTAATATGGGGAAACGATAGAATCCCGAGAAAAACCCCAACTGCGATCTTATCTGCCAAAAGTGTCACTACGGATTATTTAATGAAAAATTCCAGATCTGACCGGGACTCGAACTCGGACCGCTTACATGACAGGCTGAATGTCAGACCACTCAACCATCGAAGAAGGTTAACTCATTTTGTAAATTCATTAGTGAATGTGTATTTGGAATAACTTTATAACTTGTGAAGGCATAATATCCGTTTATTTTTGACCGGACTGTTAACTCTTGCATCTGAAGTAACGGTTAGCGCGTCAGTCCGTGAAACGAGCGGGTCCGAGTTCAATTCTTGGTTGGGACAAGTTACGTGGTTGGAGTTTTTCCGGAGTTTTCCCTCAACCGATTGAAGCAGAATTGCTGCGTAACTTTCGGCGTTGGACCTCGGACTCATTTCGCCATCATTAATTCACATATCATCATCCATACCTTAGCCCGGGTTAAGTTCATGATGCGGCATGGTGTACTTGTACAAGAGCGCAACCGTTCGTTTACTCTATCATTTACAGAATAGGAGTGGTAAGCACAATAAGCCTCAGGCTGCATTGTAAACATTTGGGTTTTTTCTCTGTACAAGGAGGGAGGAGAAACTATGCGCACCTAATGTAGATTATTAAGTAAAGTGTGTGTCCAATGCCTACCCACTTCACTTGCGCTGACTGTGTATCTGTGAAGAGTTACGTCGTGTACCAGGGTGATTGTATGTGTAAATAATGGGTGAGAATGATGATAAAAACGAGAAATGGAGAAGGGATACTCGATGCCGGCACACAGCTTACTCCTGTCGAATAGCACCAAGGGAGCCGCCTGGCTTAACGTCCCGATCCGTCGGACGAATCACTATCAACAGTGACATAGTCCTTCCCTTCATATGCACTGCGGAGAGATTTGCGATTTAACCCACCCATATTGGTGCACAATGTAGTGATTAGAATTTGTGCACCGCCATCTCTCCTAGTCCCGAGGTATAAATTTTACATGAAAATTTCTAACCCCACTGGGAATCGAACTCGGGCAGGCTTGTCTGGAGACTGGAGGCAGACGCGCTACCACAGAGCTAACTCGGCGGACACACAAGTAATATCTAAAGATATTTCTATAGTTTTACATTTGTAAATTAAACCTCTTCGTAATAATATAATTTGTCAACTAATATGTACGTAATATCTAGTATTGATAGATATGATATTTTTATTAATGTTAAATATATGTTAGCTACATACATACATACATACATACATACATACATACATACATACATGTTCTGCCCATGGCCAGGTCCTTCAATGCAAACTCAGCATTCTCCAATCTTTCCTATTTTCTGCCTTTCTCTTAGCCTCCGCATATGATCCACATATCTGCATATAACAATGATATAGATCCTAATTTTGAGAATTTCTCCTTTGAATCAAGTATTTTATTTCACTGTCATGTTAGGTGTTTAATCCAGTTTGATTGTACCTTTTATGTTCTACCATGTCAGTCTGAATACAACCGTGTATGAGCACTTTTGTAGCGGTTTATTGTAACTCCGGGCTTTATTCTCTGTAATTGTGAGAGAGATGACGCTGCCAATAGACGACAGATTCATTGTCCGGTCCTTCGATTCAAAACGCTGCTAGGCACAGATTTTCCCACCTGTTGTGTTATAGTACAGACCGATTATTTAGTCCTGACAGTTCAGCGACGCGAAAGAGGGGAAGTAATAGGAGTAGTAGGGAGAGCTCCGGAGTAGAGATAAGAGCGAGCGGTCGTAAAGGAATGCAGTACAGCTTAACTCTACCGCTCTACCGCATGCGTGACTTCCGATCGCTCTGAAAGCAAGCGACTGACTAACCTGAACACCCCTTGGCGTAACTTAATGGACTCGCCTGACCCAGGGACACATTGTCGGCGACTGTCAGGACTAAATAATCGTACTGTACATTATGTCACCTCTTCTGATTTTACCTCTCCAAAATTTCGCATAATCTCTTTGATGGTACTGAGAACCCATGAGTGAGACAAATGGCCAACAGGTTTGGAGTTCACATTTAATTCTTTTATTTCCAGATTTCACGTAGGAAAGCAAAAACCTTTGAACCTTTTAGAGTCTACTCCAACTTATCTCTTCCCTTGTTATTTTCATTATCATTAAGAAATGTATCTTAATTAACCAGGTACTGTGGTAGTCAAGCATAATTGACTAAACAGAGTACACCACTCTTCAGATGCCACATGATATTATATTGAGAATGTAACATGTGAGTTTCTTTTAATGTTGGGAAAAAGTGTTGAATTTTGAACACGCATTAAAAATGTTAAATCACTATCCGATCATTGTGATGGCCTGTAACATCGTTTCACGTTGCTTTGGGGGAGCCAAAGTTTAGGAGTAGGCAGTGAGTGAAGTCCAACTGAGGATACGGCGAAAATAATATTAACATTTTCCATCTCGCGCTAAAACAAAGAACAGGCGTGGAGGAATGTAAATTAACTTGAAGACAGAGTATAGAGAAAGAGGAAGATTGTGCGGATCTTTTGTAATAATACGAAAAGGTCGCTTTTAGACTTTCGGGCATCAACACGCATTCTCTGCGAGTTTATTCTTAATCTCGTTTAAGTCGCAGGAACTTGTAGTTAATTCCCGTCCTCGAGGCCTGTAACCGCACTGACACCTAATCCTCTGTCTCCTCGATGCTCATAAACAAAGTCAAACTGAACCTCGCGCCCGGCGTTAAGCCCCCACTTGATTTAACCAGAGACTTCCAAACGGGGTGTGTGACACTCAAGGTACATAGATAATCGAGTTACGAGACAGGATTATCTTTCAAATCAAATATTTAACAAGCAAGTTACGAAAAGCTGCAATTTGTAACGCGTGCAGTGAACTAGTGAACATAGATCTAATTCTAGATGCTTTGAATTCGAAACGAAGGAATATAGGTAGCAAGCGTAGAAATCTCTTAGAACATGGTCGTCAGCACTCGCTGAAATGAGTAGAGTGCATGGAGGGTAAGGAAATATGCTCCGTCGTGCACAAGGGCAGGGTATGGTTGCGCCCCTCGTCAGGTAAAATGCACCAGATAAAAAAGGGTCCCTGTTTTGTGGGCATAGTTGCGCCCCGTTCCCATCAGGTAGAAAAAAGAGGCATGGTATAGTTGCGCCCCGATGAAATAGGTAGAGAAAAAGACATTATGGAAACTCGAGTCTCATGATCAACCATCCTGACTGATTTCTTATTCGATTTAATATTCATTACCGATACCGTTAAAATGAACACCATGAAGTTGGCAGTATTTTATTGACTCTTTTTCTACTGTTTATGCAGTGATGATCGATAGTTTACCATTAAAATGAACATCATTAAGTTGGCAGTACTTTATTAACTGTTTTTCTACTGTTTATACAGTGATTATCAATAGCCTACCGATATCGATAGGCTCCGTTTTTTAAACTACGTGATCGAGGAATTCAGAAGCGGTAAAATAGACAGATGTTCTTAAAAATGTAGCTACCACTATAATAGTTTGAGTAATTTATTTATTTTATGACAATCACTTTCGTGTGTATTATGCCCATCGGGGCGCAACTATGCCATACCTAGGCCTCCGATTTGACCGCGGGCGCAACTATGCCACACCGGTGCACAAGCATAGCCTACCCGCCAGCAGCCACGATTACACGCTAGGACAGTGTCTTTTCCGCGGGTAAGGGACGCTAGCAGTGTTGCGAACACGGTGATTTTCCCACTAAATCTAGCTTTTTTTTTCTCTCTCTATCGGTGGGGAAAAATTATTGAACGGTGGGCAATGGGAAGTCTAGTTTTTTCGCGTTCAGATCAGTTGAGATTTGTTTTTTCCTTAAACAACTAAACTCGACTTTGTCCTGTGTTAGGATTCCTCTCGTCTGTAGTAAAGGGACGTCCCGAACCATACACAACACGTGGAGGCACCACACCATGTTTTAACAGTGGTTTTTGGTGTGAAGTTTTTCAGTATAAAGATGCTTCAGATATGAAGCCATTTAAAGAACTAAGCTAGCTGTGTTCGCACTTTCTATATTCTGCCTTCCCTGGTCAAATGCAGAAGTAGAAAGGCTATTTAGCCAGATGAGTAGGCCTATAATTAAAACCAAAATTAGAAATAGAATTGAGACAAAGGCATCACGGTCAGTTTTGACAGTTAAGGCTGCACTAAGACGGTGTCGTAAATGTTGCAATAGTTTTGACTTGCCTGAACACATTGTTAAAAAAAATCGGAACGATAGAAACAAACAGACTAGAAACTGCAGTTGCTTCAACTTCCACAACTACGGCTGAAATAGAAGAAGAAGGAGAAGAAGAAGAAGAAGAAGAAGAAGAATACGATGATAATGATTATGTAGGATGTCTTTTGTAGTTTTGGTGTTTAATAATTATAAGTCTTTAATAATTATAATGAGGAAAATTGGGATAACATTTAAATGCTAGCAATGGAATTAACGTAGTGAAAAACTGGCTTGACTCTAATCTCCTATCCTTAAATACTAATAAAACTACCTATATTCCATTTTCTTTAACAACGAAAGTTTTACCTCCACCTATGAATAATTATGACTTAGTAATATATAATATTTCATGTAATAGATTAACAAATAATTATTGTAATTGCCCACATCTAACACCTTCCACACAAGTCAAGTATTTTGGAATTATTATAGATAATTATTTACGTTGGGATAAACAAATTAATTTTATGTGTACAAGTATAAGGAAGACACTTTATAAATTCATAATACTTCGAAATTTTATCACTGAGGAGGCATTGAGAATAATATTTTTAACTTTAGTATAATCATTAATACAATATGGTATAATAAACTGGCATCGTCTGTACTTAATCCATTAATTTTATTACACAGACCAAAAAGATGGATTACCCAACAAATTTAATTTAAGTACAGATTTTAATGTATAACTATTGAATAAATTTATAAATGTCGTTTGCTAACTTACTGCCATAGAAATCAAATAAAACATCAATTTTATCGACGTGAATATCGTACTCGAAGACAAAAGTCTACTTTCCCATTAATTGAGCCTAAATATCATTCAAGTGCAGCTCTTAAACATGGTGAAACCGTTTTCCAAATTTGAAATATTTTAAAATTGAAGCTTTTCCTTTTAAAAACAAATTTATAAAATTATTCATGATATATAATATTAACAAATATATTTTTTTACCTTTTATTTCTGTCGACTATATTCGTGTTTTTATTGAATATCACTGGCTTCTGTCTGATTATCTATATATATATATATATATATATATATATATATATATATATATATATATATATATATTAGGCATAAATGTGTTTTCTCTCTTTTTCTCTTTCTTCTTCTTCTTCTTCTTTTTGGTCTTGTGTGTTATTTATTGGTTTGAATTAAGTTACTCTATTTAGTAAACTGCCCTTGTAAATTTTATGTTATATTATTGGCCAAGACCACACCGTACACGAACCTGGCTCTTACGGTAGTGGCTAGAAACATTTTTGTTTTATAATTTTAATTTGTACTTGCTAGCTAGTTAAACAAATTAAAAAAAATAAACAATAAATAAATAAACGTATAGTCTATTACTATTTTTAAATATGTAATAAACATATAAAACTCTAGTAGTTTTTATGCTATATTTAGCGGTTTTTTAAACGTTTAGTATATTTCTGCAAACTGGAGTTGGCAACGCTGGACGCTAGCCCTAGAGTGCAGTGCGCTGTCTTAGAAGTATGTTATCATCAAACTGTGGCGCAGGGTACGGAAACGCATTAAGTTACGAACGCACTGACCACTGTGTTGTGTAGATCGAGGGGAATGGGAGATTGAGAGTGCAGTTACTTCTTGCCTCAACATGTAAACATTAAGTTACGAACGCACTGACCACTGTGTTGTGTAGATCGAGGGGAATGGGAGATTGTTTGTGCAGTTACTCCTTGCCTCAACATGTAAACTTTCAGTCACAGGAGGACACAAAATAAATGTTCATGTTTACAAATATTATATATATATATATATATATATATAGTGTATTTATAGTACAACAAATAATTGCATAACATTTCATGTTTCAAATTACTTTATACTGTGCAAATTTTAACAATATAAAATAATCATTTGTGTGTGAGCAGAAAAGAAAAAAATATATTGTTTATTGTTTATTATTATTGTTGTTTATTGTTAATAAAATAACATTGACAGAAATACAATCTTAGTTCTTCCCTGAAGGAGTAAAAAAACTCGTGCTAAGGGAGATATTTAAACACAAAGATAAACACAAAGATAATTTTTTGACACAAACTGGGTCAAGAAAAAAAAATTACAGGAATAAATTAAATTTAAAAATACAATTTCAATTAACAATTTTAGTCATACAAATACATATACATATTAAATCAATATATATTCTTTAAAAATTAAATTCCTAACGCTATTTTTGAAATTCCTGATACTAAAATTTTCCAAATTTGGGTATTTATCAATTATTTTATTGTATAACCTTGGACCAAAGTAGGTACCATGGCTCAGAGCTGTGCTTGTGAAACACTTTGGTTCCTCTAGTCGTATAAAATCGGATCTTTTAGTTCCATATTTATGATGATACAATTTGAATTTATTACGGTTTTTATGTATGAAGATTAATAAGGCAATATAATAAATCTGTTTAATTTTCAAAACATTAAATCAGTAAACAAAAGCTCAGATGAGTAATCAATTGGTTTATTAAGGCATATTTTAATAATTCTTTTCTGAATAAGTATTAGTGGAGTGAGATTAGAATTACAAGCATTTCCCCACCCTAAAATTCCATACTGGAGAATGGATTGAAATAAAGCTAAATAAATGAGACGTAAAATATCAATTGGTAAATATGACCGAAGTATAACAAAGATATAAATTGTTTTACGTAATCTATTGCATAAATATGTAATATATTTGTTCCATCGTAAGTGTTGGTCGATCGTAATGCCTAAATAGTTAACTTCTGAGGATTCAGTTAATATGGGACATTCACAATTTTGAGAAGAACAATCTGAATATTACATAAAATACATTTCTTCACAATTCAATGTACCGAAATACTCGCAACGTATCAAAAGAAAACATTTTTAAAGAAACGCTTTGAAATATTGTTCAAAGAAATGTGGCATATACCAACATTATACACAAATCTCGATGAAATTCTTTCTCTTGTTTTATGTCTAATTTTGATGTTGAAGACCAGTTTTGACTGTGTAATTAAATATTTTTCATGTACCTTTTGCTATTACACTGATTTTGAAAGAATGGAGTTCTGTCTGGCTACTTTTTTTTTAACAATTTGCAAAATTCATTTTTTTCCCTTTAATAATAAAAATATTCCTTTCCGAACTTCTCTGTAAGTTCGTTCTGAAGGAAACGCTTGGTGCTCTTGTTTTTCAACATATTCCTGAGTAGTGTGAATTATAAAATAATGAAGTTAACAGTAACACAAATATGCATGTAAAATAATCAAATAAATCAATGAAAATAAATAAATTATAGGGCCTACTTGTTTACTCACAGGATCTCAAGTACGTGTGGTGATTGCAAGGACCCACGTCAAGTATAATTAGAAGGGCGGTAATGTAATTTCTTACGAAACCAACTGTACTCTCACAGTGCCATCTCACCCCATGGGTCATGACGTCATGTATATTCCGTGCATTTCAAACTTCTCTCTCGCGAATCTGTGATCCTTGGCCGCAGTATAGTTATCATCCAACTCATATTTGTGTTGACGCGTAACTGTCTTGGGCGATAAAATTCCTTTATTGCATTTTTATTGGTGGTACTTGTACATTTCTGAGACCTCGCTTAAAATAAAGATCTGCTACCGAGTCCATCTTTCGAGCTTCGATGATCATCGCATATAGAGGGCGCACAATGAACGAATGTAAAGCTAAGTGCAAGGATCCGTCCCTGGTCAATCCCTCGAAAAGCCAAGCCAATATATAAAAATCTTACCACTAGGGCGAAGATTTATATGCACAAACAAAGTCTTAAAAACTAACTAAACTAAAAAAGAGAAGAAACAAATACGCAGAATTCTATGCACACTAGCTCTTGAGATCTGCACTGCTTAGGATAATTTTTCTCACAGAGCGTTTTAGGGCTTTGTGTAACAACATTTCGCACTCTGTGTATTGTTTCCTGTGTTCGAATATTCCGACGTCTTTCTCTAGATTTTTTCTTCAAAGCGCTTCCCGTAGCTTCAAAATTTTGCACCCATAATAATTTGATTGCATGTTCCAATGGGACAGGATCATTTCTTCCGATATTAAAATAACTCTAATATTCCCTTCGAGCAGCGGTCGCGCTAATACCACAGTCTAGTATATACAGTCACGAAGCTTGAGTTTATGTGGGTACTAGGAACAATAGACTGTGCAGGTACTATTTCGGCTTGTCTGTAATGAGGCGATAGTAGCGATCCTAGTGGTTAGTAACTATCTATGGCTGCATATTTACTACGTATTGAGTTTCATGACTGTATATACTAGACTGTGCTATTACCATTTTTTTTAAGCGGTAACAGTTATTGCTCGTTGAAATCCATTCCATCGATCCATGTTTCTCGCGTATTATTCCTAAACAGATGACGGTCAAACATTGCTTCTGCAAATGGCGTAGTATTGTTAAACAAATAGCGGTAAAAATTGTTGGCAACATCAAAAGAAAATTTTTTCACGCTTTGCTCGTTCCCTAAACATTGACTCGTGGCATAATGCATAACATTATGAAGTTGTTCGACGATATACACCGTGTCCCGCTTAGAGGGATCGAGAAATAATTGATAATTTCAAGTGTATATAATGGTTTATTAACATAACTTGATGTAAAAACTCTCAGAGTTTCGGAGAATGCTGAATGCAACTCGATGTGTGCGCCTTGAGTTGCCCTGTAGACATCTAAACGGTATTCAACCTCCCGCCATGTGTTTGTGGAATTTGTAGTCACTAGCGCAGCTGCATTTGTGATGCGTTGTCTCATTTCCTCCAAAGTGTTAACTCTGCCTCTTGAGTACACAGCATCCTTCACAAAGCCTCAGAAAGAAAGTCCAAGAGAGTCAGATAGGGTGACCTGATTGGCCAGGCAATGGGTCCTCGTCTTCCGATCCACCTATCCATGTACGAACACGGCGTTGTACTCGCGTAACAGATTTTTCTTCTGCTAGCCATAGTACACACTGAACTTTTTGTTGTGGTGTCCACATGTTGACCATGCCTTGCTGTCCTACAAAATGGGCCCAGGCTTGTTTTAGCAACAAACAAACTAAAGTTATCCATAAGCTGTGATGCAAAATGTAGGAATGTGTTTCATACTTCAGCATCAAACTATATTGTTCGTTTTTATTTTTACAGTATATCTCAAAACAGTTAAAAGCATACTATTTCATATGATTGCCTGCACTAAGAAAGTTTTTACTGAAAGAAGTGAAGCAATTATAAAATATAACGTACATAATTTCATTGCTTTATGGCTTATACATTGCATTTCACGATATAGTAAAGTATTTCATGGTTTCTGCTTTAAGACGTAGAAAAGATATGTAAAATATTAATGTCTATATCGACGAAGATATAAATTTTACTTTGGAAGTTTTACTGTTTCACTGAAATAAAAATGACGTCAATAAATGAGCAAGTTGACTACATGTTTATCTGTCTTGAACAATTTATGCTGTAAAACTTTCGGACGTTTTTAGTATCTGCAATGACGAGACATTTCGGTTTTATGCTTAGTGCTGTGCAGAATTATCAGATAGTAAATTTCTTTATTGCTTGGAACGCCGAGATGTCGTCTTTAAAGGAGACGGAAGGATTAATATTTACAATTAACTTAAAATGCTGCGATCTTATTTCGCTTACTGCACACAGATAAATATTTTATTATCCTGAACTTCATTCAGCTTCACATAACATTTTAATTTGTATTTGATCGCGTACTTGAAAAGATAGCAATCTTTGACACTAAAATTTCGTAACTTTACAGTCGTATCACTTTTACTGACCAGTCAATTTCTTTCCGTAAGTACGAACCCTGAAGTCTGAGGTTGTATGCGTTGCATCCTAAGCATGAGGACTGTCCTAAAAGCTCATTTATTCCAGGTGTTTGGAACTCAGTCTATAATTTGTCACTCATTTCTTCATCATTAAGCATAAACTTTTGAGTTCTATGTTACGTCGTCATGAATAGTGTCCATTAAACTTTGCAGGTTATGGTTGCAGAAATGTTTTAACTTCACTTTATACCACACGGTGCTTAATTTTCCCACTAAATTGTAGGAACAGTAATTCGGTAACTTTACTGTATATCAGGGGATCACTGAACTCCATTAAATATGAGAGCAACTTTTTAAATTTAAAATTGTAGTGTGTCGTGTCCTACGCACAAACCTGTTCTCGTATCGGTTAATGTATGTACAGTATGTATGAATGAATGAATGAATGAATGTATGTATGTATGTATGTATGTATGTATGTATGTATGTATGTATGTGTGTGTATGTATGTATATATGTATGTATGTATGTATGTATGTATGTATGTTTTTAACCCTTCTTTACAAGCATGTTCCATTACAAAAATGCAATACTACATGCTAATAGATTACACATTACAATATTGCTAACTCTTCCGAATACAATGTATACACATTATTGCTAGCCTATTCTACTTTCCCTAAATTTACTATTTACAACATGTTAACATCTATGCTACTGTTGAATCTTTTAAATATTTTGTACAACACTATTTTAGTACCTATTCCTTTTTTCTGTTTACAGATTAAAAAAATCAATACTATTGCTAATCATTTTAAAAACTATGTTTAGAAATATACTATTTAACAAATTAACCTACTTTTCCTAAATTTACTATTTACAACGTGTTAACATTTATGCTACTGTTGACTCTTTTAAATACATTATACGACACTATTTTAGAGCCTATTCTGTTTTTCTGCTTACAAATTAAAAAAAATCTATACTATTGTTAATACTTTTAAAAACTATGTTTAGAAGAATACTATTTAACAAATTAACCTATTTTCCTTAAATTTAATATTTACAACGTGTCATCATCTACGGTATGCTACTGTTGAATCTTTTAAATACATTGTACAACACTATTGTAGAGCCTGTTCTATTTTTCTATTTACAAATTAAAAAAAAACAATGAATACTATAGTTAATCCTTTTACAATCTATGTTTAGAAGTATACTGTTTAACAAATTAACCTATTTTTCTTAAAATACTATTTACAACGTATCAACATTGTTGACTCTTATAAATACATTATACAACACTATTTTGGAGCCTATTCTGTTTTTCTGTTTACAAATTAAAACACTCTATACTATTGTTAATATTATGTATGTATGTATGTATGTATGTATGTATGTATGTATGTATGTATGTATGTATATGTATTTATTCACACTGCAAATGGGTATATACCCGGTGGCAGTGGTAACTAATTATACTCAATAATGACAATTAATAATAAACACAATTGATAATAAATTAATAATAATAATAATAATAATAATAACAACAACAACAATAACAATGACAACAGGGAGCATCCTAAATTAAATGAAGCACGATCACTTAAAATAACATTTACTGTAAAGTGAATCTAATTTGGATCTTTACCCTAAGTTCGAACTAAAACCCATGATTGTGATATGTTCATACCTGCACAAGTAAGTACCTTTCAGCACTACACTCATTTCGCTGACAACTTACTTATTGCACTGGAACTACGACACATTTCACTGATTCTATCCTGATATCACTAACACTTCAAAAACATTTCACTGTTCAAATAGTGTGCACTGCCACTATAAACTACAAAGCTTCACTTACACAGCACACTTCAGTAGTAAGGTATATAAAATGTATATCTCGTGCAAGGTACGATTACAGTGGTGGCGTTACTGTCTGTTTTGACGTAGTATGTAGGCATGCCGAGGCAGCGAGAGGTACGGGCCGATGGAAGTACTGCCTCTTCCAAAAACGACATCGACTGTGGAAATGAAGAGCGTAGCCAAGAGCGAAACCAATGAAACTCGCAACATTATGTTTATGAATAAAATAATGATACTCTGAGAGGGGAACGCCCCATTACTACATAATAAAATAAACGCACTTGGAACAAGACACGTATTCGCATGCAGTGGAACTGAAACTAAAACCGTTATTTATGTTACAAGACTAGCTTCAAACGAAATATTTTATATATCAACAATGCTGGCACAAATTTTACCAATAATAAATCAAAATTACCAAATCAAATTTCCATAAATTTACAAAACTTATTACTTGTAACTATCACAATGCAAGACTGATTCTATCGATGCCGTTTTTCTTCTGACTCTGCTATTGAATATCATTCAAGTTATCTCGTTATCTTTCCTGTCGCCCGCTCTTCCTTATCGAATTGTTTCGTTCGCATTCCTTTCGTCGGTAATCCCTGCTTGCGAGACCTATACATGTCCACACATAATAAGTAAACAAACTCTAAAGAGGTGTATGCATAGCTTTAATAATTACAGTGATTAATTTCTTTTCTCTCCTTTTCCTCCTCCTTCGTCCTCGTCCATATTCCTTCCTCTTCTTCCTTATTTTTCCTCTTCCCTCTGATCCTTTCTCCCACCTCCCATCTCTTTCATTCTGCATTATCCTCCTTGAATCCCGTCATTCGTTACCTTCCTCTCTTTCTTTCCCTTCTCTCCCCCTCTATTACTTCCCTCTCTTATCTCCTTCCACACTCTCTCTTTCTTTTTCTCCATCTCATCTATTATTCTTCCCCTATCCCTCCACATATCTTTCTCTTTCTCCTCCAATATTTTTACGACCTATCCTTCGTTTTCCCTCATCCTTCCCTCTCTTTCTGTCCCTCTTTGCCCTTTCTTTCTTCCTAAACTCTTTCTTTCATCCTCCCCCGCCTCTCTCCCTCTTTCTTCCTGGACACACTTCATACACCTCCTCTCATTGTTCCGCTCCCACATATATTCTTCTTTCTCTTTCCAATCTTATTCCGCCCTCTCTTATTTTCTTCTTCTCTCTTCTGTACTTCCTTTCTCTTCTCCTTCCTCTAATCTTTATTTCACTCTTTCCTTTCCTTTCTTTCTCTCTCTTTTTTATCTCCTGTCCTTTCCTTTCCTCCTTCCTGGCATTCTATGTTATTCCACCCTCTTCTTTCCTTTCTTCTTCCTTCCCCTCTTTTCAACCTTTCTTTCCCATATTCTTCCTTCTTCTCTTTTTTCTGCCCCTCTTGCCTTTCCTCTCCAACTCCTCTTCCCTTCTTCCTCTCTCTCCTGCCCTCCTCTTCTCTCCTATTTCCTCATCTCGTATTCTCCTATTTTATCCTTCCCTCTTCTCCTACTTTTATCCCTCCCTCTTCTCCTATTTAATCCTTCCCTCCTCTCCTATTTTATTCTTCCCTCTTTTCCTATTTTTCCTTCCCTCTTCTCCTATTTTATCTTTCTCTCTTCTCCTATTTCATCCTTCCCTCTTTTCCTATTTTATCCTTCCCTCTTTTCCAATTTTGTCCTTTCCACTTCTCCAATTTTGTCCTTTCCACTTCTCCAATTTTGTCCTTCCCTCTTCTCCTATTTTATCCTTCCCTCTTCTCCTATTTTATCCTTCCCTCTTTTCCTATTTTATCCTTCCCTCTTTTCCTATTTTATTTTATTCTTTCTCTTCTCCTATTTTATCCTTCCCTCTTTTCCTATTTTATCCTTCCCTCTTTTCCTATTTTATCCTTCCCTCTTCTCCTTTTTTATCCTTCCCTCTTTTCCTATTTTATTTTATTATTTCTCTTCTCCTATTTTATCCTTCCCTCTTCTAATATTTTATCCTTCCCTCTTCTCCTGTTATTCTTCCCTCTTCTCCTATTCTTCTCTCTTGTTCTATCCTTCCCTCTTCTTCTATTTTATTCTTTCCTTTTCTCCTATTTTATCCTTCCCTCTTCTATTTTATCCTATCCTCTTTTCCTATTTTATACTGCCCTCTTTTCCTATGTTATCCTTCCCTCTTCTCCTATTTTATCCTCTTCTCTTCTCCTATTTTAACCTTCTCTCTTCTCCTCTTTTATCCTTCCCTCTTCTCCTCTTTTATCCTTCCCTCTTCTATTTTATCCTATCTTCTTTTCCTATGTTATACTTCCCTCTTTTCCTATTTTATACTTCCCTCTTCTCCTATTTTATCCTTCTTTCTTCTCCTATTTTATCCTTCCCTCTTGTATTTTATACTTCCCTCTTCTCCTATGTTATACTTCCCTCTTTTCCTATTTTATACTTCCCTCTTCTCCTATTTTATCCTTCTTTCTTCTCCTATTTTATCCTTCCCTCTTCTATTTTATACTTTCCTCTTCTCCTATTTTATCCTTCTCTCTTCTCCTATTTTATACTTTCTTCTTCTCCTATTTTATCCTTCTCTCTTCTCCTATTTTATCCTTCCCTCTTCTCCTATTTTATCCTTCCCTCTTCTCCTATTTTATCCTTCTCTCTCCTCTTATTTTATCCTTTCCTCTTCTCCTATTTTATCCTTCCTTCTTCTTTCCTTTCCTCCTTTCTCTTTATCTTCATATTTTCCTATTCTTAAGTCTTCTTCCTATTCTATTTTATTCCTTTCTCTCCTTCCCTTTCGTCATCCCTCTCCCCTTCCCTTTTCTTCTTACTCTGTCTTCCATCGTTTTCCGCCTTCTTATCTTTCTCTGTTCCTTCATCTTCCTTGCTTCCTCTCTCCTATTCTTCTTTCCTCTACCATTTTTACTCTTCTGCTTTACCTTCTTCCTTCCTCTTCTCTTTCTCTCTCCTGCTCTTTCTTGTCATTCCTCTTCTATTTTATTCCTTCCTCTCCTTCCCTTTCGTCAACCCTCTCCCCTCTCCCTTCTTCTCTACCTCTGTCTTTCATCTTCTTCCGCCTTCTCATCTTCCTATCGTTGTCCATCTCCCTTTCTTCCTCTCTTCTATTATTCTCCCTCTACCCTTCTTTCTTTATCCCCTTATCTCCTTCTCTCTTCTTTTTTCCCTCTCTCTCTCTCTCTCCTGCCCTTTCTTCTCCTTTCTCTTCTATTTTATTCCTTACTCTCCTTCCATTCCTTCCTCCCCCTCCTCTTCTCCTGTTTTCCATTTTTTCTCCCTTTCTTCTTCCACTCTCTCATTCTTGCTTCTTCTCTTCCCTTCGCCCTCTTTTATCGTCTTGCTCCCTTTCCTTATCTTTTCTTCCTTTCTCATCTCTCTTTCCCTTGCCATCCATCTTCTCTCCTTTCTTCTTTTTCATCTATCTTTTTCCTCTTCTCCCCCTCGCCTTCTCTCCCTCTTTCTATTTCTCTTCTCTTTCCTCTTTTCTCTCCTTCTACATCCACTTAAACCTTTCCTTAATCTCTCTCCTCCCATTTTCTTCCTTCTCCTCTCTCCTCTTCACCCTCTTTCGTCTCTCCCATTCTTCCTCCCTCTCCTCTCTTCTCCCCCTCGCCTTCTCTCCCTCTTTCTATTTCTCTTCTCTTTCCTCTTTTCTCTCCTTCTACATCCACTTAAACCTTTCCTTAATCTCTCTCCTCCCATTTTCTTCCTTCTCTTCTCTCCTCTTCATCCTCTTTCGTCTCTCCCATTCTTCCTCCCTCTCCTCTTTTTGTTCAGTCTTCTGTCCTTTCTCTCCCACGTCTTTCTTTTTTTCTCCTCACCTCCGTTACTTTTTCTTGTTTTCTTTTTTGCTTCCATCTCTTCAGTTCGTATTTTGAGTCCAGTAAGATGTCGTTTCCATGGTCAGCCTTCCTATTCTGTTTACAGGTTTGTCGCTGCACACTGCAGAGCAGTGGTTTCCAAGCTTTTTTAAAGGCGCGACCCACTTTTGGGCGTGACTTCAATTTGTGACTCTCTCACGACTGTATCAGTTCTTGACTCCATTCCAAAGATACTAATCCCTTTAAATCGTAAAGAGCCATAATTTTATTCAAAACCAGTGGATACTGCCCGAAGTACGATATTAAACAACAGCTTTTTGAGTAATTTTCGAAAGAAACTCGAAACATACGGCAGTCACAGATGGACACTGAATCAGTTTCGTTCAACTGACTGAAATTACATATATATATATATATATATATATATATATGAAGGAAAAATTCATTGAAATACTCAGATGTACCTAGTGATGGATGCTGAAACTATACCATTTTCGCAGAGCGTTGATCAGTTCTGCATCAAAAGAATACTTCGAGTTTGCAAACGAAGCTCTTAAATCTTTTATAACTTTTGCAACCTGGTATTCGTAAGTTTCTCTTTTATGATTTCCGTCAAAACAAGAGCGAGAAATGTCGAATTTGAAAATGATGTCACTGTGTGTATCGAATACTTTGTCCAGAATTGAGAGACTACGTTCTGAAAAACAGACACACTTATCACAATAAGATTTTCTACTTTATAACTGCTGAAATATTTTTTGATTATTATGTTCAACGTTGTTAATGTTTCTAAATCCTAAATAAATGTATGTCAGTAAGGCGACCACCCTGGGCACTTTACACTATCCCCACTTCTCCGTCTTCTCATCGTAAGACTTCAAATTCTGTCTCGATTTTCTCAGGCATTGAGTAATGGGGACTATATTAAACAGTTTTCTGGCGTAATTTTCTCAACAGTTTATATGTTTTATTTAAGATGTATGTAGTTCGGAAGCTCTATTAATTGCAAGTAATTTCCATGTATTATCGTTACATTTGTATTTTCCTCGATGTCCTCTTAAAGCATCTGCAATCTCTATTCTATTTTTTCTGGAGAAACTTAAAATGCAGTAGTATATGAAAAGTCTAACAGAGTAGAATCAAACGCATAATTGTACTGTGTAATGTTCATGTAATCAAAGAAAAATAAATTTAAATTTCATTCTAAGCAGTTATATGGATCTATGTACTGAGCTGTGCAGTAAACCATTCTGATAATCTCTGGTATGGTTTTCAATGAATGCAATGCATTGTTTGTACAGTTATATTTTGTTGCAGTTGAGAAAAATAACAAAGTGACGATACCTATTATAGCAATTAGACGTGATATGAAGTGAAATATTATGCTGAAACAATATGGAAACGATAATTCTCCAACAGTTTATTGTAATATACACACATACTATCCTATATTTTGTTTTAATTAATGTGCAGATCACATTTCGAAATATTCTCTGTCGATGTTCGTAAAATGACCGGAATATTTGTTGCATTTATGGACATAGTTGGCTGTCAAAGTATAGACCTATCCTATATCAATCTAAAACAATGTGTGGCATATTTGACCGTGAAATTCTATTGAAATGCATGATGATAACCTATATAAAACTCTTGTAAAATTTATAAATATCTTTAAAACCTAATGATTCTACAGCAGTGAAATTGTATCAGTGAATTGTGGTTTTTATTTAAAATATCTGAATAAGAAGAGAATCGTTTAAGTATATGCCAGGATTTTGGACAAGAAAACGTTTTACAATAATTTCACTTTCAGGAACTGAAAAAATGAGAAAAAATGGTATTTTTCTGCTCAACTAAGTGACAATCCTGTCAGGTACTCTTACAGAAGGTAGAGTATTTTATAGTTCAAGTTACATTTGCACTCATCTCGCGAAATAAAAATGTTTAACTATTAACTTGTTCAACATCTTAAAGATTCAGTGCGAATGCAAGGTCTGTGGGATGCTATAAATCAGTGGTCGTCAGCACTCGCTGAAATCGGTAAACGGTAAGCGGAGCAATGTGCTGTGGCCCGTCGTGCAGCAGTAAGAGGTAGAGAGCAGCTATGAATACACCATAGTGCAGTGTCTTCTCCGCGGGTAAAAGACGCTAGCCCGAGAGTGTTCTGTGCTGATGACCGCTGATATAAATGAAATTAAATGTCATCTTTAAGATACAAGTATTTTACTTCTCTGGCACTGGTTGAGGCAATACAATATTATGTATTAGGCAAATATGCCTACCGTCCGAACTATGCCGGTGATTTTTCTTTCTTTCGAAATAAATGAAAATGGTATTTTATTTACAAATGGCTTTAAAGGAACCCAGAGGTTCATTGCCGTCCTCACATAAGCCCGCCATCGGTCCCTTTCCTGTGCAAGATTAACCCAATCTCTATCATCATATGCCATCTCCTTCAAATCCATTTTTATATTATCTTCCCATCTACGTCTCGGCCTCCCCAAAGGTCTTTTTCTGTCCTGGCTCCCAACTAACACTCTATATACATTTCTGGATTCGTCCATACGTGCTACATGCCCTGCCCATCTCAAACGTCTGGATTTAATGCTCCTAATTATGTCAGGTGAAGAATACAATGCGTGCAGTTCTGCGTTGTGTAACTTTCTCCATTCTCCTGTAACTTCATCCCTCTTAGCCCCAAATATTTTCCTAAGAACCTTATTCTCAAACACTCTTAATCTCTGTTCTCTCTCAAAGTGAGAATCCAAGTTTCACAACCATACAGAACAACCGGTAATACAACTGTTTTATAAATTCTGACGTTCAGATTTTTTGACAGCGGACTAGATGACAAAAGCTTCTCAACCGAATAATAACAGACATTTTCCATATTTATTCTGCGTTTAATTTACTCTAGAGTGTCATTTATATTTGTTACTGTTGCTCCAAGATATTTGAAATTTTCTACCTCTTCGATGGATTAATCTGCAATTTTAATGTATCTATAAAATGGTATTTTACGTGAATTAATTCTGAATTAACTGATTTGTAAATATTATGCTACAAGAATTTGATATATTAATTTAGAAGAAACTGTTATACAGGGTGTCTGACTTAAGCCGGTCATAAATTGCTTTAGGTATCACACACAACACGACTAGTGGTAGACATTCTTCGTCTTTGAAATTCTAACTGGCAGCGCGTGTATTTCAGTTTTAATAATGATTGAAAACAGCTAAAATAATAAATAGATATAACTGGGTTAAATAATTAATATATTGATTCATATGATGTGTTTGAGTAAAGAAACATTAATTTCTAATGCGCGGATCTCTCAAAATAGTGAATGGCTCTCGGTTCGATCCCCGGTTTGTCGTTTCGTTCTTCTTTAATATCGAACACCGATAACATGTGATTCTAGAAGGTTCTAGTTAAGTGAGGACTATACTGAAGATATGACATTTTTTTGGTGAAAAGAAATAACTTTTTCGGAATTCCGCATGAAATTGTTTCTACTCAACCTCTTTTTATGTCTGTAAAGTTTTATAGTCCTACGACGTTTGGAAGTACTTTATTTGACGCTATATTTAAATGTCTCCGCTGTCTTGATGAGCTTGGCATGGGTGTATTTTCTATAGTATTCTTTATAAATCCTCGTATTTTGAGTATTTTAATGGATATTTTTGCTAATAGTCTAATAAATATGTGGCCAGTGGAGACCATGTTGGGAACGAAAGATATGACTTTGGGTAGTCGAGGCCATGGTACTCTAAGAGCCATCACCATAGCAAAATTGACCTCATACTACGAGAAGGCAATAAGAAATAACTGTACAGATCTGCATAGTATAAAAACTACAGTTTATGTCATCATATACCATAGTATCTCCTGATCAGAAACCCCACCGTTTGAAATGTTCTAAAGGAGAGAATTCTTGGCGTTTCTTCAACAGAGCTACAGATATGGGGGGAAAAAAAACCTAGGACACATATAGAACATTTGGGACACCATTCAAATAAGAATACCTTCTAAAATGTATGCTGATATAGGCTATCAAAGACTGACATCTGATGATTTGCTGAAGAGCTATCTACAGGGAAAGATATAGAAGTACTTTCTAAAGGAGACTTTTGGTTTCAAGGATCGAGCCGATACTGCTGTTGGACTAGCAGTGAGTGAGTTTAATTCTGGCAATACAATAAGTGTGAATGAAACTCAGCTGCAGGATTCTCACCAAGCAACAGGACAGTGGAGTTAGGGATTCGAAGGGAATCGCCTGTCGTGTAAAGAAGGCAAAATGTCCAGCAGTTCAGAAGTTCAGCTGTATTGACGTTCTGTGAAGTTAGCCAGACTTAGAGCGGAGGAAGCAGCCATGCTCCAAGAAGGTCCTACATATGAAACTGGGTGTTTCTGCTACTATGTGATTTTCAGTAAGTATAATATGCACGTAAAACGTTAATCTCATATCTTTCCGTTTTTATTTTTTGTACATTTTCTTGCATGAAAAATACTAAGGATTCCACAAATTTAGTGCTATGAAGCTGAAATTTTGCTTACTTGTTCAATATACTGTGCTGAATCATTTGATCATTGTAGAGTTTTAATATTCTAAAATTTTCAAAAACTAATTATTCAATGTATCCAGCTCAAAACATTGTAAAATTTCAAAATTTCATTGCATTTTATTTTTGTAACGATGCCCTATTCGCAAAATGTAAAATGATGGCTCTTTTTATACATACGACAGGTCTAGTATACTGTATATATTTTTCCATGTATAGTATTATATTTTACAAGAGGCGTTTTAAAATAAAAAAAGGAATATCTCAAAAAATATTTGTGTTAGGAAGATGAAACTTTAGCGACTGTATTTAGATATTAAGAGGACTGTATGTATCAAACTTCAAGTCTCTAGCCCAAAAAATTTGGAAAATTCATATTTCACTATAGTAATATCTTTAAATAAATTGGGTTAAAATTCTGCGCTATCTGTTTTTATACGTACCTTATTATGTCTGTTATTTATTCCGAATCAAACAAGAGAGATTAATTTGAGAGATAGGAGATAAGTTACGTATTAAAATAATATAGGCGAATTCAGAAATGCATATAGAGTGTTAGTTGGAAGGCCGGAGGGTAAAAGAACTTTGGGGAGGCCGAGACATAGATGGGAGGATAGTATTAAAATGGATTTGAGAAAGTTTGGATATGATGGTAGAGACTGGATTAATCTTGCTCAAGATGGATACCGATAGCGGGCATATTTGAGGGCGGCATTGAACCTGCGGGTTCCTTAAAAGCTATAGTAAGTAAGTTCGTTAAAAGCCATAAGTAAATAAGTAATTAAGAAGTAATAAGTATGAGAAGTGCAATGACTCGATAAAACACTATCCATTGAAAAATGCGACTCTAAGAAACATTGGAAAGACGAAAGAAACTAAAAATTAACATAACAGATTGACTGCACATGTTTAACATAAAATTATCACACGAAAACTACAATTCGTAATATTCGCGTGATGATGTCAGTGGACGTTATACACATCCATAATTCCGTCTGCGAAACCATTAAATGCCTACCACATGTCAGGGCAGATATTTGGGCTGCCTAAACAACAATGAACGGCTTGTACACTTCGCGACAAACAGAATGGCCTGCTTCTTACTTGTTAGAAATGCTGTTAAGTTCTACCACTTGGTTCACAAGTATAAATGAACTGCACTTGAAGATATTGCAGTGACGTGGAAGAAGGAAATAAAAAGGAGAAGAAGGAATTAAAAAGTGAAAGAAGGAATTAAAAAGTGAAAGAATGAAATAAAAAGGGAAAGAAGAAAGTAAAAAGGGAAAGAAGGAAATAAAAAGGGAAATAAGGGAATTAAAAGGGAAAGAAGGAAATAAAAAGGGGAAGAAGGAATTAAAAAGTGAAAGAAGGAAATAAAAAGGGAAAGAAGGAAATAAGGAAAGAAAAGTTATCTTTATGCTAGAGTTAAATGTTCTATACAACCATGAAATAGAAGCTTGAATAATTTAATTAATAGATCTTTATTTTGAACCGAAGGAGTACCGCTTACCCTTACTTCTTTTACCATTATCGTCTCTGTTATCATTTCGGCTACTACTTATTACAGGAGTGGATCAGGACAGCACGTTTGCACATCTCCTTTTTATGTTAGGTCAGATTCTTTTCAAACTGAAATGACGAGTGAAGATTTTGTCACAGTTAAAATTACTCTAATCTAACCTAACCTAACCTAACCGTTTAATATGCATATGTTTTTTTTTAACAAATCAGGGATATCCAGATTGTATATTTTAAAATCTTACATATTTTTCAAGATGCTCAAGAACACTGGAAATATAAGACAAAATACTTTCAAAGCTCCTTTTTATGTTATGTTATGTTATGTTAGGTTAGGTTAGGTTAGAGTAATTTTAACTGTGACAAAATCTTCACTCGTCATTTCAGTTTGAAAAGAACCTAACATAACAAAAAAAGGAGATGTGCAAACATGCTGTCCTGATCCACTCCTCTTATTACGGCTGCTCAATCAGGTCTTATTCAGACCTTAGATAACCATAGCGGTTGATAAAGCATCGTCAAATATAAATAGTTTTAATCTGTTTTGAATGAGAAGAATACTAATATTACTAATATGATTGCATAATATAAAGCCCCCATGGCCTTAACTGTGCCAGTATAAATAAAATAAATAAATAATAAAAATAAATAAATGCTTACTACTTATTTCTGTACTTTTCTCTTATGTGACCGCATAAAGATCATTGCTATAGCAGCAAAATGTAATGTTGCACCAGTCAGCGCTGAGATGTATCATTTTTATTACATTTCTCGTGGATAGCTCGGTATGAAACAATACAGATGATATCTGCTCACCGTCATAAACAGAAACGCAAGGGAAGTTGCGAAGAGAAATGACAATATTTCACCGTAATATTGTACGTGTAGAATTTTAAGTTGCTTTCTGTCTCTTCTTTCGCAGTTTTGTTAAGTTAACTATTATTTTATTACAGAATTCAAACATTTCAGAAATTAGATATTTAACATAGGCCTAAACACAGCATCGCGAAGGAGTCAAACTCGGAGGTACGTTATGAAGATCAGGACGAAACAAACAATAATGTGAGAACGACGTTTCATACTTCCCTTTTCCTTCTTTGCCAGTTATATTTATTTGTGTTATCCCCACGTTCCTGTGACGTAAATAAAGTTATGCGTTTTTATCTCAACCGATATCACACATTCCAAGTAAATGCTTGCTTGATCACAGTGTTGCCTATAACACTTCAGACAATCAAAGACTCAAGTAGTTATTGCAGCATTTTGTTATAACTCCTCAAGAAACTACCATTTTTCATTACAATACATCTGACATTCACCGTCTCTTAATTTTTGTAACCCATTGTCTCAAATTCATTCTGGCCCACATTTTCTCTCATTATTGCTGTCTCTTTCCCACACATGTTTTCACAGTTGCTCTTCCTTTCACTCTCACCGTCCTCACATATTGTTGGTCACTTTCTTACCCACACGGTCACTGTCTCACACACTGTCATCACTCATCGCTCAATCTTATCTCATTGTCACTTATTACGACTTGTTCTTCTGTTATTTCACATTCCCTCCCTTTACTTTCATTTTCACAGTATCTCACTCATTTTCACTTATTCTGTCTCTGTCACTCACACTCTCACTGTTGCTCGTCCTGTCTCTGTCGATCATGTTCACTCAGTCTTTCTCTGTTGCTCACTTTCCCTCATTGCTTCTATCGCTTATTTTCACTCACGCTTTCATTTTCGATCACTTTCACTTTTTCTGCCTCTATCATTCACTTTTCCTCTCTCGCTTATAGTAACTCACTGTTCCTCTGTCGCCCACTTTCACTCGCTCTTGCTCTGTTGCTTAATTTCAGTCACTCTCTTTCGCTTTTTTCACTCTCTCTTTCTCGCTCACTATCACTCACTCTTTTTCTGTCGCTTAATTTCACTATCTCTTTCTTTGTCCTTTAAATTCACTCACTTTCACTAATATTTAACTATCACTTATTTCACTCAAAGTTTCTCTGTTTTTTATTTTCACTAATTGTTATTCTGTCGCTCACTCTCACTCACTCTTCCTCTGTTGCTCACTTTCACTCTTTCCCTGTCGTTTACTTTCACCCACTTTCTCTATCGTTCATTTTCTTCTTTCTGTCGCTCCCTTTCACTCAATCTTTCTCTGTCCCTTATTTCATTCATACTTTCTCTGTCGCTTACTTGTACTTACTGTTGCTCTCTTGCTTACTTTCGCTTACTCTTTTCTCTGTCACTTGCTTTCACTCACTCTGTTTCTCTCTGCCCTATTTTCATTCACTCTTGCTCTCTCGGATACGTCCTCTATCTCTTTCTATATCCTTTATTTTCACGCATTCATTCTCTAACGCTCATATTCACTCATTCTTTCTTTGTCACTTACTTTCGCTTACTTATAATTACTCTTTCTTTGTCACTTACTTTCACTCACTGTCCCTCTGTCCCTTATTTTAACTGACTCCGGTTTTCATTTTCACCGACTCTCTGTCTCTGACTTTCACTGACCTTGTCTCACTTTTTCACTTTCACTCACTCTGTCTCTATCGCTTACTTTCACTCATTCCTTCTCTGTCGCTGGCTATATCTCTGTCCTTTACTTTCACTCACTTTTTCTCTGTCACTCAATTTCACTCACTTTCTCTGTCGCTCATTTTCACTCATTCTGTCTCTATCATTCACTTCCACTCGCTCTCTTACTCACTTTCAGTCACTTTTCTGTTGCTTATTTTCACTCACTCTTTCTTTGTAGCTCGCTTTCACTTTTTCTCTGTCGCTCACACTCACTCTCTATCTGTGGTTTACTTTCAATCTGACTTTATTGCTCACTTTCAATCGTTATCTGTCGATTATTTTCATAAACTCTTTCTCTGTCGCTTTTCCACTCTATCATTCACGTTCACTCACTCCGTTCTATTGTTCATTATTACTCACTCTGTCTCTGACGCTGACATCGCTTAGTGGCTGCAGTCCATAAGTACAAATACAGCTTTAATGAGAGGCCAAAAGCACGAAAATTTTAGGTGTAATACAGAATCCATAAGCGTGAACATATCAAGTTATAACAAAAACAAAGTAATCACCTCTTTGTGAAATGTGGCAACGTCTACATCTTAATGGGTTAAAACTTGAGGTTCATGATATTAGGAACTGCAGTCTGGTTAATTTTTTATTTGTTAAATCAGTCTAGGCTTTCTTAACGAACTGCTCTCTTGCCTTTTGTTCTGTTGTTATGACCCGTGATCGTTGTGGTTTCATCTTCAAGTAAATTTCCGACTGTAATTCATGTAATAGTCTACATTTATAAACTGTATGTGTACAAAGCGATGCTATGGACCCAGAAAACATTTTTAGCACATCCCAACTTCAGAGTTATGGTCTTCGTAATGTGTTTTTGAACAACAGTTAGAATATCAAGATTGTCCTAAGTGAAATCGAAATCATTGCACTAGAAAGAATTTTAAATCCGAAATATGCACAATTATTTTAAAGTCTTGCATTACTAATTTGGGTACACAGTCAAATCCGAAAAATCAACACAATGCCTTAATCATGCGCGATATCTTCGGTTTTAGATGGCAACAAGCAAAATATTAATTGTATGTACCGTTTCATATGAAATACGTGAATGCTGTACAGCTAATGAAAAAACATAGGACACACATAAAAGTATCATCTCCTAAAGTAAGGAACTAGAATCCGGTGTGGCTTAGTGGATAAAGCGTCAGCAGTAAAGCTGGAAACCCGGGTTCGAGTCCCGGTGCTGGAGAGAATTTTTCTCCGTTCTACCGATTCGTCACTATATGGAAACGCAGAATTACTGCACTGAAACTCCATATATACTTCGGTACATCATAGTAATATGATAAAGCGTAAGTAATCACTTTGTTATTGAAAACGGCTCCTTGTTCCGTCGGACCCCGGCCACTCAGTCACTCGTAATGGGTGCATCTCTGTACTCGTGGTTGAACATTTCTTCTACTGTCACACATATTGTGACACGGTGCACGAGGGTAGGCCAACAAAGGAGAAGGGTTCAATTCGGCATCGGAACTTGAATCGGTGTGGCTTAGTAGATAAAGCGCCACCACGTAAAGCTGGAAACCCGGGTTTGAGTCTCGGTGCAGGAGAGAATTTTTCTCCGTTCTACCGATTCTTCACCATATGGAAACGCAGAATTACTGCACTGAAACTCCATATGCACTTCGGTGTATCATAGTAATATCCCAAACTAATGTCAGACTTTGTGCATAAGTATTCAAAGTTTATCTTACAATTTAAAATTGCAATTTTCACCAAAAAAAAAAAAAACAAATTTTTCGTTTTTTATTGTTAAAATATTCGAATTTTTCAGCTGATTTATAGCTTCGTCTAAGTATTTGGGAATAGTGGGAACGAGTTTTCGGCATTGTCTGTACTGTACATGGATTTATATAACATCATGTAAAATATTTTCTAACGACTTCAAATCCTGTCTCAAAATTTTACTAGGACGTTGAAACAATGATTCATTAGCTTTTCGTTTGCTTAGATTTCTATAAATATAATAATAATAATAATAATAATAATAATTTATTTAACCTGGCAGAGTTAAGGCCATACGGCCTTCTCTAACACTCAACCAGGGGTAAAAACTGCGTTATAGAAACACTACAAATTTACAAAGTACACACAAAACTGAATAAGATAATAATAATAAAATGTAAACAACAAGTAAGAAGAAATCAGACATAATATATAACATACAGAAAGAAAGAAAAAAGCATAATAAAATGTGAACAGCAGGTCAAAAATAAATGAGGCCTACAAAGTATAAAAAAATAAGACAATTATTGATAATAATAATAATAATAATAAATAATAAATAAGAATAGTAATGATAATAATAATGATAATAATAATATTAATAATAATAAATAAAATAATAACAGGACTAATAGTAATAATAATACTAATAGTAGTAATACAATAGTGCAGTACAAAGCATACAATGAATACAATATTTTTAAGTATACACAGTAAGGAAAATTATGTTTATATATAGCTCAACTTATCACATTAGAGATATACCATTATCGGAAAATATGAAAACAAAAATATAAAATAAGTTAAATATCACTAGAACATAAAAAAAATGTGAATACGTGGAAACATGCAATACAACACTTGTCATAATAGTAAGTTAGTTTGGCAACTCGTCATAAGATAATTTTCTAACTTGGATTTGAAAGATTTCAATGTTCGGCAGCCCTTGACTTCAGGCGGCAGAGAGTTCCAGTGACGAGAGGTAGCAACAGTGAAAGATGAGGAATACAGAGATGATGTGTGAAGTGGAATTTCTAGCGTGTTATCGCGTTGTGATCGAGTATTAATATTATGATAGCGAGAGAGAGTATGAAAACGAGCGAAAAAATAATAGGGAGATGAAGTGTGCATAATTCGATATAGGAGAGAAAGTGAGTGCAGATTTCTCCTCTCATGTAACCTAAGCCATGATAACTTCTCGAAAGAAGGTGAGATATGATCATAGTATCGAACATTACAAATGAAGCGGACGCACGCGTTATGAACACGCTGTAGTTTCTGGGCAGAATCAATCCTGAGAACACTGAACAAAACGTCGCAATAATCGAAGTGAGGTAGAATGAGTGTCTGTACCAGCGTCTGTTTTAATTTAGATGGATAATGATACAATCTTTTTAGTGAATGGAGAATAGAGAATGCCTTCTTACATGTATATTTAATATGCGTATCCCAACTAAGATTAGATTCGAAATGCACTCCGAGATTTTTTACGGTAAAGCTAAACGGGATGATTGTTTTATCCAGTTTCACAGGTGGAATATTCAGGCCGTTGACTTCAGGAATTAATCTACGGTTCGCGAACAGAATAGCCTGTGATTTACATGCGTTTAGGTTAAGCCCAAATTGTTGAGACCAGGAAGAGATGGAATCAAGATCTTCATTAAGACTATTAATGCCATCATTTAGTGCATCAGGACGCGCTGAAATATACAATTGAACATCGTCTGCATATATTTGATATCTGCAGTGCTTAAATGATTTAGAAATTCCATTTATATAAATAGAGAAGAGCAAGGGGCCTAATACTGATCCCTGAGGAACTCCTGTATCTACAGTACGCCAGGATGAGAAACGATTATTAGATATGACACCCTGCTGGCGGCCAGTAAGGTAGGAGTACATCCAGGTGATAGCACTATCAGAAAGGTGTAGCGTTTGTAGTTTAGTCAATAGTAGATCGAAGTCAACAGAATCAAAGGCTTTGCTATAGTCCAATAAAACTAGTACAGTAGCCTGTCGTTTATCCATGGCTGCGCGTATGTCCTCAGTAACATTTAACAAAGCAGTAGAAGTGCTATGGCCATTTCTGAATCCTGATTGTAAAGGGTCTAAAAGATTAAATTCAATTAGGTAGTGTGACAACTGCTTATGAATGATGCGTTCCAGGGATTTGGATAAAACGGGAAGAATGGAGATTGGCCTATAGTCTTTTGCAGAAGTAGGTGAATTTACTTTAGGAAGTGGGCGTACCAAAGCTGTTTTCCAGAGTTGCGGATAAACAGACGTGATAACTGAAGAATTGAAAATATGGGTTATTACAGGAAGCACGATATCAACTAACTTATTGATAAAGACTATGCTTATGTTGTCAGAGCCTTGTGCTTTAGATTTAATGCATTTAAGAGCCCTTATTACTTCAGAATCAGTAATGTGCGAGAAGAAAAATTTTTCGCGAGAAGGAGGAGGATTAGCTAGGAGAGTATTAATTGTATTTAGTTTTGACTGCTTTTCAGGTCGTCTGAACCTCAGATTCAGCTTCGGGCATTGCAGGATGATTGTGTAAATTGCAACTAGTCTATAATAATTTCAGAAACTTCTCCATTTACATGACAAAACGCCTTAGACTGTTTGCTCGTACATCTCTGTGAAATATTTCCATTTTTAACCATATGTCGTTCTTTTCTAAAATTAAATCCTAATGCAATTAAACAGTCAACATCGTGATTTGTTTAGTCACTATAAAATCCATATTTGAACACCATTCGACAATGTTGTTCTTTAAAACACTGAAAGAAGATCTTGATGACTGCAACTAACACACTGCTGTTCTACTTCCACTTTATGTTGATATTAATACACTCAAAACGACCGCATAGTACTTTCCTTTCCCTTTGCCTCTTTGCGCATTTCAATCCAACACTATTAAGAGAGAAATAATCAGCCTATAACTGCGAATTTCGGAGTGCACGACTTAAGCCCATGAGCGCGAATTTTTTATGTTATTTTATTATTATTATCATTATTTTTTTTTTTTTTTTGCTCTTGTGAGCTGATGCAATTTTTTGTCATTTCGCGCTTATGTCCGACTCCGCGCTTAGTCTATCTATCCCTCCTTCCCACACTCACTTTTAATTATTATCGTTATTGCTATAAATGATAACATTCATTCATTTACTCTTCTGCCCAAGGGCAGATCTTTCACTGCAAACCCAGCTTTCTCCAATCTTTCCTATTTTCTACCTTCTTCTTCGTTTCCTCATATGATCCATATATCTTAATGTCATCTAAGTAATGATCTGATATCTTCTTCTACCCCGAACTCTTCTCCCGTTCACCATTCCTTCCAGCGCATCCTTCAGTAGGCAGTTTCTTCTCAGCCAATGACCCAACCAATTCCTTTTCCTCTTCCTCATCAGTTTCAGCTTCATTCTTTCTTCACCCACTCTTTCCAACGCAGCTTCATTTCTTATTCTGTCTGTCCATTTCAAACGTTCCATTCTTCTCAATATCCACATTTCAAATGCTTCTATTCCCTTCTCTTCACTTCGTCGTAATGTCCATGTTTCTTCCCTATATAATGCTTCACTCCATACAAAGCACTTCACTAGTCTCTTCCTTAATTATTTTTCCAGAGGTCTGTAGAAGATGCTTCTTTTCCTATTAAAAGCTTCCTTTCTGGTAGCAGCTTATGTTACTGCTTATAGTACACCCCAAGTATTTGAAGCTGTCCACTTACTCTACTACAGTGCTGACATATTGTAATGCAATTTAATATCAACTTGTATTACGTAGTACGTTGATTTCGTTATGTTAAATAAAAATGTATGTACAGAAAAATGTGTTTCATGATTAATTCAAGGCGTAAATAATTTACCCAGAATTAATAGCGGGTTGGAAATAGCCAGTAACGTTTTACGTGAGATGAAGGCATAGATAATATTCTTGACACGAATATAAAGACAGAACGAAGGTGTATAAGCGGAGTGGAAGCATTTATGTAAAAGCTCACATTTTATTTTAATACTGCGAAATAAATAATCCTATCTCTTAATAAATAATATTGTATACTACTGCAGTCGCTAAGAATGCTGATATTCGCTGCAGCGGAACTGCTAACGGTTGGTTGTCGTCGCTGCTTTCAATTACCTTATCTTTATTTTATATAAGCGCTACAATTTATTTTAATTCCACGATAAATTTTGCTAAGTAATTTGCTTTCCTCTGCTTAAACCATACTGACTTTTAAATTATATACGTATACTATAAGATAGCATTAATCACTGGTAACTTATTTTGCCTCTCATTTCATGAGTTAGTGTTTCAGCAGTCGGTTACTTTAATTGATTATAAGGCTGAAAAATTGTTCGTCATAAGACATCCTTTTAAAATTATCTAAATTTGTTACGCGTTTTGCCATATTTTTCTGTACTGTCTAATGTAATTGGGGCTTTGCCCTGTTATAGACATAAATAAATAAATAAATAAATAAATAAATAAATAAATAAATAAATAAATAAGTAAATAAGTAAGTAAGTAAATAGTAAGTAAATAAATAAATAAACAAAAAAAAATGTATTTATGTTTCATGTTACTTGGTTATTTAATGTTACTGTCTCAACTACTAGGTTATTTAACGTCGATAGAATTGGTGATTGCGAGATGGTAATTGGCGAGATGAGGCAGAGGATTCGCTATAGATTACCTGGCATTCGCCTTACAGTTGGGAAAATCTCGGAATAAAAACAGCTCAAGAGGGACTCGAATTGTGTTTTTTTTCCCCCCGGGATGTTGTGAATAATGGTACACCACTCTTTTTCAATGTTCTTTGTTTTTCTACATTTACGTTACACTATGAGAAAATATACTGCAGGCTGCAGCTGCAAGACTCGAAAAATCTGTCTTCACGCGATTCGTCTGATGAAAGTGAATTCGTGAACGAATAAACTTTACATGTGATTTTCCTTGAAATGGAATGGAATTTAAGGGAGAGAGCATTATGGCCCAGCACTGTGACCTGTTACGATCTATTGCACTACCCCAAAGTTAGGCGCATTCCCAAACCAACACCGGCTGAGGCTGATTAGGCTAAGGTTCGCTGCGTACCCAGGTACCCAAGTTTCAAGCAGGCAACCACTCTCGTCCCTAGGCCAGCGTCCTCCATGCATCGGCAGTCGGCGATCGGGGAATGTTATGGAATTATGACGAAATTGAGAAATCATGACGGAAGGATGTAGATACCTAATATAGAGAAAACGGGAAAACCCCGAGAGAAATCTCAACTATGACCGTGTCCGCCACAAATGTTACTATGGATTTTTAAAACCGGGGCGCCTGCATGACAGGCCGGAGATCTGACCACTCCGCCACCGCAGGAGCTGCGATGTGCCTTACTTGTCCCCGTAGGTACCACTTTCCGGATCACATGTCTTAGTGCTAACAGGCACATGTATCTGAAAACTGCTACCTATTTCTGTAGAATTAATAGGCAGAAGACTATCCATTGACTCGTGATGAATAACTACGGAGGTCTTATTTTAATTAGTCATTTAACGACGCTGTATCAAGTACGAGGTTATCTAGCGTCGATGGAATTGTTGATAGCCAGACAAATGGTATTTGATGAGCTGGAATTATCTGACATTCGTCTTACACTTAGGAAAAAAACTCGAAAGAAATCAGCCCAAGTTGATTTTGAGCCCATGTCGGAGAAATCTATGTGAATTATTTTGTCAAATTACGTAATCCTGGCAGTCAGAATGTGAAACGAGAAATATTCTCTGTTGTATACTGCATATATATGAGATAACACGGTAAGTTTGTGTTATTTTTATCCATAAACGGTCATAAAACAGCACATTTATTTTTTGTTGTTTCATTTCTTTTATTTTACGACGCTTCATCAACTGCGATGGTTATCTAGCGTCAGAGTGAAATGGACGTCATAATGTCACTGAAATGAGTCCAAGGTCCATCGCCGAACGTTAACAAGCATTTCCTCTTAACGGGTCGAGGGAAAACTAGGAAAAAATCTCAACTTGGTAACCTGTCCCAACCAGGATTTGAACATTATATTTTATTAACTGATATGTCGTTGTTTTTCGTGTATTGATGTAATGATTATAAATGAACAACAATGTACATAAAAGGAGCTCGTAGATGAAGGAATATGATTTGCAAATAGGCCTAAATAATTCGAAAATAAAAGCTGTTATACGATATTGTCCAAAGTGGTTAATAACTGTTTGAATTTTTTTTTACTCATTTACTCTTATTTATTTTATTTATTTACATAACTAGCTAGCTAGTGAGTACAAATTACATTTATAAAACAAAAATGTTTCTGGCCACTACCGTAAGAGCCAGGCTCGTGTACGGTGTGGTCTTAGTCAATAATATAACATAAAATTTACAAGGACAGTTTACTAAATACAGTAAGTAACTTAATTAAAACCAATAAATACAACACAAGAGCAAGAATAAAGAAGAAAGAGAAAAAGAGGGAAAATACACATTTAATATAAATTGACAATCCGACAGAAGCCAGTGATATTCAATAAAAACATGAATATAGTCGACAGAAATAAAAGGTAAAAAAATACATTTGTTAATATTATATATCATGGACAATTTTACAAATTTATTTTTTAAAAGCTTCAATTTGAAATATTTCAAATTTGGAAGATGGTTTTTAATTTTATTATACGTCTTTGGCCGAAACTAGCACCATGTTTAAGAGCTGCACTTGTATGACATTTAAGCTCAATTAATGGGAAAGTAAACTTTTGTCTTCGAGTTTATTTGATTTCTGTGGTAGTAAGTTAGTAAACTATATTCATAAATTTCTTCAATAATTAATACATTAAAATCTGTATAAATTAAATTTGTTGGGTAATCCATATTTTTGGTCAGACAAATTTTTATTAATCTTCTGTGTAATAAAATTGGATTAAGTACAGATGATGCTACACCACCCAAATTTATTATACCATATTGTATTCATGACTGTACCAAAGCTAAAAATATTATTCTCCATGCCTCCTAAGTGATAAAATTTCGAAGTATTATGAATTTATAAATTGTCATTCTTATACTTGTACACATGAAATCAATTTGTTTATCCCAACGTAAATGCTGGTCTATAATAATTAGACGACGAAAATACGTATTTTTAACATGGAAGGACTTTTATTGTGGAATGTATAATTGGAAAGCAGATATGCGCCAATTTAAATTAGAAACCATCAGCCGACTAAGCAACGACTAATCCATGTTTATAAGGATCCAATAGAGGCGAGAGGAACTCAATCTCGGCCTAATAAAGTTATTTAACACGACTTTATATTTGCGTTGTTAAATTGATTATCTGGATTGCACAGGCTACGGAGCAGAAGTTTGTGGGAAAGACGATAAAACTTGGATAAGTCGATCATTACGGAATTAGGTTGGGAGTAAGGGTGCAAAGAGGAGATCTGCGCCGAAATTGGCTGCTTTGAAGGAAGATGTAGTTTATAAGTTGAAAGACCGCGGTGTAAGCTTGCGTACTGCAGGGATTTTAACCAGAACTTCTCTACAATACCAAGACCAACTCGTATCAAACTATGGCATAACTCGATTCCTTTTCAAACGGGAAGCAAGAATTCCAGTACGAATATAACATAAAGGAACAAGCAGAATAAACTTGATCTCCTCCATAATGCTGGAGAAAATGCGTGAAATTCGACGCGCTGCTTTCTCTTCTGTGCTGTTTAATCCTGCAGTAATTAAGATTCCTTCCACGAGATATGTTATTAAACATGGAGAAGAGGTTGTGATGTCACGGAAATATGAAATCTGAAGAGAGTGGCTATGTACATTTTGAAATAGGAGAAGAGTTTAACTGTTGAAGACTGATGTTCCTAAATTGTGCGCAGGTCTGCTGTAGTCAAGAAAAAAATTTAAATTTGCGAAAGACATTACGTTTTATATTCTCTGTATTTGGAGAAGCTATGTGAAATCTTCTGGGAATATGGATTGATTATTTATGTGGCATTTGTTGACTTAAAACAGATATATGATGGTATTATAAGAGATAAGCTATATAAAGATTTAATTCAACTCAAAATACCAGCAAAATTGATAAGACTTATAAAAGTTACGATGACCAATACAAAGGCAAAGTTTAGAATACAATCGGAATTGACAGAGATCTTTCAGGTAAACTGTGGTTTGAAACAAGGAGATGTGTTGTGTTGTGTTGTGTTGTATTGTATTGTATTGTATTTATTTATTTATTTATATTCCATGGTATTCGTACATAGCTTCACAGCTAGAATATGGAACATGAAAAAGTCTTAATAGCACTACTACTGTATAAAGTCTTAATAAGTCACAGTCTAGTTGATATATACAGAGTGTGAGGTGAGTAAGTGCCGTCCTTTTCACAGTCGTCGGGGACTGTCTACAGGATCAAAAAAATGTCCATACAACATAGGGTCAAAACTTTATAGTTTTCCCAGAAAAAATATTTCTTTCATTGTATTTCATTTCCGTTATACTGCTTATATCGTAAGTAAAATTACGAAAACAATTATATCAGTAGGTATATCTAGCTAAGAGTTAATATTAGTTTAAATAAATATTTGTGTGTTTTATTACGTTTTCATCAAATTAATTAAAAATGCATGCTTAAATTTGTTAATATTCTGACGTGAGAGACGTGGCAAAGTGTTCAGCAGGCAGCACTCTGCACAGACATACATTAAGTACGAGTCAGCTACTGCCGAGCGAATATCAGTTCAGCACAGGGTATTCAATAAACACCTTACAATGTCATTCACGGTTGTGAATATCATATGTTATTAATTTATGGAGAAAGTCGTCGTAATTCAAGTGAGGCAAGAAGGTGTACCGTCAACGTTTTTCTCAAAGAAAGTTACGTAATCGGCGAACTTTTGTAGCAATTTCTCAACGACTATTAGAAACTAGAATCTCTTACCCCGTTTCGACAATCACACAACCAGAGATTTCTTTAAAAATGGTATTGCTTTATGGAAGCAGGAGACATTAAAATGTTGCTTTAGAAAAAAAGTTTGTGTGATTTTGTGCAGAAAAATATTATTGTTTATTCTTTAGACGTATAATTAAAAATGGAGCAATATTGTTACATAAAATGTAAATTTACCATAATGTTCTATTAATGGGATTGAAAGTCTGTATTTGCTGCTCGTTTTATGTAAACAATAGTATTGTCATGGTCGCTCCTGCATTAGAACAGAGCATCTGTTTTTTTTTACCGGTATGTCTGCACCCGCTTGAGCTGTACTGTGTACTTCTAAATCCCCTCCTCCCCATCTAGCAACGTTGCAAAACGTCTGTTATTGTAAACTTTAATAATTAATTAAATAGTGCAATTAGAAAAAAATTCTCTTCCTGGCTATGATTTAAGACATGTCAATTCCTGGTTTAACAGTTCGTTGGCACAAAATAATGAATCCATTTTTCTACATTATTATTATTATTATTATTATTATTATTATTATTATTATTAAATGAATAACTAATAAATAGTTACCCTCAGCTAAAGATGAAGAAGATTAAAATTGAGATAAAACCTAATAATTTTATCCTTCTATGGAGAAGACCTAAAAATGTCAATATTCATCCACGTATAGAATAATTATAAAAACACATACTTAGTGATCAGTAGTAGTAATAATAATAATAATATAATAATAATAATAATAATAATAATAATAATATAATAATAATAATAATAATAATAATGCATTATTCAGCGTGGCAATTAATGTTTCTATATACTCCTAGTTGAACCGCTGAGCAAAGTAAACCTATTACATTTTGTCCCGACAGAACAACAAAAAACGTTCTCCTCATTTTTTACGAAACCACCTCTTACTGTTTGCAGAGACAGAGTTTGTAGAGCGACATACCGCCACTGCTTGCTTCAGTACGTGAATGAAACACACATCAATGTACAGGAAACTCCTCGTACCCGTTTGAATGTCTGTGATTGCACGATGTAATCACGACACCCGCTTTGGTCACCGCTTTACCCAGTTCAGCGATTGCTGACGACCACTGATATAGATGAATATTTTGCAGAAAAAATTACTCTTCGATATTTAAACGAAAATTTGGGTGTAATTTTTGCACATATAATGAGAAATTCGTTTTGACCTGTAGACCGGTATTTTAAAATAATTATATGCATTACTATTACACACAATAATCAGTTCATTCGAGAATGGAGCACACGAAATACAATAATTTATAAACCTTGTAATAAGTATTTCTTTAAAAATAAATAGTGATATTTATATTTGTCCGAAATACTTCTTCTATATAAGATAATGCACAGTTAAGAATAATTCTCAGGAGAACATACCAAAAAAGCACAGAATCATGTCTCCATTCAAAAATGCATTCAGGAAAAATGTTAGCGTAAAATGACCTAGAATAATTACTTCGAAATATTAACTTTCCGTTTAGTACAGTAAGAAGTGGCATGAATGCTTTCATTATATCATATTATACAAACTACTATCGATTTCGTTGCTGTATTATTCACTATAGACACTCATTTAATGGAAAATGATGTTGTGTTTCTTTATTCATATCAGATTCAGAAGCTGTAGTATAGCAGTTATTATAAGACTTTAAGGCACTTGGGGAGCATGGAATACAGTCCCATGCTTTCATGACCTCGGCACTAGAATGGGAATGACAAGATTTTACCATGATTAAACCAAAAATTCGTAGAAGAAAATTAATCTACTGCTGGTATAAGAACGAAAATTTATTATAGATTGATTACTTGCTTCTAATCATCTGTTATATAAGCATTTATAAAATTACCCAACTGATTTTCCAATTTCTAATAAAGTATTGGTAGCTACTTTCTTGCTTCACATGAAGATCCATCAACAGCATCTGAAAACCTGCAGAATGAATTGAAAGAAACAGAAGACTGGCTGTCTAAATGGAGAAAACAAGCGAGTGAAAACAAATCAGTTCATGTTACTTTCGGAACCAGAACTGAAAACTGTCCTCCTGTAACACTTTACAATGCTGGGTAACTTTCGGTGCTGGACCCCGGACTCATTTCACCGACATTATCACCTTCATATCATTCAGACGCTAAATAACGTAGATGTTGATACAGCGTCGTAAAATAACCCAATTAAAAATACTTTACAACAAAGAACTTCCTGAAGCAGATGATGTTAAATATTTAGGTATGCATTTAGATCGTTGATTAACATGGTGCATACATATTGAAACTAAACGTAAAGAATTAAATTTTAAAACATCAAAATCTATTGGTTATTGGGTCCTAAATCAAAACTATCATTAGAAAATAACTTCTTGTTTTTAAAGTCATACTAAAACCAATCTAGACGTACGGCATCCAACTGTGGGGAACCGCTAGCAACTCAAACATTGAAATACTGCAGAGATATCAATCTAAAACTTTACGTTCCATTGTCACTGCACCACGGTATATCCGTAATGATGTCATTCATCGTGACCTAAACATTTCAACTTGTGAAAGAAGAAATCTCTAAGTTCAGTAAAAAATACCTGCACCGATTAAATCAACATCCCAATCATTATGCATTAAATTTACTGGATAATAGTTAAACAATAAGAAGACTTAAAAGGACCAATGCTCTTGACCTTCCATTCATTTTTATTACAGTTATTTGAAATATAGTTATTTTTCTTTTGGAATGTTGTCATGGGATAACATCTCCACTCATATCATATTCTTTTATTAAGAAATAATTTTCATTAGGATTTTTTGTCATGCTCTACTTGGCGATGTGTGTTGGCAGAATTAACACGTCATTTCTTTCTTCTCGTTAGCCAGAGAAATTAAAAGAGGCAGACTACTAATTGTACACCTAACGTGCAAGGGAGAATTCATTTCAACTCCGACTTGTGGATTATGCTTTCTCTAAATCAAGGGGGTGATTATGCCATGAGAGCAACACAATTTGGGTACTGAGAACGTCGTTGCCATACCATAATGGTGTATAGCCATGAAGACAAGAGAAGTTCACAATTAGCGAAGTTTAGTGATGGGCAAACAATACGCACGCTTACGAGAGAATAAAGTTATGTGATAGTTTCAAAGAAGCGTACTCAGTGTGCGGTCAGCGAGTCAAAGTAGATCCGCCGCTTTCTTGAGACAGTATAAAATAAACTTCAATAACCCTTAGTTAACAGGGAAGATAATTTAAAAATATATCTTCGATTAAATATCGTAATAAATGACCACGATAAGAACTATGACAAAGACAACAAGGATCACGATGAGGAACATAAAAAAAATGAGTACAGGCCACCGGCGTAGCTCAGTCACTTAAGGTGCTTGCCTACCGATTCGGAGTTGTACTCGGGCGCGGGTTCAATCCCCGCTTGGGCTGATTACTTGATTTGGTTTTTTCCGAGGTTTTCCCCAAACGTAAGGCGAACGTCAGGTAATCTATGGCGAATTATCGCCCTCATCTCGCCAATTACCATCTCGCTATCACTAATTCCATCCACACTAAATAACCCATATAGCGTCGTTAAATAACAAGTTTAAAAAATGACTATGGTAATGACTATGGCAAAGGCAGCAAGGATCACGACAAAGACAAGGGCCACGATCAGCACCACAAGACTAACGACAAGAACAATGACGTGGACCACGATAAGGACCACGACAGACAAAAAGAAACACGATAATGACCATGACCACGATATGAACCACGACAAAGACAAAAAGACCTCAATAAGAACCACGATAAAGACAAGTTTCGCGATAAGAATCAGGAAAAAGACACAAGAACCATGATAAAAATCATGACAAAGACAAGGACCACGATGAGAACTACAACAAACACAAGGACCACAATAAGGAACGTGACAAAAACAAGTACTATGATAAGGATCATGACAAAGACAACAAGGATTATGATAAAGAAAACAAGAACCACGATAAAGACTATGAGAAAAACTAGTTTCATGACTAACACCACGAGAAAGATAACAACAAGAACCGCGATAAGAGCCATGACATAAAACATGAAAAGGACCAAGATAGAGATAACGACAAACACCATAATATGGACCTATGGACCACAAGTATCATGGCTTGGACCTTGCTGCTTGTCGTGGTCCATGTCGTGTTTCTTTTTGTAATTCATGTTGTGATCCTGGCCGTGGTTCATGCCGTGATCCTTCCTTATCGTGATCCTTGTTGCCTTTGTCATGATATTTATCGTTGTCGTGGTTCATGTCATGATATTTATTGTAGTCCTTGTCGTGGTCCATGTTGTCGTCGATGTCATGATCCTTGTCGTCTTCCTTGTGATGGCTCACGTTGTGATCCTCGTCTTAGTCCTTGTATTTGTCCTTCTCGTGCTCCTTGTTTTGTTTCCCTTTAGGGAAGGGCACAGATTGAGGCTGTTCTCGCATGCAAGCCGCTCGGGTGAGTCCATTGTACTACCCGGGATGGAATGGTGTGCATGCTCATTCCCCTACAAACCGCCTCCGGACTCGTCTACAGCCTGCAATGCCTACATGATCCCATTGCTCCCTCTACATTTCCGCGCAGGCCTCACTGCTGTCTCTCAGCGACGATCCCACGAGTTACCATGATCCCAATGGAGACCTCATGTCCAACGCTGTGGATAACGGTTAGCATGTGTGGCCGTAAAACGAGCGGGCTCGGGTTCAAATTCTGGTTGGGCCAAGTTACCTGGTTTAGGTTTCTTCCGGGGTTTTCTTTCAACCCATTAAGAACAAATGCCGGGTAACTTTCGGCACTGGACCCTGGATTCATTTCGCCGACATTATCACCTTCATCTCATTCAGACGCTATATAACCATAGCGTCGTAAAATAACCAATTTAAAAAAATGATATGATGAAAGAGTGAAAATGTAATTATGATGGCGAAAAGTTACACAGCAATTCTGCTTCATTTTGTTGAGGAAAAACATCGGAAAATGCTCAACCAGTAACTTGCTATAGCCAGGATTTGGACCCGGGCCCGCTTGTTTTGCAGTCAGACATGCTAACCGTTACTCCACAGCGGTGGACTGTGTTTGTCATGATCCTACATTTGTCATTTCAGAATAGCATTGTTTCCCTAATCTGCCAAGTGGATTTTTGGACACAGGGCAGGCCTACTTACTATATTTTCATAAAAGATTAAAGACTATGCATGTAAACCAAAACCTATAATATAAATATACAACTGATAACATTTACAGGGTGATCCGTTTGGGTATGGATAAAATAAAAACACCGTAAAACATTTACTACTTAACTTTATTTGTATACAATGCTGAAAGATGGGGGATTCCTCGGAGCTCAACATGACCCCCATTGCGCACCCTGCACAACCCATAATGGTGATACAATTCATCCCATATCCGTTGCAACATAAGAGGGGTGATTTGTTGAAAAGCGTGAGTAATTTTTACTCTCGGACCATCAATGTTCCTGGGTTACTGTGAATAGACAATGTCTTTAACACTACCCGAAGAAATCAGGAGGGGTTAGATTTGGGGTGTTTGGGAACCAAGCCAAGAGATAGCTGCTTCTCGTACTGAGTTTCGCCTGCGACCTCCTGCATGGTTTTTTTTAACACAGAACCAGATGAACAAATGTTGGATATCACAACATTATGAAATCGTATTTCGGTACATTACGCACACCATACTCACGTCGAAATTTCCTTTGAACTCTTTTAACACTCTTAAATTTAGCATATAAAAGAACACATTGTGCCCGCTGTTGACTTGTAGTAGCCATTTTAATCATCTACGATTTTAGTTTGTCCTTTCAGATTATGCATTGTTGATTGTCATATATGGAAATCCCATCTTTTAAACGTAATGTAACCAGCAAGAAATTTTTCCTACTATCATTATAGCTTTATAATAATAAATTAATATTATCCATACCCAAAACGGATCAGACTGTATACCTGGTACAGTATGTAATTTTGGGTCGGGTTGCGATAAGAGTGGGAATTGGATGTAAATATTCATGAGCGGCTAGACATCTTCCCGTGTAGCTATATCTGTGCATAATTTAGCATATCTATCTATAGCTTTATTTGAAGTCTTTGTAAAAAAAAAACAAATTGTAATTCATGAAATCATAAGTCTCATAACCTTACTGTGAAACTCAGTGTCTTTCTATTAAAGTTGCTATAATATTTCTTATTAGTGTAATCTTCGACGTCTATTCATTATATCTTTACATTACTAATAATAAAATCCTTCTGAAGTAAATCGAAGTTTGCACTCGTCCACACGTAGTGGCGGGTTTAATTTAATCTCCTGCGTCAACCTTGTGCAAACTTCGGGACAAATGCAATACTCGAGACTTCTACGCTCTCTCGAGTCAGTAATGAAGTTTGAAGTATTTTCGTCAAATCCATTCGATATTCCAAGATAGAATACTTCTTTAAAGCGTCACCACTGCTAATAAATACAGCGTGTTTCATATCTTGCACTATCAACATATCGTAGGAAAATATTTATATACATTTTGATGCTTGTAGGATTTACAATAGTGTATAAAAGAACGACGTTCACTTCTCAATAATGAACTATGTCCAATATCTATCATGCCAGAACGAACTCAAAACATTCTCCCTCTAACCGTACGTGCAACAGCTATTTTCAAACCACTCGTTGGTCCGTTCGGTATGCTCGATTTAATACCATTATTTAGTTAATTTGAACTTCAGAAATAGCAATCATCCAAGTCGGTTTGCTCTAGAAGCAATAGGTAATGGTAACAAGTACTCGATCTGGCGAATGAGCTGGTTGTGTCAACACTTCAAAACCAGTTTGTTGCTTCTTGAGTTACGCATCCGATAATGCGGTAAAGAATCCTGACATGCCAAAAGTATTATTATTATTATTATTATTATTATTATTATTATTATTATTATTATTATTATTATTATTATTACTGTGATATTCTGTTTACTGACCTAAGCGTTACTTCGGCGCAGAGACTACAACGTGTTCATAATATGTGCGTCCATGTTCATAATATATTCGCCGGGCTGATCACGTAACACCATCCCTCGAAATGTTGTCCTGGTTCCGTCTAGAAGATCGTAGGAAAATCCACTGTCTTTCCCTTCTCTTTCACATATTGCATTTCTCCACTCCTGTCTATCTTGCGTCTCGTTTTCAAAATTTATCCATCCACCATAACCTAGACACACGATCACAACACTCTCTCAATATTATCCATTCCCTCCCACCGAACATCCTCATATTCATCTTCTTTCACTGTGTCTGTTCCTCGACTTTGGACACGTAGCCAGCTTAAAAAATGTATAGTTAGAATTCATTCCTTGGAATAAATACTTTAAATTTCAGAAAGGTCACCATTTGTAATGGAAGGTTATGCGTGCTTGCTGCCAAGAGTTGTACGGGTAAACACGTGCTTTGTGCTGAAGAAGGTTAGGATGTATTGAATTCTTGTAAGGGTTCCGTTCATCTTAAATAACAGAGTCTCATAATTGAAAAGGTACTATTTTTTAAGTATATAGGCATATCAATTTTCGTAGAAAGCAAAATAACATTGGAAACGATATATGAAGAGGCGTTTAATAGGAATTTGTAAAAAATTAATTATACAATACAGGTGTCTATTTATATTGTATCATATATAAATCTTCTTCTTCCTATCACGTATTAAGCCTGGTGGCCTGTTACGGTCCCACTCCATCGTTTCAGCGGACGGCCCAAAGATCTTGTTACTAAAGGGCGATAATTTAGTGCTTGGCGTAGTATCCTTGTTGTAGGCATCCTGAGTAGATGAGATTTCCATTTCTGTCTATAATTTGGAACTTTACCTAAAATGGGGTCAATATTTAATTCTTTCAAAATATCCAAATTTTTCTAGTCTAATCTAGTATAGCCAGCAGTTCTTAAAAACTTCATTTCATTGGCAGTAATTCGGTGTTCATCACATTTACGTATGGTCCAAGCTTCACTTCCGTACATGAGACCAGATCTCACCAGTGTTTTATAGACTTTAATTCTTGTGTATTTTTGGACAAGAGAAGGTTTGAAAATGTTATTAATGGTATTCGTTGCATAGTTAAATTAATTCAGTTTTGTAGAAATATCTTTTTCTTGTTCATAGCTCAAATGATAACCCAAATATTTTAAACATGAGACCTGTTTACATGTTTATTATAAAGGTAGGCAAATTTTCCTCTGAAATGATGTTTCCCTTTTATTAATTGAAATTTCCATCCTGTATTCCTCAAAAATGAGTTTTAATTGGAAAACAGAACGTTGGAGGCCATCTTCAGAATCTGCTAATAATATTATATTATCTGCAAACAGTACATTTTTTATGTTCAAATTACCATGTTTTGTTCTTTTCCAGTTTCTAATCATATGATCCATATACATAGTAAATAGTAATGGGGATACGCTACAACCTTGTCGAACATCTTGATTAATTGATTTCCACTCAATTTGGTTGTTTCCAATATATCTATACTAATAATAAATCTGTAGCAGAAATTTTTCTGGTAATTTTCGATTTTCAAATAATAATTGGTCCTAACATACATAATTAACCACCCTGAAACCGAAAATCGCATTTTTTTAAATTTTTGTTTGTATGTCTGTCTGTATGTTTGTTACCTTTTCACGCGATAATGGCTGAACCGATTTATATGAAAATTGGAATATAAATTAAGTTCGTTGTAACTTAGATTTTAGGCTATATGGCATTTAAAATACTTTATTTAAAAGGGAGGTTATAAGGGGGCCTGAATTAAATAAATCGAAATATCTCGCTTATTATTGATTTTTGTGAAAAATGTTACATAACAAAAGTTTCTTTAAAAATGATTTCCGATAAGTTTTATTCTTTACAAAAGTTTGATAGGACTGATATTTAATGAGATAAATGAGTTTTAAAATTATAATATCGCCATCTAAAACGGTCCAATGAATTAAGAACAAATTACTTCGTCTATAAGGGGCCTTGAACAACAACAATCGAAACAGGGGCCTTGAACATCAACAATCGAAAGCTATTAAACTTAGCCTACAGAGAATGTTTCTGTATTTGTATGAAGTAATATCAGAAGCTAAATTTGTATAATTTATTATTATTTCACCATTGGAAAGTGTAGTTTCTCTAGATGGACATAATGCTATAATGTTATTACAGTAACGTCTGAGTAAATCGAGGACAGGTAAGATTAAAATAGCTTCTTTTGCACAGAAAATTTGATCAGCTATTTTGTACATTCGTTTTCTGTATTTCTTAAAATAATATTTATGTACACTTATTTTAATCTCAGAGAATTAACGAACAACGAGAGTGTATTGATTTAGTATGCAGTAATAGTACGTTAGCATATCAATCCATTATTTTATAATTCAAATTTTAACTATGCTCAATTGAATCGTGTTAAAATACATAAAATATATATGCAATAAATGCAATGCAAAAAAAATTGGGTAATGAGCGAAGCAGATTATCTTGCGCTGTTGTAAAAGTTGTTCCCTGGATCAAACGTCGTATTTTAATTATGTAATTACTTTATATTTATTTCTAACAGGTGCAGCGGAGCGCACGGTTACGGCTAGTATTGAAATATAATTTTCACAATATAAATTATAGGTTGCAGTTATTAAGTGGTTTGGAACATGATCTTCTTTCAGAATTTCAAGTAACTTTTTTCTATTGTCTTTTTAAAATCGATAAAAGCCAAATGTGTCTCTTTATTAAACTCTCTTTGTTTTTCTATTATCATTTTTAGAGTAAAGTATCCATCAGCACATGATCTACCTTTCCGAAATCCATTTTGTTCTTCCATTAATTTGATTTCATAAAATGTATATAATTTTTGTTTTAAAAGTTTTGATAAAGTTAAAAGACTGGATATATAAATAAGTCACATATCTATGTGATTAGTGGACTACTTGTAAGAAATAAAAAAGTTAATATTCAAATTTCTCTGCTTAGCAAGAGTAATCTCATTAATGCATGATAGTTCAGGGAAATAAACCATCATTCGCAACGTGGTATGTGAACTGTTGCTAATATGTAAAGCGGAGGGTATAATGAAGAGGTAATCTGTTATATTCGTAACACTACGTATTTTTTATTTTACAAATAATTTTTGTGTCGGCGTATAGTAATTTTATTTTCATTAGAATTTTATTTTCATTTTCATTTCATTATAAATGAGATTCTTTGAAATAAAGATATTTTGTTTATATGACTTCTTAACAAAATATAATAAAATTATTTTTTTATAATTACATGGAAAGTAATTAAAAATTCATAGTAAAATTAAATTAAAAACTCGGTCTTGAAACAACCTTGACTTCCTTTCATAAATTAGATAAATTACTGAATTTTCACATTACTGTTGTCAGTTCAATTGCGCTCGTTAAAAGTGTCTTGTTTTGTTATCTTTTCAGAGGTAAGATCTTGAATCTGGAGATGGCAGTGGTCTTTCGTGATAGTGTAAGTCACACTATTTGCAAGCCTGCATACGCATAGGTATGTACTGTAAGAGCCTCAAATTAATTTTCTTTCTTGTACGTAGATTTATTGGTTTTACTTTTGAATTAATGTAAATTTCACTGCATATTCTGATATGTCTCTGCAGGCCTATAACGCAGGACAAGTGGGAAACAAAATTCTGTAAACACAGTTGTTTACTAAAAACAATTCATGTATCATGTCAGATTAAGCCCAACCGTTGATTTTAATTAAACTTTAACTGCTAAATTAAAGTTTCTTAACCTTATTTTTCTAATCTCGAAGCAATTAGACCAAATCATAGGCAATAAATTTTTATACTTATGATCAGCATGTAGAGTTAATTGTACATACCGGTACTGTTGACTACGTTACCAATAGGCCTATAGGATAGCATAAATTCTGCTTAGGATTCTTGTTTAGTAGTGACACTTATAAAATAATAGCCCTATTACGTTATATGTGACAAATCGTAAATGATGAACAGTATTTTAAAATCTGCTAATTGTTTTGCATTTTAATAACTTTTTGTTCATATAAATAAATAAATTATATTCTCTCCTGAATGGAACTACAGATACTATAAATATTTTCCTCAGCAGTTTATTCATTAATTCATAGAGTTCTCTCCAAGGCCAGGTTTTTCACTACAAAAACCAACATTCTCTAGTCTTTTTTATTTTCTGCCTTCCTCTTTGTCTCCTCATATGATCCATATGATCTTAATGTCGTCTATCATCTTCTTCTTCTTCTCCTTCTCCCGTTCGCTGTTCCTTCCAGTGCATCCTTTAGAAGGCAGTTTCTTCTCAATCAGTGACCCAGCCGATTCCTTTTCGTCTTTCTGTTAAGTTTCATCATCATTGTTTCTTCATCCACTCTTTCCAACACAGCTACGTTTCTTATTCAGTCTGTCCACTTCACACGCTCCATCCTTCTCCACATCCACGTTTCAAATGCTTCTAGTCGCTTCTCTTCACTTCGTGTGTTTCTGCCCCATACAACGCTACACTCCATACAAAGCACTTCACTAGTCTCGTCCTTAGTTATTTCTCCAGAGGTCCTCAGAAGATTCTCGTTTTTCTATTAAAAGCTTCCATTGTCTTTCCTGTTCTCTTTTTGACTTCTTGGCAGCAGCTCATATTACTGCTTATAGTAGGCCTACACCCCAAGTATTTGAAACTGTCCACTTGCTCTACTGCTTCATTTAAAATTCGCAAGTTTACCTTCTTTATTTTTCTTCCTACAACCATGGTTTTCGTCTTGTTGGCATTTATCTTCATTCCATACTGTTCACAGCTGTCATTTAGCTCCAGTAGCATATCCCTTAGTATCATCTCCTATTATGCTAACAACGCCATATCATTAGCAAATCTTAACACTTGATCCTTCTTCCTTCTACTATCACTCCTCCCATGTTCTGAAAACAGTTCTTCACTAAATCTTCCAAGTAGATGTTGAACAGGGTAGGCGATAAAGGGCATCGTACTCCTCTTTCTTTTTCACTTCCTTCTGACATTTTTTCTCCTATCCTGACTTTGACTCGTTGTTTCATATAAAGGTTACTGAAGAGTCTCCTCTTTTATCAATCCATGATAATTTTCTTTAGAATCCCTATCAGTTTATTCCTATCTACACTGTCAAACATCTTTTTTAGGTCCACAAATGCTATATACACTAGCAGTTTGTTATTCTCTGTTCAATAGTGCACTTTACTTTTGAAGGCGAGCTACTTAACTCCTTGAGCTGTTTGTAGAGGACGGCTACAGTATATTTAATATATTATATCGTTCACTTGAATTCTTATATACCACGTGAATACCACTGGCTTACAGTGACGATTTCTTCATGGCATCTGAACTGCTTCGGCAAAACACACGCGCAGATTATGTCTGTCTCTTTCCTTTATTTTGTGTCTCTTCTTCACCTTACTTGTATTCATTGGTACAGATTTAGTGCGCCGAGGTTATCAATCCATCTTCCGTTAGTTTTATTATACACATGCATAAATATCCCGACTATGACCCACTTATTGCCTTTCTCCAAATCTCAAGCGTAATATTTTTATACATCTTATCTTATAGGATTATATCATGCGAAGTATACTTTTTATTCATAATCGTAATATTTATGTGATGGATTCTATATATCGTCTTCAAACCTAATACTTTTGATTTCCAAACCAATTCGCTTGCCTCAAGTTCTTCACTATTACATACAGTCCAAAAGACTAAATATAACTCACCACTTCTAAAACGTTTTCATATCAACATGTGGTTTTATTTCATTTGTTCCTGACTACAGTGTTGCCAACTATCACAGTGACCTATCCGCCAGATTGGTCTTACAAACACTGGCTATATATCCGCCAGATCTAGAAAATTCTAACATGTTATATAAAAGGATATGCTGCTGGAGCTAAATGACAGTTGTGAGCAGTATGGGATGAAGATAAATGCAAATTAGACGAAGAGCATTGTCATAGGAATAAAAAATACAGAAGATAAACTTGCGAATTCTAAATGAGGTAGTAGATCAAGTGGATAGCTTCAAATACTTGGGCTGTACTACAAGCAGTAACATGAGATGCTGCCAGGAAGTCAAAAGGAGGATAGCAATGGCCAAGGAAGCTCATAATAGAAAAAGGAGAATCTTCTGCAGACCTCTGGAAAAAGAACTAAGGAAGAGACTAGTGAAGTGTTTTGTATGGAGTGTGGTATTTTATAGGACAGGAACATGGACATTACGACGAAGTGAAGAGAAGCGAATAGAAGCACTTTGGATATGAAGAATAATGGAAGGTGTGAAATGGACAGACAGAATCAGAAATGAAGCTGTGTTGGAAAGAGTGGGTGAAGAAAGAAAGTTGCTGAAACTGATCAGGAAGAGGAAAAGGAAGTGGTTGGGTCACCAGGTGAGAAGAAACTGCCTACTGAAGGATGCACTGGAAGGAATGGTGAACGGGAGAAGAGTTCGGGGTGGAAGAATATATCAGGTGATAGACCACAATAAGATATATGGATAGTATGAGGAGACAGAGAGGAAGGCAGAAATTAGGAAAGACTGGACAAAGCTGGGTTTGCAGTGAAAGACCTGCCCTTAGGCAGAACACTAAGTGAAATGTAATAAGTAATATTTTAACATAAATATTCATGTAATGAGATGTTTTTTGACTAGTTCTACAATAAACTGTATGGACTATCACGAATATCATCTGTCAATTCTTGTTCAAAGAATGGACCGAACACATTTTGAGTAATTGCCGTGCATTTAGTTCTTTTTAGCTGAATGTTTCCACTTACTTCACCAGGAAATTTTTTTGCACACTATAGTTAAATGATCTATATTCTGAATACTACCGTGTTAAGCAATATACAACTGACATCCCGCAATTTTCGACTTCTTAATGGCGCCTTCACGAAATTTATAACGGCTTAAGCTTCAGTTTGTGTTTCAATTATGTTTTCTGATTCAACGTATTTTTTTTTGTCGTGTGTGTCTTTAAGCAGTAGGTATATTTCTACATAAAAAAATTTCCTGGCTCTGGAATTTCGATAGTATTGGACACCGGCAATAGTTGTTTTTGTCGTCGTCGCCATCGTCTTCATCATCATCATCATCATCATCATCATCATCATCACCACCACCATTTGCACAGGAATATATATGAAATGTCAGACGAGAATACATATAGATATAGAGGTTGTTAGGTCAACTCCAGACCTCATTACGAAATTGTTCAAATACGAATAAAATATGACTTTTCATACACCCAGAATTTGACGATAATATGAAAATCACAAAAGTGCACTGGTGCCGCCCGGCGTCGAAAAATATTAGCCTACCTTGGCGCCGCCAAGGCCCGCAACGCCTGAAATACACCCCTGCGTTTAAGTATCTTAGTGTATTGAATAGTGTTTTAATATAGAATTTACATCTTTCCGTTTGATTAGCAGTACTCTGACACACATCTAACAACTTTTTAAGCAATGAATCATTCAGCCATGCAGAATGAAATTTCTTTTGCTACTGTGGTTTAGGTATCTATAAATGAAATAAATTTATACATATTTATAGTAAATTATTGTGACAAAGGGAACTTTTTAAATGTAGGCTATTGCAATTTACTTGCTGTACGCATCAAAGACAAAATTCTTTATACGTGCACAGTAAAAATGCATCCATCTCAATCGAATGAAACTTACTACTGCCTTGCTGGACACTGTTAAGGGAGAACGTTTGAAGAATTTGAATGATCGATATTCGATGCACTCTATTTGTAATAAGCTGTTGCAAATTACACCAATGAATATTGATTTGTTCATTAGCCCTTCCAATTGGCTGGCGAAAATATATTGCTCTACAGTCTACAAGTACAAGTGTAGCAACGTTACAAAATTTACTATGCGATAGTGAGATCCTAGATCATATATACCTAGATTGCTTGGCGTTATAGGCTTTCACGATAAAAACTTTTGTCAGGTTTACTATGCTGCCATTTAGTTGTTACATAAGGAGTCACGTCATAACTCCCATTTGAATTCCATTAGCGACTGCACTGCCATCTCGTGTTCGTTTACGGTGGACGGGTGGCGATCTGTAGGTTGTTCTCTTCAAAGTTCAACCGATTTTAACATAGGAATGAGTAATCTATATGTGATCTAGGGTGAAATATTAAACTGCCAGCATAAAGCTAAAATGAAACTGAAAACCGCTAGAAAATCCGCTATTCGCTAGATAGAAAATATTCCAGCTAGATTAAGGTCGCAATCTGCTAGATCTGGTGGAAATTCCGCTGTTCTGGCAACACTGCCTGACTACTAGCGCCACTCGCTGTTCACGAGTCTTCTTCAGTTCTCAGTCAATATCAATATTATAACTCAAAATAATAATAATATTAATAATAATAATAATAATAATAATAATAATAATAAACGCACCTTCAGCTCTCAATAACTTCAAACAACAAATGAAACAAAACACTAACTGTAGCACTGTTGTTTACCATGGCCTACTTCACAATTATATCGAAAACCTACAGTAAATATAAATGGAAGATAACAATCAATTCCAGATAGAATTATGCATTGCATTTGGCAAGTGATTTTTGTGCCACACAGTATATATTAGGAAAATATTGAGATGAAAAGGAATATTTTGTTCAATGAAATTAATATACTTGTATAATAGCCTATCATAGGAAGTACAGTAACTCCAAGAGAAAGCCTCATTCACCGGTCTTACTCGCCCCTAGCACCACTCTAGTCAGCACGAGGATCGATTTCGCGAAATGATTAGACCCAGCTCAAGTTCCTCTCCACCAGAGGGTGGAGATAGTTGGATTATTCAATCGATGCAGTGTAATTACTAGAAATACCTGGAGAAGTTAAGTTTTTGCGCGAATGATTTGCAGATTGTAATCTATTTATGGTTTTAGACAACCAGAAATAATTTGATTTTTGTTTTAACTTCAGGTTGGTAGTATCGTGACCCGGTACATGTGTTTCCCGTGCCGCTTACAGTCCACAATGCGGTAAAACGTGAAATATCAGACTGTTAGATAAATAACAATTATAGGCTAATACGAGTACTAATATGGTATGGTTACAATCATAATTCAATTGCGGTAATTAAAAGCCGATCACTTAGAACCACATTGTATGTTTTAATTATTATCATGACTTGCTTGATTTGTATTGTTTATTGAGGACCTTGTTGATATGGAACCTTCAATTTTGTCAGATTTTGCGTCCTATATTCGTTTGTAAAGGGTCTTTCATAAGTAACGAGTCTATCGAAAAATTAACTATTTTGGATAATTTTTTGAAATGATGTTCATCCTCACGACAAAGAACCCTTCTCGGTGCCGTACTGTCGATTTGGAAACAAAACCCCTTCCCCTCGCCACCAGAGCTATTAAACGAACGAAGGGTTAGTGTTTTAAATCTTTATTAAAGTACATAAATGTAAAAAAGTTCCAATTGTTGACAAATTATGGTGTACAATTTTCAAATGTCTTTCGTTGTGCTGAATGCACAAACTAAGCGACGTATCAACTCTTCATGGACTGTGGTGAGCATGTCAGGCATAACCATTTGTATCGTGTGTTCAATTCGTTCAACTGATCAGGAATGGTGTGTGGCTTAGTCGAATAGACACGATCCTTAATGAATTCCCAGAAAAAGTCCAGGGGAGTCAAATCAGGTGATCGCGGAGACTAACGGATTGGGTCTGTGCGACCGATCTACCTGCCTGGAAACATGTCGTCTACGGAATAAACGCTTATTTTGAGCGATACTGTTTCCAAGTTCAAACCAGGCAGCAATTTTTCTATTCTGCAATAACGTTAAGCGGCTGCGTGGCATTTTATCATTCCAGTCTATCACAACAATGTGTATAGTCATGACCGTGTGCCATTATCCTTGGCGTATAGAAGATCATACTCCAGGTCATTTTAAGTCCTTAACTCAAATATTAATTAGCACAAGTTCTTCGTTCTTTTACGTGCTTGTAGGTGACTTCATTAAGGTACCATGAACTCTTCATGTGACTTTGGCAATGTTATTTTTCTATATGCGTAGTTTCTCTTGGTGGTGTAAGCTGAACCTTTGCTTTTTGTATCACACTTGAAAGCCATTCAAATATTAATTCAATATCTTGAATTTACATGATGTTAGAATCTGCCGTCGAAGAATGTCACGTTCACTTATTTGGTAAGTGCGGAAGTCATACTGTCTTAACGACAAATTATTAATATAATTACTAGCTCAGCTCTACGCAATTTGTTACTACATCTCCAAAGAATATGTCCATTAACATAATCATAAACTTTACGAAACTTTTCGCAGTTCTTCAATGATAAAATTTTTTCCCATTGGTACCTTCAGTAATCAGTTCCATCCTGAGACGTTGAAATGACAGACACATTCACTAAGCTCAAGAACCGTATCCAACCCTGAAAAATTCTGCTTCTCATTTTTTAATAGTTTCATTTATAGTTTTCTGTTCGAGGGCATGTTCTTCACTGAAAAACCAGCATTCTCCAATTTCTCCTATTTTCCTCCTTTCACTTAGTCTCCGTATGCGATATCATCTTAATGTTATATTCATCTAATATCTTCTTCTGCCCCGAACTTTTCTCCCGTGCAGTATTCCTTTCAGTGCATCCTCCAGTAAGCAGTTTCTTCTCAACCAGTGACCAAGCCAATTCGTTTTTCTTTCTTGAGCAGTTTTAGCATCGTTCTTTTTTCACCCACTCTCTTCAACACAGCTTCGTTTCTTACTCTGTCCATTTCACACGCTCCATTCTTCTTCATATCCACATATGTCAAATATTTCTAACCGTTTTTCTTCAGTTCGTCATAATGCCCATGTTTCGGCCCCATAAAATAACACAGTCCACACAATGCCACACTCCACACAAAGGTCTTCACTAGTCTCTTCCTTGGATATTTTTTCAGCCGCAGAAGATGCTTCTTTTTCTATTAAAAGCTTCCTTCGCCATTGCTATCCTTCTTTTGACTTCCTGGCAGCAATTTTTTAAATATTAAAATAATGGAGAAAAATTCGCTCCGGCGCCGGGGATCGTATCCAGGATTCCAAGTTATTCGCTATCACTCAGCTACGCCAAGACTCAATTTACAGCACTGTATCAAACTTTTCTCCTTTCGTTTTTTCCCTTTCTGGCCTACTCTATATTCGACATATTATATTATGTCATCATCAGGCTTTGGTCCTGGGCACAGAAACGCATGAAGTTCAGAACGCACGGGCAATAGTGTTGTGTTTTGGAGTGGAGTGAGAGATGGAGCACGCCGTTACTTCGTGTCTTAACATGTAAACAGTCCGGCACAAAATATATTTCAGCCTGTACAGATGCAGTATATACTGTATTCTCCTAGTGTAGACAATAAATGTCTACCATTAAAGTATTAACGTGAGTTGTAACCTTCAATCTGGTGTTCCTACCCCGAAGCCTGTTACACGTACCGCAGCCAAGCAGCAATACACAAAACGGCAATGCACATTACGGACCCATCTGTGATCTAGCAGTCACCCTTCCATACTGATCATGACGTCATTTATATTCCGTGTACTCTAAACCTCATACTGGTTACTCTGTGTCCCTAGACCGAAGCCTGGTCATCATGTAGGAGCGCATTCATATGAGTTCCTTGAGCGGCCGGGAACTAACAGTTTTGTACTATTAGAGCAGCGGTCATCAGCACAGTGCACCCTCGGGCTTACGTCTCTTACCCGCGGATAAGACATTGCACTATCGTGCATCCGTGGTTGCTGGTGAGTATGCTTTCTCTCTTATCCTTCTGCACGACGATGCATATTCCAATACACTGCTTAACTTACCCATTTCAGCGAGGGCTGACGACCACTGTGTTAGACGAATAATCTATGTGATGATATTATTAATAATTGACTGTTCAGAATTCTCTTTTATGTTTATTATTTAATAACAATGCAATGGACAAGGAGATGTATCTATTCAATAATTCATTTGTATTTCATGTTACTCAAGCATCATAGCCACTATAGAGCTGCAAACGAGCACGCCAGTAAAGTGTTTAGGAAAAAATGGATTGGATCTTTTTAAATACCTAAATTCCCCAATCTGCGCACATTTGCAATGCGTATTGTATATATGTTTGGCTCAACTTACTATTGTTTGCATTTTTTCCCCCAAAGTGAATATGACCAAAAGTATCTCCAGGTCTAGGATCACAGACATACATTTTAGTTTCAGCATTACTGTTGAGTTGTTCTACTTTAAAGCCAAATATATCCTTTTTAGTTAATAACAAAAAAACTCCGAGAGCCATCAACAACAATAAAAATTAAATTTAGCAGTATAGACCTACAGTAGTATTTCGTTTCATTCATATCTCATATATTTTGTTTAATATGTTTTAAAGTTAAATAACAATGGAGTTTAGTTACTTTGTGTTTTTACAAAGAAACAATTGATTATGTTGATCATTATATTGTGTTTAATATATTTTCAAGTTAAATGACAATGGAGCTTAGTTACTTTTTTATTGGTTAAAAAACAATTTATTATATTGATCATTATATTTTTTAATATATTGTACAGTCAAATGACGATGGAGCTTTGTTTTTTCCGTATTATTTATTTAATATGTTTTCAAGTTAAATGACAATGGAGCTTAGTTACTTTTTTATTGGATAAAAAAATTATTATATTGATCATTATATTTTTTAATATATTGTACAGTTAAATGACGATGGAACTTTGTTTTTTCTGTATTATTTATTTAATATGTTTTCAAGTTAAATGACAATGGAGCTTAGTTACTTTTTTATTGGTTAAAAAAATTATTATATTGATCATTATATTTTTTTAATATATTGTACAGTTAAATGACGATGGAGATTTGTTTTTTCTGTATTATTTATTTAATATGTTTTCAAGTTAAATGACAATGGAGCTTAGTTACTTTTTTATTGGTTAAAAAATTATTATTATATTGATCATTATATTTTTTTAATATATTGCACAGTTAAATGACGATGGAGCTTTGTTTTTTCTGTATTGTTTTTAAAAAGACACAATTTATTATGTCGGTCACAAGGCAGTTCAAGAATTTTTCAAGGAATGGTTATACAGTTGAAGAATATATAATTTGCCTAATGACAGTAGGTGGCTGTAATAATTATTGTATGGCACATGTACTTCATATAAACAAAAGACTATAAGGATTTTGAAACAAGAAATAACTGCGGAGAAATTATGCGCAAAGTGTGTGGAACCCACCACTGCACTTGACATAGCAAAACAACTTCCTTACCCCTCGCCTGCCAATCAAACGAATGTGGGGTGAGTAGGAAACGTTCCCTCCCTACTTTGCTTATAGTCCCCATAGCTGGTCTAAAAAGTCTTTGTACAGGGACATCATTTTATTTTTACTAACATTTTTAATATTAACCTGTCTATACCTTTAGAGAACCGGAAACACCGCTTGTTCCCCCCTCCAAGACTGGAGTTGGATGATACTGGCGTAAAACACAAATCACTCTACTAGGTATAGGATGGAAGAAAAGTAGTTCATCCATTTACGTAAACTAGCAAATATCGCGATCTTGAGTTTGATAATTTTCATTAGGTTTTTCTTTAATCAAAGTACAGTACTGTATTAAGAATAAGTGTTTTTACTCACAAAGTGAGTTATCCATGCGAACGTATTCATTATGCAGTCTATACTGTCTACAGCACATTAGCGTACAATATAGAGAAAGAAGTTAAATTGAAAAATAATCATAATATGAATATTTAAACACAATTTTGAAAATGGTGGCCGTTCATTTCGATACAGGCTTCAGTTCTTTTGTGCATATTATCGCACTATAGACTATTGCATCTAATTCCAATTGCCAGTTTCGTCCTTCGTACTAGTAACTCATGTTGAAATAATTCTGTACCTACTCTACGTACTGTGAATTCAATCTTCACTTCTGCCCGACCCGAAAATATAAAATTACTCAGGCATGCTATCTACTGTCCGTCCAAGTGGTTATGCCGCAGGATTATAGAAAGGGAGGAAATCACGTGACAGTTAATTACTTAACGAGGCCCTTTTATTTAAGTTAAATTAAACAGCTGTATAATATTACGTAAACGTCCAATTCCTAAGAGAAATTAATGTTTTCAGAAAAGAGCTAAGACAGCCCAGCTTTTACAGAGGGGCGAGCAGAAGCAGGTGGGGGAAATCGGGATGCGACGTAGGCAAACGGACAGTACCTGTGCGAAAATGTGATTCAATATTGAAAGCTCTTTCGCCACTGGAAAACGCGAACATATTTCTGGAACGTACTATACTCAGTAACTCAGTACTGCTTACTATCTGCGGTCTTGGTTTTGTGTGGAGTTGGAACTTCCTTAGTAGAAGGAGTGAGAGTGAAGTACATTCAAAAACTCAGGTACAATAAAAATTGAAGTAAAAATAAAATGATGTCCCTGTGTTAGCTCTCGTATTAACGTATGGAGATGTTAAACTTTTTAGTTGACGTTATTTCGGCACCAAATATCTACTGTGGAGTATATGGTCCTGCAATTTTGTGGTCTGACTGTATGGTGCACCTTCTAAACAATTTTAAATTAGCTTTGTAAGGATTTTGAAATAACAAAAGAACAGAAAAAATAAATAACTAATTACGACTAATGTTGAGTTAAATAACAGACTAAAATACCCGTAACATCGAAATGCGAAGCCAGATTTTTAAGTTGTATTTTACTTTGTAATACAAATACACTGCGCAATTAGCAAAATTAACATATAACCACATTTCCGTTCTACTAATCATATCTCCAACCTATTCGCAAGAAACTGCATGTGCAACATGCTACACAATGCAGAACGGCAGCAGCTGACAATTTGGTATATAATTAATCCACAATTGTTACCAAAATTCAACTGAGCTAGAATCTGCACCTAGAATGATATCACTATGACAATACTTCCTCTTATTAACAGTATTTCAGAATTCAATAACTGAAATATGATAGTACTAATGTGTTAAATGCAAAGGAAGGAATATACGGGAAAAGGCTGATTCACAATAAACCGGGAACGGAAACGACAACGAACACGAGAACGGAATTGTTAAATATATTTAAATGTGAGCATTCACAATTAAATTTCACTTTCCCATTCTCGGGCTCCGGCAAGCTTCTCGTTAATTGTAAATGCTCACATTTAAATACATTTATTTTAACAATATTTCCGTTCTCGTTCTCGTTGTCGTTTCCGATTTATTGTGAACTAGAATTAGGACACTAACATAAAAAACTTCATAACTCCTTAAAACTTTTTACATTTCATTTTACTAACTTTCTTGCTCGAATGAAATATCTGGATATTATTATTGATCAGAATTTAAAATCTTCGATGCTACCTACTTATTTACTTACTTACCGTACTTACTTACAAATGACTTTTAAGGAACCCGCAGGTTCATTGCCGCCTTCACATAAGCCCGCCATTGGTCTCTATCCTGTGCAAAATTAATCCAGCCTCTATCATCATATCCCACCTCTCTCAAATCCATTTGAATATTATCTTCCCATCTACGTCTCGACCTCCCCAAAGGTCTTTTTCCCTCCGGCCTCCCAAGTAACACTCTACAGTATATGCCTTTCTGGATTCGCCCATACGTGCTACATGCCCTGCCCATCTCAAATGTCTGAATTTAATGTACCTAATTATGTCAGCTGAAGAATACAAAGCGTACAGTTCTGCGTTGTGTAACTTTCTCCATTCTCTTGTAACTTCATCCCTTTTAGCCTCAAGTATTTTCCTAAGAATCTTATTTTCAAACACCTTTAATCTCTGTCCCTCTGTCGAAGTGAGAGCCTCAATTTCACAATCATACAGAACTACCGGTAATATAACTTTTTATAAATTCTAAGTTTCAGATTTTTTGACAGCAGACTAGATGACAAAAGCTTCTCCAACCAAATAATAACAGGCATTTCCCATATTTATCCTGCGTTTAATTTCCTCCCGAGTGTCATTTATATTAATTGTTACTGTTGCTCCAAGATATTTGAATATTTACACCTCTTCGAACGATAAATTCGACTCTACGTACCTATTATAGTTCTGCGTAGTTTGTTTAAGAAATGATTTGATTATCCAACTAAATTAATGTATTCTGAATTTAATGTATTTACAATTCAGCAAATTTACAAATATATACTGTTTAAATTTAATCAAAGTGGAAAATATACATTAGTCACATGGTCACTGTACAAGGCGAAATAATAATGTAAAAGTTTGTTTAGTCAACTGTTTGTTATGTATTATATATTTTTATCTAAGTTTTGACTTGTACCATATCTGAAAACTACAATATTGATGTAACATCTATGGAATACAATCAATTAAATGAAAAGTTATGGGAAAAAAGTTACAAATAATTCACAAATCATAGCGAGTATTTTCAAGGGCGACTCTTCACAAATTCGGAGACAACTTATATATGTTATTCTCCTGAAAGGCGCCCACAGGGGGTAGCCAGTGGTAGCGATTGCTTTTTTTTTTTTATTCTTCTCTACGTGTTCTTTGAACTATGAATGCTTGCGCATTGTAATTTAGATTTCAGAACTGGCTATTTTTCATGTTCAATTTTTCTTTCTCCTCGTCCATCCATTTCCCTTTAATTTTCTAACCATCTCGCTACTACCACAGTCTAGTATATACAGTCACGAAGCTCAATACTTACTAAATATGCAAACATAGACAGTTGAAATACGCATCCATAGATAGTTCCTAACCCCCACAGATAGTTCGCTACTATCACCTCATCACAGACCCTTTCCCTACAGACGATATTGTACTTTCGATATCGTATTCCTTTTTTTTTTTTTTTTCGTTGTTGGTAACTCTGTAGCATCTATGGAGCAGATGGAGTTATTTGTCAACAATGTGACGCTGAAACGTGTGTTCAGTTTACTGCCCAGCGACAGTCCTGATGTATTTTTATATAAGCGATGATTGGTTAATTAATATTAACCCGGCACTCACAATCATAGAAATTTCCAGACTCTTCTTCAAGAAAAATTCACCGAGAGCCCAGCCCGGGAATCGAACCCGGGACCTCCCGATCTGGAAGCCAGCATGCTGACCAACAGACCACGGAGGCAGTCTTGAAAAAAATTAACACCTTTCTTCCACTATTGAAAAATGAAATACATAAGGTTTATATATTATTTTCATAAAGTATATATATATATATATATATTATATTTTATAAACTCACCTTCCTGGATCTTTCGGAAGAAGGATATCTCTGACCTCTTTTCCTTACAATATTTATAGAACTACAAACGTCTCCTTGTCCCATATAATTATTCAAATTATTGTATTTTAGCCATTTACAGTTAGTACAACCGATAACGAACATTTCACAGTTTACACAACTTTTCACAACAAAGCGAATTACGGCACAGTCAATGCCTTTTCGATCTAGACTAGGCAGTATTCGGTTTTTCTATTTCAGTGTTTGGAGCTCAGTGAAATATTATATTATAACTTTATTGCGTATCATTGCTAAGTTTTATTTAGTGTAATGTGTCCATAAGTTCCGTTTACTTCTTGTTGCATAATATGTAGCAGAAATAATTACAAAACTGTGTTATTTTAATGTGAAGAGGATTTTACGTGTTAACATAATCTGTTTGCATCAACATTTTAAGTTTAGAATGGAAGCTATTTTGAGATTCAATAAAAACGAATTTATATTGTAATTTAATTTAGCACATCTATCTTCCTTAATTGTACACAGAAAATTTACCATACCACTCCTATGAAATTAGTGTACGTACGATTGTGTTACTTCGTCTCTTAGGTAGTAGATAAATACAAAAATTCAGTAGTCAATTGTAGTATTAAAATACAGACAATTAGAATGTGACGGGTGTCATACATGATATTATGTTTAATTATAATGTATAATTGCGAATATAGGAATATAAGTTAAACATAACCTATAATTTCAACATATCTAAATATTTGTGCAGTGCAACTGAAAATTATTGAATCGTGCATAAATGAATGTACAAGAATTTCGCAATATTTAATCGAAATAAAGGCAGGTATTACACATACGAACAACGTAATTTTCACACCAAAAATAATATTACACCTTAACTCGCAAGAAATTATGTCTGAAGTGTCTCCTAATCATTGTTTTAAATTTTATTAATGCAATTACACTGCATTTTAGAGAAATATATGTCACTCTTTATGCATTCCAATTAATTTGTATGGTTGAAACGCCGCCCTTCGTGATTAGGTTAAGCGAGTCACGATGGCAGTGACACAGTCTATTGTTTCCAGTACTCACAGCGCTCCAAGCGGCTAGCAACTATCGCGAGAAATGCAACTCGTTGGCAAAAAATCATCCCAAGCTTCGTGACTGTATATAGTAGACTGTGCTACCACTGAGATTAGATCCTGCGGGCGCCCTTGGTTCTCCTTTAAAATAGAAGGTCGGTCAGTGAAGAATAGCTAATGAAAACATATTAATACATCAGCTACTGATGCCTTTATCTGAACTCAGTCGCTCTTCCAGACGACTCATTTCATGTTTATATTTCTATGTATTGTCGGATATAAATAACGAGAGATAAAATCAAGATAAAAGCGTGAATGAAAACTTTTGCCACAGAATTAGACTTACGAAATGAAACAAACTCTGGAATAGCAACCATTTCACAATTAGAGTACAAACAACGCGGGGCGGGAAGCATATGAGAGCGAACACACTAGCGTTCCTAGCATCATAAATATGAAACACGATCTTGGTTTTCATACACTTGCGACAGTTGGTATTGTTATCAAGAAACAATGAAACCAAAAGACACTTTAATAATGAGTACACTACGCCCCATGCTGTTGAAATAAATAACAAACTTTTCTCGACTGATATTTAAACAATGTGCAAGACAAAGCAACCGGCAGAATAGAATAAACCAGTCCAGGGCTAAAGCTGGGCTATGTAAATAACTTTGCAGTCCCTAGTGCAAGATGGAGGCCAGTAGGTACCTAATATGTCGACGATGAAAGCAGCCAACCTACTAAGGCCCAGTTATACAGGGTGATTCACGAAGATTGTGCAATATACTAGGATGTGATTTCTGACATCATCCTGATGAAAAAAGTTCCTATATACATGTGTCCGATTTTGAATAGTTTCGGATAAAATGACATTTCTTTCTTCCATAACACGCATTCTTGTGAACTCGCTTTCTCTGGACGTCTGGAGCTGTATGTGTTATAGAGTACACAAAATCTCTTGACATCAGGGTCACGGTTAGAGATAACTCAACACCGATACAACGTATCTATCTAGCAAACGAACAACGAAAGTTAGGGAATGCGGCGCGCGCAGTTCACACTCGATACGAGGGGGGTTGCCTGTTCGAAACCTGGGTACGCAGCGATTCTTAGTATAGGCAGCTGGTATGGGTTTGGAAATGCCCCTAGCTTGAGGGTTAGCGCAATAGTTCATAACAGATCGCAGTGCTCTCCCCCCGTCAATTCCATGCTATTCCAACCTAAAGTTACTTTTACAGCATGTTTAGAAATATAGGGCATAATTTCAGGTATATATTCCCCATATATAGACAATACAAAAAGTTCATTACAACATGTGTCCGGAAATGCTTGGTTTCCAAGTTATGGCCTGCAAAACAGTGATATTCACCGGAACGTTTTTCTTCCCGCAGGTGCCTTTAAAGCAGTTGTTAAAAATGTCCACCTTCTGCTTGAATACAGGCCTCACAGCTATGTCTCATGGCCCTGCGAACACGATCCCAAATTCCAAGAGTATCGCGTATTTCCTCACAACCTGCCACAATTCGATTCCGAAGGGTTCCATGTCAGGCACTGGAGAAGAATACACCATGATTTTAAATGACCCCACAAGTAGAAATCGATAGGGTTCAAATCAGGTGAGCGTGGAGGCCAAGCAATTGGGCCACCCCTACCTATCCATCGATCAGGAAATCTCTCCTGGTACAGACGACGAGCCGGCACAGCATTGCTGCCTGCCTTAACGTACATGAATTGCACTTCTGCCAGCTCCTGATTTGAGTATATGTCGCACAGGAGCTACAACGCCAAACACAACACTCAATGTAGGATAAAGTTGCCTAATGTCGTGATACCCCTAATTCTGTGACACGTTTTTTTCACTGACTGTCGCGGGATTGGGTATCTTGCTTGGAAGTTCACCGTTGTCTTAAAAGTAGGTGAAAGATGCACTTTTTCGAGAAAGATGTCTGGCGCTATGATTGAACTGCAAAGATTAGAGTGACATTCAGTTTAAGAAAAGTATCACAGGATTAGGGGTATCACAGCATTAGTTAACTTTACCCTACCCTTCGCCTCGGAATTAACTGTCAGAGTGTCCTCTGTTAATATCTTCTGTTACGGCACCTACTTGCGGGAAGAAAAACGTTCCGGTGAATATCACTGTTTTCAAGGCCGTAAAGGCTGGTTCACAATAAACCGGAAACGAGAATCGGAACGAAAATGAAAACGGCAAAATTGTTAAAATGTGTACATTTAAATGTGAGCATTCACAATTAACGAAAAGCTTGCCGGAGCCCGGGATCGGGAACGGAGAGTTGGCCAAGTTTCAACTTTGGCATTCACGTTTCCGATCACAGCCCACTAGATTCATTCTATTGCCATCTAAAAGCTATTTTGTCGTCGTATGTTTTGTAGCAAGAAGACCGTGACATAACCTATGCATTATTTTGTTCTGTGCTGTGCATCATGGAGCAAGTTTTATTTGATGAGATTCTAATATTTAGTGTTGAGGAAAATCCTCACGTTTATGATAAGCGACGCGCCTCGTATAAAGATGAGAAAATGAAGGAGAATACGTGGCTTTCAATAGCTGCATCTTTGAACACCGATCGTAAGTGAATTATATTTTATTACTGTATTGGTTGTATTACACATTACTTATTCATGCTTCAATTCAAACTACTGTTGTGTTCATTTTTGTTCTATTACAAATGTTTGTTCTCTAATTATTTTATGTTATGGTAGACTTAAAATAGGTCGTGATAATAAAGATGCATGGACATATTTATAGCACCGTACCTAATGAAATGTTTCAGTTAAAACTTCGAAGTTGGTTAACCTGTGTTTACACAGATAACATCAGAATGCGTAATATCGACTTTACATATCGTTATTGACATACATATCGATATGCATAGTCGTCTACGTTCTCGGTTTATTGTGAATCAAAAATTTTCATATTCACGTCCTCTGCTTCTCGTTTTCATTCTGGTTCTCGTTCCCGGTTTATTGTGAACTAGCCTTAACTCGGAAACCAAGCATTTCCGGACACATGTTATAGTGAACTTTTTGTATTTTCTACGTATGGGGAATACATACCTGAAATTATGCCGTCTATTTTTGAAACACTCTGTATAATAAGAAATTCGCAGTTAAGTATAACTGAAGATTCATGCAATATCTTAATATCACATGACGTAGGGCCACTACATGGGCTCGCAATGCTCATTGCATTGCAAAACTTTTTAGTTTTGTTCATCGTGCCATAGAAGTACGAGTAAAAACATTCAGCGTTTGGCAATAATGTATCTGTTTTGTCATCGGGGAAGGAAAGGTATCATGTTGTAATGTACATATATGTAACGCAGCATAACGATAAAGTGCTATGCTACCTAACCTAACGTTATGTTGGCAAGCAGTGGAACGTAATGCGATGTAGACATGTCACACAATGTAATCTGGACATGTAACGCAATGAAGCGTGGGCATGTAACGTAATGAACCGTGGGCGTACAACGCAATTCAGTGCTAGTGTGCAACGTAAAGTAGTGCCGTGTGTAGTCTACCGCTACGGAATAGTGTTAAGTGCGAGTGACTATGAAATTATCAGTTGCAGATTCAAATAGAAATTTGAATAATTTGTCAGGTTGAGTCTTTTTTTCCTATGCTTTCCTCCAACCCATTTAAGATCAAATTCCAGGGTGATTGGACTTCATATTTATCTCACCGCTCTTCATAATGTCGGAAGAATAGGCCTACCATGGATCTGTTTTTCGTCTGTTTGTATTGGTACATACTTGGGGATCTCATTCGTGTGGGCTGTCAACAACATAAGAGCACTCATTCAGAAATGTGTAATAGTTTTCCAGTATGATACATTTATGAATAACTCCGTAGGGCTACATACGTGTTGTTGTTTTTTTGTAGGTTATTTTACGACGCTTTATCAACATCTAAGATTATTTAGCGTCGAATATGATGAAGGTGATAATGCCGGTGAAATGAGTACGGGGTCCAGCACCGAAAGTGACCCAGAATTTGCTCGTATTAGGTTGAGGGAAAACCCCAAAAAAAACCTCAACCAGGTAACTTGCCCCGACCGGGAATCGAACCCGGGCCACCTGGTTTCGCAGCCAGACGCGCTGACCGTCACTCCACAGGTGTGGACTTGTTGTTATTGTTGTTGTTGTTGGTACTGCTGCTTAGTCAACTGTCCGAAGACAGGTTGGAACCTCATAGGTGATATCAATAAGGAATCCCTCATCAGGTACCGCGCTCTCATGGTTAACATCCGGCAGGTCTTTGAACGGCCTCGTGCATAACATTCGGCAGGTCTTTAAAATTTAATTGCATTATTGTTTTCAATTTCCTATGTCGTCGCTCCAATGACTCGCCTCAATTTCAATATTACAACCAATAAGCTGCTTCCATTATTAAATGACACCTACTTGTCTAATCCACGTGGACTAAAACCGAGGTTGCAATGTCTTGTGCTGAGGACGAACATTAAGGTATGTGATTAAAAATTATTATTAAGAGTTAAGACTGTCAACGTACTCGTATATGAAATAATAATAATACTAATAATAATAATAATAATAATAATAATAATAATAATAATAATGATAATAATAAAAATAATAATCATTTAACAATATAACAAACTAGTGCTTATTCTTATCGAGGAAGTAGACGTGACAACATAACGCTTAGAGTGAAACTTACAGAGCAACAATCGGTCGGCAAAATTATGTTTTAAAAGAACACCGCACGTTATTGTATGATGCCGACATGTTCACCATGAGAGCGCGGCGATAATAATTAAGCTTGGAAATAACGGGTTAGAGTGGCCAGCTCTTTTCCCCCTCTATTGCATATATCGCTGAAAGTAATATATAGAGTATTTCAAAACTCAATTCAAACATTAAACCGCTATAATTATTATAATATCTGAGATAGGGAAAAAACAAAAACAACAGTGTTTGGCACACAACGAGGTTTACAAAACATTGGGAAGATGTCCGCCATTCTCTTGTTCAACGTACAGCAGTCTATCTGCGACACCATGCACAGGATTTTGCAAATAATGTCTTGAAATATTGGCAATTTCTTGCGAGATGGCATCTTTCAGTTGCAGTAGGGTTGTTGGATGTGTCAGGAAAACTCGTTCCTTTAAGGCCGGATTGAAATCTCGAGATCGCGGAGGCCACATTGTTGGAAAGTGCCTACTGATCACACGATCGCCAAACATTTGCGTAATTAATTGTTTTGCAGGGATAAAGATGTGGGTGGAGCGCCATCTTGCATGGAAGTTATGTTTTCCATATCGTGATTCCTCAGCCTAGGAATGACGAAGTTCTGTAACATGCTGTAGTAGCGCTGCCCGTTTACTGTAACAGTTTGTCTTATTCCATTGTCTACACCTGTGGAATAACGGTTAGCGCGTTTGGCCGGGAAACCAGGTGGCCCGGTCGGGGAAAGTTACCTGATTGAGATTTTGCCGGGGTTTTCCGTCAACCCAATATGAGCAAATGCTGGGTAACTTTCGGTGCTGGACCCCGGACTCATTTCACCGGCATTATCACCTTCATCTCATTCAGACGCTAAATAACCTAAGATATTGATAAAGCGTCGTAAAATAACCCACTAAAATTAATGATGGAGTTAAAACGCGTAATTGAGGTTCTTCTTCCCACCAAAGTCATCAGTACGCACTTTCCAACAATGTGGCCTCCGTGATCTCCAGATTTAAATCCGGCCGACTTTTGGTTGTGGGGTTTTACCTTAAAGATCGAATTTCTCTGACACATCCAACAACACTAATGCAACTGAAAGATGCCATCCCGCAAGAAATTGCCAATATTCCAAGACATTATCTACAAAATGCTGTGCATGGTGTCGCAGACAGAATGCTGTACGTTGAACAAGAGAACGGCAGACATCTTCCCAATGTCTTATAAATTCCGTTGTTTGCCCAACACTGTGATGTTTTTGTTTTTTCCCTATCTCAACTATTATAATATTTATAGCAGTTTAATGTTTGAACTGACTTTTAGAATATCCCATATTACACTTATCAGATTTCAGATATAGTATACAAATAAATATACGTTTACCAGGTGTTTCAGACCACTCTTGTCAGCCTTTTAAACTATGTGATACTGGTTCTTCATAAAAAAAATTGATGACCAAAACCTATGTAAAGAATTGATTGGTGGTAGTACAATTTCTCGTAACAAACCAGAAGTAGGGGTACCTGTGGTCGACCTCGAACTTTCAAATGAGAACATAGGTCATTGAAGGTGCCATTGGAAACTACTTTTAAAAAGAAACAGATTTTACTTAAACTTTTTTTTCTAACTTTTATTGTTTACTCACAAAGCAACAAAAATGGTATCTTCTGAGAAATGCTGTATGTTGTTTATGTACGTACACTCTTCATAGTAAGTGTTCAAAATGTACGCCACCCTGTGCTAAACAATGTTCTGATCACCTTCTAACATCCGTGACTGCACTTAAGCACAGTTGAGAGACCCACAGGCTTCTCTAATGCTTTGTTTCATGACTTCTCTAGTTGTTGGAAGCACCTGGTATGTTTTTTGTATTGTATACGTTGTATTAAAAGATCAGTATAATGTCTTTAACTGTTAGAAGTGCTTTTACGTAGTAATGATAAACTCGAAGTACATATTAGAGCGATGACAATTTACCTATCCTGAGTACCTAAAACAGCGTGACTAGAAAACAGTAAGGTGATTTTTTTAATTTCAACTCGTGATGTGTCGGTGCCCAACCATTTTCAATGCATAATTAACCCTGAAATAAGCAAGTAAAAAATACTTAATTCTTTTTCGAACAATTGACTGATGAGAACGTTGACATACCGTTTTCCAGCACGATCTCGTCATTGCCTCGGTTTCAAAAGTGGATAAGAAATTTGTATGCAGATACAGTTATTAAGGAGATGTACTCGTATGGCCGGTCCTTTGCCGTGATTTGATCCCCCGAGATTTATATTTGTGGGAAAGCTGAAGGACATTGTTTACAAAGCAACCTCCTCACGTAATTACTATAGAATTTCGATTAACCCGTTGTCACTCCTTGTAATTACATTGTAACATTAATTGATATTTTCTTTCTTTTATTTTTTGGCGTGCGTACGTTTTTGTTGGAGCTACAAGTAGGACAAACGTAACATTTTATGTACAACACAAAGTTCAAGGTGTCTATGACAGATGCTATATAGCCTACACCAAATCGTACGCGGCTCCCATCTGTCGAATGTTGCATAAATCTACTTACAAGAATCAATACAATAACCATATTAAACAATGAGTTCCGAATTGAAAAAAAAAAAAAACATTAGACGAGTTCATCTCATACGAGGAAGCAAAGATATACAGTACTCATAGTAGCGCAATAAATGGGATTTAAAAATCCCCAGTCACGTTTTGTGTATATTTACAGTATTGCGTTGACATTTTGCTGTATGTTAATATCCAATTTATTTTTCATTATCTGGTAGTGTCTTTTTTATGTGTTATTAAATTGCAATGAATTAAACTCTAAAATATGGTGGTGGTCTGTCTTTCTGACCTGTATTCCTATTCTATTATTGACATATTACATTAATGCACTATTTTCTATTCTTCCGTTGTCATATTTACTACAATTTGCACATTTTGTTGAATCCATGTGTATATTATTCATTATTTCTGTTATTAGCATTTTAATTAGTAGGGGATCGTCATCTTTTTTGCTTGTTAGTTGCTTTCAAAGTTAAAATGGATGTTTGTTGGAGTATCTGTGGGATTGAGTCAACTAAACATAATTGCTTTTAACGAGTAGGTATACCTTTTTGGTTTTTGTTTGATCGAAGACTGAACACTTATTTGTTGAGCCTTTGGTTAGATATCCAGTTTGATATACAGAGTGTTTCCGAGGTGGTGTTACAAACTTTCAGGGATGATGGCGAAGGGCACATGTATCAATTTGAGATAAGGAACCCTGGTCCGGAAATGGCCGAGTCGAAAGTTACAAGCAAAAATAGTTGTGTGGAAATGAAATAATTTTATTCCTCTGTACATCTTATTTATGTGAATTTATCTGTACATCTTACACTGACTTGTTTACGTTGTCTATTTACAGTATTCCATTCACTGCGCTGTCTGAGGGATGGGGACAGGAAACTGCACTAAAGCAATGGAGATAGCATAATGTGTAACGGACATGGTCAGTCTTGATATGCACGTGCATAGACAGCAGTGTATGTGTACAAGTTGCAATGTCCATTCTATCAGTCCTAGTGAAATGGAGGAGTACACGAGAGCGGAATAAGCAGACCTGATTGTCGAATACGGATGAGCTAATGGAAACAGTAGACATGCTCACAGATTGTATTGGGTACAAGTACCCACGTAGGAGACTTTCGGCCCATACCATCTTTCCATGAGTGTTCCAAAGGTTAATGGCAGGAGAACAATGGTACCAAATTAAAATTCTATTTCCACACAACTATTTTTGCTTATAACTTTCGACTCGGTCATTTCCGGATCATGGTTCCTCATCTAAAATTGATACATGTGCCCTTCGCCATCATCCCTGAAAAAATGTAACACCGCTTCGGAAACACTCCGTATAATCTGCAGTAACTATGTTTACCGACTCTAAAGTTGAAGTAGGCACTTATTTAATTTAGTTTATCTCTCTCCGTAAATGTAACGCTTTCAAGTTTGCTTCATGTTATGTTATGTTTCTGGGACAAATATGACCTAGTTCTGTTATAATTCTGCTAGCATTCGTTTGTAATCTCTTGAGAATACTTAGATTGAGCTTTACTGCTGCCGGGTATATTTGATATCCATACTATGTAGGTGAGCCATCAGCAAATTTGTACTCACGATGACATCACTGAACGCAAGCCGCAATACAGATGAGTCGAGGAATATGGAGCACTCCGTTCGGATCCCAGTGGCGGACTCTCAACACAAGCATCTGACGCTAACTACACATTAATTATTTATACAGAGTGTAAAAAATATATGTTACAAGGCTCGGTGATAGGTAGATGAGTACCATGTGATCATATTTTTAAAATAGACCCATATCCAGAAACGTCTTGTTAACGTGATGGGGTCTTTGAAATGTGGAAGAGGACGTAGGGATGACAAAAGCTAGGAAAGAAGTAAAAAGACAATTGATATACTGTAAGTAAACAGCATTGCAATCAACTACAAAAGATGCTCCAACTTCTATACATTTTCAGCATCGCCTGGTTATGTCATGTCGAACTCTTTGAATGATTCCCGGCATATCTCGGATGACTCCAGTTGATACTTGAATTCGTGCCACAAGATCTTATTGTGTCTCCACGGGAGTCTCTTACACAAGGGTTTTCATGTGTCTCCAGAAAAATAAAGTAAATGGTGTCAGATCAGGTGAGTGAGGGGGCCAGGCTATTGGCCCTCCACGTCCAATCCATCTGTTGCCAAAGGTGTTATTCAAGTGGTCACATACCTCATGATCGAAGTCTACTGGAGCGTCATCATGCTGGAACCACATCGCGGAGTCTAATGGTTTGTTTACCTAAAGTCATCCCCCTCTCGTTTCAGTGGCTCTAGCGCGTAAACAATGAGTCTCTGGACATAGGAGGAATTTCAGTTTTAATTGTCTCTTTTACTTCTTTCCTAGCTTTTCTGATCCATACTGCCTACGTCCTCCTCCACATTTCACAGACGCTAGCAATTAAACAAAGCGTTTCTGAACATGGGTTCATTAACAAAACATAATCACATGGTACCCATCTACCTACCACCGAGCCTTGTAACATATATATTTTTACACTTTGTAGATGAACAAATTATATTTTGTTTCACCTTAATTTTTACTACGCCATAACAAGCTAGGAAAATACGTCATAATTTGCCACTCTTAATACAACTCGTATATTTACGTCTGTTAGTTACCATCTTTGTTTAGATTTTACAAGTTTTGGTTCAGAAAGCAATTATTCGGAAATACACTGAGTTTAGAGCCAAACAGCGGTAGGTGACCTAAGATAGGACTGTAGATATTTTTCTATGGAGAGCATTTTAAATAAATCTAGGTCAGTCTGATGGGTTATACAATGGAAACATTTTATATCCTCACTTATTTCCAGCTCTCTTAAATAGCACGCTAGTCTACCTAGTAGACTTTTTTAAAGTCATGTTGCTTTATATTCAGAATCTTTCCTTCTATACATTTTCTTCATGCTTCCAATAACTTTTCTTCTGTTGTACTTCTTTAAGTGGAATGACATTGACCAAAATAATATGCTTATATGGAGAGACCCTTCGTAACTTCGCGGATGGAAATTACAAATTCTACTGTATGAATATGCTTTCAACTAAATCGTGTGAATAGACCACAAATTGATGCATCTTTTATTTTATTTCATGTTCAGCTAGCGTTCCTGTGTCCATTATCCTCCTTTGTGTTGTTCGTGGGGATAATTTCATACTGTTAAAAACATCAGATTATTCGGGACAAATAATGTTAGAACTTTACCTATTCAGACATGTTTTAATGAACTCTCTTTCATTATTGCACTTCAAAGATTTTCCGACTTCCAAAGAATTAACATAATTAGCATGAAGTTCTCTTTCACTCATATCTTGTTTCATCATATTTTAATACCGGAACTATTATTTGAATTTCGTTTTTTAAATGTTGTAATTTCTCCGCCCCGTCCAGCCGTACGAAAATAAAATTATTTTTATCCTTATTTTCTACTACACACATTTCAGTTTACAATTCAATTAGATATATTTATGCTTGCCTATGATTTCGTAATAATCATTATGGCATGTATCATAATGTCGCTCGATGTTTGATTTATAAATGTCTATTAGAATTTCAGAACACACGAGACATCTACATTGTCAGAATGTGCACAGCATTATTCCTACTATTCTCTCTTCAACACACGTTTCTGGACAGACGTAAAACAGATAACCCGTCACTGATAGATACATGTGTACTGGAGTTATAGGGAAGTTGGAAGTAGGGAGGGGGTGAAGCGAAGACAGTTTATTGCGCTGCCCCTGCGACATCACTATTGCTAATGATCACTGAGGCTCGAAAGTTGATGACCTAAAAATCACAGAAAAATGACCTTAAATTTCAGAATTTTAATAATAATAATAATAATAATAACTCCTTTTTACTTCAACTGACGTCATGGGCGCATGCTTCAATTCAAACGATCAAGTTCCCTGGTGAAAAATCTTAATCAAAAGCATTGAAGTCAAAATTTTCACTTTGCAGAACTTTCTCGATTTCACACATTGACTGGTATCCAATGTTGTTTTCCAATACCTTCCATTTTCTGCCTAACTTCTTGTCCAATTTTCCCTACACATTTTCGCAAATTGTTAACTCGCAAGTTCATACACTCTATGGAGAACAAGAGCCATGCATGTTATGTGAACCTTTCTGTGTAAAATGATTTAATTGCCGTGCCCGCTCTCACCATATATCTGGCTGTATCTGCATTTTCTTTAATTTCATACAATTTATAAAATAGTATAGCCTACTTCCATCTGTGGAAAATACAATGTCACCAAACTTGGTCACTAATTGTATCAAAAACGTTGTATATATTTTATTTCACTTTCGGGATCTGTACGTCTCCACTTGTGAGGTACAATAAAATGCTGATTGCGGGTACTGTGGCTGCAATATTTTGTTCTGTTGCGTTCAATGGTGGGAAGCACTTAACACACGTTATCAGGAGTTAAGGCTAATGCAACCATAAGGAAAATTCTTGCGTGACGCAATCAAATTGCGTAAGCAATCTGCAGTAGATTTCCGAATATGAACTAAGACAACGTAAAAAAAAAGTCCGTAAAAGCAGAAAAAGGCAAAAACTGCAACAAAAAGTAATGTTTCCTTAAAAATGACCAATATACAATAAATGATCGAAAAATGCAGGAAAATGAAAAATAAAAGTAGGCTATATTAGTTCATGTTGAAGTGAAACGAGCTTATATTGCATCCTGCATTGCCTGTGATGTCTCAGGGAAAAGATGATATCTATAAACTTCTAAGCCCTAGTGATCACTATTACATTTTTGCCGATGCCTGATGTTGGTTTTTCGTAATATATTAGTATTAATTTTTCATATATCCTTGCTTTGTATTTAAGGATTTTTAGTCTATTTCTCGCCTTGTATGTATGTATTGTGTGCGTATGGCTTTCGATTTCTTGGTATAAATTGTATCCTAGGTATTTGGTATGTTTTTTTTTACTCTACAGCTGATTGCTACTTCGTTTTATTTGTACAAAATTAATTGTTCGGAAGAAGCTTATTTCTTAATTTTTGAAGTTAAAGGTGAGTTTGTAGTTCATTATAAATCTATTTTCTTTGCGTTTTCATTTAAGTTCTATTCTAAATAATTTTTGTTTATGTCTGAGTCGCTATTCACTTTTATAATATTTTCACTATTATGTGTAAAAATGTTAAATCGTCTATATTGATTTTTATGTAAATTTTTGTCAGGAAATTACCATTTTAGGACATAAATTCTAAGTTCACTGGTGAAATTGTATGGACTTAAGTGTGATTACTGCATATTTTCTAGAATCCAACCAAACGAGCAAGTGTAGTGGTCGTTATTCAGACATTTTAAGATCACTATATCTTCATTCTCCTCGCATGCAAATGGGTCACCAATAGTTTGAAGCTGGATTGTTGTTTATTTCATCAGACAGATGAAATGCGCCGCACTAAATGCATCGGTAGACCGCATGTTACTCGAAAACCGTTTGTTGTGTGTTCCTCCTCTATGCGGTTTTTATGTGGCTGGCAAAATACATAACTGACTAAGCCTAAAAACGGGTGCCCAAACGCAAATGTGCTCTGCTCATCCATTTTACATATGATGCAGTTAATTTATTTATAATTGTTGTTGCATGATACAGTATGTCTTCTGTCAGAGTATATCAATGCAACTTATTTCAATTCTTAGCCAAAACCTATAATAAATACATGATCTCCAAGATACCACCCACAGTAGACCAGGTCGGAACTTACCTTGAAAGTTGTTCACTAAATGCTACAGAGAAACCTTAATAGTTCAATTGGCAAAGCGAAGGCTTATAACTAGGGACCGGATTTTTAGATTTTTAAAAAGACCATTTTAGGTTTTTAGAATATTTGAAATAGGTTTTTTTAGCTTGTATGTCCAACCTGCGAAAGAGGTCGCAAAATCTTCCCTGTCGTTAAAAATGCATCCTTACAGTTATTCTTAAAAAATAAATATATATTTATTAAGGCAACATGAACCACGAAACTGACCTTTTCAAGAACCAAACTATTAATCAAAATTTATAAGATTCGAAATTGTTGCTCCTTCCCCTTTAACATTATTTGTGGTTTGAATAAATTATTGTAACAATTAATATTTTATCTAATATAATTTGCCTTGATATAAATACATAAATTTCAGTTTTCAATAGATGAAAGGTACAGTACACATATAACTTTTGAATTAAATTTGTTCAAACTTGATCAAGAATTATTTTAAAAGTAACAAACGAACAAAACAACATTATTTACTGATACTGTTACTGGTTGCAATATACGTATGACCAAATGCTTTTCAAGACTCTCGACTGAGAATTTTTTTCTGTTGTCTCTCAAAATACACTTGAAAGACGAAAAGGTTCTTTTCACAGCACATGATGTCATAAGCGCAAATTTCATCGCTGCCACCGCAGCAGGTACCTACAGTAACGACAATTGAAGCTTTCCCCCTGGAAAATGGAACACACATTTTTCATTTTTTCAAAGCCTGGATTCCTCTGCAACACTTTCTTCAGTTTTAATGTGATGCCTTCACCCACGAGTCCTGGTAACTGTTTCTGTAGAAGCGAGTTAATGACACCAATTGCATCTTTCAATTGTAGCGACGAAGATTTGAAGTACTCGATATATTTTGGAAGATCACTGAAATGTGCCTTGAGGAAAGCAAGGGAGCCATAGATGTTGTCACTGCTAAGTACAGATTTTGCCTTAGGGATTGAGGCAACCTCCTTCACGTCGAGTGTGTCCTTTCCTCTCTCTCTCTCGAAATGTATTGATATTTCTCTCAAAATAAGAAATAAATCAATATATAACGCAGAAAATACAGGATAACGCTTATCAACAATGATTTAGGTTTTTTAGGTAGTAAGGTCCAATTTAGGTTTCTTTTTAGGTTCAACAGAATTCACATATATGACTCCCATGATCATGATTCGAAAAAGTATTGAAGAAATTAGGAGTTCAGAAGCATCTCCTCATCAATCGTCGTATGATGACGCAGAATTTCTGCACGGAAATATCATATGTACTTCGTTACATCGTAATAATATATGATATGCGAAAATGACGCAGAATTTCTGCACGGAAATATCATATGTACTTCGTTACATCGTAATAATATATGATATGCGAAAATGACGCAGAATTTCTGCACGGAAATATCATATGTACTTCGTTACATCGTAATAATATATGATATGCGAAAAATAATCACTTAGTGATTTAAGACGTCCCTGCCACTTAGTCACTCATAACGAGTGCACCTCTGCACATGTACGGACATTGTGCCACTGTGTTACATCTATGACGCAGTGCATGAGGGTAGGCCACTAGAGGGAACCCAAGAGGTGGAACTGAGATTCAATCCGACATCGGGATGGGAATCCGTTGTGGCTTAGTGAATAGAGCTTCAGCACTATAGCTGAAAACCCGGGGTCAAATCCCGGTGCCGAAGAGAATTTTTGTCTGTTCCACTCATCCATCATCATATTATGACGCAGAATTTCTGCACGGAAATATCATATGTACTTCGATACATCGTAATAATATATAAAGAAAAAAATGGGTAAAAACTATAAGTCCGGTCACTACTTATGACGCTACGAGTCTGAGTTTTGTTGGATTAATATTTTTTGTGGATAAAGCCAAGGTTGTGAGGGGTTTCTCGGGGTTATCTCCTTTCCTTCTCTTCATTCCACCAACAGTCTTCACACTTCCACTTCCATTATTAATTTAGTTTTGAATAACAAAACACCACTTGTATTTGTGCGGCGCAGAATCAGCCGCCTACCGTTGTGGATGTTTCTCGCTGGTATGTGGCAGTGGCGGTGGATTCTAGACGAGTCATAGATCTACAGAAAGAATCCAAACCCTCCTTGAACCCCCTTGATGAGGGTACGACTCATTTCGATCCTTGAGATACGGAAGATCAACACCAAATAGAAATTAAACTTTATGGCGAGAGAGAAATGCTTAGTGCGGCGGATAATGGAGTTGTCTTAGACGCGCAGCATTTTCCTGTTCGGTGTTCAGTTTTGACATGGTGAAAAAGCACGGCTATGTAAATGTCCATTTAATGTTGATTCATAGCTTTTAGCTGTGCTTTTCACTGTGTTGAAACTGAATAGCGTTGAAGAGATTGTCTTGAAACGGAAGGAAGACAAGTTTAACTTAACTTCAGGTAGGCTATATGTTATCTCATAGTGTTACCAACATCATAATATCTAAAATTCATTATTTTGGTATATGTTTTAAACGAAATTGACAGGAACGTTTGAACCACTCTGTATTTAAAAGAATGGGAATATTATTTTACACTTTTTTAATTTTCCGTAGGCTCACACTCAATAATAACTTAATACATAAATTACTAAATATTCCAAATCCTTACTAAACACTTGTATATGGTTTGATGGGGGTAATTTTATGGTGTTAGTAAGACTTCGGTTGCAGAATGGTAAACCAGATACAATATGTTCATGATAAGTGAAGTGCGATACATATAGGCCTACGTGTGGTTATAACGTGTCTAATCGTCTTTGGAACACAGAACCAGTAGTGGTATGCATTGCACTGCACTGTTAGGCTTATTTTTACTCCCCTTATTCAGAATTTTATGACTCTCATTTAAACCTGAACATATGGAAAAACTATTTTGGGCAACTACTAAATGTACATAGGCCAAATAGAAATGATCGGGACGAAATTGAAATACAAACTGCTGAGCCATTTATACCCGAACCCACACTTTCTGAAGTCGAAATTGCGATAGAAAATCTGAAAAATTACAAGTCTCCAGGTATCGATAAAATTCCAGCAGAATTAATACAAGAGAGTGGAAGTGCATTATCTAACGAAATTTATAAGCTTGCACTTGCTATTTGCGAAAAGGAATTTGTACCAGAACAATGGAAGGAGTCCATAACTGTTCCTATTTTTAAGAAGGGGGAAAAGACTAACTGTAGTGACTTTCGAGGAATATCTCTTTTGTTGACGTACAACATTTTGTCAAATATTCTTTTGAGAAGATTAACTCCATATGTAGATGAAATTATTGAGGATCCTCAGTGCGGTTTTAGGCCTAATAGATCGCCTATTGATCAGATTTTTGTATATTCGACAGATATTGGAGAAACAAATGTGAGTATAAGTGTACAGTATACAACACAGAACTGCACGCATTGTATTCTTCGCCTGACATAATTAGGAACATTAAATCCAGATATTTGAGAGGGACAGAGCATGTATCACGTATGGGCGAATGCAGAAATATATATAGTGAGTTAGTTGGATGGTCGGAGGGGAAAAGACCTTTGTGGAGGCCAAGGCGTAGATGGGAAGATAATATTAAAATTGATTTGAAGAAGGTGGGATACGATGATAGAGACTGGATTAATCTTGCACAGGATAAGGACCGATGGCGGGCTTATGTGAGGGTGGCAATGAACCTCCGGGTTCCTTAAAAGCCGTAAGTAAGTAAATATATAAGTATGGTATTTCATATTAATTAGTGTCTTCTGGAAACTGGAAACGAAATTAGTTAATCAATTACGTATATTCCGTTTTGACTTTTGATGCAGAATCGAGGGAAAATGCTACAAAAGCGAGACAACTTTTCGTACCATTCGAGAGAAAAGTTTAAGGAAAATTAAGATAAAACCTCAGTCGCAGAAGTAAAGGAGATAGCATAAGAGAAGAATATATCACTATACATTTTCTTGTTCAGTGAAAGTACGAAGACTTCAATGGGTCCCCAATATACATAGAAAGAATGTAGGATAGCGCAGGGAAATTGTGAAGAATTCCTTTTGAAAGGAGAAGGTACGGTATCGAAAAACAACCCCAAAACTTCTGAATGAAATCTGAGTCTCATCATCTTAGTCTTCAGTAGTTTGAAGTGGAGGAACAGGCTACAGTTTATACAAATTGAATATATAAGGAAATTGAAATATGAAATATTAAATTAGACGTCAAGAGACGTCAGATTAGGATGTCTAATATCATGTGCATTGTATTTTATTTAATGAAGCGAACCGGCAAAAAACGACAGAATATTTTAGAGAAAAATATTAAATAAAGTTGGTATGAAACTACAGAGTGAGTAAAAGGTATGGAACAGCTTGTAACTTAATTATTTCTAATTTTATGAAGAAACTATTTCTACAAAAGTTGTAGGATATCAAAGAAGGAATATTTTGAACATGTTTTCAAATACTATGATTTTAATTTATGAAGAGTGTGCCAATAACTCTGTTTTTTTAATGTACTTATTTCCCCATTTTTGGATTCTTCAGGACTCGGTAGGTACAAAATAATATTTTTTTGCCATTTATAAATTATTGTTTGTAAAAATCACCTCTTTTGATGATAATGTACATATGTATGCTGAACAAAGGGAAATTTTAACGCTTCAGTACATCAATTAGAGGAGGCTTTTGATTAAACAATTACTGACAAAAACTAATGGAAACAAGTGAATGAAGCTAACAGAAAACAAGAATTACAATTTAATATTATTTAAATTTATAATTTAAAAAAGACACATTGTAGGATATGCACATTCAAATTTAACGCCAATAGTAATACAATATCATGGATTTTAAAGCAAGAAAACCCATTAAAACCAAAATTAGCATTATTGTGTTGTATCACGTGTTGATTTCAGTTAGCAAAAGTCGCTCAAAATTGTTCCATTTACTCCCAAACAATGCATAAATCTGTCTTTGAAATTGTGTAATGTTCTCAGAAATGCTGTTCAACTGATCTGCTGAGATACACACCTCTTCTTGGGTCCTCCTCCTAACACTATAGCCGATCATCATTAGTATTTCAATTCGTTGTCTTTCTGTAAGATTTGCCATGGTTAATTACTTTCGAGAAGATATTGGAATGAAATACAGTAACAGTTGTTATTCAATTGTTTTTATTAGCTTCATTCACTTGTTTCTACTAGCTTTCGTCTGCAGTTGTTTAAACCAAAGCCTCCTCAAATTGATGCACTGAAGCATTAAATTTCCCTTGTTCAGTATACATACATTGTCATCAAAACCGGTAATTTTTACAACACAATATTTTATAAATGGCAAAAAAATATGATTTTATACGTACCGAGACCTGAAGAATCCAAAAATGGGGAAATAAGTACATGATGCCATTTAAAAAACAGACTCCTTGGCACACCCCTTATAAATGAAACGCACAGTATTTGAAAACATACACAAAATATTCCTTCTTTGATACCCTACAACTTTTGTACAGGGACATCATTTTATTTTTACTTCAATTTTTATTGTACCTGAGTTTTTGAATGTACTTCACTCCCATCCCTTCTACTAATGAAGTTCAACCGTCCTCCATACAGAACCAAGACCGCATATACAGTCATAGTATCCTTACGGTCATGGTAAACAGTACGTTCCAAAAATATGTTCGCGTTTTCCAGTGACGAAAGAGCTTTCAATATTGAATCATTTTAGCACAGGTACTGTCGTCCATTTGCCTACGTCGTATCCCGGTTTCTGTCATCAGATTTTATTCGCCAGCTAGTGGCTGGGCTGTCTTAGCTCCTTTCTCAGAACATTAATTTCTGTTAGGAATTGGAAGTCTACGTAACATTATACAACTGTTTAAAATAACTTAAATAAAAGGGCCTTGTTAAGTAATTAACTGCCACGTGATTTCCTACCTTTCTACGACCCTGCGACATAACCACTTGGACGGACAGTAGATAGTATGTCTGAGTAATTTTATCTTTTCGGATCGGGCAGAAGTGAAGATTGAATTTACAGTACTTAAGGTACCCTTTTATAGAGTAGGTACGGAATTATTTCAACATGAGTTATTAGTACGAAGAACGAAACTGGTAATTGGGATTACGTACAATAGTCTATAGTGCGATAATATGCACATTATAACTAAAACCTGTATCGAAATGAACGGCCACCATTTTAAAAAATGTGTTTAAATATTGATATTATGATTATTTTTCAATTTAACTTTATTCTCTATATTGTATGCTAATGTGCTGTAGAGAGTATAATATATATCGCATAATGAATACGTCCACATGGACAGCTCAGTTCGTGAGTAAAAACACTCATTGTTAATACTGTACTGTATTTTGATTAAACAAAAACCTAATGAAAATGATCAAACTCAAAAGCGCAATATTTCCTAGTTTACTGTACGTAAATGGATGAACTACTTTTCTTCCCTCCTATACCTAGTAAAGTGATTTGTTTGTATATTACGCCAGTATCATCGAACTCCAGTCGTGGAAGCGGGTAGCAAACGTCGTTGATCCAGAGGTATAGGCAAGTTAATATTAAAAATATTAGTAAAAAGAAAATGATGTCCCTGTATAAATAGTTTCTTCATAAACTTAGAAATAAGAAAGCTATAAACATTGTTCCATACTGTTTACTCATCCTGTATACTGATTTCTGTTAGCAGACGACCCAATGTTAATTGAACTCAGAAACTGAACTGCAGATTGAGGTATACAGTATATGGATACTTATTGAAGACTATAATGCTTAGCATATTGCCTCGCACGTCGCGAAGTGGTTAACTCTGTACCTTCCACTGTGGTGACCCGGGTTCGATCCCCGCATAGGTCGCGAAGGAATTTGTGGACAAAGCGGGAGTGAGGGTTTTTTCGGAGTTTTTCTGTTCCCGTCACGATTATCATCATTATTCCAGCATAATCATTCAAATGCTGTTTGGGAAGAGTTACCTGGTTGAAGTGTTTTTGCAGGGTCTTCCCTCAACACATTAAGAGCAGATGCTAGGTGGCTTTTGGCGTTGGGCCCTGGACACATTTCGCTGGCATTATCACCTTCATTTCACTCAGACACTAGATAACTATCCCAGTTGATGAAGAATCATAAAATAAACCAAATAAAAAAACCACCATACACCACAGTCACCCTCATTCCCTCTGCGAGGTCCCCAGCTAGGCCTCCAGAACAAAAAATGACTGAAGTTGTAACGTTAGTGTTTTATAAAGATTATTATTATTATTATAATCTTAGCATATAAATTAATGACTGTAATTGTTATAACACAGATGTAGTACATGATGGGACTCTTTTCAAAGAGAAATGAAATAGTTCCTAATTCTGAAGTAATTAATTTGATCCACAGCACGACCAAAGTCTTTGGTTGCGATGGTTCTTATTTAAGTATGTAGATATGGAGAAAAAACTACTAAATAACACATCTGAAAAATAGAAAATACTTCAAAGTAAACCTTTCAAAGAAACTTAAACTTTATAAATCTAAGAGATTCCCTTATTAATACATAGTACAATGATTTGCGCATTGACACAAATAAACAAGAAACAAAAATTCAGACTATCGATGTACACATATACGAGTAGGTAGGATAGCTTCATCTGACCACAGAAGTGTACAATATATCTCAGGAAGAAACTGAGAATATTTATTTTAACATGAACGAGAAATGGAGGACAACAGTAATATGTGGTTCCTGTTCATAGAGGTAATAGAATATGATCGTATTCAGATATTTATTGTATTATAAACCGAGTGAAATAAGAAATTTAATTAGAGTTACATTAGTTTTCCGCTTTTGAAACTAGGCAACAGGAATTTTATGGACGATAAGGAGAGTGTGGGATAGAGATTAGCGTGTGTAGTAGATATGAATAAAATTAACTGCCGCTCTCGCTCGCTGTGTTCGTTGCATTTGTCTTACGAGTCTCGTCTCGGCATTGTCATGCACTTCGAGTCCCGCTCATCATTCTCGAAACAGAATTTGGTCGGCGCGGAAAGATTTTGTAACTTTGAATAACATACATCATTGAAATAAATAACATTATGAATGTTTAAATGAGACAAAAAGACAAAACATAACAATATCTTAGTTATAAAAATGTTCTGGTTCTATTATATGATATTACCTATGGTCATATAAATAGAAAAAAAATCTCAAATAAATTTGTATTTCTAAGAAGCATAAAACATAACGTTAATATCTTTTTTACTTAAGATTGCAGACTTGATCTCAAACATATGAAAAGAAAATTCCTAGCCCTTTAATAACGGTCTAGTAATTAAATAAAAATTGGGGAACGAATTATTATACACTGAAAGGTTCAAATAGGCTACTTGATTGTTTATACATATATAACAGTTGCCAAAGTAGATAAAAATTCAGTCAGGTATAAACAACTGTGGTTATTCAAGACTGCTTGACGTTCGGGACTTCGGAAGTGATCAATCTCGACGTTTCGAAACACTCACACGGAGCCTTTACGTCAACGACGAGATTTATACAACATTGTCGTGTGGGTTTTCGGTTTTGCGGGAGCTGTTAGTCTTGCTTTCTCGATCATTGTTCATCTCTAGTGTGCAGCATTGACACGTGGAATGAGAGCTGAATAAATCACTTGTTATTAGGGGCCTGCTTATTTGGTAAGGACGATACACGCGAAAACATTCCAAGTGTTATTTTTCCATAGATCCATTCAAACTTTCAGATCCTTACATGTAGATCTATCATAATTCATAATTAAGCGAAGTAAAGTCGCGAAATATCACGCACGACATTTGTTGGTTTGCAGGAAATATGTCGGTTGCCGCGATGTAAGAACTCTTTATCACGAAAATTATTAAATAGACCACAAAAATGTGATTTGGTGCAGTTATAGTTTTTATTCCTCTTTCTTACCGCCTCATTTGATGATCTGTTTTAAACTTCCATTCAGAAATGCTTGCATTTTGCGGTCAGCTATTATAGACTACTTAATATTTCCGCCGCTTGGTTGTGTTCATATCGCTTGGCTTTCCTGTGTTCATTACCTATTCTCATTTTAAATTCTGTATAGGTAGACATACACAAAAATACTTGCCGATTGTCACACGATCCTTTGTGCTAGATGTGTATTTTTGGGATGTATTTGAATTCTGAGAGTATTGTGTTGTGTTTATTATGTGTGTAAAGTGTTCAAATAGGCATCATAAATAAAAATTGCTAATGAGAAATATTCGTTAAAATGACTATTTCAAGAAATACTCTACGTAACGTAAGCATTTATAGCACCGATATCTGGTATATTATTTCATAAAACAATCAGACCCCTGCCGATGATTTTATAGTATAATGTCACTATGTGCTTGCTAAAAGGCCTGTGCGGCAAAACTCACCTTGTCTAGACCACATCAGTCTTGTCTCGTTACATTATTTAATTTAATACCGTTATTAATGTAGTTGTCACCCAAATGCTACGCAGTTTTCTCATGTTAAACATACCTTCCACAACAAACTTTGAATTTTGCGTCATTATATAACAACACAGCATCAAATAACACTACTTTGCCCCGTTTTCTGTTGTTTCAAAGACTGAGAACAAATATAGGAAGAGTGTGTGAGATTATTAAAAATTATGAAATTTTGAGTCATTAAAAATCATTATAATGTATTTTATACTCTTTTCTTATGTTTGAAGTACCTTATCAATAGGGACCGGATTTTTATGTAATATCAAGTTATGAAATATGTACATATTTATTTAAGAAAAATAAGCTGATTATGTACCAAAATATGTAAAATCATTAAAATATTTAATATCAATATCTGGCAGGTATAGGATACAGTTGTGATTTCATAGAGCACCCGAATTTTTACCGCACACTTGACACATTACTATTTTTCCATCTGTAGTGAAAGCTTCGTCCATCGCAGTCCATGATTTAATTTTTGTCGTTAGGGTTGAAGATACAGGGGTAATTTTAGTTAGGTAAAAGCAGTGGATAAACTCACTTACTACACTTTATAATCTAAGTACTAAAGCTAGAGAACTGAGAGTGAAATGAATGACACAACAGAACTGCAAGCACTGTTTCGCTTTACTGGATTAGGAGAAAATAGGAGATGTGGGACACATGCATTTTAGCTGCTCCCTGTAAGAAACAAAGTACCAACTAAAACCTCAAACTATAGGCATTTACAAACTGTTGTTTGAAAATTCACATTCCTATCTCATTCAGAAAGGTAGGAATATTCCAGCCGAGAACCATATTTCCTAATTGCTCGGAAAATTCCATTTCCGTATACTTACTTACTTACTTACTTACAAATGGCTTTTAAGGAACCCGAAGGTTCATTGCCGCCCTCACATAAGCCCGCCATCGGTCCCTATCCTGTGCAAGATTAAGCCAGTCTCTATCATCATACCCCACCTCCCTCAAATCCATTTTAATATTATCCTCCCATCTACGTCTCGGCCTCCCTAAAGGTCTTTTTCCCTCCGGTCTCCTAACTAACACTCTATATGCATTTCTGGATTCGCCCATACGTGCTACATGCCCTGCCCATCTCAAACGTCTGGATTTCAAGTTCCTAATTATGTCAGGTGAAGAATACAATGCGTGCAGTTCTGTGTTGTGTAACTTTCTCCATTCTCCTGTAACTTCATCCCGCTTAGCCCCAAATATTTTCCTAAGCACCTTATTCTCAAACACCCTTAACCTATGTTCCTCTCTCAGAGTGAGAGTCCAAGTTTCACAGCCATATAGAAGAACCGGTAATATAACTGTTTTATAAATTCTAACTTTCAGATTTTTGGACAGCAGACTGGATGATAAGAGCTTCTCAACCGAATAATAACACGCATTTCCCATATTTATTCTGCGTTTAATTTCCTCCCGAGTGTCATTTACATTTGTTACTGTTGCTCCAAGATATTTGAATTTTTCCACCTCTTCGAAGGATAAATCTCCAATATTTATATTTCCATTTCGTACAATATTCCCGTCACGAGACATAATCATATACTTTGTCTTTTCGGGATTTACTTCCAAACCGATCGCTTTACTTGCTTCAAGTAAAATTTCCGTGTTTTCCCTAACCGTTTGTGTATTTTCTCCTAACATATTCACGTCATCTGCATAGACAAGAAGCTGATGTAGCCCGTTCAATTCCAAACCCTGCCTGTTATCCTGAACTTTCCTAATGGCATATTCTAAAGCGAAGTTAAAAAGTAAAGGTGATAGTGCATCTCCCTGCTTTAGCCCGCAGTGAATTGGAAAAGGATCAGATAGAAACTGACCTATACGGACTCTGCTGTATGTTTCATTGAGACACATTTTAATTAATCGAACTAGTTTCTTGGGAATACCAAATTCAATAAGAATATCATATAATACTTCCCTCTTAACCGAGTCATATGCCTTTTTGAAATCTATGAATAACTGATGTACTGTACCCTTATACTCCCATTTTTTCTCCATTATCTGCCGAATACAAAAAATCTGATCAATAGTCGATCTATTACGCCGAAAACCGCACTGATGATCCCCAATAATTTCATCTACGTACGGAGTTAATCTCCTCAAAAGAATATTGGACAAAATTTTGTACGACGTCAACAAAAGTGATATTCCTCGAAAGTTACCACAGTTGGTTTTGTCCCCCTTTTTAAAAATAGGTACAATTATGGACTCCTTCCATTGTTCTGGTACAATTTCCTTTTCCCAAATAGCAAGTACAAGTTTATAAATTTCGCTATATAATGCACTTCCACCCTCTTGTATTAATTCTGCTGGAATTTGATCGATACCTGGAGACTTGTACTTTTTCAGATTTTCTATCGCAATTTCGACTTCTGAAATCGTGGGTTCGGGTATAAATGGCTCAGCAGTTTGTATTTCAATATCATCCCGATCATTTCTATTTGGCCTATGTACATTTAGTAGTTGCGCAAAATAGTTTTTCCATCTGTTTAGGATTGATGAAGAGTCTGCAAGCAAGTCACCATTCTCATCCTTGATCACGTTTACCCTTGACTGATATCCGTTCTTAAATTCCTTTATACCCTTATATAAATCTCGAATGTTTTTATTCTTACTATTTGTTTCTACCTCATTCAGTTTTTCCTTCAAGTAACCTCTCTTTTTATTCCTAAGTGTACGACTTGCTTCCCGTCTTTCATTGAAATAATTATCTCTATTCTCCTCAACTGGATCCTGTAAGAATTTCAATTTTGCCTGTTTCCTTCTTTCTACTACCATGCAACAATCTTCATCAAACCACGGTTTCTTTTTCTTAGTTTCATAATAACCTATGCTCTGCTCAGCTGCAATTTTGATACTATCTCTGATATTTTCCCACACGCTATTAACATCTAATTCTTTCTCAACTTCGTCGGAACTTTCTAAAGTGGCAAACCTATTCGAAATTTCGACCTGATAATTTTGCTTAGCTTCCTCGACCTTTAATTTCAAAATATTGAATTTAGTAATATTAACTTGTTGCTCTACTCGCTTGGCTACTGATAATCTTTCTCTTAATTCTCCAATCACCAAATAATGGTCAGAATTACAGTCTGCACCTCTGAAAGTTCGAATATCTACTATACTAGTATGTCTCCGTTTATCTATCAAGATGTGATCTATTTGGTTGTGTGTCAATCCATCTGGAGAAGTCCAAGTATATTTATGTATATCCTTATGGGGGAATGTTGTACTTTTGACAATTAAATTTTTCGATGTGGCAAAGTTGACTAATCTAACTCCATTGTCACTACTAATTGCGTGTAGGCTCTCTTTTCCAATAGTTGGTCTAAAAATATCCTCCCGTCCTACTTTAGCGTTGAAATCCCCCAATAAAATTTTCATATTCCATTTCCGTATAGATCTACTAAATTTAAAGTAAATAGATAAATAAAATGAGATATGATATGATATGATATGATATGATATGATATGATATGATATGATATGATATGATATGATATGATATGATATGATATGATATGATATGATATGATATGATATGATATGATATGATATGATATGATATGATATGTTATGTGATGTGATGTGATGTGATGTGATGTGATGTGATGTGATGTGATGTGTGATGTGATGTGATGTGATGTGATGTGATGTGATGTGATGTGATATATATGATGTGTTATGGTATGATATGATATATGGTATGATATGATATGTTATGATATGATATGATATGATATGATATGATATGATATGATATGATATGATATGATATGATATGATATATGATATGATATGATATATGATATGATATGATATGATCAAATTATGGTTTAGTTAACGACGCTCGCAACTGCCAAAGTTATATCAGCGTCGCCATTGTACCGGAATTTTGTCCTGCAGGAGTTATTGTACATGGCAGTAAATCTAGCGATATAAGCCTGCCGCATTTAAGCACACTTAAATGCCATCGACCTGGGCCGCACTCGAACCCTCAATATCGAGCACAGAAGATCAGCGTTATACCGACTGCACTACCCAGGTCGACTACGATACGATATGATACGATCTGCGGCATGGCATGACATTCCATATATATGATTCATATGAAATGACTATAGTTTTAAATTTAACATTTTAAATGTTAATTTTAGTCTTTTGTGGTGTTTATGATTTTCAAATAATATAACTCTTCGTAGGAAATTGACAGAAAATAGGAAAATAAGGATAATGCTTTATAGTACATAAAGTGCATAGCCTATAAATGTAAACTACAACAGTCTAGTCCACACCTGTAGAGCAACGGTTAGCGCATCTGACCGCGAAACCAGATGGCCCGGGTTCGATTCCCGGTTGGGGCAAGTTACCTGGCTGGACCCCGGACTCTTTAACCGGCATTATCACCTTCATCTAATTCAGATGTTGATAAAGCGTCGCAAAATAACCTATTTAAAGAAAAAACAACAGTCTAATCTCACGGTGAAAACATTGAAACTTAACATTCCACATGTTCCAATTGCATTTTCTTTTATTTGTGATTGTTTACTTGTCACAAACAAATTATTCTCATGGAAAAATCAACATAAGCACTATTTCTTGTGACCCATATGCACTTCTGGGCTCGAGAATCAGGAGAAAAGGACTTAATTTCAGCGCCATCAAAATTTGAGCACAGTCAACGTGAATTTCCGAGTACAGTGAATCTAGAAATTGGAAGCTGATTCTTCTACATAAAAATAACAGATTTATGAAAAATAACTCCCCTTTAATTCCACATGTACTTCGAAACATTTAAAAGGAGATGCATCAATTTTTGTGTTTTTGTTCAAAATTCTAAAGTACTAAATCATTGATGTATAACTCGACAGAAACAAAAATACTAAGATGCATACGTATTGGAACTATTTCGCATTTATCGTTAAAACTAAAAATCATATGTTATATGATAAAATAGCCTATATATAACTTATGGTACCTCGTGATGTGATATATGTGGTATATGATATGGTATATTTGCGGTATGTGATATGTTGATGTTATACGAATATATGATATGATCTGAATGTGAAGAGTGATACACATATATGATATTCATTCATAGATTTCTGCCAAAGAGCAAATCTTTCACTGCAGTCCACACCTGTGGAGTAACGGTTAGCGCGTCTAGCAGCGAAACCAAGTGGCCCGGGTTCGATTCCCGGTCGGGGCAAGTTACCTGGTTGAGGTTTTTTCCGGGGTTTTCCCTCAACCCAATATGAGCAAATGCTGGGTAACATTCGGTGTTGGACCCCGGACTCATTTCACCGGCATTATCACCTTCATCTCAGTCAGACGCTAAATAACCTAAGTTGTTGATAAAGCGTCGTAAAATAACCCACTAAATAATAAATAATCTTTCACTGCAAACCCAGCATTCTCCAATTTTTCCTTTTTACTGCCTTTTTGTCTCCACATATGATCCATATATCTTAATGTCGTCTATCATCTGATTTCTTCTTCTGCCACGAACTTTCTTCCCTTTCACCATTTCTTCCAGAACATCCTTAAGTAGACAATTTCTTTTCAGCCATTGACTCAACAAATTTCTTTTTCTTCTACTGGTCAGTTTCAGCATCAATAGTCCTTAACAAATTCTTTCCAACTTAGCTTCATTTCTAATACCGTCTGTCCATTCTTCTCCATATTCACATTTCAAATGCTTGTAGTCGTTTCTCTTCAATTCGTCGTAATGTCCATGTTTCTGCTCTTACAATGCCACACTCCACACAAAGTACTTCAGTGATCTCGTCCTTAGTTCTTTTCCCAGAGGTCCGCAGAAGATGCTCCTTTTTTTGTTCAATTGCTATTCTACTTTTGACTTCTTGGCAGCAGCTCATGTTACTGCTTATATTAGAGCTCAAGTATTTAAAGCTGTCTACTTTTTCTGCTGCCTCATTTAGAATTTACTTTCTTTATTTTTCTTCTGACAACCATGGTCTTCGTCTTGTTTCCAGTTATTTTCATTCCATAATCCTCACAACTGTCAATTAGCTCCTGTAGCATATACATTAGTATCATCTCTTCTTCTGCTAACAACGCCATATCAACGGCAAATCTTATTCTTCTTTCTCCTATTATCTCCCCTCCCATCTTCTGAAACAGTTCTTCACTAATTCCTCCAAGAAGATGTTGATCAGGGTAGGTGATAAAGAGCAATATGCGATATATTTGCATGATATATGACACACTGTCCTAATCTCAATATTTTCAAAGTTACATTAATTTGAAGTTGTTTGTGAAATTCCTTTTTCTTTAGTTTTGCGGATAAAAAATAATATTACAAATAGAGAATGAACTATTCAGAAGTAGAATTTCTTTAATTGGCTAGTGTTCTGACGCTAAAAATGTGTTGTTAATTGCTTTGTGCAGATTTTATTTTTCAGTTTTTAACTAAAAATTACATCATTCTTACGCACATATCACAAAAATTGTTAAAAATCATGCGACTTTAGGAAGTTGATTCTTTACAGTTTAATTATGCATTCTAATGTACAGTCTTAATGAATTTACAAGAGTGGCGTGATTTGTAATAAATGTTGTGATAAATGCGTGAGAAAATGTAATTTTGTAGTTAAAAATTGAAAAAAAAAAAAACTGTACGAAGGAACTATGGAATTCACAACACATTTTTAGCTTCAGAACACTAGTTAATTAAAGAAATGTTACTCTTGAATAGTTCATTCTTTATCTGTAATATTCTTTTACGCTTAAAACTCAAGAATAATGTTATTTCACAAACAAATTCAAATTAGTGTAATTCAGAAAATACGGACATTAGGACAAATGTTTATATGAATTTTTTTGCCCAGAATGCCTTCGGAAATGAGTTCCGTAAGGGACGGTAAATCCTCGTGAATCACACTGTATATTAATTCTACTGTTACAATTTACAAGTTTTATGTCCTATGAACAAAACCCATTTTTACATTTCTACAGATGGACTGGCTCTCCACTACGTCTTTGAACTCTCCTAATAGGTCATTAAAAGTTAAAATCTGTAGTACGAGTATGAAGCTTTGAATTATTCTTAATCAACTCAACATTGAAAATATTTGGATTAGATCACTGAATACTCCACGGTGTATTATCATCAGAATATATTGGATTCAAGTCCATTGCGATTCTGTACAACCATGTCTTCATCAGATTAAGGATTATTATGGTTCTTTATGCAGGGTGCAGCCGTAATTGTTTATTTCCTATCTTACACTATTTTGATCAAACTGTCTCAATTTTTTCCTTGCATATTTTTGTGTTTATCCCATTTAAGACGTTATAACGGGTGGTGAATCGACAGACGTGCCATACACATTAGAATATAACATGTTTTTATTGAAATAATACATAATATAATTGTAATATTGTAAAATTCCTTTGCAGAAAGAAAAGTTGCATTTGTTCGGATCAAATTTCTACACATTTAAAGCACAAAACTAAAATTCTTTCAATCATTTATTAGCATAATACACTGTTCTCTTAAATTGACTGAGCGTATTGGGAATAAAGCAATGGATTTCCCAATACACGCTGCAAAACGATTAATATAAAACAAATTTTATCTCGAAAGGGAGCAAAAACAAGCAAAATTGTATTAAACATTTTTGTTTGAAGTATCTAAAATTAATACCGTTACATACGGCTCACCCTGTATTGCAATCTATCTCCCATGGATTATGATAAACTCTTCCAAATAGAACATGTCTATATGGAGGGTCCAGGGGAAAAACCTGCTAAGTCACATTTTACTGTTTTCACAGGAGAACAAGTTGAAAGTTTCAAGGTCCAATACATTCCGTAGTCTCTGTGTTATCATTCTTCAAATATATCTGGCTTAATCGGGGTTTTACTCTTTACAATTAAGCCACAGAAATCTGTGCAACCTGAGGTATTACATGGCATTTAAAACAGAAAATTGATAATTTTGGACTTAGCAGGTTTTTCCCCTGGACCCTTCATATTTGAACTGCCCTTATGTATAGGAATGGACTCGTTCACATTGTTAGGTTTATCGCATATGACATAAACATTTCCTTGGCGATCAGCGTAATTTCTGTTTCACCAAATCCTTTCATGTTTATATTAATGTATGTTGAATATAGAAGTCACACGTCAAAATAAAATACGAATGTGACAGGTTCCCAAGAATGTAATTAAAAAACATCGTATTAGATTTTTATAATGATTGGATTATTGCTTAGCAGGAGGAGGTCTGCTTGAAATGTTATTGCAACCTATCACGAAACATACAAACATTGATATTTTGATTGTAGATGGTTATGATTACTCGTACAATTCCCAGTTATTCATTTTATCTCTCGTTACTAAATGGTTGGTAAACAATACAGGTTTTTGTTAAATGCACTCATTTCATTTTAGTTATCAATAGCCTATTATGTTTGACATGCAAAACAAAGCTGGCCGTAGACACAGAGATATGATCGTGGAATTGAATGGAACGTTTAGAATCCATGAATAAAGTTTTGTGTACGGTATATGTTTATCTTCAAAAGCCGAGACACAAGCTCAAAAAACTGGGCTATCCTGAAAACGATTAGGAAAGCAAATTCACGTTTGTGGGAGGCAACCAGCTTACATTGATAGGAACTTCGTAACGGAGATCGTTGAAATGTTGGAATGGAACTTTCGGGAGGGGGTACTATGATCCACCACTGCGACCTTTTACGATCAATTGTGCTAACCCTCAAGCTAGGCGCACTCTCAAATCCACACCGGCTGACTAAGGTTCTTTGCGCACCCTAGTTTCAAGCAGGCAATCCCTTTCGTCCCTAAACTAACCCCCTGCATGCGTCGCCAGCCAGTGATCGAGGAATGCTATGGAATGATGACGAAATGGAGAAATGATGGAATGATGTAGTTGCTTAATATGATGAGGAAACGGAAAAAAAATCTTAGCAAAACTCAACTGCGAACTTGTCACTATGGATTTTTCAATGAAAAATCCCGGGACTCGAACGCGGACCGCCTGCGTGAGAAGTTAAAGATTTGACCACTTGCTCACCGGAGGAGTCATTGAGGAATCTCCTTCATAAATCGAACACTATCTTCAAATGACCCTTTCATAAGCATCCAATAAAGTCCTGCATGTTTCCGAATAACATACCCTAACGGCCTAATGCATGTGTAGATACCGTATACAAGTATTGAATTCTAAACCTTCATAAATACAGTGAGTAGCTAAATATATTTTGTAATTACTGTGTTATTCTTTCTTCTGGGGAAATGGCTTCGAATATCTAGTTTCTTTAGGTATGCTCCCACAAGATGTAAATGTGCATCATAGGTGTTGTACCCCTTTCCTTGCGCTTGGAGTGGGCGGCTTTTAGCCACCCAGAATTGCACGAGCCATTCGCGACTAAGCAACGTTTTCTATAACCCACTGCATTTCGATCTCAAAGTCACGTACAAACGTACATACCACGCACGAGTCACTGAACTCAACTGTGAACTGAAGCACTGGTAATCGCGGCTGTCCTAGCTGACTTCAATTGAGGAGAATGGTCCAGGATTGGGAGTAAGCACAAGTGGAAAATGCAACCTCCATTGCTTGACCTAATCCGCCAGTTCAAAATGCGCTGAGTATAGTTGTAATATTAAGACTCAGTCGTTGCTAGTGGTGATGAGCTAGATATTAAATGCGTCCAGACACAATATTGTAACCACGGAGAAAATGAGAGGTATGAACTAAATCGCGTGAAAAACATTGCTATAATGTTTTTCACGCGATTTAGTTCATACCTCTCATTTTCATTCGTAAAAGAGTCTTTTTCATATTGGGATTATTTTCCCTTACCTCTCTTAGCAATTACAAGTGACTATAGCTATCTCTCCAGTCACCGGCGTAGCTCAGGCGGCTGGTGCGTTTGCCTGCTGATCTGGAGCTGCACTTAGGCGTGGGTTCGGCTCCCGCTTGGGCTGATTACGTAGATTACATTTTTTTCCAAAGTTATATCCAGTCGTAAGGCGAATGTCAGGTAATCCATGTAGAATCCTCAGTCTAATCTCGTCAAATACCATTTCACTTCACCAATTCCATCGACGCTAAATAATTGAGTTTTTGTGTGTTTATATAGTGTCGTTAAATAAATAAAAAACTATCTCCCTCAGACAGCCATTTATTCTACCACGGTGAATGTTTTCGCTGAATAATAATAAATACGGTATAACAAAGTCCTAACAATATCAAATATTTGTTTTGGAATTTATAAACATGTTTCTTGTACTGTAGACACAGTCGTACACAACACGAGGCTGGATATGGTTCGCAGACTTCTGGAAATTACACCTGTCCACGAGCCACTTAATTCTAACGAGAAAATCAGCATTCAGAGCACCATAGACAGACACACACACACATATACATACACTTTCACTGGATGTGTAAATGGATAAGTAAAACTATTGATTTTAAGAGCGGATTTATGGACAACAACAAGTAACAAGCTCACTATCATCTTACTTGCGAGTACTATCATTACGATTATTTCTGCGAATATAATACATCCATGTAATGTAGTGGTTGCAATGGTGTGTTATTTTTTTAGATTTATTATATTGACCGGAACAAAAACTGCTTTTAATAGAGGGGATGGATGGATAGATGGATGTTATTGAATTTTTCGCTCTACAAAATCTTAATAATTTTTTTCAGTAAAGCAATTAGAGTAACTGGTATTTAAATAAATAAATAAATCTTTATGTTCTCCGCCTACTTGCTCTCGAGGTAGCTTGCTAGATTCCTGATGAAGGTGGTCCGTGTTCGATTCCTGGTCGTGAAGGCAGGTGGATTTAATTCGGACCTCTTCACGGTGACTGGTTGTCTGTCCATTCTCCCAGTGTGTGTGGTGCCTCGCAGTGGCCCCCGGGTACCCTGACCCAGTAAACGGGGGAGTCCTGCAGTGTGTGCGTGTGTTCAGTAGAGTTGTGGGTCTAGGATCAAGAAGCCTTAGGCTGCGGTGCCGATATTGGGAAAAAAAATCTTTAAGTTGAATCGTTGTGGACTGTCTCACGAATCAACATTCTGTATATCTCATTTAAGATACATGTAATTTGTTTCAGTATCCTTCTTTAATCGTTGGACGTTTCATTTTACATGACATACAAAGGCATTTTTCTACGATAGTGCGTAAAGTTGCATTTCACTTATTGTTATCAGTGCCTAAAGTGAGTCTCTAAAACACTAGTGCCTAAAAAAGTAAGTAATCACTTTATCGATGCTATTCATTTTACGCACTGCCAAAAGAAAATGTAATATTCAATGTAGGAACTTCATTCAGTAAGAAATTAATGCATTACCTTGATCTTTCATTACTTAAATATTACACGTAACACAAATAAGTAACAAATTTAACATTCATATCTACATTTTTGACCTTATTATTCCGAAGTTACATGTAGTACTCATTGAAGATTTACCATTCAACTATTTGTAACCGCTTTGTTGATTATATGGCCGATTTAGACGATGAAATGTTAAACACACTGCCTGCTGGATCGCATCTTAACCATAGGATGTGATCCAGCAGACAGTGGTTAAACATTAATAAAATAGGCTGCCATTCCATGGATACTCACTTCTTAATGGTTCTGAGTTTAGATGGCCATGAAATTGCGATCTTATAACTTCTCCAACTTCAAATATTTATTTAGTGTAAATTTATGCTGTCATAGAAAAAACATTGTATAACACACATTCGTTAAGTTATTTTTTTGACTCTCGGTAACGTAACACAAATAAGTACAAATTTAACATTCCTATCTACATTTTAGCCCTTATTATTCTGAAGTTACATGTAGTACATTAAAATTTATCATTCAACTGTTTCTAACCGCTTTGTTGATTATATGGCCGGTTTAGACGGCGATGAAATCTTGAACATGAATAAAACAGGCTGCCATTCCATCGATACTTACTTGTTAATGGTTCTGAATTTAGATGGCCATGAAATTGCGATCTTATAACCTTTCCAACTTTAAATATTTATTTAAGGGGATAGGTATAGCTTACAGCAGTGAAATTTTTGGAAATATTCAACTTTTTTTTCTTCCATTACTGCACCTTGCACAATAATGAAAATTGGTATGTGTAAAACACTGTCCTTCGTCTATATGAAAAAAGTATTTTTACGATTTAAAAAAGTTATTTATATATATTTTTTTTTCCAAAATTCAAAATAGTTGTAGTTTACTGTGTAATGCTGAAGCGTTTCCCTCATAACTCATAAACTTGTTGACTTTTTATGTTCTTTCTCTTTTATTTTATTGCTGAAACTCATGTTTACAATATCATGCTCTTTCAACTACATTCCTTAATAAATAATATATTTTTTTTTTATTTTGTGTTAGAAGAAAATAAGTTACTGATATTTGACCATTTTTAAAACGAATTTATTTTTAATCAGACAATCTGTCAAAGGCAGATAAGTGATTTTGCATCATATTGTAGATATGACATGCATAAATGCTCACAAGAAATTTAATCAAGAATGTTGGATAGTTTTTGAGTTATAAGGGAAACGCTTCATCACTGCACAGTGAATTGTCACCATTTTGAATTTTGAAAAAGAAAATAAATGTATATATATATATATATATATAATTTTTTAAATCGTAAAAATATTTTTTTTTCATACAGCAGAAGGATAGTGTTTTACACATACTAATTCTCATTATTGTACAAGATAAAGTAATGGAGGAAAAAAATGTTGAATATTTCCAAAAATTTTACTGCTCTAAGCTGTACCTAACCCCTTAATGTAAATTTGTGCTATCGTAGAAAAACATTGTATAACACACATTCGTAAAGTCATTTTTTTACCCTCATGTTAAAACGAGAACCTTTATGATCTTGTTTCATAAATAATTATTTATGATACTACACGCAATGTTTTTAGTTTTTTAACTTCATGGTTTTTAATTTTTCCATTGTATGACACAAGGTAATCAAAAATAAAAAAATAAAATTTTCCTCTGCTACACTTTGTAGGAATTTTATTTCACTTATGTACGTAGAAATTACACTTGTTAACTGTGTTACATTATATCTTATTTTAAAAATGCATTGTGAAGTTGCAGAACGTGATCATTATGCGTATAATCTTTTGTTATATTTCTCAACAGTTCTCCTTTGTAGTGTGTTTCTATTACTCTCAGCACTGTACCACAACGCTTATAATTATTCTCATAAGGCTGTTACAGAAACAATTTACATGTATTTCGCAAGCGCCGTTTATATATTACGAATTTTAACGAAGCATCGTGAACTTATTGCACGCTTTGACGCCCTCATTTTTCCTTATTTTCGCATTCGTGAGTCTACTTTAAGTAAAATAGTCACCTTCCGGCCTCCGCGAGGACTGATTAAAAATATGAAAGTATAATGAGAAGACTTGTGAAAACAAAACGCTGTAGTAACTTGGGACTTCCTTCCGACGAGAAGGAAACAAAGACATGCATAAAAATTATATAGGAAAAACGAATGGAAATGGCAAAGAGCCAAATTCTAAAGCTTAACTACATTGTACCTGATGGTGAGTAACGTCATACAATTTGCACAAGAAGGAAATGTAAAACTCTTTTAAAGAGTGACCAACCGTTTTGTACCGAACAGGAAAAGTTCAATCTATCTCGCAAATTGCTTTCATTTATTACCCTGCGTTACGTCATGTTTGTGTTGTGAACAATTTGAACAACAATAAACAGTTATACTTAATATTAATATATGACATGTTTACATAGCGTTAAATGAACTTGGCAAACTTTGCAGACAGACAGCATCCATTATAATTGCTAAAGAATGTTTTTCTTCACTACTATAACAAGTAATGGTTTTCTAAACAGTTTTGTATATGAAAAGTGGGCCTTTTCTGAATACCGTGAAATCAACTTGCTTTATTGCACGTGTGCGGTAAAATAACTTCATCACATGCTTCATGGTCCTCTATATTTTGTAACTAGTGGCTTGTGCAGCAAATACTGCTGCAAACTAAGTTCGTTAGACGTTCAAATAAAAATTTTTCAGATTTATTTTCAATGAAGAATACGTGTCTTTTTGATAGTTATTTGCTTCCATAATAATGAAACATACTCCCTCTGAATGGATTTTTTTAGGCCAGATACTTTTTCTTGAACCTATCCAACTTCAGTTTTTGAGTTTCAATGCTAAAACGCAAGTATCAATGTCAGGACAATAGCAGTAGCAATTTCAGGTCATTGTGGATTGTAGGCAAAAGTTAAAAAATGTCAGGTTTGCTAAGCTTTCGAACAATAGCATTTTCGTATAGCTGCTGCATGTAGAACTTGAAATGTAGAGCGTAAAATAATTTTATCCTACTAAGAGATCTTGCTGAAATGATCCGGAGACAACAACATTTTCTAGGCCTCTTATTTTATCAGTAAGTAATACCTTTTTATCTTTCCTTAGGAACTGTAATTTTTGCGCTCTCTCGAGCCAATACTGAAGACAATGACACATATCAATATCTACACTACACCGCCATTAAGTATATGAAAAATATCCTACCCCACTGGTTTAATAAATATAAAAATATTTGATTTTTAATAACGATATTATTATCTTACTTAAGTTTTGTAGTTGTATATAGCAGTCACTCAGTAAATTATAGAAATGAAGATCTAAATTAAGATATTCTCTACATTTACTTACATAACCTCAAAACGTTTCACTTTCATGTCATCAATATAGCATCAATATTATGTACAATTAATAAAAAATAGACGAATCATGATATTAACTATAATAATATTTAATTTCTAATGGTAACAATGTCATCAAACCACCTCAAGTTTCGTAGATTTGAATATCCAATACACAGCAGTACTCAGAAAATTATACACTGCAGAATCAGTTTTTAATAACAAATTGAATTGAGCTCTAAATATGTCTGCAATCCTGCAGGTCATGGCCTTCGTATAATAGCCTATTGTTTATTGTAGTGTGTTTTGTTCTGAAATTCAATCAAGTCGGCCGTGATTGAATAAAATTAGTACTCAAAACTGACAACAGATGGATTTTGGAAAATAGGAAAATGATGTAGGAAAATTGACATTTCACTGAAAACTACTACTTTTCCGAAAAACTTTAGATGCCAGGCATGAAAATGAGGGGTCACTCATTAAAATCCGTTCAGCCGTTTTCCCGTAATTTATATTACCATTTCAAATTATATATATATATATATATATATATATATATTAATAGTAATAGCGTTCTGTTTCTATAGTGACGAGTATTTTTGTTACTGCAATAAATAAAATTGTTTGTGTGTGACGTGGGCATTTGACGTGAAACATCTACATTCGACCTACAGACTGGAAAATATACTACACTTTATGTGATATGAAGTTCCTGAAGTTGATTATAGAAGCAGCACCATTGCTTTCTTTAATAGATGGCAGTTCTCAAATTAAATATACTGTATATAAAAGGAAATTATAACATACGCTGGTATTACTCGACCGAGGCAAGTGGAGTCCTCCAGACCGGAGCGCCACTTGTACTGCTCCTGTGTTCGTAATACGTCATCGCGATAGTTCACATTACGCCCGCGGCTCCACTCACCTCGGTCGAGTAATACCTAAAAGTCGACCGTGCAAGTACCAAGCGACATTCAAGACAACGCTTCCGTCTATACTGAAACCAGGGCAATGGAATTAGGATAAATAAATACAATTTGTTGTAAGATATAAGTGTGTCTAATTAATGGAATGAAATAATCTACGTAAAGATTAACTATAATAACTATGAAATGAAATAAGCTTCCAATAATAATCACTGTTCCAAATAATAGTAATAGTAGTACACTGCTCCGTCGATAAAGGAGAAAGCCAAGGTTTACCTACTTAGATATAGACGCGGAGCAAGTCCCCTGCAATCGACAAGCATCATGTTTAGGTAGAGCATGAAAGTCAAGGAATATTATGGACAGTAAAAAATCGATTATACGGTAATTTATATTTAAAAGTTGTTAATTCATTTTAAAAGGTTAATCTGATACATAGCTAATACAAGTTAATTTTATTTCCTAGGATATACCTATATTTAAAATAAATAAATGAATAAATAAATAGACGTGACAGAGAGGTAGGCCATTTTACACTTCAAGATTGACCTGACATATACTAACGTAATAGCAATAGAACAATGCTATATTACACTATCTAGGGCAGTGGTCGTTAGCACTCGCTGAAATGGGTAAAGGGTGAGGAGTGTAACTTAATATGCTTCGTCGTGCAGAAGGGAGAGGGAGACAGCATACCCGTCAGCAGCCACGAATGCACCATAGTGCAGTCTCTTATCCACGGGAACTACACCCGACACCGTCTCAATTTTTCCTGTTATATCCACACAACTCGAGTGGACCGACGAGACGCCAGAGACCCACATCGAGTGCAAACAAACTCTGTGTCATACGTTAACATAAAGCCACAATTCTAAGCCACACAGTTTGTTATGAACTTAAATGATTTCAAATACATAAAAGATAAAGCGAAATGTAGAGTATTAGTGGAATGAAATTTCGAGAATTTAAAATACAGGAATCTCGAATAACCCTCCATCCTTGCATCTTACTCACTACGAATCTCTGACTCGGTGTAGCCCGAATGAAAGCCCACGCTCTGGTCTTAAGGGCTCAACCTTGTAAGGTTGCACGATTGCCGGCTTTGTGACGTTGTTAGTGGTTATCCTAATTAATGGTTGCTGGCGCTCTGGTGACGTTGGCGAGTGGGCCGAGAATCTTACTGATGACCGTTCAAACATAGCTTTAACAATTCACTGTAAGAGCGTTTCCTACAACAGGTCTTCTAGATTGAGTAATGTGAAGAAAACGAGAACTTACAGTACTCCTGTGAATTGAACTGTATGACATATTGTTGTAGAAAGTTTTGTACAATAAGTTTCCAATCTTATTTTATTCCGTTGTTCTGTTACGAATAGTAGAGTGTAAACGACTGTTTAATACATTAATGGAAAATTGAAATAGACATACATTTCGGTAGTTGCAACGAAAGTCGGCCGAAGCTTAGCCTACTGTGTGCAAGTTCGCTTTAGGAGTATTAGCAACAACGGTTATAGACCATCTATTGGTAGGTGTGATTGGCATAAGCTATCTGTCATTGTTGCTCCGAAAAAATGAAAAAAAAAGAAAAGCGAATGATACAATAGGGATACATCCAGAAGAGTAATGCATGCTTTATTTCGTTTTTTCACTACATAAGGATGTACAATTGTTGAAATCCAGTGCTAATGGTTGCAGTATATGGAAAGCTGTGTCTGAGGAAATTAGCTGTAAAGGACTGGTGCTTGCGGTTTAGACTCAACATCTCTACAGGACAATCCACGACCAGGCTGGTGCTCAAGGCTATCACGCCAAATTATATTCAACCTATTGATTCACTTGTCAGTACTTAGTGTAGGGAAGTTTGTTGCATTATGTAGTCTGTTAAGTATTTCATGTATCTTCGTAGGTTTCCTTCTTATAAAAAAACTTCTTTCATTTAAGGAAAATGCAAAGAAAACATAAGCCACACATAAATATGAATTTTTTTCGGATAATAATAATAATAATAATAATAATAATAATATATTTTAGCTGGCACAGTTAAGGCCGTAAGGCCTTCTCTTCCACTCAACCAGCAAAAAGTATAGCCTACATACATATGTATCAACTTACAAATTCAACAATTTGATTTAGATAAGAGCTACATGTATACAAGAGTTATTTACGAATTAAACAACAAAATACTATGAACTATTAATTAAACACTGAAATACAAACTATGTAGCAGAATTAAGCTAAAATACATAGAATGTTAATATATTTCAAATAATGTTAGATAATAGAAAGAGATTATTATGAGACAATTTTGAAAATACAGCACTATCAGATGCATGTCTAAAGGAAGGAGTAACAATGTAGACAGTGATAGTTTAAGTCAGTATGATTGGAGTGAAATGCTAAGAAGGTAATCTTTTAAGCTGTTTTTAAAAGTATCTATTGTCTTGCAACCCCTAATACTTTGTGACTGGGAATTCCATTGTCGCGAGGTCGATACTGTAAAAGATGATGAATAACGAGATGTTCTATGAAGAGGTATACTTAACGCGCCACAGATAAGTGATCTGGTATTTACGTCGTGGTTAGAGTATAGATAAGAGAAACGAGACGAAAGGTAATTTGGTGTTGAAGTGTGCAGAAAGAGCAATGACAAGGAGTGTAAAGTTCTACGTTCTTTAAGTCGGAGCCACGAAAGACTTGCGAAGGACGGTGATATGTGATCGTACCTATTCAGAAGACATAACAGAACTCATCTCAAAATTATCAGACTGCGGACTTAAAATAAGCGCTTATCTGGACTTCAGTACACCGTAATTGTACTGAGTACATGGGACATATATGTATTTTCGCAATGCCTTTTCTGTAATTGTGTCATTAATCTAAAAATAAATGTCCGTCTTATTCTGGCAGTAACCAACAAATAATTAAAACCATTCCGCTTCCGCGTTACGAAAGTTTCCGGCTTATAGAAGTTTTCATATATAAAATTTTCCGTTCCATGATTTTCTTTCTGTATCGACAGGTTTCCTTCTTACAAAGGTTCCGTCATAGACAATTTTACTGTAATATGTACCGCATGCACACGGAACAGATCGAAAGGTGATGGAAATGCTCTTGTTATAATTTTCGTCCCAACTGATGGGAATGTGTTGCTAACTGCGTTACGTGGTAACTACTGTAGCTATAACAAATTTAAACTTTGCTTTGGTGTACTATACGCAATGCATTAATGTGGCCTTCTGCCCATTATTCATGAAGTTCCGATATTATGAAGCACAACTTAACAACGTGAAGGAAGTTCTCTGAAGTGATCAGTACACGAGGGTGATACACGTCCGCAGCAGCTGTGTTCGGAAACTAATTCATGTGTTGTAAGGTCAAGTCAAGATACAGTTTTAGTCAGTACATCCAAGTATCTCGTCGCAACTTGCAGAATGGCTTTGGTGCACAACAGCCTCTTGTTAAATGAATACAAATGGACGAGAAGCGATATGAGTTCAGGCTACATAACTCGTGTGCTTTCCCGTGCTGTGTTCATGAGAGCAGAAAGCTCTGTTCCATTGATCTCAAGGATGCGATGCACAATATGATCTATATGCAGCCAAGTTTTACTTTTTATCCTTTACTGTATCACTTTTTCATTAATGCTTGCCCGTTATCACTTGGCCATTACCTCTTGCTTCTTAGTATTTGTACATAATCTCTTTCTCTTTATCACTTGAAAATTATCTCATGCTTGTTATAAATTGTACATTTTTTTACAATTGTACATGACTTCTTTCTTCCTATCAATTGTACAATTTTGTTCGTTATAAATTGTACATTCCCTTAACACTTATTTCTTACAACTTTTGTACTACTTCTTATTTCTTACAAATTGTCCTCTACATCTTGCTACATACCACAGTCCTCTACATCTTGCACCACTTCTGCACTATGGCATTCAGTATTCCCCTTACAACTCTTGTTTCTTATACCACATATTGCTTCTTTCCACTTGGCCGCTAAGTCTTGCTTTCTTACGTCTTGCTTACCTCTCACTCCTTACAACTTGTACACTATCACATTCTCCTTACAACTTGTACATACAATACCTCTTGCTTCTTATAAATTGTACATTCCCTAAAGATGTTTTTGTGACAACTTTTGCATTACCTAATTTCTTACAAATTATTGCCTACATTTTGCTCCTTACCGAATGCTCTCTACGCCTTGCTTTCTACCACTTGTTTCCTACCTCTTACTCTTTAGAACTTGTACACTCTACCTTTTTCTCCTTACAATTTATACATTACCTTTTGCTTCTTATAAATTGCAAATTTCCTGAACACTTGTAATACTTTACTTTTTTTTCCTATCACTTTACCTTTACCGCTTGCTCTAATTGAATTATACATTCCCTTAACATTTGTTTTTTTACAGATTTTACACTAACTCTTTTTTTCTTACAAATTGTCCTCTACATCTTGCTTCTCACCATATGTTTTCTACATTTTGTTCTCCCAGCGATGCTCCAACATTTCCACAGCTTTCTGGAAGAAGGGTTCTTCAACCCCTGGAAACCAGTGGTTTATGGTCTGCATAACTTCATTATTGGTTTAAAATTTCTTCCCACGCAGGTGTTCTTTGAGTTTTTAGAATAGCCTGAAGTAGCTGGGTGCCAGATCTGGTGAATAGAGTGGATGGTTGAGCAATTCAAATCCTTCTGTTGAAATTGCAGCAATTGCAACTAAAGGCTTGCGACTTGGAGCACTGTCTCGGTGAAAAACAATCTTTCTCCTCAACTTACCACGACGTTTCTTCTTGATAGCATCCCGCAATTTTTCAATTAAATTTGCATAATAAAGTCCTGTTATTGTGGCTCCTCTCTGTAAATAGTCTGTCACAATACCTTGGACATCCCAAAAAACAGAAAACAAAACCTTGCCTGCTGATGGCTGTAGTTTGAATATTTTAGGGGTCGGTGAATTCTTATACTTCCACGCCATATTTTGAATTTTGGTTTCGGGGTCATAATGGTGAACCCATGTTTCATCCACAGTCACATATCGTTCAATAAATGCTGCTCGCAGAGCACTACTCTTTGTCGTTTATGCGTCTGCGTCAACATTCGAGGCACCCAATTTACTCGTACAGCTATTTTTTAATGCCTAATTCGTTTACAAAAATATTGTGCAGCCTATGGTATGAGAAGTCTATTTCCTGTACTATATTCCTGATAGTGACTCATCGATCTTGGAGCACTAAATCATGTACTTTATTGATGTTTTCTGGTGCTAGCACAGTTCTCGAAGGGCCGCCACCATATTCATCTTTACACAATATCCTCCCACATTTAAACATTCGACACCATCTTTTTACTATACGCGGACATGTACAGACTTGCAACTTGGCATGTAATCATAACACATTTCAGTTATTTGTGTGGCACAAAATATAAATTTCAATTGAACAAGAAATAGGTTAGGGCTTCAGCATAGAGATCAACCCTCGTAATATGGCTCTTGCTTGGCTTGACTTATCAAGAGCCGGGTCTGTGACGGATCCAATTCCCTATCCGCCCATTGGCTCATTATTCGCTCTATCTATCCGATGACTGTCCAAGTCCGACGGGTAAATTCGTGAATCCGATGCTAACAGGCAAGTCATTCTGTCTCAGTCCTAACAGAGACAGATCCCTTCCCCAGATGAGTATCTGAGAAACCTCAGGTTCAGCTCTCCTAGTCTAAGACCTATATCAGCATCCAATATCCATACTACACTATGACTTCAACCTAATCTGTTGTATATGGTAAATGAGATGAGGAGGAGGTGAAGAATGTTGGTAGCATGAAAGAGAAAAAGGGAGTACCCCGAGAAAAAACTCTCCGTCTGCTTTTTCGGCCACAAATTCTATTATAACCAGGTCGGGGATCGAATATCGAAGCAGGACTCCCTTAATGGAAGACCAGTTAAACAGGCGCAACCAATAAAATGGTTCACATGTGACTGAATCAATTCGCCACATAAGATAGTGACTATGTTTTACGTGTGTAGTACAAGAATTGTTCGCTCATCTTGAACTCTCAATTTATCTGTAAATGGTAGGTGCAAAAATGAACATTGATATAGAATGGTTGGATTTGTTCCGGCAATTAGATCACAACAACCTTTTCGTCATGTGACAGTTCACATTTAATCGAATACAATATTCAAAAATATATCAACGACTCCGTTTGATTACCAATTCGGCTTAGTGTACCTCACGAGCGGATTAAAGTTCTCAGTAGTTCATCAAATTGCTGCAAAGCACGAGTAAAAGGAATACTTATTAGCTGTTCAATACGAAATTAAATACATGGCATCATTTAGAAGCTTACACGAAGTGTTATATCGTGTAGTATTTTTTGGGTAATACATGACGCCTCCTCTTAAGCCTTTTGTCTTGTACACTTCCAGTCTTCACAAATTTTGTAACAAAGCTATCCTTTAAAAAATTAAGGACTTGGACATCTTAAAAATGATCTTCAACTTTCTTTGCACTACTTGTTGAGAAGAGACAGCTAGTGTTTGAGAAACATAAATATTTGCTGGCTTTACAGTAAACCAAGAAAGAATTTTTAAATCATACGATTACGATAAAATGTGTAGCTAGGCGATGATATTATATTCCTTGTATTCCCCTTGTTATCCTTGCCTTCCCCTTACACTTCTTGTTTTCTTCTTGTTCTCCTTGAATTCTGCTTGTTCTTTCATTCTTGTCGTTCCCATTGTCTTTCCCTTGTTCTCCTTGCCTTCCCATTGTTCTCTATGTTTCCCCGTTATCTTTTATTCTCCTTTTTAACCTTGTATTTTCCTTGTTTCCCTGTCGCACCGTCCTCACGTAGGTCTACGTAAACGTATAGTAAAGCTATGCATCTGTCGACAGGTGATCGCACCCAGACGCAGTTTACGTAAAATATATGCAGCATAGCACCTGTCGAATTGTTAATACTGTGTACCATAATTTTAACTTTTACATTCCAGCCACTAGTCTTTGTAGAGAGACTAGCAAAAGCTTCCAGTGTAGGCTCATATATGCACGCTATTCATATCAAAATATTAATTTTGTCTATTTACCACGTCAAAATAACAACTTTATCTGCTTACATAAAAAAACTAGTAGTACATTAATTTTACAAAGCAATTCATGTAGGCCTATAGTGATGTGTCTTTAAGTTGAATTTATTTTCTGGATAACTTACCGATTTAATGGTCTTCATTATATATCTAAGAATTCATTTTCTCGCTACAAACATTTTTGCAGAGTCCGCCGAGTTAGCTCAGTGGTAGCGTGTATGCCTCCAGACTAGCCGGCCCGGGCTCGATTCCCGGCAGGGTCAGAAATTTTCAAGTTAAATTTCTACCTTGGGACTAGGAGAGATGGCACCAATATGCCTGGGTTAAATCCCAAATCTCTCCGCAGTGCATATGAAGACGAGGCATATGTTACTGTTGATAGTGATTCGTCCGTCGGATGGGGACGTTAAGCCTGGCGGTTCCCTTGGTGCTATTCGACAGTAGGCTACGTGCCGGCACCTGCTTTCCCCTTTTCCATTCCTCATCTTCATCATCATCACTCATTCCAGACACTACACTTACACTCATCCTAGTACACGACATAACTCTCCACAGATACACATCATGTACAATGTGGCCCGCCGAAGTGGTGTACAATTTGAAAATGGGTCACAGTTCTGCCATCTATCCGCAATATGCGGAACCCGAATCACGCAAGTGATGTGGGTAGGATTGGATACACACACATATTTTTGAAGAAATAGGCCTACTTTCGACACCAGGGATATCAAACATGCGCTCCCTAGAGCGCAAACATTACCACCCCTACTTCCTCCAACCACTGATCGCGACTCTGTTTTCATTCTGTTTATCCAGTCGTTAGCTGCAGAACGTAAACATTCAGGGCGAGCAGTAACAGAACATTGAAAATGGCACCGTCTAAAGTACCAAGGTACAGCTTTAGTAAGGGATAAGAAAATATTATTATTTTGTTGAAGGAAATAATAAAATTAATTGCCTATTATGCTATGTTTATTTTCGTTATAGTGTATACGGCGTTATAATATAAGACGCAATTTCAATGCTGCCCATGGTACGTCTGCAATGAGTTAATCAATAAATAGAGAAATGTTTAATAGTTTATGTGTGGACTTATAAATCTTGTCCTAATTTATGTTTAAAGGGGTGATTGTTTTTACAACATGAGCCTGCTACACGCCACTGAAGCAAGTTTGAGATTGAGAGAGATACATGAATGGAAATCTTATCTAAAAGATAGGGAGTGAGGTTGACGTCATACTTTCCCCTTCAACTGAGTTTGGCATGACTGGTCTACACTATATATCAATTTACTTACGACATTTTCTCACGCAAAAAGAAAGAAAAAAAAAACGAAGAAAATATTTCTGGAGTTGATTTTAAGTAAATTATCATCTTTGTTTTTTTCTTTGGATGACAGATATAGCCTACTTGTTTTAAATTGGGCCATTACATTTAATGTGCATCATATCCAGTTAAATATGACCAAATTCACGCAATATGGAATAGTTAGAAAAAGTGTGAGAAAATGCATGACAAAACAACTTTTTCAGCTGCAGAGAGCCAGATACTTGTTTCCATGAAACAGTATCGATATTTTGCAGTATCACAGTACTTCATTTTCAATATTTTTGAATAATGAAGAATAAATACAGATTTTCATTGCTTTATACACCATGTCCCGCTCTGAGGGATCGAGAAATAAATGCTCATCACTTAAAATCAGATAAAGATATCGTTGTGATTTACATCTGACAAGATAGAGAAACTGTCCAAGTTTACGCAACAAAGTTTGAAAACAGCTGCATGCGTACTTTCGTTTGTTTGTTGTTGAAACAAGCCTGGCGTCATTCTGTAGGAGAACACGCAATGGTCAACATGTGGACACCACAACAGAAAGTTCAATGTGTGCTATGGATAGCAGAAGAAATATCTGTTACGCGAGTACAACGCCGTGTTCTTCTTACATGGATAGGAGGATCGGAAGACGAAGACCCATTGCCTGGCCAACCAGATCACCCGATCTGACCCCCTTGGACTTTTTTTCCGAGGCTTTGTGAAGGATGCTGTGTACCAAGGAGGCAGAGCTAACACTTTGGAGGAAATGAGACAACGCATCACAAATGCAGCTGCGCTAGTGACTCCACTAATGCCACAAAACAATTGGCGGGAGGTTGAATACCGTCGTTTAGATGTCTACAGGATAACTCTAGGCGCACATATCGAGTTGCATTCAGCATTCTCTGAAACTCTGAGAGCTTTTACATCAAGTTATGTAAAAAGTGATATGTTAATAAACCATTATTTACACTTGAAATTATCACTTATTTCTCGATCCCTCTAAGTGGTAAACGGTGTATTAAGGTTGAAAGAAATTTCGTTTTGAAGCTTGCTGAAAGTAATTTTATCCAAGAGTGTTCAATCTTATTGCTGGAAAATAAATAGGAGTAATTTATTTTCGAAGCGCCGCGTCGCACAGTAGTTCCAACTGAAATCTGACTTGACAAAGAGTACAAATGTTTGAGCTTCAAAACAACATAAATACAAAGTGTTGGGATAGATTTCCGCGGCCGGTGTTCATGAGTTGTGGATTTCCGGGTTTCTGCGACGTAGTCAATTGTTTCTAGAAGCTGACGTTTCGACCATTTTACTGCCGTTATATAATCCTAAATAGTCATATACCTACGATTCGCAATCAGTTTTTCGTAAGAATTCATGGGATCTGCGCAGGAGTAGGTAGAAGTCATGTGTTCAGCAGAGCCATTCTCTTCTCTTTAGCATCGTTCAGCAGATGCTGTTGGAATGTCGATGTCTGTAGACGTAATATATTGTCATTTCTCTTCAAGTTTTCGGTGAATAAAACTTCAGGTATTGTCCTACATTTTTAGTACACTTTCAAATTTTAACATTGTCTTATTTAGCTGTAATACTCATTACTACATACAGGAGTGTCCCATTATGACAGGCCCGCATAAGCAAACGCAGTAGAAGCTACTGTATTGATTAACTATGTTTTGGAAGATCCTGAGGGACATTATCGTGAATTAGTGCAGAAAAAAGTGCTCAATTCTGTAAGAAACATAAAGAACGATGGTGTAATTGCCGCTATGTATTAAAAGACTTCTTAAGGAAATACAAGGATTCGTTAAGTGTTCAAATAGCTTTTTTGAAGCAGACTGTGCCCAAAAACGAAAAAAAACATATATCGTCCAAGAAAGCCGTTCCATGAATGTGCTGATGAAAGTCCGAAGAGGACGCTGAAGCCTATGCTGGAAACACACTTGGTTGATGAGATTACTCTTATACATCCAGAAGTATAAGTGGTATTATATGTCGCAAATTGTGCATAAAATATTTATCTTTGGTGTTCAATTGATAAAGGGAGCCGTACTTCCTGTAAGAATGATGTCCGAGGAAGCTGAAGAAGTCGGCAATAAAGATTACAATAATTTCAGGGAACATCACACGCATAAATTTTGTAGAGCAAATATGATGACGAATTTGATGCACACACTCTTAATTTCTTCTGACCCGATGGTACTAAGCAATCTTTATATCAAACACCAAAAGAGCAGAAAAAGTGTATCTTTTGATGTAATGGGACTGCTCCAGGATCACGACAGCAATGATGATGATGATGATGATGATGATGATGATGATGATGATCCAAAATTAATACAGGTAGCCTACATCTGTCAAACTAGTTTTAAATACTTCAAATGTAGGTTTATTTAACCTCAGTTAGTGGGTTTGTTAAAATTCTATTAAAACATTACGTATTTTGTTTAAAAAAAGACTTTAAATTATATTTGTATGAAGATGTACTGCACGATTATTATGTATTTTTAGAACCTTTCAAAAAGCAAAATAAAATAGAAAGTAGATAACGCAAATTGTGAATCCGTTCCAATCCCTGCGAAAATATTTATAAAGTTATTATTATTTTAAACTCAACCCCTACGAAAGTGTAGTTTATCTTATCCAAACGTAATCAGAGTTTACATAGAAACGCAAATTGCTATTTTTAACTTTTGTACAACATTTTATGAAAATCTATTAGAAACGAGGAGAGTTATTAATTTTGTCCTGCTAGATTTGTATTTGGAACCACTGTGCGTCGGTGGCAATCTGCTGAAAGTGTAATGTCATTTAGTAACCTGAGGTAACCTATTATGCATTGACAGTGACCGTGAAATTCATCATGGACATAGTTATGACGTAACAGTTGCCGACAATTAGATCTGAGGTATATATGTTGTGCGTAAACACAATTAACTGAACTATCTATTAGGACGTATGATGAAACTGTGTTGTTTACATGTAAATGTAAAGGTGTAAGTGTACTGTTCGGAATTCAGTTTTGCTGTCCTCAAAGCTTGGAAACTTAGGGGTTGGAAACAGTCCCGAAGAGTAGATAGCGATTTTGACGGTTGGTTTTGTGAACCACAGTTGGTATTGTATTGTATTGTAATTATTAACATTCCATGGTATTCGTACATTGCTTCACAACTAGAATATGGGACAAGTAAAAAATCTTAATACTACTATAAAGTCTTAATTTATAGTCACAGTTTAGTTTAAATATATACAGAAGAGGTTTACAATACAACACAAAGTTTTAGAATCAATTTCATGAAGCTTTGTTGAATATCATGAATTCACCTACAGAATAGAAGGCGTAAGGAATTAGGCACTTCTTTAATTTGGTCCTAAATCATCTTATGTTTCGAGTTTCATTTTTTATATCCATAGTGAGGCTATTAAACATTTTTACTGCCATATAACGCACTCCTTTTTGATAGCACTATAGACTTAGGGATGGAGTATGAAAGTTATTTTTGACGCGTATTTATGCTATGAACTGTTGAATTAGTTACAAGATATTCACGGTTACATACAATTAAAGATTATTAATGAAAAAATATACTGACAAGCTATGGGCATTATTTGTAGTTTTTTGAAAACTGTCCTACATGATTCCCTAGATTTGGCACCTACTATTATTCTAATTACTCTTTTTTGTAGTAGGAATATACTGTTACTATCTGCGGAATTTTCTCAGAATATTATTCCAAAAACTCATTACTGAGTGGAAGTATGCAAAGTATATTGCTTTAAGGCATTGATATTTACTATCATTTGCATACTTCTAATAGGAAAACATGTTGAATGCAGTTTGGGGGTAATTTCTTTAATATGATTTTTCCAATTTAACACACTATCTATATTTAAGTCAAGAAATTTGGATGTTGTTGTTGTTGTTTTTGTATTAGGAACCCATTTTTAATTATTGCGCTTGTAATTTGCGAGATTGAATTTGGACAGGATTTAAATTGAATTATGTTAGCTTTGTTACAATTTAATATTAATTTATTGACTGAGAACCAGTGACATATTTTGAGGAGAATTTCCTCTGTTGAAGATTAGAATGTGTTAAAGTTATTGGTTGAAATTACTTTACTTGTTTCATTCTCAAATAATATGGGATGACCTACATCTTTTACTAGTGGAGCAAGATCATTTATGAACACTAGAAAAAGTAGGGGACCTAATATTGATCCTTGAAGAATTCCATTACTAATAGTTCCCCATGTCGAGGTAGATTTCATAGTTGTTTCTGTTTCCTATCTAAGAGATATGAGTGAAATCATTGGTGTGGAACTCCTTTAATTCCGTAATAATCTAAATTGTCTAGCAGCATTTTATGATTTATACAGTCAAATGCTTTGGATAAATCACAGAAAATCTCTCCAACTTGTAATTTTTATTAACTGTCTCCAGAGTTTTGTCAGTTAAACTAAATGTTGCATTTTCCGTGTCTCTATTTTTTCCTAAACAAGACACATTCGCAATGTATGAAAAGGAAAGAACCACACCTACTTGAGATCTTGTGAGTAAACAAGTAAGTGCCATCGGCGTGGCTCAGTCGGTTAAGGCGCTTGCCTGCCGCTCTGAAGTTGCGCTCGGGCGCGGATTCGATCCCCGCTTCGGCTGATTACCTGGTTAGGTTTTTTCCGAGATTTTCCCAACCTAAGGTGAATGCCAGGTAATCTATGGCGAATCCTCGACCTCATCTCGCCAAATACCATCTCGCTATCACCAATCTCATCGACGCTAAATAACCTCGTAGTTGATACAGCGTCGTTAAATAACTAACTAAAAAAAGTACAGGATATTCGATAAACAGCTTACAATGTCATTATTAATTTATGGAGAAAGTCGTCGTTATACAAGTGAGACAAGAAGGATGTACCATCAACTTTTTCTTCAAAGAAGGTTAACTAATCTGCGAACTTTTGTAGCAGTTTCTCAACGATTATTAGAAACTAGAAGTCTCTTACCCCGTTTCGACAATCACACAACCAGAAATTCGTTTACTGAAGCGGGAGAGACTAAAATGTTATATTAGAAAAAAAGTTCGTGTGATTTAGTGCGGAAAACCATTATTGTTTATTCTTTAGACGTACAATTAAAACATGGAGCAATATAGTTACATAGAATGTAAATTCACCATAATGTTCTATTAATGAGATTGAAAGTTTGTATTTTCTACTCTTTAATGTAAACAACAGTACTGTCATGATCGCTCCTGCATTAGAACAGAGCATCTGTTTTGTACCGGTATTTTTGCACCCACTTGAGCTGTACTGTGTACTTCTAAATCCCCTCCTTCCCGCTTGAGTTGTACTGTGTAGGCTACTCCCCATCCAGCAACGTTGCAAAACGTCTATTATTGTGAGCTTTAATAATTTGTTAAAAATTGCAATTTAAAAAAAAAAAACATTGTAAGGACATTTTTTCTTCCTTATGACATGAATAATTATGAGTTAAGATATTGGTACTTATACCCCTTAAACCTGTATAGTACATAAAATACATTTCTTCACAATTCATTGGACCGAATCACAAGGCACATTCGCAAATATCAAAAGGAAAGCATCATATCTACTTGAGAACTTCTGAGTAAACAAGTAAGGTCTATATTTTATCGTATTTCATTTACTATGTATTTAAATATTTATGAATCCATATTTGTGTTAGTGTTAATATATCTATTTCACTGTTTTGTAATAACAGTATTGAGTAATATGTCGAAAATAAAATTAAGAGCAAACAACAATAGGGAAGATGGTAATGTAGTTTGTTACGAAACCAACTGTATCCTCTCGGTGTCACTCCACCCTACTCCACGAATCCTGACGTCACGTATACTCCGCGCGTTCCAAACTTCAATTTGGTGACCTAGGTCGCGGTCTGGTGATGACAATACCATGCTTATTCCGCCTTATTCTCAGTGAAAGGCGCGGTACCAATCCTTTTTTTTTTTTTTTTTAGTTTGAGCAAATTCCGGAGGTATAGTGAAAATTATAACGAAACAAATTTAGAAATTAGCTAGGTTTAAACTTGAGCTCTCCACTCGTCGACATTCTGTCAACTCGGTTATAATCATAATTCAGTCATAACTATCAACCAGATCTGTGCTCTCTTGCCAGAGCTGTATAAATAAAAGTCATATAGACCCTATCACAGAGTCTTCCTCTCTTTTTGTTCAATACCTCGCGTAATAAGAATGCCAAACAGTGGCTCTACATCCTGAAAACAGCAATTCTGTAATGAATGAAAAATGAAAGAAAGAAAGACAAAAGGCTGTGTTTTTCAAAACTGGAATTCGTACGCCATTTTAATTTGAAGCACTATCACAATTTGTATTTTGTCCTGTTCAACGAAATGACAGATGACACTGAAATAGAAAAACTGGGCTTCGCAGCAATACATTCTAATCATGGATATTGGGTAGTGCAGTGAACTTGAGTGGCCATGTTCCATGTAAATTACAATCCTGACTCCATAACAACGGGTAATAACCTGTCACGTATGCAAAAGTAGCATTAATATGACAGCTCTGCGCACGGTGGCAACGCAATGATTATCATCCATTGAATAACGGACGAGCAAGCAAGTTGATCTCGGACTGAGATGTTGAAGATTCCTTGCAATCTATTCCCATGACAGGAAAAAGACGAACAAAACGGCCGTTCTTGTATTCTTTGTATCTTTTGAGTTGCTCTATCATTGAGTCCCTAAGAGTACATCTAAGAATTCGGAATATTTTGCCTCTTTTTATGGAAAGATTTATGCCTTCGAATTTTTCTCCCTTCATCTCATTTTCCCAAAACTTTTGTTTCAATAGATTGATTGTGGGATGCTATTTTGAGAACATTGTTTCCATTCTTTGTACTAGATGGTCTATCCAACTATTTTTCGATTGCTAATAGTTTACAAAATAATCTGTATGTTTAACGTCTAGCAAATTACCGTCATGCTTTTATTTGATTTTTTATTATTTTTTTTTCCTCGCTGTTATTTATACGCGCTTTAACATCTTTGGTCATATCGCGAGTTAATCTCTGGTTGAAATCCGAAGGTCTGTGTACTATTGTTGAGACTGGTTCTATTGTTGTGAACTAGTGGCAACTGTATACAGGATGTTTAAAAAATACGGGGCATAATTTCAGGTATGTATTTCCCACATGTAGACAATCAAAATAATCCATTACAACATGTGTCCGAAAATGCTTCATTTCCGAGTTATGGCCTTCACAACATTGAAATTCACCGGAACGTTTTTCTTTCCGCAGGTCGTTGTCATTACAGAAGATGTTCAAAATGTCCACCTCCTGCTTGAATACAGACCTCACATCGATGTCTCATTGACTTGCGAACACGATCCCAAACTCCAGGAGTATTGCGTATGTCTTCAGAACATGCCACAATTCGATTCCGAAGGGATTCCAAATCAGGCACCGGAGACGAATAAACCAATGATTTTAAATGGCCCCACAAGTAGAAATCGAGAGGGTTCAGATCAGGTGAGCGTGGAGGCCAAGCAATTGGGCCACCTCTACCTATCCATCGATCAGGAAACCTTCGATCCAAGTACCGGCGAGCCGTACGACTGAAGTGTGCAGGAGCGCCATCTTGCAAGAAGTGAATGTGTTGACGATTGATCAGTGGAGTGTCTTCTAAAACATGAGGTATGGTGTACGCCTGCCCCGTAAGTCTGTTTACAAGTACCTAATCGATCACCAATGATACCGGCCCACATGTTGAGGGAGAACCGCACCTGGTGATGAGATGGAACAGTTGCACGTGGGTTTTCATACGCCCATACATGCTGATTGTGGAAATTTGTTATGCCATCTCGTGTGAACTGTGCTTCATCTGTAAATAATACTAAGGCAGGAAAGTTCTATTTTACGCCACACTGCCGCAAGAACCACTGACAGAACCTAACTCGTGCAGGGTAATCTGCTGGTGACAAGGCCTGTACACGTTGCAAATGATAAGGATACAATTGATACTCTTTCAACAGTCTCCAGACAGTCGTATGAGGAACATTGACTTGCAACGCTACCCTTCGTGTGCTGATACAAGGAGTCATGTTCACAGCCTCCAGAATCTCCTCCTGTACTTCTGGAGTTGTAGATCTTGGTCGTCCCCTTCCCAAACCAGGAGAGTTAAATTTTCCATACTCGCACAGACGATAATGGAGACGTACAAATGTCGTCCGATCTGGACATTGTCGCTGTGGGTACCTCTCCTGGTACAAACGACGAGCCAGCGCAGCATTGCCGTCCGTCTTACCGTACATGAAGTGTATCTCTGCCAGCTCTTGATTTGAATACATGTCGCACAGTCTAACGCCTACACAACACTGAATGTAACCTTCGCCTCGGAATGAACTGTCAGAGTGCCCTCTTAATGTCTCCTTTGACGGCAACGACCTGCGGAAAGAAAAACGTTCCGGTGAATTTCAATGTTGTGAAGGCCATTACTCGGAAATAAAGCATTTCCGGACACATGTTGTAATGAACTATTTTGATTGTCTACATGTGGGAAATACATACCTGAAATTATGCCCCGTATTTTTAAACACCCTGTATATGTTACTGATTTGTTATTAATATGATTTCGGTGATAGATGAGGCCGGTGATTTTCAGGGATTTTGTGGCCCCGAATTTCCTGGCATTTGTCTTACGGTTGAGGAAAAACCCTGAAAAACCTCAACCAGGAAATTCAACCCGACCGGGAATCGAACCCGGGCCCTCTGCGTAAGAGACCAGCATGCTGAACCCTACACCACAGAGGTGGTCACTTTTATTTGTTTACGAGGAAACAAACTTAAATCCTTCTTAGAAATTTTATTCATATTAGAAATTATTTTCAGATAAGTCTTATAGATAAAATCCATGGCGCTACAGCCCTGAAGGGCCAAGGCTGACCAGGCCACTGCTAACCTCACGTCCACATGCCAAAGCAGAAGTGGACGATCATCCAACCAGTATGGAGGTATCGTGTGGTTAGCACGAAGATCCCCCCTAGCCGTTATAGTTGGTTAAGTCTTATAGATAATAATATGAAATAGGCCTATATTCTAAACACAAAATAATATGCGAAGTAACGTCAAGAAGATGTGAATTAAAGACATGGTCCATGTATATACTGTAATGCCTGAAAATAGCTATTGATCCTTTGCGTGTTTGTTTTTAAAATAATGTGTTTAATCTGTAACTACAGTCAGTGTATTGATATTAATATCTCTTTGTTGTTACCTATTGCTTTAAAAAGAATGTGTTTAATTTGTAATTTTAAGTCAATTTTTCTACTTTTCCTTTACTGTTTACATTTGTTTTTAAATCTTTTATATTGCCCTTCAAGAATTTAGTTATTCGTTAGTTATAAGTCATTACTTGTGTTATTATTTTAATTATTGTACTTGTTCCTGAATCACGTATGTAACTTGTAACCGTAAATCATTGTTTGTAAAATCCTTTTATTACTCTTAACTGTTCCATTGTTCATGAATTAAGTATTAATTTTAAAGTGAAAGTCAAACTTTGTTATATTAATGTACTATTGATTATCTTTTTAAGGTCGTGTATTTACTCTGAAACGGTTAGACATTCTTGTATATCTTTTGCATTGATTATTCCTCAAACATCTCACTAATCTTTAACAGGATCCTTTCTTTCTTTAAGGTGCATTCTTCTACATAGTCCATGTAAATTGTAACTGTGACCACAGTTTTATATTATAATTTTACTATTATTTATTGGTTATAAAATATGTATTTTGATGCCAACTATAACCCTAATATACCTCAGGGTGAAATAGGGTTTATTAAATTGGATAATAAAAAAATGTATATATATTCTAAATGTTCAGTCCAAAATGACTTATTGTGAGGTAAAGGGTAAACAAATTTAGCAAGCGTATCCGCCTTTAGACATCTTAAGGCATATTATTGTCATTTTAAGATGTTCTCGTTAGTCCCTGCGCTGTTTGAGTGGTCGACCTGTCAAGCAGGCGGTGCGGATTAGAGTTCCTGTGAGGCCTGCAATTTTTCATTGAAAAATCCATAGTGGTCCTTGCGGGAGAGAAAGTTTCAATTGGACTTTTTCTTGAGATTCTTCCATTTCCACACATTAGCATTAAAATCAATCCTTCCGATCTCCATGCCTTTACCATTTCATAACATTCCGCGCGTGGCGACAAACGGCAAAGGGAGTGATCTAGGGACGGGTGATGCCTGCTCGAAACCTGAATACTACTCGGGGCAGCTGCGATGTCGGGAGTACACTCAACAGCAAATATTGGTGCAATCATTTGCTGCTCTGTCACTGTGCGGAAAGGAAGTTACTTCGGAACAACGTTGCCAGCCCTGAGGCTTTACTGGATTGACAATTGGTTCCAAATTATCGCACTTTGATTGGAGGATCGTACACTACATATAAATAGGCCTATTTTGATTATTTTATCTAAACACCCTCCACAGTGTTTTATTTAAACGATTTCTTTAATCTTATAAGGAAATAATTGTTAAAAATTAAATATCAGCACATAAAATGATTTTTAAGCACTTCGTTGTCTCCGTACTTGGGAGGATCTTCAGAAGGATCAACAGCAGCAGAAACAGAAGAGCCAAAACCTACATCCAGCCCTTTTACAGTTTTTTTTTTTTTCATCAGAGCAAAACCAAGCTGTAAATTAAGCAATTGTTTACCATAATTTTCTACAATTTTATTTGCGACCTATATATTTAACTACACCGGATGTAGATTTTTTGGGAGTAGGACCTACTAGGGCCACTATCACTATCTTCTGATTTCATTGCCACTATTTCACGTCAGAACCTATCACAATTTCTTACTGTCCGTACACTACCACGAAACACGACTAGGACAAGCAAGTACATTATATAACAGGCCGTTCCTTGTTCCTTTGTATGTACAAAATAGGCCCATTGAATATGTTTATTTTCTTTTTCTGTTATGGGGTTCTCAAAACATTACAACCAACTTATTAGTTATTACATGCTTACGTGGCTACAGTAATTATGTTCAGACTATCGAGAGGATTGGAGAGGCCATTTCTCTGAGATATTTGGATATAAACAAAGGAATGTTTGTCAGCATCATTTTGAATAGCCACAAGTAATGGTCACTACGTGATTTCTTGTCGCTATAATAATGTTTACCAAAATTAAGTCATGTCACCTGGGCTTGGAGACATAGAAGAGCAATGTTTATAGAAATATGTTTGCGACAGTCGACTTCTACAGTAATTGTAAGCAGAAGTGCTACATGCAGAATCCAGTATAAATGTAATACTGGAGTAATATAGGCCTAATATAAAATGTCATTGTAATAAATATTGTGACAGCGACGTGAGATTCGAACTCACGACCAGCGTTCCGCAAGCGAGCAGATCGCGCGTTGCACGGAGGGACGGTGCGCGGCGGAGAGAAGTGGGGAAAGGGCCTACACGCGAGGGGAGGCTGCGCGCGCAGCTGCTATTTACGCAGTGAATGGGGAACGGACCTTCCCGACTCTTCCAGAAGCCCGTCGAAGTGGAAAAATCGCGAATTCGAAGTCTCTCGGTTACGTTGCTGTGGTTATAAATTACGGACGCGAAGGAGCGTGTGTGTCATTCATGATTAGTTCAGTCAGTAAGCCAGTGAACAGAGCAAGCCAGTCTTGTGTACTGGAGTTCGACTCGAGTGTGCGTCCGCAACTGCATCAGCATCCGAAGGCCTGAGTTCGAGTGCAGTGGACCGCAGTTGGAGGGACCTGAGTTCGAGTGCAGTGGATCGCAGTTGGAGGGACCTGAGTTCGAGTACAGTGGACTGTCTCTGAAGGTCTGTGGTTCGAGATACTGTGAACTCGAGTGACTGAGCTAGAAGAACTGTGAACTGAGAACTGATAGTTCTGATTTGTAAATAGTGCTTTGTAAATATTAGTTAAGATTACCAGTTCATTGTTGTTCGTACTAGTCCAAGTAAATTGTCATTGTCGTCGGTGGAGTGCTATAACGAATACTGTGTTGAGTGAAAATCCAATTGTTGACGAGAGCGTTTAAGGCGAATTGTACAAAGGAATTATTGTTGGAAGAATAAAATCCTATTGTTGAGTTGAAATAAAATTCACAATATTTAAAATCCTCTCCTTTTGACATGTTTTACGCTCGTTGCCGATAGGATTCTACATTTTACGCACTATCCGCGGATCGCACGATCGTACGTGATACCAAATTATCGCACATGCACGATTCATATTGCATGGTTGGCAACACTACTTCGGAAGTATTTTATACGCAGTGGTAGCATTGTGTGTAATTTTTAAACATGGAAACTCCGCCTAGGAAGTCACGTTCGCAAAGTAGAAAGATAAAATATAATGTATTTAAGTTCTGTAAAGAAGAAAAAAGAATGATCTAGCTATTCCTATGAAAAGAGTTGTGGAAAGAAAAGCGAAAGCAGTGGGGAAGAGTGAAAAATCGGTGGGAAACATAGCAAAAGAATGCGAGAAAGCTAGCAAAACATAGCTCATTTTCCCAGCTATGGATAACATTTTGGCATGTAGTAGTATGTAGAATTTTCCTCCGGACCCTCTACTCTGCTACGATTATATATTCAATGGAAGTTCACGCTCCGAGCTATTCATACGTATCTCGGGTAAGTAGGCTACTGCATCTTTGCAGAGTGTGTACATGCTCTCTCTCTTCCCCTCCACTCCCCGTTCCCGACTAACACGCATATAAACATGATAGTGGCGCCCTCGGAAAGCAGCGGTATTCCTATTTGTCCCGAGTAATACGTAGCGAACCTTCGTGTAGTACTGTGGTCTGTTGGGAATGCGCCTAGCTCAGGATCAACGAAAAAGTTGTCTAAGACGGTAAGTTCACATTTCATCATTTCTTCCGTAGACTGAAGTACTTCTATGATTGCATAACATTCGAATGATACTAAAATAATAGGTATTGGTATCAACTTCGATGATATTTTGTTTGAAACAGAAACAAACTATATTAGACGCAAAGTAAATTCGATTGGTCACTTAGAATTTCCGTTATCTAGATTGAAATACTCTTAATTACGTTATTTTGGGCCCTATCAAAATCGTTTTCCTCTACATCAGAACTTCATTATAAAATAACGTTGAAGTCATCAGGTAATATGCTGAAAATTATGTAATCTCAGGCTTAGTTCATCTCTTTCGTTTTAGTTCGAATTAGAATATTTTGGATCACACCAAACTCTTTTGTTTTACATACAGTACGCAAAATAATAATACTTTATTGCCAGAACAAAGATACATACTGATTCTTTTATATAAAACACTCTAGCACCGCCAGAAAGAGTAAGTTAATGCTGGTTCACAATAAACCGGGAACGGAAACGACAACGAGAACTAGAACGGAAATATTGTTAAAATATATGCATTTAAATGTGAGCATTCACAACTAAGTATTGTGAATGCCCACATTTAAATACATTCATTTTAACATTATTTCCGTTCTCGTTCTCGTTGTCGTTTCCGTTCCCGGTTTATTGTGAACCAGCCTTTACATCAGGCATGTCAAAAATCAGACACTGAAAGTGCAGTGTATGTGCGCGGAACGCCGGTCTGTGCAGATTGCGTCATTCACGTGTTGCTCTTACCAGTCCTTAGCGGGAGGGATGTACAAGAATCTATTCTGCGCTTCTAGTGTTCAATTAAATTGACATTTGGACATTATAAACATACTTAGCAGAAGGAGAAAACACAATTATTGTCACTGTCTATATTTGACAATAATTGTAACACAAGAAACAATAGACTTACTCAGTTACAATTCACAATGCAGTCGTTTGTAAAGAATCATTTATTTACATGATTTGTATACAGTATTTGAAGAAAATATAAATATTGCAGTAATTTCGAAACAACAAAAAACGAACATAATATATCATTTTACGTAGTAGGTACTGATTATTTCAAATACTCTTTCAGTGTTCCTCAAGCATTATTGGGACCATTGGTGCACAAATGCTAAGAAAGAAAATATTTTACTCCCAATTACATGCAATAGGACATTGTGAGGCTTTTACACTGGAATCATTTCCTTGCTGTATATTAATATAAAATCACATTATTTTTAATAAATTGGATAAATTAAGCTTAAATTTAAATTTATATATAGTTTATTTGGAAAACGTTGAGAGCAAGTATTAGCAAGTTGGGAGCTTTACTGAATTGAGTTAAAAGAGTACTTCACAAGCTGTGAAGCGAGGACATTTTCTTTATGTCAGGTTTAAAGATTTATTAGCGTAAGTATATTAGATAGCATAGTAACGTGAGGTGGAAAATTCGCCATTATGTATTATTTTTCCAGAACATTTTTCCGCCTTACAAATAGTTGCTTTCTTCCTTTCCTTACAACCTCAAGAGCCTCACATGTATTACTCACTATATTCTCATCACTTATCAGCTTATCAAATAAAAGTTGTAAGTCGTCTAACCATTGATGGCTGTGTTAGTACAGACTCCAAAACAACATCATTGTCATGTTTGTCTTGCCGTGAGAGTACTAATTAAGAAATAAGAGCAGGCGAATATCATATTTTGAGAACTTTACTAATATGATTTAAATTCTCATATCACTATTAGGTCCACGCGATATGATTAAAGCCTTTCATTTTAAAATAATTACTATTGGCTGAGGAAAACATCATAACAGTTATGTTATATGATTCGTGATTTCTCTTCTTCGTTATATCTGTGGACTCCTCACTTTATTTTTCATAACGCATTCACAATCACAGCTCAATGAGCACCCGTACTGATCTGTGTTACTGAAACAAAAGCTGATCTGCTACTATAGGTACCGTACAGCCCTGTCGCGTTCCCCTCCAAGCCGATTGACTCCCTCCAGGTAGGGGAATAGGAACTGCACGTTGCACGCAGACCAGTGCACATTGTGCGCGACTGCACAATGTGCAGGGTTTTGACATTCCTGCTTTACATACTCGTGCTCAGGAGGCATTCCACATAATGTTAAGACATTTTATTAAATAACAGGTAAAAAGTAAGAAAAAATACATGTATCACAATAATTTAGCTTCAAATTTTCTCTGTTAACAGCAATTTTTAAATTGATTTTTTAAATAAGGACCATTAGCAAATTGTATGTTTCAGGAATTTAGCTACTATCATGTTATGAAGCCTTGGGCCGAAGTTGCTGCTGTGCTTATGCTACAGTTATAGTACATATAGGTCGTACCAAGCATATGTTGTCTGATCTTTTGGTTTTTTACTTATTTGAATATAAATTGAATATATTTAGGTTTTTATGGACAAAATTCAATAATACATTGTTATAAAATTTAATGATGGAAGTCAAATACTTTAAATTCTGAATACAGCACCTCTGAAGGATAATCAAAAGATTTATTAAGGCATATTTTTATTATTCTTTTCTGAAGCAGAGTTATTGGCATGAAGGAGGTACTACGACCACTGTCCCATCCTATAATGCCGTATTGTAATATAGCTTGTACTAATGCGAGGTAAATCAGTCGTAAAGTTTGGACAGTCAAGTAATTTCGTAGGATAACAAAATAGTGAATTCCGTCTGTCTTTTACGGTCATAAATCAAACGCGATCACCGATATAATAGTGTATACACTTCCACCGAATCGAGCGTGGGAATGTTTCGTGTTGCCTAGTGTAGAAAAATAATACAGATTGAAGGAAAGTCAAGGTTAGAGCATTAGTATACAACTGAGATTCATTCAGTGCATTTCAGTTTAGTTCATGCCAATGCAGTACACCTTAAAATAATTAAGTTTAAAATCAATTATGGTTTGTATATTACGAATAAATCATACAAGAAGTGTCCTACTCTATTTATAGGGATCTATCCTTGCGTTCAACAACTATCTGCTTCCACAATCCAGAATTTACTCGAAAAAATGGGAGAAAGCGACTCACTTTTAAATAAAACGAAGACTCATAAATTACATTCTAACTGAATAAAACTCGATGACATACAGTAAAGGCATAGACTATACACTAGAAGAGTCTTCCACGAAAATGTTAAAAAAATTTCGCTGAACAAACAGATGTATCCAAGAAATCAGTTTGGAAAGCGTCGAAATTGTCAAAACCGAAGCCTTATAAGGCAACAGTTATTCATAAATTGAGCGAAATTAATTGTGTGGGTAAATTTAAATTCTATCCATAGAGACAAAATCCATTTTGTGTCTAGAAATATTTATAAAATACATGAAGTGTGCAAGAGAGGCCGACAGTTCCAATACTCATCACCAGAGCTGAGATTCCTTTAACCTGAGCGGTGCTGTAAACAACGCACCGACTATGTTTCTAGAGGAAAAAAGAAAGAGACAGAGAATACCTTTACGATCCCATTCGAAATCAGTGCTCGCGTGTATACAGGTACAGTCGGATGAAAAATCTTCTAGCAGGTAAATGAACAAAGTTCCCATGTGTAGGCTACTAAATTTTTCATCATTGAACAACATTTGCACTGGAATTTAACACAGTAAACTTCATATAACTTTCAAAAGTAATTAAATAAAATATATAAATATAATACACTTCTATGAATAACAAAAACGAGTAATATACGTATATTCTTATGAGGTCTCGAATTTTTCTCAAAATTAATAAAAGCTAGTAATTACAGAGTGACATACATAAATAAAATGTACTTCTATGCATAACAAATACCAGTACATGGTTCACTGATCTTTATGACAATAAATTACAATATACATTCTGATTGCAGAAGTGCAGTCGAGTGAAAAGTCTTGTTGGGTACTTGTACTCCGTTTTAATATGAATTTTCATATTTTCGCTATGTCTTTTTGAATTACAATGTGATTGAACGAAATTTATTTTTTTCCGCTCTTATTTCCACATTACATACTTTTCAAAATATATTACTTACACCCTTTCACAGAAAAGTACTCGCAGCAAATTCGTTTACCAATATTTGTTGCATGTTGTGTTTTCTTATTTTCGGCATATTTCTGAACAACGTGAGACTACGTTCTGACTAGCAATAATTGTGCTCGTAACAAATTAAATGTTCATGTACTTGAGTAAGAAAAACAAACCTTCACGGAACAACTATCTTTGATATCGTATTCTCGTTGCGAGTGTACGCCTGTAACTCTACAGGGTGTTTCCGGGTTAGTGTACAAACTTTCAGGTATGATGGCGAAGGGCACATGTATCAGTTTGAGATAAGTAACCCTAGTCCGGAAATGACCGAGTCGAAAGTTACAAGCAAAAATAGTTCTGTGGAAATGAAATAATTTTATTCCTCTATACATCTTATTTATGTGTATTTATCTGTACATCTTACACAGACTATATTCGTCTGACTTTGTTTACGTTGTCTGCTTACAGTATGCCATTCAGTGCCCTGTCTGAGGGGTGGGGACAGGAAACTACACTAAAGCAATGCAGATGGCGTAATGTGTAACCGATATGATCGGTCCTGATATGTACGTCTGTAGACAGCAGTGTATCTGTACAAGTTGCAGTGTCCAGTCGATCAGTCCTAGTGAAATGGAGGAGTACACGAGAGCGGAATAAGCATATCTGATTTTCGGATACGGGTGAGCCAATGGGAACTGTAGACAAGCTCACAGATTGTATCGGTACAAGTACCCATATAGGAGACATCCGGCCCATACCATTTTTCCACGACTGTTCCAAAAGTTAAGGGAAGGAGGACACATAGTGTCATATTACAATTCCATTTCCAAACAACTATTTTTGCTTATAACTTTCGACTCGGTCATTTCCGGACCATGGTTCCTTATGTCAAATTGATATATGTGCCCTTCGCCATCATTCCTGAAAGTTTATAACACCACCTCGGAAACACTATGTATACGTCAGACTGCATAGATAGTCTAGACACCACTAACCTAGTTTCAATATTTTGGTTAAAGGAATCTCAGCTCTGCCTATCACATGGTAAGTCAACATACTGCATCTGTAATGTAATGTATTATTTGTGAGATTTTGTTGCCGAAACCTTACGCGCCGAATAACCCCTAAGCGGGTTGTTACTTGCCCATATCACTTTTCGAATGGCGCCGTTCTAATCGAAATCCGTTTCCAGCCATACACCCATTAGAACAAGTTCATAGAGGAATCACAAGATTAACTCCAGGTCCGTTCTCTACTTCGTTACGGAATTTATTTATTAATCCATTTCGGCTCCAAATTATTGCGATCATAATCTTCTTTCATCTCCCAAGTCTCTCCCTTTAAGTTATGTCAAACCTGATTTAGAAATTTTACTATCTGTTTCTTCTTCTACTCGATGACTACAATTCGTTATCTAAATATTGGTTCTTTTTTTCACTTCTCCTATATCAGTTTTTTCATTATAGTTCTTCTTTTCTTCTGTTTATTGTGAAATTCGCAGTGTAGTGTATTGTAAGTAAAGAAACTCTCTAACACCAGTGTTTCCATGGCCTCACTAGTTTTCTTTTTTCGAGCAAAAGAGCCGCCATTGAAGTGACAAAGTAAAAGCGATACATTTCCTTATAGTGTATGTAGGAAAAATAAGGGAGGTACTGTGTATCGTGCGAAGGAAGCGTGCCCCTAAGACAAGAGAATAATCTTACTATGAAGTGTTACATTTCAAGAGCTTTTGGCTCCCCGCCTTAGTGTTCGGACTTTCGTATACCTAACTGCTGGTATCAACTAGTAGAAATTGTTTCGAATCACCCTGTTATAACATTTAAGAACATCTCGGCGCTGCAAGTCTGATTTCTTGTATCTAAAACTAGATCTGAAGTGAATTATATTGTTCTGTGTATTTTATATTTCATACATTTGGATTTGAAGCTTTATCACTCTCTTTTAATAAACATGTCTCACTAACAGATAAAATTATCGACATTGTATTTATTGCCATTTTGTAGAATATGTGTTTCCTCTTTTCACTTATTTCAAATATCTTCTTATGGTTCCAGATGTTTCGTTCACTTATTTCTTATGTTAATATAAGTAGAAATTTAGAATAAAATACGGACAATTTAAAAAATAAAATAAAATAAAAAAATAAATAAATAAAACGCCCGAGAAAGAGAAGGGGAGCTGGAAGAGATATCACGCTATTTTTTACATAAAAAAGAACACTAATTTATTTATATACATTAAAAGGATACATTAAGAAACTATTATATAGGGTGTAAGGGATATAAGTGCCATTATTTTAACTGATGATTATTCATGTCATAAGGAAGAAAAAAGTCCTTACAATTTTTTTCTAATCTCAATTTTAACTAATTATTAAAGTTTACAATATTATACATTTTGCAATGTTGCTGGATGGGAAGGAGGGGGTTTAGAGGAATACAGTACATCTCGAGCGGGATGGAGGGGATTTAGAAGTACATAGTAGAGCTCGAGCGGGCACAGACATATTGGTACAAAACAGATGCTCTGTTCTAATGTAGGAGCGACCATGACAATACTGTTGTTTACATAAAACGAGCAGAAAATACAAACTTTCAAACTCATTAATAGAACTTTATGGTAAATTTAGATTTTATGTAACAGTATTGCTTCATTTTTTAATTGTACAGTACGTCTAAAACATAAATAATGGTTTTCTGCACAAAATCACACGAACTTCTTTTCTAATGCAACATTTTAATATCTCCCGCTTCCGTAAAGCAGTGTCATTTTTAAACAAATTTCTGGTTGTGTGATTTTCGAAACGAGGTAAGAGACTCCTAGCTTCTAATAATCGTTGAGGAACCGCTACAAAAGTTCTCCGATTAGGTAACCTGCTTTGAGGAAAACGTTGACGGTACATCCTTCTTGCCTCACTTGAATTACGACGATTTTCCCCATAAATTAACAACATTATGATATTCCTAAACTGTGGATGACATTGTAAGTTGTTTATCGAATACCCTGTACTGAACTGCCATCCGCTCGGCAATAGAGCTATGGACAGGGAACTTGAACTCAGCCGACTCTTACTTACAAGGAGAGGACACGCTCTGTATATCACCGAATGAAATAAGATTGTGTAAGATGAAAGTACAAGACGTACTGTTTGAAGTCATACCTGCTATGGGTGGCCAATGACCCCTCGTTTTGGAAATATATGCTATTGTTTGTGACCTACTTCCGTTAGGTGCCTAATAGGTAAACATTGGACTGTGTAAAAGTGTAGCTCATATGGTTGGTTGCTGAGTTGTTATTCAGGAAACCTGAGTTCGAATCTTAACTGGTCCTATATATATATTTTTTTAATAATGATTAATACTGTGGTCACAGTAATCTATTTACATATATCATATTTCTCAATGTATTGAACGCTTCGTCATGTTTTAAACAAATTACTAATTAACTAACATTGTATTGTAAAGGTTAAACAAGGAAATATTGCTCACGTAGGCAGGTCACTGGTATCTGTTCTGTTTCTATTCCACTTCATTATGATAAATATCATAAAAACACACAAAACATACATATTTTCTGCACCATGCACAGCAAATGAAAGAAGGTTGTCCACAGTCACACACATTTTTCCGCACTTCTGCTGCGAAACAGACATCTTTCACATTCACAAACTTCTCGTTCGTTTATTAATTTTGATGCATACCACGCATATTTCAACATGGCTTTAAATATAGGAGCTGACAACTGAAAGTGAATTAAGGAGTGAATTTTGAGGGCATCCTCCCGTGAAGCAATTTTTATTCCAGTTTGTTAAAGGAAAGAGCTATTTTGCAAATATTTGATAGAAATCTTCACCTGTCTAAAAAGATAATCATCACAGGACTGGCATGATCCCGCACGTTTGGGTGAAAGCACTTCAAGGTTGCACGTTACTTCATTTTCTTCATTTGTAAATATTTCATCATACAAAGAGGGATTTACCTGCCCTTCCCATGAGTCCAGAATTAGAAGAAATGGCTGCTCTTTCACATATGTCTTTATTACTTTCTCCAGGTATTGCTTATTAGTTGAGATGTCAGCTTTCCTGATGAAGAACGTGTTACACATATATTTCCGACTTTAGAAGTGAGTTCATCTACTTGACGTTGCACTCTTGGGCCAAATTGTCCATTTGGTTATAATAATAATAATAATAATAATAATAATAATAATAATAATAATAATGATAATATCAAGTTTTAAAAAATGAGAAGGCATTAGGATTCGAACTGGGGTTGCCTGGATGACAACTCAGCATCCAACCATATGAACTACGCTGTTACATAGTATAATGCTTTCCTATTAGGCACCTAACGGAAGTATGTCACAAACAATAGCCAATATTTCCAAAACGAGGGGTCATTGCCACCTATACCAGGTATGATTTTAAACAGTACGTCTTGTACTTTCATCTCACACAACCTTATTTAATTCGGTGATATACAGAGCGTGTCCTCTCCTTGTTAGTCTGTGCAGAGTACTGCCTGCTGAACATTGCCATGTCTCTCACGCCAGAATATTAATAAATTTAAGCTGCATTATTATTTAATTTCACGAAAACGTAATAGAACACACAACTATTTAATTAAACTAATATTCACTCTTTGCTAGATATACCTACTGATGTAATTGTTTTCGTAATTTTACTAACGATATAAGGAGTATAACGCAAATACTCGTAAAATAACAATTTTTTTTTTCTGGGAGAACTATTAAGTTTTGATCCTATGTTGTATGGACATTTATGATCCTGTAGACTGTGAAAAGGACGGCACTTATACCCCTTACACCCTGTGTACATACAACAAAAATACAAATTAAGGAATTTACCCCCGTACGCTCGTGGTCGGAAGTAAACTGCATTGTAGATAAGCAGGAATACGGAGATAAAATAAATAAATTAATATAATTAATAAAATAAGACATTACAAAAAAAGAGTCTATATGACAAAGACCAATCACAATTGAAAATGCTTATAACCAATATTCACTGGTATAATAATAAAAAACCTAATATTTACCAGTTAATTATCTAACCCTATGTTAAGTTCCCTTAATAATTTCAGTAAGTTTCAGTTTAAATTTAATCATACATATGTTAGCTAAAACAGAGTACTGTGAAATTAATTTTGTGTAAAGTTTTAAGTCATAGTTGAAGCCATGTTTCATATCAGCAGCCATTAAACTTTTGGATTCTGTAAAATGAAATAATGTTTCTTCTCGTAGGCTATTATAATTATGCCAATGTGCGTTGAAATGTTTCTTGTTCTTATTAAAGGTTACTTACTAACTTACTCGCTTTTAAGGAACCCGGAGGTTCATTGCCGCCCTCACATAAGCCCGCCATTGGTTCCTATCCTGAGCAAGATCAATCCAGTCTCTGCCATCATATCCCACCTCCCTCAAATCCATTTTAATATTATCCTCCCATCTATGTCTCGGCCTCCCCAAGGCCTTTTTCCCTCCGGCCTACCAACTAACACCCTATAGTATGCATTTCTGGATTTGACAATACGTGCCCTGCCCATCTCAAACGTCTGGATTAATGTTCCTAATTATGTCAGGCGAAGAATACAATGCGTACAGCTCTGCGTTGTGCAACTTTCTTCATTCTCCTTAGCCCCAAATATTTTCCTAAGCACCATATTCTCAAACACTATTAATCTCTGTTCCTATTTCAAAGTGAGAGTCCAAGTTTCGCAGCCATACAGAACAACTGGTAATGTAACTGTTTTATAAATTCTAACTTTCAGATTTTTTGACAGCAGGCTAGATGACAAAAGCTTCTCAACCGAATAATAACAGGCATTTCCCATATTTATTCTGTGTTTAATTTCCTCCCGAGTGTCATTTATATTTGTTACTGTTGCTCCAAGTTATTTGAATTTTTCCACCTCTTCGAATAATAAATCTCCAATTTTTATATTTCCATTTCGTACAATATTCTGGTGACGAGACATACTCATGTACGTAGTCTTTTCGGGATTTACTTCCAACCCTATCGTTTTACTTGCTTCAAGTAGAATTTCCGCGTTTTTCATAATCGTTTGTGGATTTTCTCCTAACATATTCACGTCATTCGCATAGACAAGAAGCTGATGTAACCCGTTCAATTCCAAACCCTCTCTGTTGTCTTGAACTTTCCTAATGGCATATTCTAGAGCGAAGTTAAAAAGTAAAGGTGATAGTGCATCTCCCTGCTTTAGCCCTCAGTGAATTGGAAAGGCATCAGATGGAAAGAAGGTTAATAATGTATATTTATATGTTTGCTACAATTTGAAAACGTTAAAATCCAAATAAAGATATTTAGTAGGGTAGTCAATAGACTTTTTCAGAAAATTTTTGATCAATTATTCTCTTTTGTAGTAAATTCAGCTGCTTTCTTATGGATTTAGAAACATTGCCCCAACCAACAATGCCATAACGTAATACAGATTGCACCAAGGATAAATAAATACATCTTAAATTATTAATTGGGAGGTAAGAACTAAGTAAAACAAATCTATACATATTTTTCGTAATTTATTACATAAAAAATGCAGTATGTATGTCCCATCTAAGGTGCTGGTCAATTGCTATTCCTAGTTATTTAACTTTAAGAGAATTGTTAAAATGGATAGTCACAATTTAGAGAAATTGTACAATTAATATTCTGAATGTAGTCAAGATGTATGGCATTGTGTGAAGTTAGTGAAAAAGGTACAACCGTTGTTTTATAAATATTTAAAGATAGTAAGTTTAAATCTTTAGATGGATACCATAATTATTTATAGATAGTGATGATGGTGATTATTATTATTGCTGTTATTATTGTTATTATTATTATTATTATTATTATTATTATTATTATTATTACTAAAACCTAAGACATTTTCAAATAGGCCTACATAGAATCATTTCGTAAAACAGATAATAATTGAAGAGAAATTTATCAACAGTAATCTCACTAGAGATTGTGATTTACCTACTGTAGAGAAAATCAAAACTCGAGTGGGATTTAATTGACTATTACACGAGTAGAAGAAAGTATATAAAGATTAAAAGAAATATAGTACTCTAATACAATACAATACCGATATTAATTGACTTGCTAAAATTCTATTTCACTAATGTTAGCTTCACCAAAAGTTTGAACGGAACCGCCATTCTCAGTCGACTTACTATGCGGTAAACAAATGACGATCGCAAAGCATGTTTTATAGTACCGTAAAGAATTTGCAGTTTAAAATGTTGCCAAAAAAAAAAGAAACAAATGATAGGGAGGTGATGAAAACAGAAGTATATAGGCTAAAGATTATAAGAAATAAAGTACTCTAATACTTTAAAATATTAATAGATTTACTAAAGTTTTATATCACTATGTTTCTCTCACCAAAATGTTTGAACGGAGCCACCATTTTCAGTCGATTATCTATGCGGAAAACAAATGATGATCGCAAAGCATGTTTTATAATATCGTAAAGGATTTGCAATTTGAAATGTTGGCAAGCAAAGAAGCAAACGCTAGGGAAGTGATAAAACAAATTAGTGCTAGGGAAGCGATAAAAATGAACAAATGCTGAGAAAGTGATGAAATTGTGACATAAGTAGCCATGATTAGTTGAAAGACGTCCTTTCGTACCGTTTTTGGTCAAAAGTAGTGTGACGTAGTAAAAGTGTAATAGTCTCAATAATACGTATGATGTCCTACGGAACAAAAAATTACTGTACATCTGCTCAGAAAAGACACAACTTTGCTTGTACAGACTCAGAAACGTAATTCAGGTGATCCAAATTTTGTTTCTGGGTCTGAACAAACAATAATACAATTAGTTCTATCTACCTACGTTGACCTATTTCTTCAGGAACGCACGACGATATTCGGAAAGTAATAAAATTAAAAATGTAAACCTATAGAAAGATTCGGATCATACGTATATCCCACTAACTTTTACGTAGTAAAATGTTGCTCCGAAATTCTTGTCCATTTTTTAACGTATATGTTTCTAACTCCAGTCAGAAGTAGGCCTACTGTAAGTTTTATAAGTTGTAAAAGAATGCTGCAATTATTCCCGTATTCAAAAATGGTAAAATGCATGCGTTAAAACTACACACCAATTTATATTCTAAATAAATTTTCAAATTGAAAAATCCACAGGAATAATTCATTTCATGTAATAAATAATAATAAACTTTATTGAACACAAATGTATGCATTTTTCAGCAGTTTTTCTATTTTCTCTGGAAGTCTGACTCGGGACCTCGAAGAGTCAGAGTAATTGTAGAGCATTGGTGGAATGATATAATGGTGAGAAGAAACAGGAGAACGTTGAGCATTTCTACGCGAAGATATACAGCATAGTAAATCTATGCACCTGTCGACAGGTCATTGCATCCACATAAAGTTCAACATAAAGATATGGATCATAGTAAAGCTATACACCTCTCGACCTAGTCTTTTTAAATAGAGATGTGTAATCTGTTTTGTCAGCTATTGATTAACGTGGTTACAATTGGCTATTAAGTTACGTGTAAAATCCGGAGGAACTTGAATTTTGTTAGGCGCGATAAAACATTTAGCGGTACTTTTTTAAAAAAGGAAAGTATTACCCAGAAATTACAGATCGTTTGCTTTTCACACAAAATTCTTTTCCTTCGCGAGATGTTTTCTTTTTCTTTATGTTTCAAACTGAATAAAAAATGTCTCAATACATTTTATAGCCTCTACAGAACGATGTGCTTAAATACTGTAGCATCGAGTTGGAGATTACTCTTGAAAACAATATATATTTAAAAATTACATTGTTTCCAGATATAACATTGTTTCTTTTAAATTATTGTACATTCATCTACTTAGTGATTAACATATCGCAGACACCTCTTGTTTTCCACTAATATATAAATATTCGGCTGGATTGTGTTAGTACATAGACGGCAGAGCAAAGACAATGATTTAACCTCGAACGAGCAGCTCACTTAGGCTACACTAATTAATTAAAAAAATACCGTCCACAACAATGTCAATAAAGACATTGCAATTCTATTACGAACTGCAAGATTTTTTATGTTAAGATACATTTCTGTTGACAATAATAAATCTCGACCCTAATGGTTTTATGAAAGTGTTGGCAACAAAGCATTTAACCATTTTGTCATTTATGGAATTAAAAAGTCCCAAATAAAACAAAATTCCATAAAATAAGCAACACAACAACAATTTTACACAATTACGTACCTGTAAGTTAATTTTTCCCATAATCTTTACCATGGACAACATTGAAATGACGCCTTATATTATAATGCTGTATATAACGAAATTGGACGGAACATAATAGTCAGTCAGCTTTATAATCTTCTCCCACAACAAAATAACCATATTCCTATTTCTTACTAAAGCTGTATCTTGGTACTGTAGTCAGTGCCATTTTCAAATATTCTGTAAACTGCTCGCCACTGAATGTTTACATTGTGTAGGTAACGACTGACTGAACGGAATTAAAACAGAATCACGGACAGGAGGTGGAGGAAGTACGGATAGTAATGTTTGCGCTCTAGGGAGCTCATATTTGGTATCCCTGGATTAATCCGAGTTCATGTACCGGTATCTGTCTTTATGTTTTATTCCTCCTACACTAAATTAGGTATCTAAATGCAAGATGTGATCGGAGAAAAATGTAAATTTATTTATGTATTTATTTATTTATCTATTTATTTATCTATTTATTTATTTATCTATTTATTTACCTATCTATCTACTAATTTTCATTCCTTCATTAATTCGTTTATTCGTTCATTGGTTAATTCCTTTATTCCTCCATTTGTTTATTTATATGTTTACTTCTTTATTAACCAACCAACCAATCACCAAACAGTCACATGACGTGACGCATAACTTTAGTTATGCAATTTGTTTCAAGTATCACACCAAAAGAGGTGTTTGCCTTGTCTGGATTTCCCATTTTTTTTACATCAATTATTTAATATTATTTGTTTTTACATTTTCTATCAGTTATAATACATACTTGCAACCTCATTACGATAGTATTCACTGAATAAAAGTACTTGTCACAAATACAGCATGTTCATTATCATTCACAACATAGTCCACAATCGCCATCGAGTAATAGCAAAATCAGCAAACTCTACTTTTAATTTGGAAATAAGTTCAGTACCATCGTATAACTGTGACAGTTTGTTCACACACAAAGTGACATCACCTACATATTAAACCTTTCATATTTTTTTTTCCAATTTTTTTTTATACACTCTATCTTTTTTTATTACAATTGTATAATCAATCAGACACAAGAATAACGAATGCTGCCAATAATGCAATCATTCAAAAGAACAACGATATCTACTGCAAAAAGATATACAAGAATATCTAATGCAGTTAACAACACAATCAAACATACAAAATTATCAAATACAGCAAAAATTCAATCAGACATATAGGAATATCAAATGCAGTCAACAACACAAGCAAACATAAAAAATATGAAATACAGCCAACATGCAATCTGACATACTAAAATATCGAATGCAGTCAACAGCACAATCAAACATACAAAAATATCGAATACAGCCAACATCTTTTTTTTTTTTTTTGACACATTATGTTACATCATATACATAGGTATTTACATACAAACTAATACTATGATACAAGTTTGTTGGTACTTTTCTTTCCCCCCCCCCATATACAGCAAAGATAGTGTATAATTCTTGCATTGTTCCTGCTCACTCGCATTTGACTCTTTTTATATTTCATGTACAATTCATAGCCATCACAATCACATATTTCATTTTGTAAAATATAATGCACCATGTTTCCAAGAATCCAAATACAAGCATCCTGTTTAAACTTAGAGACTACTTTAAAATCTGGCCTCTTTAGTATATAAGGACTAAACCACGGGTATCGATCAATCTTCAATCCCTGTAAATAGTATTCCATACGTTGCCAAATAGCATGTGTTCTGGTGCATCGTCTAAAAATGCGAGTCAACGTTTCAGGTTCACCACAAAACTCACAATTTGGATCATTTAACAATTTTATCCTAAAACGCCTGTGTCTGGTGGCTATTAAATCGTGAATAACTAAGTACCACGATGATTTGACCGGACCATCTAGTATTTTATTCGTGATTATTTCCCACAATTGCACTAGATTAACTCCTACCGGAAGGATGTTGACTACCCGCATTGTTACAACTCCCCATATTGCTGTAGGTGTCCATAGATTTCCCTTTTTGTAGGATAAGTATTTCCCACAGCCAACATATTTATGTAACTCCCTTCCTGCATGTATAATCTTAAATATTTTAACATGGATAGTATGTTTCGTAAATCGGGTGGATTCCTAAGGTCGACCTTTTGTCTCCATTGTTGAAACCACACCGCTGATATTGTATCTGTATTATTTTGAAGAAAATGATTTCGATAAAGAAGTAACGTTGTACATTTTTGAGTTACATTCCATAACCCTAACCCTCCTTCGTCAGTAGCACGATACAAGGTGGATAGTGGTACTTTAAATATACATCCTTTCCATAAATACCATAACATGACACTTGTGATTTGTCTGCTATGACTTACCATAATTGGAAATACTTGTGCCAAATACCATAAGGCAGATAAAATAAAAGTATGAATAAACCATACTCTTTCATAAAGACAGAAATCCCTCCATTTATATATCTGTGTAAGTATTTTTATTTTTTGGACAACCTTACTCCAATTTATACTCTGCATAGTATTGGGAAGGCGATGAAAATATATACCAAGTATTTTTTGTTGATCAACAATTTTTATATTTTCAAAACTTGGTTCCTCTGTCCACACCCCTATGGGCAAGGCAGTCGATTTCCTTTTATTGATTTCTAACCCTGATACTGCTGCAAAGGGTTTCAATACTTTCCCCAATTGAGCTTTATCCTCTTCATTATTTATAATTACACTTACATCATCAACATACGCTGTACCTACTAGCCTAGAATTTCCGATCCTATATCCTGAAAGTTTTTCATTTAATAAATATAGAAGCGGATTTAGTGCAAGGGCAAATAGAATCATAGAAGCCGGGCATCCTTGTCGAATAGATCTGGTAATAGGTAAAGCAGCAGTAAGAAACCCATTAATTTGTATAACAGCACTGTATATCAGTATAGAGACATTTCAAATAGCCAATAAATGTTGGATTGAGCCCACGCCAAGCTAAGACTTCAAATAGATACTTGTGACTAACACAGTCAAAACCTAAATCTAAAGAAACGAGATATCCTTGGGATTTACCATGTAGGCTAGCTGCTACAACGTCTCTTAATTGACATACTACGTTAAATATTGATCTCCCAAATACTGCACAATTTTGAGAGGGGTGTATTATATCCGAAAGCAGAGGTTTAATTCTATTTGTTAAAACCCTTGCAAGTAGTTTGTAATCATAATTTAACAAGGATATCAGTCTATAATTGAATCAGGGAATACTAAAACGTTCTAAGTCACTATTTTTACGACATTGATTTAATGGCGGGAAGTCACTCTTTGAAGGTAAATACAGCTATGTATGCAAAAATATTCTAAGCCAAGTCTCTTTGTATGGTGTTATAAGAGTTCTTTATTGCGCAGTGAAAACAAAGACGTTCTGAGTCAGTGACACAGAACCATTTTGTTTCCATTGGCCAGACTGACTCAGAAGTTTTTCGTTTGTATTGGCTAGACTGTTCTCCCGGTAAATTGAAACGGTGACAGCTGAGTTTGTTTTGTAAGATTTCAGTGTTAGTAAGAGATTGAAAATGGATGAAGAAAATATAAGGAGAATTAATAAATCAAAAAACTTTTATTCACGGCTTCAGTCTGAGGTATGTCCTGACAAATGTAAAGACCAACATCATGTTCTTTCCATTGCATTCGATTATATGCAGAACATGTCTTTGCCAGTTGTCCCTGTTCAAGGCACTTTTTATCTGAGACAGCTAAATGTCAACTCATTCTGCATTCATGATGTCAAGAAAAACCATGCAACTTTGTACATTTACAATGAAGGTACCGCAAAAAAGGTCCTAATGATGTGTGTTCTTTCGTTTTAGAATACCTTAGTTCTGTCCTAAACGATATAAAAGAAGTTCATGTTTACTTGACAACTGTGGAGGTCAGAATAAAAGCCACGTTCTTAATAGTGTATTTTTGGCCTTCACAGATTCGGAGAGATTTGAGAAAATTGAACAATTCTATCCTATCAGAAGGCATTCTTTTTTGCCCTGCGATAGGGATTTCGCAATTATCAAAAGGACCATGAGAAAACATGACAGATTTTACAGCATGCATCAGTTGACCAAAATTATTATAACTTCAAGTTTATCTAGAAAGTTTACAGTAGTAGAAGTTGAAATATGTGACAATAAAAATTTTAAAGACTGGTGGCAAGAGTTTTACAAGAAAACATGTGTATCCGAGGAAACAAGAGGGCGACAGGTACAGAAAAAGAAACGAAGAGCAATTTGGTATAAGTTCTGTAATGCATTGTACTTATGATGGTGACACAGTTGTTAAAGGTACCATAGTACAAGAAGCCACATTGATGGGTTATTAGTAAACACGTACAAGCTATTGCACAACAGTGACCCTCCACCATCTTTTCCAGTGCGATTAGAATACGAGACAGGTAAAGTACATATAAAACCCCAAAAAGTACAAGACATTAGATCACTATTGCCATATGTACCTCTAGCGTACACGAACTTTTATGAAGAGTTGTTAAACTTGCCCACTGGAGGCGTAGATAGCGGCGCGTAGGAGCAAGAAGTTGATTAAAATAATAAAAATTGGCCTAAAATACGTTTCTATCCAGTTCACTTTGTTAAAATGTGAGTTTTAGTTGACACTATTGTTTGTACACAAAATAGTTTAGACAAAATAAATATTCCATTAACAATTTTTCAATTTCTTATTAATTTTCCCTCAAGTAAACTAAAAGGTTCTAAGTCACACAACCCAATTTTATTTTTTTCTCATAGATTTTGTTAAAATGTGAGTTTTAGTTGACACTTTTGTTCGTACACAAAACAATTTATACAAAATAAATATTCCATTAACAAATTTTCAATTTCTTATTAATTTTCCTGAAAGTAAAGTAAAAGGTTCTAAGTCAGACACCCTAATTTGAATTTTTTTAGGTTTATAGAAGGAAAAAAAAAGTTATTTTGGTCATGATTTAGCTCAAGTTTAGGTCATATATTAAAATGTAATTTTTTCATATTTTTAAACAAACCCTGAAAGTAAAGAAACAGTTTTTTTTTTTAGTTTTCCAAAAAACAAGGTTGGATGACTTAGAATGTTTTAGTATTCCCCGATCAGTTATTAATTTCCGTTTTATCCCCTCCTTTGTGAATAAGTACTATAATTCCACGTCTTTGAGAAGGACCTAGTTTTTTTTTTACATAACATTTGATTAAAAATTTTTGTCAGGGTGGGTCCTATACACTCCCAAAAAACCGCATGAAACTCATGGGGTATCCCATCCTCTCCTGGTGTTTTAGATCTTTTCCCTTGCTGTAAAGCTATAAAAATTTCCTTTTGTGTTACAGAACTTTCTAATTTTTTATTCTCAGTTTCTGAAATCTGTTTTTGTGCCGGTAGCTTCAAGTTAGAAATAGACCTTTTTAACTGTTTATGTTCCACAAAAATGTCGTTATAATGTTCTCTCACTGCTTTACATATTTCAGATTTATTTGTAACAATATGGCCTGTTCTATTTGCTATCGCAAGAATCGTGTTTTGGTGACTTCGTTTGACTACTTTGGATAGAAAATATAAGTTACTTCTTTCATTGTTAGTGCAATTCGTTTCCCTACTCCTAACCATAAGGTCCTGCATACGTTTTCGATAAATAGACAATATCTTAGCTTGACATCTGGATATCATTTTCTTACTCTCAGGAGTAGGTATATAATTATTTTGAACTTCTAATATACAACGATAATAAAAATTAATCAGTCTTTCCTCATCCTGATGCTTAAGGTAGGTATATTGTTTGAAAAATGTACGAATCTTTGGTTTAACATAAAATTCCCACCAATCCACTAAGTCATCATATTTATTTTGCCTTGTCAGCCATTGATGCCATTGTTCTATAAAGTTTTGTTGTAGTGATTTATCTATCACTAAGGCAGGAAACATTTAACTTCCAATATGACCTTCCAAATACAGTACAAGGAACATCTAAACGAATATGTAATAGCACAGCAGAGTGGTCGGAAATAGGAACCGGAACCGTTTCTATGGAATTAATGTGCGATGTTAATATTGGTGTTACATGCATCCTCTGTAATCTAGAGGCCGAATTCCCAGTGAAAAAAGTATATTGAACCATATTGTTTTTTAATATCCAAGCGTCTGAAAGTTTAAATTCGGTAACTAATGTCTGTAAACTATTACTGGGAAGAAAATGCCCTGTCGTATCTACTGGTCTTAAAACACAATTATAGTCTCCACCCATGATTATAAATTTTGGTAGGGACCGAAGAAGATATGGCACATCTTGGCCAAAGAACAATTTACGAGCCTTCCTTTTATTAGACCCCGAAGGTGCATATAAATTTAAAAACATATAGTCTTTATAGATACCACTGATACCTTTCCCTGATGGAAGTTTTTCAACAGAGTGAAGATCAATCCCGTTCCTCGTTAAAATAGCAGTGCCTAAAGATTCTGACCCAACATTTACATAAGCTGTATAACCATAGATCTCTGAGAAATCATTTGTTTTAACTTCCTGGAGGAAGAGCACATCAACATCATTCGTAAGAAAATATTCAGCAATTTCATTTTAACAGGCGAAGAATTTCCGTGAAAATTTAGTGTTCCGACTATAGATACAAGTGACATTTGTAAAGTAATAATAGCAAGTAACATATTCTCCTATAAAAAATATATACAATATTATAACAATAATCTATAATATCTCTACTCTTTTGTACTTAATATACAAAACTTAATTTGACATCTATTGTACATAGATTGATCTATTAAATTATTAAATACGGTAAATACAACATCGGGCACAGTCTTAACATGATATATAAACAGTTAAATTACTCATTGTGTTTTAACAAGGGGAACCCCAATTTACTACCTTCCCCCTTATAAGGATGTGTACGGTGTCTAGTAACAGTAATTGTTTTCTTTACATTTTGCTGTCCTTTGTCTTCAGACTGTGTGTTAGTCGTGTCATCCTGCTCCATTTGTTGATACCAATCCTCCGTATGCTGCAGGTTCTTCGGGGTGGATGTTGGTATCGAACCAGATTGTAGGCTATTGATGTTTTGAATATTATCAGGAGAATTAATCAAGTCACCGGACTCTTTCATTGTGTTAGCTGTTGAAGCACTGTTGTCTTGTTTCTTCTTAGGCATCTTTCCTATGCCAGAGTTATTCAACTTGGTTCCCATTTGCTTTTCTGTTCCTCTCGTGTCCTCTGTCTTCTGCTTTCCGTGCATATCAGCTGAAGGAAGTTCTTCAGCTGAATCAGTGTCCGAATCAGGTATTGGTTGAGTTACAGTCCCATTATCTTTCTGCGTTTTATCCACGTCAGATGTTGAGATGACTCTATTTGTAATCTCTTTGCCTACTGGTTTATCTGTAACTGCATGCAATTCATTTTCGGTGTTTGTTTTCACTGGTTTATTTTGATTATCAGCGTTCACTAATCTTGTAGACATGTTAGATGGCCCAGGTACATCACATATTTCAGGTGGGATGCCATCTTCACTCACATCAGTAGTTACATTAACATGTGTATGAAGTATGTCACTAAATGTCAGTCGCGTACGAGGTACAGTGTTTATAGGCATTTTGACAGTTCTATTCGGGCAAGTATGCCGGAAATGACTAGAACTACCACACAAGAAACAAGTTTGTTCTTGCCCAGGGTAAGTGATATACGCTTCATAATTGGCAATTGTTAGGTTCGTGGGAATAGATTGTTTGATCACCATTTGCACTACTCGTATGCCAGTATCAATTTTGCAACGATATCTGTGAGACCATTTTTCATTTTCTACTTGAAGCACTTTTCCAAAATTTTGTAAAGTATTACGGATCCTATCATTGGGAACTTCCGGTGGAATATTTAAAACCCGGACGGAAACATAATCATCTTCAGCTGGTGTAATTGTCACTGTCGTCGTAGCGCCATTAAGTAATTCCACTACTGATGTACAGGTATTTCTCTGTACATAACGTTCATAATTTGCAGAGGATGTAAATTTTAAATATGCTGCACTTTGCTTACCAACAAGCTGAATGGTTTGTAGTTCTTCATCCTTTATCTTCAATATTTCGTCTAGCCAACGGTGCACATCTAAAGCTGTAGGTCGTTGTTGTTCTTTGTCAAATGTTGCTCTCAATGTATGTTGACGCACTATTTTAGTTGCCATTATATTCCTATTATATAATAGGATAATATGTTCGCAACTTAGATTCAGGTAACCTGTGTCGTGAGTTTTCCATAATTACACTGGTCCCCGATATAACATTGATCGCATCCCAGGTTCAGAATACCCATTTCTGAGTAAGTATGCCTGACACTTCGTTGAAAAAAAAAATCCTTCCCAAGGGAATTTATTCTTGGTCTTCACGAAATGACAGTACAAAGCGGTGAATATTGAAAATGATCAAATTTCACCCATGTATAATGTGGTTCACGTAATATTATTTCCTATAAGGTTAATATGGCAGTCTTTTTAATGTTGCCAACTGTTACCAGATATCACCAAAGCAGATAAAATCACAAATCACAGTGCCATGTACTCAAACAATATTATTTATTTATTTAATGTTAATTTGTTTACATATTTTTTTTTATTTTGTTATTTCTCATTTATTTCTTTTGCTTATTTATTTATGATTGCTTGCTTGATTGATTAATTGAATGTTGAAATGTATTTTGCCTGGTAAGGTGAAACCCATTGGTTTGATGGTACAATTTACGATTCATGAGACCTAACCTAAAAATGTGTTTTTTTTTTCACCACATGAAATGATTAGTACAAACTCCGAAAACCAAACACCACTTTAAAATATATCGTGTCCCGTTTAGAGGGATCGAGAAACAAGTAATAATTTCAAGTGCTTTATTAACATACCTTTTCACATAACTTGACGTAAAAACTCTCCTAGTTTCGGAGAATGCTCAATGCAACTCGCTGTGTGCGCCTTGAGTTGCCCTGCAGACATCTAAACGACGGTATTCAACCTCCCTCCAAGTGTTTGTACAGGGACATCATTTTATTTTTACTAACATTATTAATATTAACCTGGCTATACCTTTAGAGAACCGGAAAACCCGTTCGCTACCCCCATCCACAACTGGAGTTCGATGATACTGGCGTAAATCACAAACAAATCACTTTACTAGGTATAGGAGGGAGGAAAAGTACTTCATCCATATACGTAAACTAGGAAATATCGCGATTTTGAGTTCGATAATTTTCATTAGGATTTTTATTTAATCAAAATGCAGTACTGTATTAAGAATAAGTGTTTTTACTCACGAACTGAGCTATCCATGCGAACGTATTCATTATGCACTGTATATTATACTGTCTACAGCACATTAGCGTACAATATAGAGAATGAAGTTAAATTGAAAAATAGTCATAATATGGATATTTAAACACATTTTTGAAGATGGTAGCCTTTCATTTCGATAGCCTACAGGCTTCAGTTCTTTTGTGCATATTATCGCACTATAGACTATTGCATCTAATTCCAATTACCAGTTTCGTCCTTCGTACTAGTAACTCATGTTGAAATAATTCTGTACCTACTCTATAAAAGAGTACCTTATGTAATGTAAATTCAATCTTCACTTCTGCCCGACCCGCATAGATAAAATTACTCAGACATGTTATCTACTGTCCGTCCAAGTGGTTATGCCGCAGGATCGTAGAAAGGAGGGAAATCACGTGACAGTTAATTACTTAACGAGGCCCTTTTATTTAAGTTATTTTAAACAGTTGTATAATATTACGTAAACGTCCAATTCCTAACAGAAATTAATGTTCTCAGAAAAGAGCTAAGACAGCCCAGCTTTTACAGAGGGCCGTGCAGAAGCAGGTGGGGGAAATCGGGATGCGACGTAGGCAAACGGACAGTACCTGTGCGAAAATATGATTCAATATTAAAAGTTCTTTCGTCACTGGAAAACGCGAACATATTTCTGGAACGTACTATACTCAGTAACTCAGTGCTGTTTTTTATAAGCGGCCTTGATTCTGTCTGGAAGATAGTTGAAGCTTCATTAGTAGAAGAGGTGGGAGTGAAGTACATTCAAAAACTCAGGTACAATAAAAATTGAAGTAAAAATAAAATTATGTCCCTGTAGCATTTGTGGAGTGACTAGCGCAGCTGTATTTGTGATGTGTTACCTCAATTCCTCCAAAGTGTTAGCTCTGCCTCTTTGGTATATTGCATCCTTCACAAAGCCTCAGCAAAAAAGTCCTTTCTCCTCAGTTACACACAGTTTCGCATGTTTACCAGTCTGCGGTAGCAAAGATCCTGTTTCACGGAGTGTTGTGTCCCACTTCAGAATTGCTTTATGCCCAGGTGGATCTACATTCCATGTACGACGAACACAATGTTGTACTCGCGTAAGAGATTTTTCTTCTGCTAGCCATAGCGCGTACTGAACTTTCTGTTGTGGTATCCACATGTTTACTATAGCATGTTCTCCTACAAAATGGTACCAGGCTTGTTTTAGTGCAATAGCAACAAACAAACGAAAGTTACGCATAAACAAACGAAATATACGCATGGAACTGTTTGAAACTTTGTTGCGTAAACTTGGACAGTTTCTTTATCTTCAAGTTAAAAATAATTTATTTCTAAAATAATAGGGCATCTAATTATTTATGTTATTATGTATATGTATATGTATCACAACGATATCTTTATCTGATTTTAAGTGGTGAGCATTTATTCCTCTAAGCGGGACATGGTGTATATTCTGTTCATTTATTAATTATTGCTGTATTATTTATTAACCCTAGCACTACTAAGCTTCGATCTGTCACGTGGATGGCTAAGAGGGGCAAAAATTGCCCGCGCTTTGTTTTGATTTTTTAATAGACTAAGAATTACTTTACTATGTTACTACACGATTTTCTATATCAGGAACATTATAAAAAGACACACATATAAGTATTTATGAAAATAGTCTCATAAAAACGTACATTTCTCACATAGGCTAATGCTTTGGATATTTAAACTTCAGACTTTTCTATACTAAGTAATGAACAAAACATTATTTTAATATTTAGCCTACTACACAATTGTCTATATCAGGAACATTCTAAAAGACACATACAGTATATGAGTTTTTGAAAATAGTCTTATAAAAACGTATATTTCTCATATAGGCTAATGCTTTGACTTTTTAAACTTCAGGCTTTTCTGTACTAAGTAATCAACAAAACTATTGTAGACCACAAATAACAAAACTAAAAATCAAAGTCACAAATTGCTCAGTTGTCAATAGCCTTTTTTACTCACTTTCACTTTCATTTTCACAATTGGTGCATATGATTGTTTTTGCAGAATGAGTGGAACAAACATATTTACAGCACCTGCAGGAAACTATAGACACTTTTGTCATTTTGTCTTTTTCCCTTTTAGAACTTTTTTTCTTCAAGCAGAGATGACATCTTCCCCGTGAATACGATGCACCAGAAGTAACAACTACACTAGTACTGGGAAGCGTTTTCCCTAGAACACTTTCTATTGCAGAGATGATAGGCTTTTGCAAACCTATAATATTCTTGGCTCTCTCTTCCACAACTGGCCTAACTAGTTGTTGGCCCAACTCTAGCATATAGAGCCTTCTTACATTATGCTTCTTCTTATTCCAGTCGGGGTTGTTTTTCATGAAAATTGTTCCACCATTGAGACATGCATTATCTATCAAGGTGAAAAATATAGATAGCGGCCACCTTCTAGTCCCCCGCTTCACAGAGTGATGTCGCGTCATTTGATCAATGCTGTCTATACCTCCTTTTGTTTCATTATAGTAGAGATTAACATATGTTTTCTTTTTCTCTGTCGACTCATCCACTTTTCTATCATTATGTTGTGTGGATAGAAGTAGGAGATTCTTAGTGGGCTTGAGTCTGGTGATGTATGAAACCAAAGTAACTGGTGCCTTGCCTGTTTTCGGGTCTGTGAATAAAAATCTAGAGGAATATAGCTCTCGACCCTGCGTCTTCTTTAGCTCTTCTGGTATGTGCTTTCTGTTACTCTTCAATGTCCCCACCAAAGTCAGCTTTTCATCATTGTAAGGTTCCTCCGCTAGCTCGATGGATGTATAATAACGATCCGTTGTTACATTTCTTCCGGTTCCTTCCAGCGGCTTCACTAGGCGTCTAACAACTGCCTTTGCACTCCGTTCCTCGGCGGGTCGCTCGTCCTTTCCTGCATAGACCTCCATTTTCAGAATGTACTGGGTGTGTGCATCGGATAACATCCTAATCAATATGCCATATTTGCCTGGCTTGTCTTTCATAAAGACTTTAAATGGACATCTTCCTCGAAAGAGCAAGAGCATTTCGTCGATTGTTAGATGTGCACTAGGTATGTAGTATTTTACAAACAATTCGTCAATTTTATAGAAAACTTCACGAATGGGGCAAAACTTATCTTGCTTTCGTCTTTCAGTTCTTGTTTGCTTATCATCAAATCTAATCAAGGACAGAAGTTCTCCAAATCGAATACGACTCATTGTAGCTGTGTAGATGTTCTTGCCCAGTACTTTTCCCCATAAATCATCAATTGGCAGTCCACTGTCATTATTTGCACCCATGAGTATCAAAATACCAATGAAGGCATATAATTCTTCTGTGTTTGTAAGTTTTAGATTCCTAATACTAGCTTCTTCGTTAGTATGATGCACAATAATGTTCACTATTTTAGGAGTTATAAACTTTTTGAAAGATTCTGACGCATTAGAGGTCAAACCTTCATTTGTCAAACCTTCATGGAAACTCACTACATTCTGTACTGACCTGCGGACTTGCCTTGGAGGTGCAGTAGTATATTCCCTACCACTTCTTGCTATAACAGCGATGTTAGAAGTAGAAGCGTGCTGCTGATCAGGGGATGAACTTCGCAAACTTGAGTCACTTTCAATTTCTCTATGATATTCAGTGTCACTGTCGTATGTCACAACATTACCATCTTCTTCTGGATCACTTGCATCATCTATATTATCTTCATTTACCATAGCTGTCACCTCTTTTTCTGTGAGAAAACTCCGAGACATTTTGACACTCTGATTATTACGAGACATTTCACACAACTAACTTCCAACTTTTCCAGTTTGAATAACAAGATAGTTATTACTTTAAAAGCAACAATGAAAACATAATTTGAATTAAATTTGTATATCCAATGATACCAACAATCAAACAATGTATATTAATCTGATTATTGATCAATATTTTCAGACAGAAAAATTGTCACACCCATGTCTAAGGCGGGGGGGGGGCAAAAATTGCCCGCACTATAAATGAAGATGGTAGGCAGATTTAAATAAATCATAAAAATTATAAGTCCATGTCATTATATACTTGAGATATTAATCTACAACTACGTACAATCTTGTTTCTTCAGGTCAACAATTACATATTCTACACAAATAAAACAAATAGTGCGGGCAATTTTTGCCCCCCCTTAGTAGTGCTAGGGTTAATATTATTAATTACTTTTAATCTTGAAATAACACTCGCTAGTAACTTTCGTTTCATGAACGTTGGCAAGGTCTTCAAAGGAAAATGGTGCAGTCAACACAACAAGTAGAAAATAACTTTACTGTCAGTACCGAAACTCGAAACAAAGTTGGGAAAAGAAATTTCAACCTGACAACTAGAAAATCACTATAATTCACTAGCATATGTAGTAATAGGGGAAAGTGGTTATGTTTCACTCTTAGGATATTAAGTAAGAAGACCCATTCGGAAGGAGAATCAACTAATAATAAAAAGTATAAGTTACAGTAATATTACAATACCATTGTCTTATAATACGGTCACAGTCTGCCCTCCCCGAAATTCCGAAGAATAAAAATTGACAAAGGTGTATCGAAGTACATTTACACTGCATCACAAAATATAAAAATATTTTATTGAATACTTACCGGAAATTGAATTTCTATCACATTTATGAATGAATTTTGTTGGGAGTCATCCTATACTTGCAATCAAACAACTGCCCGTTGTGCTTTAACAGTATTTGGACCCCCAAAACCATAAACCCACCCCATTTTCACTGTCCAGAACTCACTAATCGTCCCTCTAGCTGCTTTAATCAGAGTCAACAAGTAATCTGCCTGCTTCGTTATCGGACCGATGCGACGTGATTTAAATCACAGGCATAATAGCGATTCCCATTGCCGCTGTAAATCTACCTGGTGAGCGGGCCAACCAATTACGAGATACTGTAAGTGCATGCATTACGGGTTGTTAAATCCTCATGCATTGCTCTAGAACGGAGTTAGTTTCGCTTCATTGGACATCTTCCCGCACTGACGTATTTTCTGGCCGCATACTGATATATTGAGGCCATGCACCACTTCTGCAATGTAGTATTGCAATGGGATCTCAAGCTTCAGTGGATATTGGTTTTCTGTGTAGTTCGTTCCATCTATAGTTTTGCGTTCAAGTAAGAGAATTTGTAATAATGTGACAGTATTGCAAGTAGGATAGAGAATTTGCATAGATTTTTCAGTACATTAGATAGGAGTAACATTTATTATTTTTTTTATTTTATCCAACTTCGCTAAAGAGATGTTCAGCATTATCTTCGAAAGACCTACGCGTGACATCTATTGTTGACGGATAGTCTTAATCACATCCCACTAACATTTTCTATCCAGGGTTTTAATACATTTTTTAGAATTTACCCTAAAATCTAAATCATTTATTTGTGGTCTCAGCCCAAGACCTTCTATGAGCATCAACTGCTATCATCGTTTCAAATGGGACAAAATCAGCAAAATGTTACAACCTGAAATTGGAGAATTATACAGGGTGTAAGGGGTATAAGTGCCATTATCTTAACTGATGATTGTTCATGTCACAAGGAAGAAAAAGTGTCCTCACAATTTTTTTTTATAATTGCAGTATTTAACTAATTATTAAAGTTCACAATATTAGGCTTTTGGCAACGTTGCTGGATGGGGAGGAGGGGGTTTATAAGTACACAGTACAGCTGAAGCGGGTACAGACATACCGGTACAAAACAGATTCTCTGTTCCAATGCAGAGGCGGGCAATAACAACTGTTGTTTACATAAAACGAACAGCAAATACAAACTTTCAATCTCATTAGTAGAACATTGTGGTAAATTTCCATTTTATTTAAAAATATTGGTGCATATTTTTATTGTAGGCCTACGTCTAAAAATAAAAAAAATAATGATTTACTGCACAAAATCATACGAACTTTTTTTCTAATGCAACATTTTAATCCCTCCGTCTTCTTTAAAGCAGTACCATTTTTAAAGAAATTTTTGGTTGTATGATTTTCGAAATGGGGTAAGAGACTCCTACTTTCTAATAATAATCGTTGAGAAACCGCTACAAAAGTTTGCCGATTAGGTAACCTTCATTGCGGAAAACGTTGACGGTACATCTTCTTGTCTCACTTGAATTACGACGACTTTCTCCATAAATTAATAGCATTTGATATTCCTAAACTATGAATGACGTTGTAAGTTGTTTACCAAATACTTGTAGCCTACCGAACTGTCATCACCTCGGCAGTAGACTTATGGACAGAGAGCTTGAAGTCAGATGAACTGTACGTCTGTGCAGAGTAAATCCTGCTGAACGTTGCCACGTCTCTCACGTCAGAATATTAATAAATTTAAGCTCCATTATTATTTAATTTCACGAAAACGTAATAGAACACACATTTTTATTTAAACTAATATTAACTCCTTGCTAGATATACCTACCTGATGTAATTTTTTTCGTAATTTTACTAATGATATGTGCAGTATAACGCAAATAAAATAAGGAAATAAATATTTTTTTCTGGAAAAACTATCACGGTTTGACCCTATGTTGTATGGACATCTTTTGATCCTATAGATCGTCCCCGTCCACTATGAAAAGGACGGCACTTATACCCCTTGCACGCTGTAGAATTTGTGCAACAGTTTTCCTCTAACTGCAGTTATGTATAGATACGGAAATAGAATTTGGAGCTGCCTTATCGTGTAATTTTCGCTTACAACGCACTGCGCATGTGCAGTACATAAGAGCTCCTGTATATATGTTACTTGTGGGTCTACACACAGGTGGACTCCCATCATGACTCGCTCCAGATCTGTACACTGCTTCCCAGCGAGTTTTGTCCCAGCCGCATGCATTGGGAGGTTCTTCACCAGGCGAAAATATTACTCTTATAGTGAAGATCAATGTTCGGCGCCAGCTCGGTTTGTGTCGGGCTTACAGTAAGTTAATATGTTAACTGCTTGCTCTTAATATGCACATTGTGTCCTTTACATTATCACGTGCGTTAGTAACAGCTGACAGCACGTGAATTAAAATTAGTTTATTGCAGTTATTAATTTATTTAAATGCCACCCCGACAGTTGACACTACAAAAGAAATTTTTTTCGTATGACTCTTATGTGTAAAACAGTCTTGTAGGGAAGTGTGTAGACAATTTGTAGTGTAATTTTCTGGGATTCAGGCTCCACATAGGAATAATGTAGGAAATTGTTTTCTGAAATTTACGGAAAAGGATCAATAAACAATAGGGTTCCCAACCGAAAGAAACATATTCTAACGAAAAAAATCTAGACGAGATTGGACAGTCATTCGCGTCCCAGGTCATTATGTCCGAAGCAAAATGTCCAAAACAAAAATGGTCAAAGTGCAAAAGTCCAAAATGCAAAATGTCCAATACGAAAATGTCCAAAGTGCAAAATGTCTAATACGAAAATGTCCAAAGTGCAAAATGTCCAATATAAAAATGTCCAAAGTGCAAAATGTCAAATGTGTAAAATGTCCAAAGCAATAATGCCCAATATAAAAGTCCAAATTGCAAAATGCCCAATATAAAAATGTCCAAATCAATACTGCTTCTTTGACCATTATTGGCCTACATTTTGAAAATGTTGCACTTTGGACATTATTGTATTGCAGTGTTGAATGTTTTGTATTGTGAATGTTTAATATATTATTACCTAAATAATAATAAATATTTCTTTGGATATTTTTGTTTCGAACATTTTACACTTTGGAGATTTTTGAATTGGACATTATAGCTTTGGACATTTATTTTTGTATTGGATATTTTTGTGTTTGGACATTAAATTTTACACTTTGAACATTTTTTCTTGGGACATTTTCATTTGGACATTACAACTGTGGCTCGTCATTCGAGCGTTCTCCAAATAAATCGCTCGCCGCATTTTACAAGAAACAGGCATTTCAAACAACTCGTTCAGCCCATAAACCTACACAAATTGTTACATTTGAAACCACACAGAGTGGCTATAGTCCAGGAATTAAAACTACATCACTACGTAAGTCGTGTGAATTTTGTAATTGTGTTTTACAGAATATTACTGACGATAATGTTTATCTGTAATTAATCATTTTCTCATATGAGGCCTGATTCAGTTTAATTAATTGTTATGTATGTTCACAAAACTATAAGTACTGGAGCATAGATAATCCCCAGTTAATTCCTTGCATTATGAGAAAGATGGGGTGTGGTGTGCTGTAACTGCAAAACGAATAATGGGCAACATTTTGAACAACTCCTGTAACGTAAGTTAGTACACATTTAAAAATGAAATGATGTGACTGCTTTTATTAATCAATATCAAGTTGTACGAGCGTTTAATAAGTGGGGCTTAACATATCGACAAAACCTGGTTCGTTCCGGACGACCAGGGATGCGTCCGTTTACGAGCGGCTGGAACAAAACTCGCTGGGACGTACTGTATTAATGTAATAAGGAAGCTTGAATAGTTTTTTAACCCAGGTTAATTTACTATTAAAAGCCTTATATGTATTACTAATAACAAACAAAAAAATTGAAGCAACTGCTGGAATTGATTATATAAGTATTAATATGTAAAATTGTAATTTATTTTGGATTTTACAAAGATGTTTTAGAAGCAGAGATGTTATGAGATTTTACTAAACGTCTTGTGAAAAAAATGAGTTTCCGCACAAACAGAAACAACTTCTGATTTTGTGCACTACTTTCTTTAGGCACCTCAAGTCTGAGATCATGTTCAGACTTTTTGAAGAAAGTAGGAACATTACAAGCAAATTGATAAGGAATAAAATCACCACCTAATTTGTGTTCCTAGATACTTCGATGTCATAGCTAATTGAAGAGCCTGATTGCCTTGTCTGAAGATAGGTTTTATTATCCCCTTTTGCAACATAATCCTTCATCGGTTTTTCTACTAGTGCTGGACTTAGACCACTTAAAAATGTAGAAATCTTGGTGTGTAACATTAGATATGAGAAAGACTAAATTCATCATCATTAATGATCCATAGACTGACTGTAATTAATTCTTCAATTACCTAATAGGAGACTGGACGTAAAAAAGGTGTAATTGCCAATATCGTTGAAAATTAATTTTTTCAAAAGATGGTATGCCCTCGATCAATCCACTAAGAAAAATGATAAATTCCATTGTAATTTTATTTAGAAACTAGCTTCTTCCACATATATATATATATATATATAAAACAACGTATATTACATTACTAAGTTGTGCAAGAAAGTTCTGTTTTCTACGGCTTGTCTCTTTGGTACTTACAGCCTTTTTATGCCCAGTCTTCATAATATGATGAGGTTACTGACACATCGCTGTTACCTCAAGAGCTATCGGTACCTGGAAGACATTCGTATGTATCACCAATGATCCCTTATGAGAATGGGTGTGAGAAAATAAGAACTTCAGTTGTCTTCCTGCAATTGCCTTGATTCAATAGAGTTGATTATAATATCTCAAACTTTCTCCTTTTAAATTGATAAAATCAATTCCGGCAATTTTTTTGCAAAATTTTACTTCCCTTTGCGTTGACTTCACTCTCTGTGGGTAGGGCGTACACTGAGTAAAACTAACCAATCAGAGTGCTTCAGAACACTTCAGGTCCCCCTGAAGCGGTAAAACAATGTTTCTATTAACATAATTGTCCTGAGAGGCCTATTACGATTAAAGTTACAGCAAGACCATCAAATCGCGGATGAAACTGCAATCCTACTTCGCATATCACCGTGTGCTCTACCTCCGAAATGTTGAAACATTGATTCTAACTGGAGCTCATGTCGTTCACAGTAACATCAGTAGCTGTGCAAAGATTAGATGAAATTTATACGCCCATCTCCAGATGAGATTTATCATTAAAACAACTTTCATGACGCCTTGCTACTCGTCATTCTTTCGGTGTTTTCTTATAACCCTTTGTCTATTATACCTGTGTAGTATCTTACTCGTACGTACATTATTAGAAAATTGGTCTTCCTAATATATTTCTGTACGTTAGGTTGTATTTAATTCTTGTCTTACAAATTCGTTCAGTCTCCTTTAATATATACACATACTAGTTTATCTGCTGCTGTTTTAAAGTACACATTTTTGCCTCTTCACTACAGCTGGGGACGGAGCGAGTAGAACTGTTGAGTTACTCGGTTCTTTCGGTTTATGTGCTTGGCAGCGGAGCACCGAAGTTACTCGGTTAACAGTAGCCGATACCTGTCAGTTCGAAAGTTCACACATAGTTCACGTGATTTACTTAATTTTAGCAGGTAACAAGTAGGTACTGTTGTACTTAAATATTTTCTGCTGCAGGAAAAATTATTTCCTTATCCCCAAGGCGGGCTGAAAGGCCTCTAGTATTGAAGAGGAGTTCATCCTATTATATGACCTGTCAAGTGGGCCTAATGAACACTGACAGTCCAAACATATTACTGTACATAATAATAATAATAATAGTAAAAATAATAATAGTAATATTATTATTATTATTATTATTATTATTATTATTATTATTATTATTATTATTATTATTAAAGTCCAGGCTAACAGAGAAAGTATGAAATTGAACGGGTTACATCAGCTCCTTGTTTATGTGAATGACGTAACTATATTAGGAGAAAATCCACAAAAAATTAAGGGTAACACAGGAATTTTATTTGAAGCAAGTAAAGAGATAGGTGTGAAAGTAAATCACGAAAAGACAAAGTATATGATTATGTCTCGTGACCAGAATATTGTACGAAATGGAAATATAAAAGTTGGAAATTTATCGTTTGAAGAGCTGGAAAAATTCAAATATCTTGGAGCAACAGTAACAAATATAAATGACACTCGGGAGGAAATTAAACGCAGAATAAATATGGGAAATGCGTTTTATTATTCGCTTGAGAAGATTTTATCATCCAGTCTGCTCTCAGAAAACCTGAAAGTTACAATTTATAAAACAATTATATTACCGGTTCTTCTATATGGTTGTGAAACTTGGACTCTCTCTTAGAGAGAGGAACATAGGTTAAGGGTGTTTGAGAATAAGATCCTTAGAAAAATATTTAGGGCTAAGAGGGATGAAGTTACAGGAGAATGGAGAAAGTTACATAACGCAGAACTGCATGCATTTTATTCTTCACCTGACATAATTAGGAACATTAAATCCAGACGTTTGAATAGGCAGGACATGTAGCACGTATGGGCGAATCCAGAAATGCATATAGAGTGTTAGTTGAGCAGCCGGAGAAAATAAGAGCTTTGGGGAGGCCGAGGCGTAAATGGGAGGATAATATTGAAATGTATTTTGAGGGAGGTGGGATATGATTATAGAGACTGGATTAACCTTGTTCAGGATAGGGACCGATGTCGGGTTTATGTGGGGGCGGCAATGAACCTCCGGGTTCCTTAAAAGCCATAAGTAGGCCTATTGTTATTATTATTATTATTATTATTATTATTATTATTATTTTATGACCATCATCATATTAGATTGTTTAATTAATATTGAAATATGTTAAAAAAGGAAGTGCATTATATTTTTCTTCTATTTGTATTTATTGGATTTGTGTTACTTAATCAGTCATCATTTTATTTGTATTTATTTCTACGAATTATATTATGTAATTACTTTAGTTTATTAATAACATTACTCTTCACCGAAGAGAACATGGTTGTATTGAAGGCTAGTAATGTTAAAGTTTAAGATTCCACGTTTTATTGATTGTTTTATCCACTTTCCGTAATAGTAAATAATTCTGTGTGTTATTTTTAAGTGTTTTAGGCAGCGCTTCATAGAGCCCGTTTCTTTCTATCTTCTTTTTAACTAAGCTGCAGCGTTTAACGTTTACCTCACATGTTAATTTATTAGCTGTTAGTATTATAAATTATTTTATCAATTTTATTTCGTCTGTCATATATAACAACACTGAAAGCTAAATAGGCCTTTCATGCAAAATAACTCCGCAAATAGTTGTAATTACGCAAATGAAATTTGCAACCGCCATTTTGTAATGAAGAGAAGCACTTTTTTCTCGTCAATTGGCAAAGCGAAAGCGCTTCACAACAACGCTTTTAAAACACGCTTGGTTTCACTTTCAAAGTACGTTCTAAAATCGACTCAATCTATCTAAATTTTAAATCTGCCGCCACAAATTTGTACTCGGTTCAACCGAGTAATGACGTCGCAATAACTGCTCCGAACCGAACCGCTCCGTCTCCAGCCCTACTCTTCACTAATTTTATTTTACCTATTTTAAAAATCTTACTCTTTCTGAACGATAGAGTGAACTTACAATTATTGTCGTTAATTTCTAAAACACAATTTCTTCGTACCTGAACGACAACAAAGTTTTTTTCAATATATTTAAATATAATTTTATTCTGTATTTTTAAATGAGCAATTCTTGTGTATTTGTTTATTTGTAAATTTTATTTGGAAAACGTACTAAAGGATTTTGATGAAATTGAATGAATCTACCATTCTCGGGTGCGAGAAAGCGATTTAGCTAGATCTTGACTTTGAGAAAACTATTTAGGAGGTGGAAAAAAAGATTTATTATTATGATATATTTAAATTTAGAAATCAGTTATTTCGCAGTTTATATGCAATATTTCCATCTTAGGAGGTTTCCCACTGAACCTGGTGGTTCTTAGGTCGTGTTCAGAGGAAAAATACTGCCGTCGGCGTCCAGAGGAATTTTCAGAGATTTTTAAAGTTTCCTTTTTTATTTTGTACCTCCCGTTTGTGACATCAACGATTGTGAGATGGAGAGAATGTCAGAATATATGAAACAAATTGACAACCATTCAAAATTTTCGCAAGGGAAAACAAAACTTCGTTCGTTCAGAAACTTAGAAAGGAGTGGCTACAAAATATGTTAATTTATAAGACCCAGGAAGTCTTCAATACCGCAGCCGAATAACTACTGGAATTAATGTTCTCTGATTCATTTTAATATTGATTTTGTCTTAGTATTACAATGTTTGGAAATGACCGGCCCATTTTACCGTTCGATGGTTCGTAAATATCTAAAATAATTCACTTGGTCAATTTGGGTACGATGTTATACATTTTGCTGTAATGAGCACAATTTTTATTCACAAAACAGCTGAATTGATTCACATTTTAAAATAATACTGTTAATAGTAATGGTTAGAAATGAGTATGTTTCATTACATTCGGATCGGAAGTAGAAGTCTGTATGGAGAACTGGTATTCTGACGTCATTTCATTTGACGGCTGACTGTCAACGTACATTCTGACTCGACGTCTGTACCCGCTTTGGAGTTCAGCAGCTCAACTTCGCACATAACCCGAAGTCTCGAGTGTCATAAAGATTACGCATTCTGACAAGAAGCAGAAAAGTGTTTCCGACTCTTTTGAAAAATTGTCCTTGACATTCTATTTACATGTTGTAAAAATGTCTCTTCCTTCTATTGTCTTTTCTGTATTCCTTCCTCCACTCGCAAAAGTTTCCTTTACTAGGTAGAACAATTTCTATCCTATTTTATAATATGATTGAAACAAAATAGAAACTTCGGTCTTACAAATTAATTTAAATCCTCATTTTCAGCACAACAGTCGAACTTTCTCCCAATCATGAGTTTTTGGGATCGCGATTCGAATTACAACTCATTCGGGACGACAATCAGTTTAGAACTCGGGACTCCGGACTGAGAGCTGCTGCACTATTTACTGACACCTTACCATGGACTAATCCTGCCCTGAGGTTTAAGAGTGTTAAATGCATTATAGTTAGCAGTTTGATAGTCTCCTTTTGTATTCTAGTGCAGTGGTTTCCAACTTCCTGAGTGTCACTGATCTCTTGAAGCTTATGTTTCAATTTGGCGGACCCCCAAAGTATTTTATATAATTTACGCTCATAATTATCTTTTACTCATTAAACATTTGAATAATGTAACGAATTAAACCACGTCAATAAATTGACGGCGAAATTAAATTTTAGTTTTACCTTTCAATAAAGCCTAATTTCAAAAATATAAATGCAAAGTTATTTTGTGTTAGCTATACCATGTCTTTGCTGTGAAAATTGAAATAAGTATTTTGGACTTATCATAAACTTATCAGTAGGATGGTTGATGTTTTTGCTGTGATAAATATTAAATCAGCTTTTTACACTTACAGAACAGAAAATGTACTCCCAAACAAGCATGCTTAGGCAAACATCGGGATTGATTCACGAGGATTTACCGTCCCTTACAGAGCTTATTTCCGAAGACATTCTGAGCAAAAAATGTCATATAAACTTTTGTCCTCATCTCAATATTTTCAGAATTACACTAATTTGAATTTGTTTGTAAAGTACCGTTATTCTTGAGTTTGAAGGGTAAAAGAGTATTACAGATAAAGAATGAACTATTCGGAAGCATCATTTGTTTAATTAGCTAGTATTATGGAGCTAAAAATGTATATTGTGAATTTCATAGTTGCTTCGTAAAGAATTTTTTTTTTTTCGATTTTTAACTACAAAATTACATTTTCTTCCGCACTTATCACAACGTATTTGTTACAAGTCACGCCACTCTTGTAAATTCTTTAACTACATTAGGATGCATAATTAAACTGTAAAGAATCAAGTTCCTGAAGTAGTATGATTTGTAACAATTTTTTAATATGTGCGTAAAAATGATGTCATCTTTAGTTAAAAATTGAAAAATAAAATTTTTGCAAAACAATTAACACATTTTTAGCTTCAGAACACTAGCTACTTGTAATTAAAGAAATGACACTTCTGAATAGTTCATTCTCTATTTATAATATTTTTTTACCCTTAAAACTGAAGAGAAAAAGGTATTTTACTAACAATTTCAAATTAATGTAATTTCGAAAATATTGAGATTAGGACAAATGTTTATATGACTTTTTTGCTCAGAATGTCTTCGGAAATTATCTCCGTAAGGGACGGTAAATCCTCGTGAATCACTCTGTATAAGTGGTGCATGCAACCAACAGTGGCATTGTAGGAAACACCATTTCTTAAGCTCAAATCAGAAGATAGGTCTACTAATTGTAGCAGCTTCTCTTCTTTTTCACGAGAAAATTATGAATATTATTTGTCACCAAGGGTTTTTTCATGTAATTTTTTATACTGCAGAAAGGACAATATTCCCTACATTTTAATGTCAATCAATGATGTGTTTTTATACTTCTAAAGATATCGGAAGACAGTCCATCATAATGTGTTGCTAGGACGTCGCAGAGAGAGGGAAATGAATTAAATTCTCGATGGTTAACTCAGCGAGACTACAATTTTAAGTTATTTACCGTATTGCCGTTGCTTGAATCTCTTTTTTTTTACTTGGTTATTTAACGACGCTGTATCAACTACGAGGTTATTTAGCGTCGATGGAATTGGTGATAGCGATATATTTGGTGAGATGAGGCCGAGGATTCGGCATAGATTACCTGACATTTGCCTTACGGTTGGGGAAAACCTCTGAAAAAACCCAAGCGGGAATCGAACTCGCGCCCGAGCGCAACTCCTGATCGGCAGGCCAGTGCCTTAACCGACCGAGCTACGGCGGTGGCGCTTGAATCTTATACCGAACGGTGAACACAATTGAAGTCGGACCATGAAGTTTAGAATTAAAAAAAAACTAACAATATCGGATAAGTACATAGGATTTGCAAGCCAAGAAAGTACCTCATGCGAACTCTTTGCTGTTAAACTCTACGCTATATCAACTCCGTTATTTAGCGTCGATGGGATTGTTGGTAGCGAAATGGTATTTGGCGAGATGACTCCGAGGATTCATCATAGATTATCTGATATTCGCCTTATGGTTGGGGAAAACCTCGAAAAAACCAAACCATATAATCAGCCTAAGTGGAAGTCGAACCCGTGCACGAGCGCAACTCCGGATCCGCAGGCAAGTGTCTCAGCCGACTGAGCTACGCCGGTGGCCCTCTGTGTCTTAAAACTCTGAAATAAATAAATATATCAGCAAGCTGATAAGAGGGTGATAAAGTTAAGTTTCGTTAAAATACCATTTGTAAACACGCTTTGGTGGAGGTTCGCGGACAATGGGTTGGAAACCACGGCTCTAATATATTTACGTCTCTTTTCGACTTTCTTTTAAATGTTTAAGTTATTTAAATAGAATATCATAAAAAGTGGACAATAGGCTTGGAGCTCACATAAATATTCTATCAGATCCAATATCTTGGAAGGAGACGAGCTCAGATCTTTAAGATTTTGTCCTCCCACTTTACCCTTTTGTAATTCATTCTAGTACGCCGAAACTGAAAGTTCGTGTGTAATTCAAAGTCGAGTTTAGAAAATTCTATAAAAGTGTGGCGTTACTTAAATGCGCTTTTAACTTCTTTCTTCCCCGCATGACACTCCCTTGTACGTAACAATAGTATTCCACGGGGTTCAGTAAAGGACTCAGCGTCAACAAGACGGAACTTTTGTTAATGGCATAAATCTAGCAACATTAGAATTGCAGATTCCGGCTACTGAACCAACTTCGTAGGTGCTCCTGACAGCGCCTACAACTTGAAAGTAAAGTCCTTCAGCTTCTAAACTCTCCGTCGAGGACAACTCCACTCTGCCTAGTCCGCTTGCATGACACAGTTGTGCGTCCTGGTTAATTTGATATTATTGCTGTCTCCACGACTGATATTGCTGTGCTGCCTTGCCATCACATACAAATGCACTGTTAATGGTGATGCTGCTGTTACTTATATCTGTCCCTGTACTGCTGCTACCGTCACTACAATACTGCAACTATCACTGATATTGTTACTGCTGCTACTGTCACGACTTCTACTGCATTGTTACTGTTACCTTCATGCTGTTGCTACTACTATTGTTTCTACTACTACTTCTGCTAACATAGCTGCTATAGTCCCGTTGCTCCAATTTCCGGCAGCCAATCGCGTTGCAGGTCGGCTACATTTAAACGTGTGCGTCTTGTGATTCGCTGATGAGGACGTTATTCATTTCTTAAGGCTCGATAAATACTTAATATAATCGCCCGCCATTTTGGCTCTTTTGTTGGCGTTCGTAGAAAGCACGCGAAGACGTTATTTGCCGCTCAATTATTTGCTGAATTACAGTGCGTTTGATTTATTATCATAGGAGCTACGACATGATAATGTTTAACGGTGTGGCAAATAGATACCTCGTATGGTAACTCGGCAACGAAAGAACAAAATAACGAACGATACTACCTACCTAGACTTTATAGAGCCTTCATTCCTAAGACGTAAGCAAAGAGGAGGAGTCACGCCGGGAATAACAGCGTCGCGACTATAATATTCAAAATTTATTGTAACAACCGTCAAACTTATCAGTGTACAAAAGTGATTGAACACACACATACTATTTTTAGAGTGGATCGGGGGAAGATGCCTGTCTTTTTCTTTGATTGAAAATTTAAGATACTGTTCATTTAGTTTTGAATTTCATATTGAAATATCAAAGTCTGGAAGGTATTTTGAAACTATATTTGTGATGCAAAACAGAAAACATTAATTACCTTGTTTATAGATACAGGTTCTCTTCTTTCTCGCACTGTAGGCATCTTTCTCCGATAGTCGGGTAAGATGGCAAATGCAATTAACAGATTTACTGAAATATGTATTTTACCTGAACTTGGTTTGATACATGTATATGACAAAATTGACTTAATCTAAAGCTCATGGATGCTTTCTCACTCGTTTATCACTAATTAGGAACACAGTCATTACACATATTTTACTGTTGTGTGCAAGACCGTGAAATCACTTCTTGCACACAATGAATTCAATTTAGTACATTTTTAATCATTCTTTTTTAGGAGGCGTTTAAGGGTACGGTAAGAAATCCCGTATCCTTGCGATGCTCCAAAACAGTTCATATCCCCTGTTCTAACATGTTCCATCGCAAGTTTAAGACTGTCCTCAATCCACTGACTTCTATCAGAAGATCTTACGTAATGTTTATGCATTCACTGCAATAAATAAAAAAAATAGAACTACTGCAACAAATTGCCATCTTACCCCGAAAAAGTGGTCATCTTCCCCAAGTATCGGGGTAAGATGCCTAGTGCTGTAACGCAACCTAAGATGGCGGGACAAGGTCGTTAGATGTTAACAATATAAACTTTAGAACCTTTACTACGATGTCCATTACAAAGGTTTGCAGATTATTACGAATTCAAGGATGTATTACAATTTTTACATACCTTTTGCAATTATTTTATAGCAGAAAAATGAGCTGTTTTCTTGCTTTTTTTCTTTTCGCACAATAACACGTGGCAAAATGAGTTAGCTTCCACTCTACAGACATTCAGCTGTCTCAATGATCATGAAAACATGCGCGTGGCGTTCTGTCTTGGAAGAATGTGAAACTACAAAGAAGTAAGCTTCTTGCCCCGATAGTTATCTCCCCCCGATTCACTCTACATATTAAAAGATGAATGCTAATGTTTTCAGTTCGAAAGAACCATCTTCAGATCAAATAAATGAACCTACAGAGTACATTATATAATTCAAACAAACAGTGAAGAATGTATGAAGTAAAAAAAAATCATGGATAACAGTAGCGCATATACGAAGTGTCCCAAATTTATATATATATATAAAGGGTGCGTCAGAAAGAACGGATGGATTTCAAACTATCGATACGCAACGAGGAGAGAGATATAGTGAGGGGGACCACGACTGTTGGGTCAGCCATAGAATGCAGTTTCAGTTGAGAATATGGTGTTGGTCTGGTGTACAACGTGCTTTCATCGTAGAGACATTTTTGAAAAATGAAGAGTCTGTGATCGCCACTCAGGACTCATTTCGACATCGGATGTCACGCTAGGATTCCAACTCGGAATACAATTTTGCGGTGGGTGGCTTCATTTCGTATCACAGGTTCAACATTAAAGAAGAAATCACCTGGACGAAATTCTATTGCACTGAGATTGTCCGAGGCTACGGTAAGATCTCGCGCCCTGCGACTTCTTTCTTTGGGACCATTTGAAGGCGTAAGTTTGTAAACATCGATCACATACACTGGACGAACTGAAGACAGCGATTCGTGAAGAAATCGTGGCAATTGCACCAGCTATGACTGTGAAAGTGATGGCGAACATCAGAAAACGCCTCGATGCCTGTATTGAAAGCCAAGGACATCATATGGATAATGTTGTTTTACATAAATAAACTGCATGTATTGGTGAATATGTTGATAACAATAAATTTTTGATTTGATGAATCTTTACAATTTTTTTGCCATGTGAAATCCATTCGTTCTTTCTGACGCACCCTGTATATATATATATATATATATATACATATATACATATATACATTTTGAAACACTGTTTCTCAGCAACGAGATGAAAGAAATACGATTTTTGCGGTTTTATATTCCTTAAACAAGTACATGTTCAAAATGATCCCCTTCCTCCACAGTACACTCCCAACAACGACGTACAACAGAGCGACATACCAAATAGATTGTTGCTAATGGAATATCACTACAGGCAGTTCAATCTGAACTCTCAGTTCCTCCAGTGTTTGTGGTTTTATGGCGTACACTGTGTCCTTCAGAGCTCCCCATATGTAGAAGTCTGGAGGGGTTAAATCCGGAGATCGAGGCGGGATCTCCGCAGCACTTCCTCTTCGTCGTATCCATCTCTGATTGAGTGTGCGATCGAGAAAAATCCTCACATTGACATGAAAGTGAGCTGGAGCCCGTCTTGTTGAAAGTAAAACCCATTTTCAAAGAGGTCAGTAAGACGTGGAATCGTGGTTCCCAACCTTTATAGGTATTTCTCACAAGTGGCAGTCTCTTCGAAGAAACACGCCCCAATTATTCCTCTGGAAGACAGACCACACCACACCACACCACACCATACTGTTACTCCTTTAAGATTGATGGCCTTTTCTTGAAATATGTGTGTGTTTTCGTTAGCCCAGTATCCACAATTGTGTCTGTTAATTGTTCCATTAAGTTTAAATGTGGCTTCATCTGACCAAACAATTCAGTCTTGAAAATCTTTCCTTTCATCACACATGTTCAAGAACCACTCACAAAATTCCAGTCTCCTATCTGGATCGTTCTCATTTAGTGCGGAATGTAAGGCTTCCATTTTTGAGCTCGCAAAATTCGATGAACACTGGATTTGCTGATACCAATCCCACGAGAACATTGCCTCATTGACTTCTTTGGGGATTAAACAAAAATCTGCATCAATGCATAAACACTCTCGTTATCGGTGGAACTTTTCTTTCTTCCGTACCGCCGTTTCAACATACTGCATTGGCAACATGATTACACAGAATTTCGTAATAACACATTTTATGCCTTCCAAGCATTATAAACACGTTGTTACTACATCCAATATCGTGCGTAATCGCCTTATTGTAGCACGTGCGCCAATAAAAACAATGACATATTCGCTATGACGTAATACCGGAACGCTTACTAGCTTGCTTATCTCTTCTACGCGCGATTTAACAAGAAATAAAATTCAGGACAGAAGGTATCGTATCATTTATTTCCAATCTTTAACAATTTTCTATCACTTTTGTAATATCACATAAAACAGTTCTGTGGTTCAGAGAAACTATATAAACAAAATAAAGGAACATTTGTAATAACCTGCAAGGTCATCCATTTCTCTTTATTCAGTGTCAATACCAGGCGCAACTAATAGAGATGAACATATACCTTCATGATCAACTACGACTGGCAGTCAGTGACATAATTCCTGATTTTGAAACCCTGTCGCAGAGACATTCTGAAGTCAATTAATTTTAGGTTGTGATAATGTGTCCTATGTTTTCTTGTTCATTTGTTTCTTTGTTACACGTATTAAACATTAGTTTGTAACCTTATACTCTATCAAATTATATTTAAGTACTTGACGTAAGGAAAATGAAAATCCGTTAATAAGTCAGACAGTTGCTTTACTTCCCCTTCGGGTTCCGCCTCCCTCCATAAGTGCTATGCACGTTGCAGGTTAAACAGTGGCTCGGCGCACGATTACATTTTCGCCACAGCTGCTCTACTGCATAGTGTTGCCTCAAAGCAACACACTACTTTTTACTTTTTTATTTTTTTCTGTGTTATGTTTATATGCATTCTGTTACTCTGAGGCAACGCTCTGAAGTTAGCAACGACGACAGAATCGAAGAAAAGTTAAGATGTTGGTATTTCTGAGTGTATGGCGCCATTAAAACAGCTGCCCGATATTTGAAAAAAAAAAAAAAAAAAAAAAAAAAAAACTCATGCAGTAGAGGATAAATAGAAAATAAAAAAGATAGACTACAGAGCACATAACCTCGTCGGTAATAAAGAAATAAATAATAACTTCGCTATTCGAAAAATTAATGAATAAATAAGTAAATAAATAAGTAATCAAATTACCGTATATCGATGGCTAAGAAGAGATACCTGGTATCTACAAATTGATAATTTAGTTTAATTACATTATTAGTATTTAAATTAACTACATTATTATTTTGTTCACAAAATTGGACAGTGTACTAATGTTTTGTTCTCGAATAGAAGATCTTGCAAAGCAGAAACAAATATAGTATACGAGTAGGTAAATTTGTCTATTTTGATAAACCAACTTTTAAAACAATTTTTTTATTTACCTGTAAATGTACAGATACGAGGAATCACTTTTTAGCCATCGATAAGCAATATTATTTTAGTATCGTGTATATAGGTCTGTACACAAAATAGCGCATTCCTGAATCTCATACACGTAAAATTATGATGAATCAAAATATATAAACTATTCGCCAATACACATGTACGTAAGATGGCTGTCTAACGGAGGAATAAATATTATTATAGGAGAGAAATCAATCTCCAAGTTCGTGAATCCTTTAACGGACCAGTAACACTAAAGATGTTTCTTGCAACGCGTCTTTCGAACTTATTGGTCCGTTAGCAGCTAACGAAGGAATAAATGCGTTCTTGCAACCCACCAATAGTCTACTTCACGTACAAGCTGTTCAAGTACTAGTACAAAGAATTATTAACGTTATATTTGAAGCCCGTAGTTTTTGCCTTATATTTTACACTGGCAGTTACATTTCAGTTGATTTTCCATTACACTGCTCTTTTGTATGCAAAATTCAAGGTGATCTCCAACTTAAAGAGTGGAAGCTTGCCATGTTGAGTTTCTTTTTTATCTGATCTTTAATATTCATTGTCAGTGCTTTGTACAAGTTTGGCACTCGTCTATATTAAGTGAGATATTTAAAAAAAAATGACAGAGGAACCTCGGCTACGAACAGTTTGACGTAAGCACTTCTTCTATTAAATTACTTTTTAGACAATGAAATACAATGCTACAATGCATTTTGTCTTTTGCGGTATGATTTTTTACGTTCTGCTTCAGTTTTTGAAGTCACTACTTGGGAGTAATTATTCAATGTCTGCTGTTTCCTAGTTTTTCGTTTTCTGTAGCTACTCTCTCATGTAAGTTACTCTGCATTCCACTCTTTCTTTCATAAATTTCAGCCATGACCTAATAGGTATTACGATAATAGTACAGTCGCTAAAGAACTGCCGTTTCCCTTTATTGTTGCAACTAAGCTGTTAAACTTTTCAAAACAATTGATCATACATCAAATCTGAAACCATATTTAGAAATGATTGTTAGAGGAGAAAAATTCGCACCGACGCCGGGGATCGAACCCGGGTCCTTGATTCTACGTACCAAGCGCTCTAACCACTGAGCTACGCCGAAGTTCAATCCACATCTCCGGACCGAATCTCTCTCCTCTAGTGTTTTCCCTATTGGCCTTACTTCATGTTCGACATACGTGTTGACATATATTAAGTCAACTGTCATGATACAAGGAGCGCACTCAAATGAGTGACTTGGTGGCCGGGATTCCACATTATGTATTTGCACTGTTGGACGAAGAATTTACATAGAGATTATTAGTTTTTTTTTGTTCTACAGAATTTAACTGTTGTTACCATAACATATATTCTGTAGGACAAAAAAAATCTTTACGTAGATTCTTCGCCCAACAGTAGACTACATATACATACCTACTGAGGAATCCCGGCGCTCCTTGTATCATGACAGTTGACTTAATATATGTGAACACGCATGTCGAACATGGAGTAAGGCCAATAGGGAAAACACTAAAGGAGAGAGATTCGGTCCGGTGCTGTGGATTGAATTTCGGCGTAGCTCAGTGGTTAGAGCGCTTAGTTTGTAGAATTAAGGACCCGGGTTCGATTCTCGGCGTCGGAGCGGATTTTTCTCCTCTAACAATCATTTTTACCATAACAGATAAATTATGTATGACCAAAAAATTAATCTTTAGAAAGTTTGAACTTTTTTTTACATGTTTTATAAACATCATGTCTGGATCCATCTTTAATATTACAAGAACTACGAGCTTCTAACGGGATTTTGACATACATTTTTTCTATGCTAACAGAAAGTAATGAACGATGCTAATAACTTTTCTAAAATATTGCGAACTCAAATAATTATAGTATAATGTCTTAACACGCTTTATTTTCTGATCATTTTACATATAATTATTTGTAGACTTAGAAAAGGCGTTTGACAAAGTGGATTGGAATAAATTGATCTAAATACTAAATAAAATTGGCATGGATTGGAAAGAGAGGAGGCTGTTTAGTAATCTTTATATGAAAAAACGAGTTAAAGTCGGGATAGGAGAAGAAATATCAGAATGAAGTGAAATAGGGAGAGGAGTACAACAAGGATGCCCTTTATCACCTACTCTATTCAACATCTACTTGGAGGATTTAGTGAAGAACTGTTTTCAGAACATAGGAGGAGCGATAGTAGGAGGAAGAAGAATAAGTGTATAAGATTTTGCTGATGACATGGCGTTGTTAGCAGAAGAGGAGATGATACTAAAGGGCTACAGGAGGTAAATAACAGCTGTGAACATTAGGGGATGGGAATTTCCAAGACGAAGACCATGGTCATAGGAAGAAAAGTAAAGAAGGTAAACTTGCAAATTCTAAATGAGGCAGTAGAGCGAGTGGACAGCTTCAAATACTTGAGGTGTACTATAAGCAGCAACATGAACTGCTGCCAGGAAGTCAAAAGGAGAATAGTAATGGCCAAGGAAGCTTTTAATAGAAAAAGGAGCATCTTCTGCGGACTTCTGAGAAATAACTAAGGAAGAGACTAGTGAAGTGCTTTGTGTGGAGTGTAGAATTGTATGGGTAGAAACATGGACATTACGACAAAGTGAAGAAAAGCATTTAAAATGTGGATATGGAGAAGGATGGGGTATGTGAAATGGACAGACAATAAGAAACGAAGATGTGTTGGAAAGAGTGGATGAAGAAAGAATGATGCTCAAACTGATCAGAAAAAGGAAGAGGAATTCACTGGTTGAGAAGAAAGTGCCTACTGAAGAATGCACTGAAAGAAATGGTGAACGGGAGAAGAGTTCGGGGCAGAAGAAGATATGAGATGATAGACGATATTAAGATATATGGATTATATGATGAAACAAAGAGGAAGACAGAAAATAGGAAAGACTGGAGAATGCTGGGTTTGCATAAGACCTGCCCTTGGGCATAACACTATGAATGAATTAATTACACATCATGGTTCAGTATCATAATCCTTTCCAGTTTTTCTGTTAACTTATTGCAAGTTTAAGTTGTCTGATTTCGTCACCTGTATTTCTGAAGCAATTATATGAACGTATTTATGTCAGTTATCTTGTATGCATCCTAAGATGTCATTGTCACAGTCTATTGTTTCTAGCACTCTCAAAACTCAAGCTCCGTGACTATATAGTAGACTGTGCTACTATATGCAGTCACGAAGCTTGAGTTGTGAGGGTACTAGGAACAATATAGACTGTGCAGGTACTATTTCGAATTGTCTGTAATGAGGCGATAGTAACGATCCTAATGGTTAGCAACTATCTATGGATGCATATTTATTACGTATAGAGCTTCGTGACTATATATATATATATATATGTTCAATAGCAATATACTACCAGAGTCTAGTGTGTGTGTATATATATATATATATATATATATATATATATATATATATACCCACACTAGACTCTGGTAGTATATTGCTATTGAACCATTGGCAGAGCTTTCATTCCACGCTTCTGATTTCGTCACCTGTATTTCTGAAGCAATTATATGAACGTATTTATGTCAGTTATCTTGTATGCATCCTAAGATGTCATTATACATACCATACTCAATATATGTCGGGTGGTTCCGCTGGGTGTCAACGTTAAATGTTCGTTTTTAACCCTTTACACTTACCTATAATCTTTTTGACTCCACATCATAATGGCATTAATATTATATGCAGATTATCCGAAACGTCACAGCAATGTAGATATGCTATCAATGGTTATCTTACTTTCGTTTATAAAATTATTATTTCAAAATTATGATTATTATTTTTCAAAATCCACTGTTGTATTTCTCAAATTGAAATATACACAATATCGTTGATGTAACATAATCTCTGGAATACAAGTATTCAGTTACAAGTAGACAGTTGACAAAACACACATTCACTATGAATAATTTTATAAAGTTTGAAGAGGGATGTAATCTGGAACAAGCGCTACAAGGACGTTACCAACAGTGATCATGATAAAAGTAATTACATTTTTAACAGTGATGGAAGCGATGCTACTGAAGGAAATGTTCAGTTAACGATGAAAAACACATGAATCATTAAGCCTAATAAATCTGACACAGAAGTCAGACACATCACAGCTCAACGTACATCTAAATTAATGATGAGTTGAAATATGATACGTGTCTACCGGCATTGTACAAAAGCCCTTCTAGGAATATTGTGTGCCAAAATGCTCACGTTTCTCATCATATACAATCAACTTTGAATACAAGAGATGATTGCTTTCGTCCCTTCATGACAGATCTCGTGTAGCATGAAATCATAATTCACACCAACAATCGAGAAGAAGACCTGAAATTTAAGCACGTTTACCTTCAACGGTGGAATGAAATAGAACAGAACTTCAAGTTTTTTTAGATCTTCTAATTATTGATGGTGTACAGAATGCATATGACAGGCCTTTACCAGGATTTTCGTCAAATGATTATGGGTTGCCAGTTTTTATAATTATGTACAATGAATTATTCAATATTAGTGAAGATCTTGATGTTCCTCTGTTTTGATGACAGAAAGACAAGAGGAGCAAGGAAAGCGGCATATGGATGTATAGTTGAAGCTGTAAGGACTCGCATAGAAATGTTTACTGAAGTCTGCATTACGTCTTACGTTTCTGGTGCTTAGAAGTAGGTGCGGCTTTAAATTAATGTACCTACAGTACATACCTTCGAAGCCAGGAAAATATGGGATATAAGTATGGACAACAGTGAACTTTGAGACTGACTACTTCATAAACGTCCAAATGTATAAGTTACAGGTAAATCTACAGAAGAAAGAGAAGGAAGTCCAGGAAAACGTGTTGTTTATGACATGAATGATCATCTGAAGGGTAGTGACAGTAGAATCAAAAAAGATAATTTTTTTTACAAGTTTCGAATTCGGATAATAATTGCTAGAGATGAATTTGATACTTGCAAGAGCACTGCGGACAAATCGAAAAGAGATTACCAAATAAATGCTGCCTTCAAAGTAGAACGAGAACATTTGTATAACATAAAATACCATTAAATTTTTAGCAACTTATGTGCTGAAATAAAATCCACATTAATACAAGAATCTGACGTCATAATGTTTTACAACATACTCAACTAACTCAGGAGTAGATACGGTAGTTCAAATGGTGAGACATTACTCAGTGTGAGCAAAAAAAGGAATAGGCCAAAAGGTCTAACTCCTGAAGCCATGATGTTAATGATAATGAGAGTTATCCTCAGTGGACTAGTGATTACTACGTTATCAATTGGGTGCGAGATCGCCGATTCAAACCGTGCGACCTAGGACGATGAATTTTAAAATTTCTATTACACTTTTACTACGTCATACTGTTTTTGACCAATAAAACGGTACGAAAGGACGTGTTTCAACCAACAATGTCTGCTTATCACTACAATTTTATCACTTCCCTAGCATTTGTTTATTTATATCACTTTGATTTTATCACTTCCCTAGCATTTGTTCCTTTGTTTGCTCACATTCAAAACTTCTAATTATTTACGGTATTATAAAACATGATTTGCGATTGTCATTTGTTTACCGCATATAATGTTAAGTTTTATTTAACGATGCTCGCAACTGCCGAGGTTGTATCAGCGTCGCCGGTGTGCCGGAATTTTGTCCCGCAGGAGTTCTTTTACATGCCAGTAAATCTACTGACATGAACCTGTCGCATTTAAGTACACTTAAATGCCATCGACCTGGCCCGGGATCGAACCCGCAATCTCGGGCGTAGAAGGCCAGCGCTATACCAATTGCTCCAACCAGGGCGACTTTACCGCGTAGATAGTCAAATGAAAATGGCGGCTGCGTTCAAAGGTTTTGGTGAAGGTAACATTAGTGAAATAGAATTTTAGTAAGTCAGTTAATATTTTATTGTATTAGAGAACTTTATTTCTTCTAAATTAATTGTGTAATAGTCAATTAAATCCACTCGAGTTGTGATTTTCTCTACATAAACCAAAACCTCTAGTGAGATTACTGTTGATAATAAAATGCCTAGCGGCCATAAACTACTGATTTCGCCATAATGCCCATATGTCTGCCACATACAATGCTACACTCCACACAAAACACTTCACTAGTCTCTTCCTTAGTTCTTTTTCCAGAGTCCGCAGGAGATACTCTATTTTGTATTAAAAGCTTCGCTTGCCATTGCTGTCCTCCTTTTGACTTCCTGGCAGCAGTTCATGTTGCTGCTTATAGTACACCCTAAATATTTGAAGGCGTCCAATTGTTATACTGCCTCATTTCGAATTCGCACGTTTACCTTCTTTATTTTCCTTTTGATAACCATGGTCTTCGTCTTGTTTGCATTTATATTCATTCCATACTGCTCACAGCTGTCATTTAGCTGCAGAAATATATCCTTCAATATCGTCTCCTTTTCGGCTAACAACAGTATATGTTTCGTTCTATAATGTCTGACAGGCGATGTAAACAGTGTCGGCAGAGAAAGAAAGAGAGAGAGAGAGAGAGAGTAGTATGACAGTCTACTATCACAGTCTAGTATATACAGTCGCGAAGCTCAGTACGTAGTAAATATGCAAACATTAGATAGTTGCTTACCAACTGGATCGCTAATATCGCCTCATTACAGGCAATGCAAAATAGAACCGTCACAGTCTATTGTTTCTAGCACTCTCAAAACTCAAGCTCCGTGACTATATAGTAGACTGTGCTACTATATGCAGTCACGAAGCTTGAGTTGTGAGGGTACTAGGAACAATATAGACTGTGCAGGTACTATTTCGAATTGTCTGTAATGAGGCGATAGTAACGATCCTAATGGTTAGCAACTATCTATGGATGCATATTTATTACGTATAGAGCTTCGTGACTCTATATATATATATATATATATATATATATATATATATATACACTAGACTCTGGTAGTATATTGCTATTGAACCATTGGCAGAGCTTTCATTCCACGCTTATCTTGAAGTTAGGCGGTCTGAAGCGGTGTTCCTCCTCCCAACTTCAAGACAAGCGTAGAATGAGACCTTTACCATTGGTTGAATATCAATTATCCTGTTTCCTCTCTTTGTCGGTACTGTAGGAAATTTTGTGGACAATTTCTCGCTCACATTGAATTTCAAAGCTGAATAACACCTGTAGTTGAAAGGTTTGTTAAATAAAATACTAGGCCTATTGCTACTGCTATTACTACCACTACTATTGCTATTATTGTAAAAATTGTAGATTTATCCTTCGAAGAGGTGGAAAAATTCAAATATCTTGGAGGAACAGTAACAAATATAAATGACACTCGGGAGGAAATTAAACGTAGAATAAATATGCGAAATGCCTGTTATTACTCGGTTGAGAAGCTTTTGTCATCTAGTCTGCTGTCAAAAAATGTGAAAGTTAGAATTTATAAAACAGTTATATTAGCGGTTGTTCTGTAGCCTATGGTTGTGAAACTTGGACTCTCACTTCGAGAGAGAAACAGAGATTAAGGGTCTTTGAGAAAAAAAAAATGCTTAGGAAAATATTTGGGGCTAAGAGGGATGAAGTTACAGGAGAATGGAAAAGTTACACAACGCAGAACTGCACGCATTGTATTCTTCACCTGACATACAGTATTTAGGAACATTAAATACAGACGTTTGAGATGGACAGGGCACGTACCACGTATGAGCGGTCCATACCTGTGGAGTAACGGTTAGCGCGTCTGGCCGTGAAACCAGGTGACCCGGGTTCTATTCCCGGTCGGGACAAGTTATCTGGTTGAGGTTTTTTCCGTAGTTTTCCCTCAATCCAATGTGAGCAAATGCTGTGTAACTTTCGGTGCTGGACCCCGGACTCATTTCACCGGCATTATCACCTTCATCTCATTCAGACGCTAAATAACCTTAGATGTTGATAAAGCGTCTAAAAATAACCTACTAAAATAAAAAAAAAAACGTATGAGCGAATCCAAAAATTCATATAGTGTGTTAGTTGGGAGGCCGGAGGGAATAAGATCTTTGTGGAGGGCGAGACGTAGATGGGAGGATAATGTTAAAATGGATTTGAGGGAGGTGGGATATGATGCTAGGGACTGGATTAATCTTGCACAGGATAGGGACCGATGGCGGGCTTATATGAGGGCGACAATGAACTTCGGGGTTCCTTAAAAGCCATAGGTAAGTACTATTACTATTACTATTACTATTACTAATATACTAATCTGCTACTACTCATCCTTATCTCTGAGAGGAGCAAAGCATATCTCCCACGTATTTTGTTTGGATTAGGCAGTGCAGGGTGACACGTACCTTGCAAACACACTTTGCAAATCCAAAACCTAATCTGAACCCGCACAGGAGCGAGCGTTTCCTTGCCCGACATTTCCATTGCCTTGGTGCACATGGTGTATAGTGAATGTGTATAATTTAGATAGCATCCATGTGCTTGTGATTATATACATCGTGGAATCAACACTTCACAATTCTATTCATTTGCACTGCATACTATTCCAACCTTCTGTTTCCTACAAGCCGGTGCCTCTGTAACTGCGGGTCGCATTTATCAAACACGACGTTACAACTTGCGAAATGCTAGCAAGCCTTTGAAATAACACAGCAAAAGCCGAACAGCAGTTGAACGCAAGTCAACACAAAAAGTAATGGAAGTTATAGTGAAACAATTTCTTATCGCGAAACCGAGGGCGATAAAATAAATATTTGTCTCTCTTTTTGTATTCGCACGTAGAAAATTATTTCATGCACTTAGGTTTGCTTTCTAAAATGAACACGCTTGTACGTCTTTTAAGTTAACAGGAGTTTCAAATAATATTCACCAACTTCTGAAATGTAGTAGTAGATTATCCACATTTACTAATACAGCGGAACTCCACAAATAGACATAGGAATGATCCATATGCGAGACGAGGTACGAACTCTGTCTTTCTACGGAGTACTGCGGACATTGGTAAACATAAGGGCTGTACAATGTTTTTTATAGCGTGCGGACCGAAATATAAATAATTAACGTACATAATTTTAAATAATATATTAAAGTATATGCAAAATATATAACAAAACAACTTCGTGATTAAGTATAATATACGTGATACATCTGAAACATAAAACAAACTTCTGGAGGAAAAACTCTCTAAATGTATCTACATACAGGACTTTCATTTCAAAACATCTCATTCTAAATAACTAGTTATTTAAATTGAATTCAATTTAAACAAAAACAAAAGACATAAATTTATATATTGAGAGGGAAGTCGTAAACCAGGCTTAATTGCATTTTAGATTTCACCTCCCACACCCCCAGCCACTCCTACTTTGAAATTTCTAATGGCACCCCTATATTTTTATACTTAAATATGTAAGAGCATTCAATTGTTCATACACCTCTTTCATTTGTTTTCGCATCTTTTCTGTCGTCGCATGGCAACCTGGATCTTTGTTATTGTTGGTTAGAGCTGAAGAGAATAAAGCTACAAAAACTTATTGAGCATTTTATGTAATAGTTGTGTTTGTGCATTAAATTATTTTAAAATGGTGTACATCCTTCAAGAGAGAACATAAATAATCCCTATTGATTAAATTTAGGAAATTACACAAAATAAACTGTGTTTTCATCCAACAATTAACTGATAATAACAACGCTTCTTATAATCATTACAGAATGCCTCACATTTAGATGAATTTTGTTTTATCCCATGCACTGTTCTGATCGAAATGTCAAATTCTTGAGCGATGGCTCTGATTGATTCACCTTTTTTAACCGTTCCAATATTTGTAACTTCTGCTTCAACATAAGTACACATTTTCTGTTCCCTGCCATGTATGCCAACGTGTATGAGTATCTGCACACTACTGCACTGGTTCAACTGGTTAGCCCTGTGCAGCGCGGGACAGGATACGTTTGCTTACCTTGTATCGTGAAGTATACGAGAGTGAGCGTCTATTTGTGGAATGTCTATTTGTGGAGTTGCATTGTAGTTATGAGCACGAATCTTGTGTACTTTCAAAGAGATAACGATAGAATTTGGGCAGCAGAAATGAAATTCTTTCGTGGCAAAAGAGACCTACGCAAATGTACAGAATATTATATAATATTAAAAATGAGATCAGGAGCACAAATTAATTTTCTTCTATTCGAAACAGGCAACATCCTACAGCAACAAGTTAATAATAATGATTATTAGGCCTGAGAAAAAGTATATGCCGTTATACTACCAGTGCGCTTCGTGCGCCTCTAACTTTGAGTACGTCTCAGAGTTGGGGCGAGTTAACAACGCAGTGTCTTCGTTCGTTTGACTCATGCCTATCATCACGTTAAGTTAGTCCTCAGCATTTGGGTGGTTGAAAGCCACTCCTTTGACTTCGAAACACAACTAGGCTATCTGTTAAGAAAAAATTAAAGACATCATTTTCTTCATCAAAGAAAAATTGCGCTATTTTAAAGACATTTTATTTTCTGTCTGTAGAAAATACATCTAATATGACATTGAAAAGTATCAGCCTTATTATTTCACTCTGATAAAATGATGGTGTATTACGTGTTTGTTTTACATAATTTTCCATTTCATACATTGTTGCATTGAATAACAAACCACATTTTCAAATTTTCAAAGGAGAATGATTGCCTGTTGCTAGAAAACACAACTTTACATCTAGAAAACTTCGTTTCACTTCTGCAGAAACAATGAGGACATAGTTGAAATATTTTACACAAGCAAGCATTATCTATCTCAAAATCTGTAGCCTATCATTATTATAAATTTCCTCATTTGAAATTGTCACAAATTTTACATAGAGCTAAATATCCATAATGTTTATCCAGTATTTTTTTATCTTGTTTGCTACATTGTTTTCTATTTCATGTTTTAACTATTCGGTTCGTCACAATATCATTGATTACATGCTATTTGAGGTCTGTAGAAAATACACCTTATATGACATCGACAAGTATCAGTCTTATTATTTCACTGTGTTAATATGATAGTGTATTACGTTTTTGTTTTACGTAATATTTCGTTTAATATATTGTTGCAGTGAATAACAAACCACATTTTCAAATTTTCAAAGGAGATTGCCTGTTGATAGAAAACACAGCCTTATATCTAGAGAAACTTCGTTCCACTTCTGCAGAAGAAATGGGGGAATATTTGAAATATTTTACACAAGCATTATTTATCTCAAAATCTGTATCATTATTACAAATTTCCTCATTTGAAATTAAGTCACAAATTTCGTCCTCGGCATCTTGCTATTATTCTTCTTTGCAGGACGTTGAATGTTGCCTGTTACGAATAGCAGTATTCGGTCGTGATGTAACCGATCAACTGAAGTTCACTGCTGAACGAAACACACTGAAATCCCCCACCCCAACGCAATTACGTACCGGTACCTAAAGTCAGAGGCGCATGAAGTGCAATGTAACGGCATACAATTCTTAGCCCTAATGATTATGATAATGATGATGACGACGTTGACCTCATTCATTAATGGTTTTTTGCCAAAGGACAGTTATTTCATTGCGACCGCAGCATTCTCCAAATCTTACCTATTTTCTGCTTTCCTATTAGTCTCCGCATGCGATCCATATTTCTTAATGTTGTTTACCATCTGATATCTTATTCTGTCTCGGGCGTTTCTCCCGTTCACCATTCCCTGCAGTGCATCCTTCAGTAGGTAGTTTCTTCTCAGCCAGTGACCAACCAGTTTCATTTTCTCTTCCTGATTAGTTTTAATATTACCCTTTCTTCATCCACTCTTTCTAGGACAGCTTCATTTCTTACTCTGTCGGTCCATGTCACACGTTCCATTCTTCTCCAAATCCACATTTCAAATGCTTCCTGTCGTTTCTCTTCATTTCGTCGTAATCTCAAAGTTTCTGCACTATACTGCGTGTTCAGTTCAAAGTGTGTCATGGGTCGCTGTATGCCGTCATTTGGCTAGCCGATGAGCCTAGAGAATTCAATCTTCCTACACTTCCGCAGAGGCATATTACCTATGTGCGAGAGAAGTTGCCTGGCAAGTACGGCGTTTATTCTGAAGAGTACTTACCGATACGTACGGTAACGCTTGTAGTGGCAGGAATGTGAACTGTTTGGAAACACGTACTGAGGTGAGTTTCTTTCTTATTGTCGGGAAATGGGGAGAAGGTTAAGACGATTACTTACGTATTTGTTGACATTAACTTCGACGGTCAGCATGGACACGGAGAATTTGATTTGTGTTGTGGAATGTTGCCGTACGCAACCGATGATAACAAATACCCTGCGTACGACTTTCCCGCGCAAAACACAGTTCGGAAGGGGTTATGGTAGCACACAGACCGTACAGGCCGCCATCTGTTGCTACGACGTACAAGTTATACCGTACACGTTCTCAAGTTCAGATTTAACGCCTTGATTAATAGGCAACTTCTCTGACATAAAAGCTGAAACTCGCTTCAAATTGCTGACTCACAACAGTGACGTTATGACACACTTTGAAATGAACATCCAGTAGGATGGCGCACTCCATACAAAGAGCTTCAATAGTCTCTTCCTTAATTATATTTCCAGAAGTCTATAGATCTGATGTACATTTTTCTATTGAAAGCTTTCATTACCATTGCTCTCCTCCCGATAACGATATGACACTGGTTATTAACTTAATATTGTATTTTATGTTCTTTGTATTCCTTTCTTATTTCATTGTATGTGTTTGTTGCTTTATTTGTTAATTGCAGTGTTTGTGAAGTGTGCTCTATCCTTAGTGGCTACCTGCAAATACGGGTAATAGTTGTAATCATTTTGATACACTATTCGCTATTTTTTGCAGCATTTTTGTAGCCTATATGCACTGTAGTTTTTCTTTTCACGGTGTGTGACGTAACACTATTATGTAGATTATATTTTTATCGGTTTATTTTACGACGCTGACTGATTAATGAAGGTGATTATGCCAGCGATATGGGTCCAGGGTCCAGCACCGATATTTACCCAGCACTTGCTTTTATTGGGTTGAGGGAAAACCTGGAAAAAAACCACAACCAAGTAACATGTCTCAACGAGGTATTTGAACCCGCGACCGCTCAATTCACGGTCAGACGTGCTAACCGTTACTACGCAACGTAGATTTATAGGCTAGATAAAACACTGTAGGTTTCGTTTATTCTTATGCAGCTATTTGTTTCTCCGGACAGTTCCACTTCATTCTCCTATTATCTTTTTCGCTCAATCAATTTCTTAAAATTCGTAGATCACCATCAGTTTGATATTTTAGTTCCTATTTTAACAATAGTCTTAGTTTCACTCTTTAAACCCGAAAGCATTTCAATACCCAACCAGTCATTCATTTTGATTAATTAATTTTAATTATCCTGTTCGTTCATCCATTCATGCATTCCATTCGATTAGTACATTCACCAATAAAATTCGTTCCGGTCGTCCATTCAACTCGTCTCAGAGTTTAATTAGAAAGCTGAATTTTTTTTTTTACCCAGAATAATCAAACGACAGCTTTGTGTTAATAACGCATCACGTTCATTGGTTTGATGCCAAGGGACATATTGTTTTGAAATCCATAAACACCAATTTTGTCTTCACTTATTGCAGTAAGCCTAAATTAACTTCATTTGTACAATTTAATTTACTCTTATATTAGAGTCATCTGATTAGTGCAATGCGTTACTGATCAGCGGTGTATGCAATGGAGGGGGAAAGGAACCGCTCAACCTATCCTATTATCTCCTGCCTTATTTGCCCCATGATTGGTGTCTTATTGATGTCACTTGTGTGGTTCAAACCAGTGTTTAGACAGTTGACTAAACAACAATATATTTAGGTCTTCACTCAGAGTCTTAAATTAAACTCCCTTTTTTGAAAATAGTTGATAGTGGAGCCTTGATTCTCAATAGTTTGACGTAAATACGTTTTTTATTGACATTAATGTTTAAAATATTAAATATGTAAAGAATTTATAGTACTCTATATTTTTTTATTCTCAATATTTATTTTCAATTATGACATAGCCTACCTTTCACAATTAAAAATTTCGATTTACTTCGCATTACCTTTACTTCAATTAGATCTATTATAGCCGCTTAACAACTGCCGGTTGCCTTCATTGTTGCAATTAAATACTTAAACATTCGGACTATCGGTCCTACAACAAACCTGAAACCATAATAATAAAATTTAGAAGGCTGTAGAAGATTTTACATATGTTTAGAAGGTATTGTCTGGATCCACTTTTAATTTTATTGGAGCTACGCGCTCTTAATAATTATTTGACATAAATATTTGCTATACTAACTAATGAACAACTCTAAAAATATAATGGTTGTTAAAATGTTGTCAATGTAAATAAATGTAATAGGCAATCTTAAAGCTCTTTATTTGTGGTCATTTCACATATGATTCAGTATCATATATGAGTTATCACAAGTTTCAGTAGTGTTACATATTTATGGAGAAATCTAAAAAATAACGTGTACAAAGACAATCCGCACACAATCCGTGAGTTAAAAGACAGAATTGTACGAGAAATCAGGAGAATTACAGAAGACGAACTAGCACGTGTAAATGCCAATTTCCTTTGTAGATGTCAGGAATGTGTTGCAGCAGAGGAACATCAGTTTCAACACCTTCTGTAGTCAAGGTTAGTAAACAATATGAACACTGTAATTTTAATAGCTGACTTTAGCGGGAATGACAAGTGCTGACGCCGGGCCCACTTGCCGTCGAGTGCCGTAGAGAACGCCATAGACCGCGCCGTGTGAACAATTGAATACTTTTTCAAATGTGTCATTGTCAGCGATGTATGCAATGGAGGGGAAGGGGTACTGTCCACCCTGCCCCATTATTTCTTGGCTTATTTATGCCTCATGAGTGATGCCTTATTGGTGTCACTTGTGAGGTTCAAACCCGTCTTCGGACAGTTGATTAAACAATAATATAGAGGTATCAATTTAAATTTCAATTGGAGAGTACCAAAGGTGAGGAAATGGAACCTAAAATGCAATTAACACTGGTTTTGAACTTCCCGCTCAATATTTAAATTGATATGTGTTTTATTATTAATTAAATTTAAATGATAGAAATAGTTATTGAGACTGGGAAGTTTTGAAATGAAAGCCTGTATAGTCCTGTATAACATTATAATATTTCATTGCCTTGTAGCTAGTCCCCTACAAAAAAACATTATATGATTATAATCTGAATATGATTTTAAGTTGTAATTGTATAGTACTTGATATTTCGTACAGCAAAATTATGGATTTGTCTACAGATTATAAGCAAATGAAAAGTGAAATGAAATAAAAGGCCTATAATTTTCTCTAGACTTGAAAATAATAGACAAACGTGCGTTTTATATTTTGTTATAAACCGTTCTCTCTACCATCTGGATTACTCAAGACGCAAGTAAGAGTAACTCGTTTGTTGTGTTTTTATACATGAAGAATCATCCCGCCAAGAGTTTGAAACCGGTCGGTTTAGCAGGCCAATGACATTTAGGGGTTGCAGGTTTAGTGAGGATTACGCAACAGCAGTTCCTAAAAGGCTAATTTGGCCATTTCTTCAGTGTTGCCAACTAATACCAGATATCACAAAGAAGGTAAAATCTGAATGCCATGTACAATAATAATAATAATAATAATAATAATAATAATAATAATAATAATAATAATAATGTACTCTTAACAGTAAAGGTGCCTTCCTTATTTACGTATTTACTATAACTCATCCTTATGTTGGGAGGTGTTTTCTAAATGGTTCAATAATTTGTGAAAGAGTAGGCCTATATTTTTCTCTTGAACCACTCGCACATTATGTTGGAAATTAGTAGATATGATCTAATATTAAAATGTATTTTGTCTGACAACATGAAATTCTTTGCTTTGACTAAACAGTTCACGATTCACGAGACCTAACCTAAAAATGTATTTTGTTTGATCACGTGAAATGATTAGTACAAACTCCGAAAACCGAATATCACCATGAAATGTATGCTTAAGAACACGTACTCCTAATAATTTTGCTATTCTAGTTACAATTGCCGTCTCCGTGCGCATTTTCTATCGATCACTCAAGTGCATGTATCACACCATATGTTATATTTATTTATGCTCTACCATGCCGAAATGTAGTAATTATACACCTGGTAGCAGTCCTTTAATGCATGTCATTAAAGTACGCCTATTCATTAAAGTTCAGGTTTTCGATTATTCTCGGATATGCAATCGAAAGACAACGAGGGAAACGTCACGGAGGCTGGAAATCCAATACTGTCGCAGAAGGTTATGTTCTGTTACTATAATAATTAGCGTTAATGTAAATAATATTCAAATAAATTCAATTTGTCATCTCGTTTTTCAATTCTAAATCAATTTCCAGGTTATGTCAAAATTAGTTCATGTTACATTACATCAAGGTCAGTGACATTATTGTTCTTGGAAAAAATCAATACTTTCGCGTCTGCGCACATCCCACAATTTAAGAGCTATGAACAAGGTCACTTCCGATCTTCTGTCAGATACAAATATAATGAATACTTCTGAATAATTTCAAGTTAGAAATATGGTCGAGCATAAAAAGTCGTATGAAACTTGCCTATAATGGTAATTAAGACGCTCGTATGAAAATTATGAAACTCGCTTGTGCTTGTTTCATAAACAAACATACTCGCGTCTTAATTACTACCATTATAGGCTCGTTGCATAATGTACTATTACACTTATCCTATTATAATCTTGAATTGTTACACAACACAACACATAAAATAAGTATTAAGTATTAATATAACACTGATATTAATTAATTATGTGTATGTTCGAATTTCACTAGCTTCCAGTAAACGGCTCAGAAATCTAGAACAATTTCAATTTTCAGAATTTGCACTGCCGATAACAGCTGTTCCTGCTGCCAACATAACAGTTAGAAAATCACTACCAGTTGTAGTATTTCTCAATATCTAAATTCGAAACGAAGTTTGCAAAAGAAAATTCAACATTCAAACTAGAAAATCACCATAATCCACTAGGATATACAGTAATGGGGGAAAAATGTTAGGTTTCACCCTTAGGGTATTAAGTAAGCGGATCCGGACTATAGTAGGAAGAAGGACATAAGCAACCCCTAAAATATGTCATTGGCCTACTAATCCGACTGATTTAAAACTCAGCGGGGCGAATTTTTCCGTATAAAAACATACTGTAGGTCTCCATATATGTCACAACGTTCTTTTCGAAATATAGCTATGCCACATTACATTTTCTTGGCTCTATCTGTAGCAATAATAATACATTGATAGAAACGTAATAGTATGATTTCCTTGTACTTTTATGTCTAAGGGAAACCGAAAAAAATATGTTCACTTATAATCGTAACTTTATGGAGAAGTCTGTAGCATTTGACGCGCTCTTTGAACCTATTACATTGGTTATATTTTGTTTCCGGAAATTTGCATTAAAAATGTATTAATCTAAAAGCTTTTTGTCAAATTAATGTACAAAAAATCCACATCTAAACCCATTTGTTTTCATAATTCCATTAATAGCAGTAAAATGAAAATACATTAACTTTTAAAGGTTGTAGCGGAGGAAAATTATTAAGAGATGTACTATTTAACATCTATAATAAAGTTACTTTCTAGAGTAATGTATTTTATATAAATATGTTAAAATTACGAAACGCCCTCTACAATTATTAATTACATGTACAATAAATTATTATTTTTTCCCTTTATAAAAATGTAAGAGTAAAATGTATAAAACGGTATTATTGCGTGAAATTACGTTCAAATATGTTTCTTATTGTGATCTAGACCATCAGCCTGTCATGCAGACGGTCAACACTTGAATTTCCGTCAGACCTGGGATATTTATTGAAAAAATCACAACGCATGGGGCGGTCAATATTACTGTTGGAGTTTTACCCGGAGTTCTCTCATTATCCTAATATACGCATCTATATCATTCAATCATTTCTCCATTCCATTATTTCATCAGAATTTCTCCGATCACCGGTCATCACCAGAACTGAGTAAAACAAAAAGAATGCTGATGAGCGAACAGCATAGAATGTTTTTGAGGGTGATTAATGTTTACAAAATTCATCAAATGTTATCACTTCTCTTTCCGTTCATTTCATCTTCTTGATTCGCTGTAGACTAGAGGTAGAGTCTTGCAGGCTGTCCCACCGCTCAGCACTGCCAGTCCGCATGCGTAAGCAGCCCAGCCCACCCAAGACCAACACTTCCTTGACGCTGCCGCGGCTTCTTACTGTAATAGTTCAGGCGTAATCGGGGAGTGAAATAGGCAACGCAAGGTGTTGAATCAAGCCAGTCACTTTGAATTAGAATTTGTTAGTGAATTGACGTTTTACCCAGCGAAAAAATGTTTATCGTTGTGACTAAAGTGTATTTTGGATTAGAATTTGTTAGTGAAGTGACCTAGCGTAAAAATTGTTATCATTGTGACTAAGGCATATTTTTAGATTTTAGTTCACGACGTAAATATAATCTAAAACTAAGAATTTTATGTATATGTATGTAAAAATGATCTCGTTCAAAAGAGTGGTAAAGCTATTTGTAAGAAAATGTCATGACATTCATGTTCCAGGTAGGGAAATTTATCTTGTTAAAAAGTTGCGACAGAAAGGATCTCTTAACTACAAAATATGTTACCAGACGTTGTGATCTTACGATATATATATATATATATATATATATATATATATATATATATATATATTTTAAGAACTGGAACATGACGCAAGAAAATCTCTCCGTCGGCTTGCTTAGGAAACAAGAGTTTCAAATTCCTCAGCAAAGAAATACCACTACTCTGTTTAAATTATAACCCTATAAAATTACAGTGATCCACAAATTGCTACTGCTCGATAATGCGAGTAGTCTTATTTTGTAACTGGATCCTGGACAATGTTGTTCATAGGAGAGATAAACCTGAATTAATCATATTTTCGGATGAAGAATTACATGGTCATGTTATTTCACAAAACAGCCGTTACTGGAGCACGGATAGCCTCCAACTTCTGCATGAAGTTCCACTACATTATGATAAGATTGGTGTGTGGTGTCGTTTGAATGCACATGAATATAATAAGGCCTATTTTTTTATGAAGGGGCTGTCAATGCTGAAAGATATCGAGCAAAAATATGAAGACATTTATTTATGAACAACTAAAACGCTTGTACTCCAATAGTCATTTTTTCGGCAGGATTCTGCTACGGCACATACTGCCCCATTTCTTTTTTAATAATGTCTGCATCTCGCTCCCCTGAGCTGTTTTCTGTCGTCACTCATGACATGTAATTGAATGAAAACATAATGTGGCAACCGTGCTGGAAGGTTCTCGCTGCCTCGGGAGTCGAGCGCTCATCCGGCAGACAGGATGGCGCGCGGGAAGGGAGGCGGAGGAGAGAGGAGACGCAAGTCGGCGGGCTCTGGGCCGCGGCAGAGAGGGGGAAGGAAACCGACTGCAGCGGAAGTAATGAAATGTCTGGAGACCGATTGTTGTAGAAACTTTGAGACACAGTACATTCGAGAAAGTGTGATTTAATAAATAGAAGGGGCAAGTGAGCCGCAGAGTTAGTTCATTCGACCCAGTCTAGTTAGACAGTCACCTGCGAGAAAGCTAGTTAGCGGAGACGTATCCAATGGAAGTCTTGCGTTAGAAGTACAGTGAACTTGAGTGAGTACTGTGGCAGCGTCCAGGCTAGGGCAACGCGTCCGGAAGTCTTGGATTCGAAGTGTAGTGAACTGACTTTGGAAGTCTTGGAATCGAAGTGCAGTGGACTGTTATCTGGAAGTTTTGGGTTCGACGTACCGTGATCTTGAGTGAGTGAGCGAGCTAGAAGAACTAGCCAAGGCGAACGAACTGTGAACTGAGAAATGACAGTTTTGTTTTGTAAATAGTGCTTGGAATTAGAAGTACATTGTTGTTCTCCTCAATAATACATGTGAATTGTCATTGTTGTGCTGTGGAGTGCAATAACGACTACTGGTTGCTGTGTTGAGTGGAAAACCCATTGTTGACGGGTTTGTGGTTGTTGTTGTAAATAAATGTAACATTATTGTTGAGTTAAAAGTCACAATAAAGTAAACTCTTCGGTACACCATGCAGTGATAGTTGTACTTTATCACAACGAATAATAATTGTAGTAATTATTATTTATTTATTACTCGTAATGTCGTAATAATATGTTAATTGGCTTAGAGGATGAGGGGAGTACGTTACACTAAACTCGGCATACGCAACATTAAAATCGCATTGCTGCGTATGTTGTATCCTAAATAATGCAAATCTTATATGTGTCAATATTCAGCAGTAATAAATAATTAACCATTGTCGTGGAATATTTCGCCATTATGAATTATTTTTAATCATACTCTCTTCCTCGAATAACGCTACTGATTGTCTTAAGGCAAGACAAACTAAGAACTATACTAGTTTAATAATAGTGATAATAATAATAATAATAATAATAATAATAATAATAATAATAATAATGTCTGAAAATAGAAGTCACCGGTAGTTCACTTTCAGAAATTATAACAAATTAGAGGGAACGAAATCTGAAGGAAAAACACGGAACTGGAAACAATCAACTTGCCAAAGTAAATGAACCAGATGAAGAATGTAGTTTGAAAACAAAATTTTTAATTGAACAAATTCAGACCTTTGGGAAACTTATTGTAAATTCCATTAATTGACGTTGAAAATCTGCGTAATGTTATTTAACAAGTCATCAATAAATCTCAAATAAGACTGTAATATGATTGGCATGTTAATAATCTTCGTACTAGATCAGTAATGCAAAATTAATCAAAGAATTTTCACGAGACACAATGCTTAGTAATGGAACTATTCATCATTTAATACAACTGCGAAGCGAACCTAGCGGCAGAAATTGTCATGACGCTCGGAGACCCACTCTTGATCGTGCTATGCGCCAGCTTGTATATACTGTAATCTCGTAAGCAACGGTTGGTATACTCCTGTTTCTTTACAAAGATAGAAGAACAATATGTTTACTTTTGTTATTGCCTCGTGTTACAATTCAGTTGTGTTTGTGTTATGTTTATTATTGTGTTTAAGATTTCGTGTGAGATTGTGTGAGTATTATATCGTATAATATGTGACAAAATTGATTCAATAGATGACGCTTTAGGTAATGTGAAAGTTACCGTTTGCTTTTGAGTTTATGTAATGAAGAAAACCCTTGATAATACCTTTTCCAGTAGGTTGAATCAAGTAAGGTAAAAAGACGGAATTTGATAGTATGAACGAGTAATGAAATGGATTCTGAAAGGATTTCTGTTTGAGGATTAAGTTTTTCCATTACTTGGGTTTCAGCTTCACTGGTCGCGGGATTGAGAGAATTCCAGTTGCGCAGGGGGGGGGGGGTTGAACGCAATAAGAATCATAATTTTATATTCTCTTTCCTTTCGATCCCTTGCACGAACTAATTTGATGTGATGAAATGATGGCTTCAAACTTTTCCTTGGAAATCAAGACACATCTTACTTAAGGGAAATCTGTACTTCCATATCTTACAATGTTAAATTCCTCAGTTTTCGGTACACTTTTCTCAGAAGTTATAGAAGATACAAATGTAGAAAAATTAGGACATGTGTAACATACCTTTATGTATACAGCCGGTTAAATACATTTAAAATTGATTAGTAACATTTGAGCCGTTCAGAGGAGAATTTGTAAGTCAAAAATGGGTAATGAGGGTTAAAGTAAACATTCTGTAAAATACAGCGCAAAGTAGCAATTAATATTCAATTTATTTAAACTATTAATAGTCAGTGGATAGCACGAAGGACATATTAATTCTTACTTTGCGCTTTTTTACTTTAAACCACATTATCCAATTTTGACTTACACTACTTCTGCTCTGAACGGCCCATTCTTTGCATTAACAATGATTGAAAATTATTTTTTATTTTTGCTGGAGATAGAAATAAACTTAATTTTTTTAATCTGCTGTGTAAAATGCCATCACATTGATATTGTATATTCATTTCAGCCTTCTGGGTACAATATTTTCTGATTAAAGTGTACCAATGTCACAAAAAATAAGAAAGTGCAGAAAAATGATGTCAAAGTTTCCATATCTTGCAATTTTAAATTCCTCAATAATTTTGGGTGAACTTTTGTCAGAAGTGATAATAGATGTAAATGTAGAAAAATAGGGCATATGTAACATACTTTTATGTATATAATCGGCTAAATAAACTTAAAATTTCACTCAGCGGTTGGGAAGAAAAAAGTTTTCATTGATAACATTTTTTGCATTAAGAATTACTACAATATGTTTGCTAAAGATAGGGCTAAAAGCTGACAATTAGAAGAAATAAATTTATATTATAATTTTATAGACTAATTAAAATACCTAAAAACAATTAAAAAAAAAGCAAAATTTCATTTTTTTTGGTCAAAATTCGGTGTACACTTGGTCAAAATGAAACTGGCCGGCGTCCGAGAGATTAAGTTCGAATCGGGTACTTCCGCGAGCGCTCGGGACAGCTAGGCTTTGTTCAATAGATTTCGTATATTCTTCTAGTAGTTATAATGGGAAACACAACTATTAATAACTAAAATCTTCATCTACGAGATAACAAACAGACAGATCGTTCAAACAATGAATATTGTAACACAAATAGTATATAATGTGCAACAGGTTCTCAAGTGGAGTATGACCATTGCTCGTTACAATGCCGTTCTTACTGCAGTAGTACTTTTGGAGTAGTGGTAGAGCGTTAGCTAACTGTTCGTGAGGTTGCAAGTTGAGATCTTTGCGAAGTTAGTAATTTTTTTAATGCATCAGTGAAAATGTAACAGGTTTTCGTCATTTTTTATCCTTAGAATATTTTTCGCTTTATTATATTTTTCGTGTTAATAGAAACTTTTGATGTAGATGGAAGTAACACTAAAGACGACAATTAGGAGCTTTCATATTAAAATGCTGTGTTAATTGTTTTATTAATCGCTGCTGCTTTGCACTCTATTGCCTAAGGAACATTCAGTAAATATGTTGACGGTTAAATAATTGGCAATAATTAATTTACAAGTTGTGCTGCAGGGAATATGATTATACTAATCTAAATCCGTGATCATCAGGGCCTAAACGTGGTATTTGCAAACAACAACAAAAACCATAATATATCATTTCCTGCAATTATGACCACAAATGTTCACCAATTTTGTAATTATCTGTAAGTAACATGAATTAACATAAGCAAAATTATTTGACTATATTAGGCCTACGCTAATACGAGTTGTAAAAAATAAAAGAAAAGACAACACAAAAAAATTCACTACGGAGATTCGAAGCTTGCTGTGGAGGTAGCCCAGATCAGTGGCATGGATGAATATATAATAGAATGCGAAACTGCGGTCAGCACCATCTGACGGAACGGGGTTCAAATAAGACGACCAGCGCCTGACGTCGTGGGTGGTGAACATCAGAATTACGTGTTGGGTAGATTACCCAGAGTTCTCTGTTTATCCGTTCGTTCGAGACGAACAGACTATGCTCGAGAAGGCAAGATGGCAGCCAGAAACTTGTAAATGAGTGGACATAAAAAAAAGTGTGTGCGTAAGGAGTGTATGTTAAACAGTGATGTTTATGGATGTTGTAAAAATAGTGTTGTTGAATGTATTGTAAAGTAATATATAATAAATTTAACTATCTAAGTAGTTTTTGCAGACTTTTCCATTGCGTTGTACACTAAATACCCAAAGAATACAATCCCAATTATATAACCTTTTGCATTATTTTCTGTCTCTGTTTGGTTATATTTTAATTCGGTAGTGTAAAATAGATAGTCTCTTTTATCTTCCTGTTGACTCCGGTAAGAATTTTCAGTGGAAGATGGTATGAGAAATAAAAATGTAAATGTTTTATTTTAAATTGGGTTAGTTGAGTTTATCGATGAGGGTGGGAGGGAAGAAATATTTTCTGCATAGTTTAACATTTTCGTCACCAGTTGCGCTGCGCTAAATCCATGAAGTAATTAGTTTTTGTTTTCGCTACGTGGTGCGCTGCTAGATGTAATAAGTTCTCCACCGTCCAACAGATGGCAGCAAGATCAGTTTCTACATTAGCGCCTATAGCATGTGTTACGGGAAACTCAGTAAGTTTTGCATCCTAAAAAATATTCATCCATGTCAGCGCCTTGTATTATGGAATTTACTAAAGCGGCGCACGGAGGTTTACGGTAGTGAACTGCGCGCTCACCCGAAGGGACTTGGAAAATTTTAACTACTTAAGAGGCCGGCCAGTTTCATTTTGACAAAGTGTACAGACTCCCCTTAATGGAGAGATATTGCAGAAGTATTTACCAACAATCCCTTTTTCATCATGGGATTACAGGACTCCTTTTCACATCTGTGTCCATGTTTAACTTTGCTTTTAATTTTATTTTCAGAGACAACGAGGCAGTCCGATGTCCCAAAAGGTATGTGCACTCTTTGTTTTTCTAGTACATAATAATGTGAACAACTAGCCACACATATTGCATTTGGTATCGCTAGAGCTTGAAAACGTGTTGAAATCAGTTTGCACTCCAACTGGCCAACGCTGCAACCTGTCACAGAATGTAATAGAATATTATGTTTATTATTTGTTATTCGTTTCCGTTTGTGATCTGACAATGAGTGCTAACCACACTAATAAAGCGATCGTCTAGTTCAAATGTGCGACAACTTAAAAAAAACAAGTTTTGAGATATCTTCAGTTGAAAGTTTCAAATAAATCACTTAGAAAGGAACAGAGTTCTGTTTCATAACCACGACAATTAGAAATGAGTCAGTATTCGGGACGAGTATATCACAGTCTTCCAGTTCATTATTAATACATTTCTAAATGTACTAATAGTGAATTAGTAAAGTCCATAGTTATAACTATTTCTAAAGCAGTTTGTTTAGTTTTTTTTCTTTTTAGTTATAAATATGATTTATCTCAATACTGAATCGGAAAGAGCTCCGAAAGGGGCTTTCAGTAGTATAAATAACTAAAATATGGCAATTTTTTAGTTGTCGCATTTTTGAACTGGACGATCGAAAGTGTAAGAGAATAGTTTAAGAGTTCCACTTTAACATTCTGTAAATAATAGGTCGATATTTCAGAATATTGGCGTGTTTTCTATAATGTCACAGAAAATATTGACTGTACAAATTTCTTCGCTCGGGTACTGTATTTCAATTGTATATTTTAAAATGATTCCCCACGGTTATTTTAAAGTCTAGAACGGCCGTCACACATTCACGAGTAACTGAAAGCTTTGTGAAAAATACTGTGCCCTCGTTTTAGCCTCTTACACATGAAACCCCATTTATGAAAACTAAAAGGAGCATTTGTCATCGTCGGAAAAGGAAAAAAATATAAATCGCGACATTCCCATTTTGTTACGTGTACGGAACAATAAGCTGAAACATTTCTCACAATGATCAATAGTCCCATATTCAACGAACCTGTATTGCTCAGTTCCTGTATTCCTTTCCCCTATAAAATTGAGGTGCGTGTGTGATGTCGGTAGTAGAGAATTATTGTAACACACACCACTTCCTTTGTTCTGTAACTACGTGCATAACCAAGGTATTGCACTGAAATGCATCAGCATATCAAGATATAACATAGATAGCCTATTATGTACTTTTAAGTTCGTGCAACGAGATTAGCATATATCCTACATTTAATGCAGAACAAGAAAATCTGCAGTACTTTTAATGCCGTACAAGGAAATCTGGATGTATACTTCTAGTGCCGTACAGGGAAATCTGGGTGCACATTTGATTAATGGTTTACAAGGAAATCTCGATGCATTTTCAATAGCAGTCAGGGAAATCTAGTTGTATTTTTATTACCGTATAAGAAAATCTGAATCTACTTTTAAGGAGAGTCTGTACTTCCAGATCTTACAATGTTAAATTCCTCAAATTTGGATGCATTTTTCTCAGAAGTTATAAAAGATACAAATGTAGAAGAAATAGGTCATATGTACATACCTTTATGTATACAATCGGCTAAATAAATTTAAAATTCCACTGAGCGGTTGGCAAAAAAAAAAAATTCATAGATTTTTTTTTTTAATTAAGAAGATGGTAATAATCTTAATTTGTTTAACCTACTGTGTAAAATATCATCACATTGATATTAAGCTTACATATTAATTTCAGTCTTTTGGGTACAATACTTTCTGAGAAAAGTGCACAAATTAAAAAAAAAAAAATAAGAAAATGCAGGAAAAAAGTTATCAAAGTTTCCATATCTTATAATGTTAAATTCCTCAATTTTGCGTGCACTTTTCTCAGAAGTTATTAAAGATACAAATGCATAAAAAAATAGGGCATATGTAATATACCTTTGTGCGAGATCGTGCGTATTTGCTTGCTTTCTGCACACAACCAATACGCGGTAAGTGTGAAATACCACATTCAGTATTCCCAACGTAACACACATAACAATTTCCCTATTCTTACCGCTTAAGCTTCATATCCATTTTACTGCTTTAGACTTTTAACATATAATTTTTAAAGACGTTCAATATAGTAATAATTATAAATTGGAAACTTACCACTGCAATTTCACCTAAATTGCACTGACAATTATTGTTTTTAAATATTTGCAAAAATTAAGTAAACTGTACAATACCACAAAAGTTACTGCATTTGTAATGCAAGTAACATTAAGGAAGCCGTGAAAAAATCAACAAGATTCCAGACTCATCATAGACTGGGGGAAAAAAAGACAGACGTATATCACGGCTTGCTGGAGTATAGTAAACACAGAAAACATTTTATAGGAACAATGTCGAAGATAGATATATTTGTTTTCCAAAGTTCCCGTCATTGAACAGAAACCAAGATGGAGATTTCATTGCAACTAATTAGAAATTCCTCTTTCAGGTATGTAATAAACGATCTTCGTACAAAATAATGTACGATACACGAGCGGTATGTTTTTCATATTCTCGGAAATTAAAAAAGCTCAACTACGTTTCGCTTTTTCAATCTTTTCCTCGAACATGAAAACGTCAACATGCCGCTCTTGTAACGCATATTACTATTATGTATACAACCGGCTAAATAAATTTAACATTTCAGTGAGCTGTCTGGAAAAAAAAAAAAAGAAAATTTCATCGATAACATTTTTTTACATTAAGAATTATTACAAATTGAAGCGGTGAGATCAATAACCATTCAAGTTCATTTACACAAGTTTCGAGAAAAATGCAAAATACTTTTTTTATTTCTTATCTAATTATTATATTTTGACAGCCACGTCGAGACTCGATCACGCGTCCCGCAAGAGGGCAGGGCGCACGGGAGACGGGACGAGATCCACGGAGCACTGGGGGGCGGCGCGGCGTAGAGAGGAGAGGAGAGACGGCGACCGCTGCAGAGGGAGGGAAGTAATGCGTCTGCGACTGAGGGGAGAAATCCAGAGAAGTCGAGAGGCGCCATCTTCTCGGCATCTGCAGAAATTTCCAGCATCGTACTTTCCCGAAACTATGGTTTAGTTATAAATACGAGACGCAAGTGAGCTGAGCAGTTAGTTGCAGTCGTTGCTAGTTTTGGACAGCAAGCCAGTCAGCCTTGTGTAGCAGTGAAGCCAGCTTCGAGACCGGAGTTCGACTTGAGTGTGTCCGAAGCCGTGGGAGCATCCTGGCCATTGGGCTGTCGCCGTAAGTCCGGAGTTCGAGTGCAATGGACCGCAGTTGGGGGACCTGAGTTCGAAGTTCAGTGGACTGTCTCTGAAGGTCTGAGTTTCGAGATACTGTGAACTTGAGTGACTGAGCTAGAAGAACTAGCCAAGGCAAACGAACTGTGAACTGAGAACTGACAGTTTTGTGTTGTAAATAGTGCTTTGTGAACAGTAGTTAAGATTAGCAGTACATTGTTGTTGTCAATAATCCAAGTAAATTGTCATTGTCGTCTGTGGAGTGCAATAACGAATACTGTGTTGCTGTGTGTAGTGGAAATCCCATTGTTGACGGGAGTGTTTACATTGAATTATAGAAAATGATTATATTGTTGTTTTGAGATAAAAGTTATATCCTTGTTTTGTATAAAAGTTACAATATTTTGCACGCAATATTTCTGGTTGTTTTAGAGATCAAGACAAAGTAGTATACCAACATTTAAAGTCGTGACACTTGTGGAAATAACCCAAATTTTAATTTCAAATTTGCAAAAAATGAATGGCCAGAAGTGGACTTGAATGGCTATTGATCTCATCGCTTCAATTATATTTTTATTTTTCCTGAAGATATGACTAAAAGAAGAAATATAATCATATTATCGTTTTGCGCATCATATTAAACTACCGAAAAACGATAAAAACAATTTCCCTCCCCTTCAAAATTCGGTGTACAGACTTCCTTAATGTAGCACAAGGATATCTGGATGTACTGTTAGTGCCACTGAAGAAAACCGGAATCTACTTTTAATGTTGTTCAAGAAAATTTGCATGTATCTACTTTTACGTCAAACAAGTAAATGTAGATATATGAAGGGTACACGGGAATAACGAACAAGGCCCATCAAAAATCGAAATTGAGTTAATAGTGCCATCTGATAGTAGAAGGGGAGTACTTTCATGTGGATGCATTGGTTTTGTGTAAGAACGAAAATTGTCCTCAGTATTCTGCGTTAAAGTTTCTGTATACTTTGGAAGAATGAACAATGTCACATCCATCCCAAGAAAGAACGAACAATGTCCATTTTAAACACAGAAACTAATGCAGACAGCTGTTACAAACTCAATCTTAGAGTCATAGCACATTGCTGGTTAGTTTATTTTTACATATGCCAATACGATCTGTATTATACAATAATAATATTATTAAATGACTGTATGATGTTTAGCTGTTATTCCATGTGACAATAAATTCTATTAATTTTCATTAGAACTACTTGTGAGCATAATAATACAAACAGCTGTACTATTCCAGTGTTCAGGTATCTGTGGTAGGGTATTAATTATTTCCTTTATTATACTTTCATGGTACATATTGTAGTGTTTGTGGTTAGTGCAATTTATTTTTATAATGTCTGACGGTAGAGAAAATGAATTATCCGGACCCATTCCATGTTCTGTAAATTTAAGGAAGAGAAAAATTACAGGATGTGTTACAGATGCATAAAAAAAATTCGTGCTATGAGTCACATTATGGGAGAAGACTGTAAATGTTCTCGTTTTCCGTGTTTTCAGAAATTAAGCCAAAGTGAAAGAAGCGATCTTATTAAACATTTCAATGAGTTAGCATCATATGACACTCAAAATGCTCAGCTTTCAGAACTAATTTCGGTACTTCCTGTGCAAAGAAGAAGATCCAGAAAAACACAAGCCGAAGCTGATTTTCATAATTTTTCTTACAGCTATAAAATGCGAATAAACAAAGATGGGCAAAATACTGATGTTCTCGTTTGCTATAAAGCATTTATTGCTCTACATGGAATAACAGGCAGACGTTTAGTCACTTTGAAAACGTCATTGGCTACTACTGGAAAAGCCCATACAGAAACAAGAGTTAAACATGGAAACAGGCCTCACCAAATGAAAGGAGAAATATTATCTAAAATTTGTCAGCACATTCAATCACTTAGAGGTCAGAAAGTCCACTAATCTCGTCACGATAGCCGAAGGTTGTATCTTCCAGAGGACTTAATATTTCTAAGCTGCTTAAGTTACACTTAGAAAAATTTCCTGCGAACCCTGTGTCTTACGAGCAATAGAGAGTAATTTTTATCACTAAATACAACATTAGCTGACATTTCACACATTAAATCAGAAATTTCCAATGAAAAAAATGCAAGTAAATTAAATAATTTTGAGAAGGAGAAACAAAATTTGATTTGGAAGAATGAATTGCACAAGAAAAAAGGGCAAAAGTTTTATGAAGTAAAACGGGCTGCACGTCTAAAATCCAGGAAGTCAGAGTACAAAGAGGCTATCTGCATGGTTTTCCAAAAGAATTATCAGTTCCAAACTTTTTAACTATTGAGAGCTATTATCGTAGACAGCTGCCCTTTTATTCTTGTAACATACATACGCTGTCAACAGGAAGACTTGTTTTCTACATGTATGACCAAAATATTTAAAGTAAAGGCTCTTATGAAGTTTGCTCTAAGTTATGGCACCACTGTATGAATATTGTACCAAGCTGCGTTGGTGAATTCCGTATCTTCTACGATTCTTATTCCGGACAAAATAGGAACTTTACGGTATTTAATTTTCTCATTATGTAGTACATACTAAGAAGAGGTTTGATGCTCAGTGGATCACATTTCCCACTCGAGGCCACTTGTACCTGGAATGTGACAAAATATGGGACTCGTCAATCAGAGAGCAAGGTGTGAAGCACCCGATGACTGGAAGCAAGAGATTGCGAATTCTAGGAGGAAACCAAACCATTCATCATTGTAAACTGTAAACAGCTACAAGGCAAAGTACAAGGAATTACAAATTTTTAAAATGTTTGTTCTCCAACTGCTAGAGAATATTTCAGTCTTCCTCCCACCAATGACGAGTCACAAGAAGTCTATAACAGTGAATGAGACGATTTTATAGTTCAATATATTCATTCACAATGGAAAATTCAGTGCAATTAGATTAGTGTGTATATTTGTTTTTCAATAATTGTTTGGAACAATGAACACTCAAAGATAAAAATATTTATAATGGGTCAACAATATTTATAACCTTTAAAAAGAATACCCTACACGAAAGTAAACATATGCTACATTGTTTGAAAATATTATGCCTGATTCTATTCCCAACAAATATTCAATTAAATTGTGACATTGTTCATTATTCCCGTTTATAAAACGTAGCAAAGTAGACTTTTTGCAGTTTTGCATTGTTGTAATTCATAAAATCAAAACAATATTTTGTCACATATTTGCTTTATAATGGTACATTCTTGTGTGATAAAAAATTTCAATAAGTTAACAATAAACTATACGTTTCAAGTCCTCAAACTTTAAATTTCATTTATCTCAAAATTATTCTGAATGGACCTTGTTCGTTATTCCCGTGTACCCTTCATATTTTAATGATGTATAAGGACATTTGGATGTACCTATCTTTTATGCCATACAAGTAAATACACATATGTATTAATTATTTACTCGTATAAGTAAATCTGGATGTACCTACTTTTAATGCCACTCAAGAAAATCTGGATGTAGGCCTACTTTTAATGCAGTATAAGGAAATACGGATGTGCTTTCAATGTCGTACAAGGATATCTGAATGTCCTTTCAACGCCACTCAAGGAATCCAGAATGTACTTTTTACATCATACAAGGAAATCACTTTTCCCAGTGTGGTTATATTTGAGTTGCAAGTTTGTCTTTTTATGGAGCCTCAAATGATAAATCCTATGTTGAGTTGAGACGAGCGAGAAGCCTATGAAATCGAACTTGTTCTATCCATCCTCGTACTTGGAAAATATAATTCATGTAATCACGATGAGAGAGAAATGCGGCGGTGCATATGCAGATCAATGTCAAACTTCTCGTTATTTTCGTGCAGTGAAAGAGAATAAATTTCTGACATAGCGGTACTTAAGAATGAACTGTTCTTTTTCTATTTTCGGTAAATAAAAACAGCACTATGGCTCTCCTTTATATGTTAGTGCACAGTAGATATTCATTTTTGAAGTTTCTCTTGTGACTTTCGATTTTTATCGGAGATTCATGGATCTTTCTTACATCGTTATGTATGTTTATATCATCAAACAAATGAAACTTTATTTGAGCTGTGATGGTAATGTGGGTCAATGATTTTTGCATGTTATAGATTGCTGTTTATCTTTAATAAATTCGTATCTAGTTGTACGATGAAAGAGTAATGGAACGGAGAAAAATTCTCTCCGGCGCCGGGATTTGAACCCGGGTTTTCAGCTCTACGTGCTGATGCTTTATCCACTAAGCCACACCGGATACAACTCCGACGCCGGTTAGAATCGTCTCAGATTAAGCTCCAACTCTTGGGTTCCCTCTAGTGGCCGCCCTCTGCACTACGTCATAGATGTCTATGAACGCAGGACCGAAGTCCACACATGGTGGAAACATAGTAAAGGTGTGGGACTGCGCATGCTGTTGCGATAGCGGCCGAGACGTGTGACGTCATCTTTACTGCAGACAGTGATCGCAGCTCATTGCGTTGAGTACAGTTTCTTTAATAAACCTAACTAGACATTAATTACAATACATAATTTGAACTGATTGTTGCCAATGTTATTCATATCCTTTTCATTGTGCGTTTAAGTTCATGTATTCTTTAAAAGAGTTATGAATAAAATTTTAAAAACATATAAAAAATTAACAGTAATAGCTTAAAAGTCGCTCCCTCAAATCTGCCGTCCTAGACAGCTGCTTAGTCTGCCGAGGCCTAAATACGCCCCTGATTGCATGTAGGCTACTGTACCTATTAACTTTCTTTCACTTCAGCGCAACAGGAGCATCCAGCACTAATGTAACAATGGAAAATCGCGGAGCCACTGAGTCTACTGTCACAGAGGAATGCCAAATACTAATAAAAAGAATTCAAGAATTAGAAGAGAAGAATTACTCTCTACAAACGAGGATTAAGGAATTGACAGCTGCCAACAGGAAACATGAAGAAGACAAAAGAAAATTACATGAGGATGTAATTTCATTGAAAAACATTAGACAAACAGAAGTTAAATCTAAAGTGGCTGAAATTTTGAAACAATTTTTCACTATTGGGCAAATTGATGCTCTTTTGAATAAAAAGCGTAGGGTGATATGGTCTGTAGAAGATTACGGTACTGCAATAACACTTCGAAACCTAAGTCCAAAAACATACCGATACTTAAGAACAAAATTAAATTACCCGTTACCTGATTTGTCAACTCTGAGAAAATGGGCAGTAAAACAATTATCGCTTGAGGAAGGTGTACTTCATGATGTCTTAAAATTAATGAAGGCGAGAGCTACAAATATGTCGGAGTTAGATCGTGTAACAGTATTAGCATTTGATGAAATGTATTTAAATGAGGTTTCTTTTGACAGTAGGGGAGAACAAATAATTGGACCTCATAAGGCAGTGCAGGTTGTTTTTGCACGTGGTTTGTTTGCAAGGTAGAGGCAGCCCGTATACTATAAATATGATCAGACAATGACAAAAGAAATCCTAACAGACATAATTTGCCAGTTAGAAGGCAGTGGTTTTCAAGTTGTGGCCACAGTTAGCGATTTAGGTGGAAGTAACAGAAAATTGTGGCGTGATTTGAAAATTTCTACCAAACTAAATTGCAATTTTCCTAATCCAAATGATTCAACTCGAGAAATATTTGTTTTTTTTTCAGACGCTCCACATTTATTGAAATTACACAGGAATCACTTTCTAGATCATGGTTTCAACTTGAACGGATTGGACATTTCATCAGAACCAATTCATGAACTTTTACGTGCATCCTCGTCCTCTGATACAAAATTAGCTTATAAGTTAACTCCGTTACACTTAAGTGTCTGTGGTACCCAAAGACAAAAGGTTAGTTTGGCAGCACAATTATTTTCCAACAGAGTTGCAAAGGCTTTGAAATGGTGTGGTGAAAACGACCTGTTGAGATCAAATGAATGGAAAGAAACTTCAAAGGCAATAAAATTAACTAATGATTGGTTTGATTTATTTAATACCGTTTCTAAATTCGGTACCCACCGTGGGCTGCATAGTTACGGAATAAACCTTCAAGATCAGAATATTATACTCTCAGAAATGAATGACTTCATGACCACAGTTAAAGTAGGAGAAGCAAACAGGAAATTACCTTATCAGGAGGGGATTCTAATAAATAATAAATCATTAACATTGTTGTATGAGGCAAAGAGGTACAAGTACAAAATTGAATACATCATCACAAGAAAACTTAACCAAGATCTGGTAGAAAACTTTTTTTCGGAAAGTAGAAACATGGGTAGAACAAACGATCATCCCTCTGCTTTAGATTTTAAACAGACTGAAGTGGTACATACTAGGTCGAAATCCATTATCTCAGTTTTGTGAGAACAAAAACACTTCCGATTTGCTTTCGGAAGAAGAGGCATTAATAGTGGGTCCTAGTACAAGCCAATCAGAAGTCAATGATAATCTGCAGAAAGAACTATGTGCAACGGCAGAATTTCTTAAAGGCATTCTGAAAGCGGTTAAATTTACCAACGATCGAGATCCTAAAGAAAATATAGGCCTCCCAGAAAAAATATATGAAATCTCTGCAAGACAGCGGATATCCCAGGAAGGATTAAAATATATTGCAGGATATGCTGCATCAAAACATATGGAGCAATACCCGAATCTTGGAATTCCCACAAAATTGCCAACTTCTGCTAATCAAAAAGACTGGATTACTACGGTGTCCCGTGGAAACTTAATTCTCCCTTCTAAGGCTCTACAATTGGTTGCCATGCTTATTGAAGTATATTCTCAGATGTGCACGGAGATTCTGTTTCTCATGAGAAATTTATAATAAAAAAGACTAAATTTGGTTAATTCTGCCATGAAAAACGAAGCAGAAATGAGTTCTCCTCTTCCGCCAGAAGTAATTACGACATTGGTTAGAACAAGAACATTTATTAGAATTAAAGAAATTAATAAAATAATAAAAATGTCTGGAATTTCAAAGAGAAATATTATAAAGAAAATGAAAAAAATTGCATAAGAATAAGTATTTACTTAACAGAGTGGGATTTATAATGGTGAAACTATATTATGTCGTGTGTGGAATAATAAGGTAAATAATGTAGTAGACTATATTATGTCTCCAATAGCCTGAATATATAAAAATATTTGTTTACTATAATGACAAATTATTCCAAGAAATTCATATACATATGTTAATGAAGGTTCAAAAGTATTTGAATTCATGTACAAAATAATGTATGTTATAAATAACTGTATAGATCTAAGTATGTATATATTTATTACACATTGTATTGTAATTATTATAAAACCACGTGTATATTACAGAAGGCAATATTATTAATGACACACTGCCATATCACATTGTTTCTTGAAACTTAAGTTTAATATGTAATAGATCATAATTTTATTATGTTATCATTTCAAGGTAGTTCCTATTGTACTTGAATTCATGTGTAATATAATTTGTGTGATATATGGGCCTAATTTTGTGCATATTTGTAGCATAATGTATTATAATTATTATAAAAGTACGTGTATATTACAGAAGGCAATTATTAACGTTGCACTACCGTATTACATTATTTCTTGACTCTTGAATTTAATTTATTGTTCTCTATTTTATAATGTTATCACTTCAAGGTAGACCCTATTATAGCCTATACTGTCAATATTTACTGAATACACAAACCATGATTTTTATTTATTCATTTAAATCTATGGACGCAGATCTAACCATCAACAATCTGTTATGTTGACTGTGTCATTCGAGTGCGGCCTGCAGTAAAGGTGACGTCATGCGCAGACTGAACGAAAACACGCACAGCTTGTCCCACACCTCTACTATGTTTCCACCATGAGTCCACACATGTGCTGAGGTGCACTTCGTGATTTAAGACGGCGCTTATTCCGTCGGATCCCGGCCAACTAGTCACTCATATCGAGTGCACCTCAGCACATGTGTGGACTTCGGTCCTGCGTTCATAGACATCTATGACGTAGTGCAGAGGGCGGCCACTAGAGGGAACCCAAGAGTTGGAGCTTAATCTGAGACGATTCTAACCGGCGTCGGAGTTGTATCCGGTGTGGCTTAGTGGATAAAGCATCAGCACGTAGAGCTGAAAACCCGGGTTCAAATCCCGGCGCCGGAGAGAATTTTTCTCCGTTCCATTACTCTTTCATCGTATGATGACGCAGAGTATCTGCATGGAAATATCAGATGTACTTCGGTACATTAAAATAATAGATATATATATATATATCGTATCTAGTTGTTTATCTCTATTATACAACTTACCAACAATCTTAAAATATTCAAAAAAATTTTTACACATAATCCATAGTTCAGCTCTTTCTCGGATGTATTGCCTTGGACTTCACTGATTTAATTTCTTGGTATTCATGTCATCAGCAGCAGAAAAGCCACACATACGCCGAAATCTCCGCTATATCAGAGATTTACATTAATTTTGCGTATCACGAAGCCTTGTGTCCTTTCTATTGCATGGTGGCCATTTTTAATATATAGGCTACAATTCTTATGGAAAAATTCAGATACCTTGGAGCAAGAGTAACAAATATAAATGACACACAAGAGGAAATTAAACGCAGAATAAATATGGGAACTGACTGCTACAGTACGACTATTTGGTCCTGACAGTCACCAAGAATGTGCGCCTGGGTCAGGCGAGTCCATTAAGTTACGCCAAGGGGTGTTCAGGTTAGTCGGTCGCTTTCTGAGCGACTGGATGTCACGCATGCGGTAGAGCGGTGTGTTTCCAGTACAGTTAAGCTGTACAGCATTTCTTTACTGACCGTTCGCTCTTATCTCTACTCCGGAGCTCTCCCCACTACTCCTATTACTTTCCTTCTTTCGCGGCGCTGAGCTGTCAGGACTAAATAATCTGTCTGTACTGTCCGGTTGAAAAGTTTTTTCATCCAATCTACTTTCAAAAAACTGAAAGTTAGAATTTATAAATGTGTTATATCACCGGTTGTTTTGTTTGATTGTGAAAATTAGACTGTCGCTTTGAGAGAGGAACAGAGCTTAAGGGTATTCGAGAATAAGGTGCTTAAGAAACTATTCGGGGCAAAAAGGTATAAAGTTACAGGAGAATGGAGAAAGTTACACAACTCAGAACTACACACATTGTATTCTTCATCTGACATAATTAGGAACTTAAATTCAGACGTTTCAGATAGGCAGGACATGTATCACGTATGGACGAATCAAGAAATGCATACAGAGCGTTAGTTGGGAGGCCGAGGGGAAAAATACCTTTGGAGAGGCCGAGACGTAGGTGGGAAGATAATATAAAAATGGATTTGAGGGAGGTGGGATATGATGGTAGGGACTGGATTAATCTTGCTCAAGATAGGAACCGATAGCGGGCTTATGTGAGGGCGAGAATGAACCTCCGAGTTTTCTAAAAAGCCATTTGTAAGTAAGTATAGGATAACTGTTCTCAGGCAAACAAGCTACTATTCTATCGCCACTTTTATTTCAGATAGCAGAAGTATCATTTATCTAAAAGTTTATTCAAATTATTAGAAGTATAGTTTTTTTAAATTTAAGTTACCGAAGAATTAGCTACAGACTTATAAAAAAAAAGGCAAATGACTCGACGCATACTGTGGTTATTAGTATAACTCGAAAAGTATATGAAATATTTTAATTTTTCTCACTAAATAATAGACGCAAATTCACTTAATAAAACAGGATCATAAAAATCACATTTTTGACTTTCAAAGGTGTACATGATTCCTTAACAAAATAAGTGACCTTTTCAGATCTTGGGTGATTAGATCCTGATGATGTAATTTGCACAACAGTTCTGCAATGTTGCAGATAAATAGCATCTCAAAACATGGTTGAAGAACTCATTACAATCTTCTCAAGAAGAGACAGCTTCGTTAGTATATCGTAGGAAACTGTCAAGTAAACCATGTATTTCTTGCTCTTATGTGTATCAGGAAAAAATAATAAAACAAAACCAGCCGTAGGTAACTTCCTTGCGTAATATTGACACAAGTCCCATGTTTCATAAAGAAAGTCTTTCGAAAATGCTGTAAGTTAAACAGAGTTAAAATCGAAAAAGTTTGAAGTAGGACGAGGGAAATAAGAGAAGTAGCCAACTAAAGAGGGGGTGGCAAGAGGGAGACCGCATCGCCACTACGGAATTTCAATTCCAGACAGCTCGACTCTTCTCCGCATTTATTCGAATTTCTCTCCCACTGTCTTTCTTTTTGTGCGTTGTTACCGTACTTCCAAGCTCTTTAAGATCTTACAAGAATGTGGATCTATTGTCCGTGAATTGTTGATTTTGAGCACATGCGCATTTCATTAACATTATCAATCGAATGTGTCAATTTAATTAATGTTTTCCTTACTTTGTAAAATGCTTTTACGCCATAAAACGACAATGTACAGAGAAAAATGAAAAACGAACAAACAATAAGAAACAAACAAAGAAGCAAACCAATAAAAACAAACAAACAAACAAAAACAAACAAATAAACAAACGAACAAACAAAAAAGAAACGAACGAGTAAAACGAAACGGACAAACAAGAAGAAACAAACAAATAAACAAAGAAGCAAACCAATAAAAAACAAACAATAATAAAAATTGAGACAGCAATTCTAATTGGGACGGTTCGAACTCATTAATTGATTCGATGATATTGATGTAGGCTAGTTCCGTAGCTTTAATTTTTAATCTCGCATTTAAGTAAGTGTTACTTTGAATCTCTTTCCTTCATACAGTAATAATGTCAAAAATCACAAGTTAATTGCTGAAAATCACCTGTAGAATAGTAGGCCTAATAGTGTTTCCTTTCTCTAGAGATACAATGTTACATTTTTTTTTTTTTTTTAGATTTATTTATTTAACCTGGTAGAGATAAGGCCGTCAGGCCTTCTCTGCCCCTCTACCAGGGGATTACAACTATAACATGAACAATAAGATTACAATTAATATTAAATTTACAATTACAATTACAATAAAAATTAAAGTACGACAAGAATACCTGATTAATGAAAGCTAGACATTTTATCATAGAAGTTAAGAACAAAGAATATTTTTGTATTTACTAAATTACAAATTAAACCTACAATAACAAAATTCTATAGTGATGAAATTACCGGATATTGAGATATTTTGTGGTAGATTAAAAGAACTATTTACAAGAAACCATGTCTGAACGAGTCTCAATTACTGACCAAGTGCCTAGTAAGTTTGCGTTTGAATTGAATTTTATTTCGACAGTCCCTGATGCTAGCAGGTAGCGAGTTCCAGAGTCTTGGCAGGGCTATTGTGAAAGAGGATGAGTATGAAGAGGTGCGATGGGATGGTAACATTTCGTTGTCGGGAAAAAAAAAAACAATCTTCTTTCGTTCAAACAGTGATAATGATGTGAAAGTTCACAAGTAATTTGGTGAGAGCAGTTGCGTTTTTCTTCTCTATAATGTCGCAGTTTGATGTCGAAAGTAATATCACTAGAGGTTTTGATTTATCTAGAGAAAATCAAAACACGAGTGGGATTTAATAAATTATTACACGATTAGAAGAAAGTATAAAAGGATTAAAAGAATTAAAGTACTCTAATACAATAAAATATTGACTTAATAAAATTCTATTTCAATAATGTTAGCTTCACCAAAACGTTTGAACGGAGCCGCCATTTAGAGTTGACTAACTATGCGGTAAACAAATGATGACCGCAAAACATGTTTTATAGTACAGTAAAGAATTTTCATTTTGAAATATTGGCAAACAAAGAAGCAAATGGTAGGGAGGTGATAAAAACAGAAGAAAGTATATAAAGATTAGAAGAAATGAAGTACTCCAATACAATAAAATAGATATTAATTGACTTATTAAATTCTATTTCACTAATGTTAGCTTCACCAAAAAGTTTGAACGGAGCCACCATTTTCTGTTGAGTATTTATGCGGGAAACAAATGACGATTGGAAAGTATGTTTTATATATGTCGTAAAGAATTTACATTTTAAAATGTTGACAGACAAACAAATGCTAGAGAAGTGATAAAATTGTAGCGATAAACAGCCATGATTGTTTGAAACACGCCCTTTCGTATGGTTTTATTAGTCAAAAGTAGTATGACTTAGTAAAAGTGTAATAGTATTGTAATTCTAGTTAATATCAATGAAACACTTCAGAAAATTGAAATATTTACTGTTGTATTAGAATAATTTAGCGCTAGTAGTAATTAAACCTAGAAGCCTTGATATTTCTACTTACCTGTACTGTTTTATTCCTATATTCCACAAATGACTTACATTAATTTTATCACACTACAGAGGTGGCCAAATTATTAGACTAAAACGTGTTTCTTTCAAACATAATATAATTCGTCCTATCAATTATCAGCATAATTCATAGAGTCTATATTGTTGTAAATATGATGATTGTTTAAATCTTCTGGTATATTTTTCCAACGGTTTGATGTATTTTGTCTCACTGCATAGGTATTTTAATGATACAAATGATACATGGTGGAAGTGAAATAACCCTTCATATTTTTACAGTGTAATACCACGTTGGTGGAAAGTTCATAGTTTTCTCAGAAAAAAATGTCCCCCCCCCTGTGTTTACCACACTCTTATTCGGTAAATATTGTGAATTGGATCATGATTTTTGTCCATATCGATAGAAAATCGAATAAAGGATCATTTATCCGCCTGTCGTATTTCAATAACGTGGGCGGTTTTCGTAGAAATTTAATTTAAAAACCACAAATTTCAAACCACTGAACGATGCAATCCACATTGCAAAGTTGTAGCTGGAAAAGGGAGCGAGAGGCAGTAGATCTACAAGTTACGCTGAATTCGTTGACCTCTTACATCAGTATTGCGATACGAAAGGAGACTTTTAGCGGCGATGTTACCAGACTGCTGGAACTTCCAACTTAATTTTCTAATTAGCCGTGCATTTAATCACAAAATGTAACATAGGTTTTCTATTAATTTGAGCTTACCGTATCATCCCTTTCAATCTGCAAGGTTATTTTATTTCCACCCTGTATACTGCAGAATATATCCAACAGTCTGTTCTTCCATGGTCTGCAAAAAAAGCCGGATATGAACCCAATTGAAAATCTGTGTGGTCTGTACTCAAGGAGAAACTGAACAAAAGGAAGCTTACAACAAAACATGGACTCACTGAAACACTGTCTAATATCTGGCTAAATGATACTGACATTCAAAGAAATTGTCAAACTTTGGTTTCCAGCATTCCTGATAAAATCAACATGTTAATGAAGAATCAGAGTATGTTCACAAAATATTAGTTTTCATAATCATATTCAGTAATCTCCAGACTCAATTTTCGGTTCATTATTTCTGTGCAAAACACATTTTTGTTCATTACTTCTGCCGATAAGTACAGCTTTGTTGCACATGTAATTACTTTAGTCTAATAGTTTGGCCACATCTAGTACCAAAATCACGTTTTTGGTTTAAACTAATACCGAATAAAGAGAATTACAAGGTTCCCCAAAAGAATACCAAAGTTTTGAATAGCAGTAAATTTTAAGTGAAAAATGGTATGATACGCTTTCGGTCATGTAACTATTAACTAAATAATTAATGCGACTAATTATAAGATTGAGCGCGCATTCTCGTTTTCATAATGATATATTTTGTTCAATTCCCAAGTGCCTGCGGCGATTTAAAAATATGAATTATGATGTTATCACGTAACCTGTGATTGGTTTGTATTGGCAGTGACAAATAATGGGTGAAACTGTTGCTCACAATTACATTAGGCGTACATAAATTACGCGTGAATCCAATTAACTGTATATAAGCACGAATTAAACCCTGCTATGTATGTACGAGAGCCATAAAATGCGTTTTGATCGTTGAATTTTTGCCCAGGAATGCTGTAATCAACAAAGGCGTGTACTGTGCGACGCTACTAAATCTTCGTCGAGCGATACAGAAAAAAATGCGTGGAATGTTCTTGCGTGGTATCGTCTTGATTCATAACAATGGTAGGCCACACACAGTCAAACAAACTAAAGATCTGACGTCACCTGTTTCTTCAGCTAAATTCAGCGAGTGTCTGTCCCAGAAACCAACCCAAGACTTCATCGCGTCATTTGGTTGGGAACAATTTGACCAATATCCATACAGCCCTGACTTATGACCAAGTGATTTCATCTGTTTCTTCATCTGAAGAAATTCGTTGGTTTCAAGCATTTCGATGACGATGTCCGAATGTTATAGAAATTGGAAAGATATCCTACTAACTAGCGGGAGACAAAAAAAAGAGTGCAGAAAGGTATATAACACAGTCCCTATGTACAGGGTGATTCACAAGGAGTTACCCCCAGTTACGGAGCTTATTTCCGAAGACCTTCTGAGCAAGAAATGTTATATAATTTTAGACTTACACTAATTTGAAATTGTTTGTAAGATACCTTTTGTCTTTAGCTTTAAGGGTAAAAGAATTTTACACATAAAATTAGTAAATTTAGATATTTAATAGACAGATTACTCACAACACCATTGAACAGGGACAACTATAACAAAGAATACAATTATATACAAAAACTAGCAATAGAAAATGGTTACGATAAGCACCTAATCAAAAAATTACTTAATAAAAGAAAAGCCAAATTAAGTAAGAAAAACCATACCACACTCCAACCGGCAAAATAAAAAACCAACAAATACTGGCAAACCATGACATACTTTGGAAAAATTTAAAATCGATTAAACAACTTTTTTAAAAACATAATATCAACATAGCCTAAAAAACTGACAATAAACTTCACAACATAATCCCAAATAGAACTAATAATACCGAACCTTTTTCAAATAGCGGTATATACCAATTACATTACAAAGATTGCCCTAAATTATACATAGGTCAAACCCGCCGAAATTTTAGAATTAGATACAGGGAACACACAACAGATTTCAAATATAACAGAAATAAATCGAAATTCGCCCAACACCTCATAGAGGAAGGACATGAGCTAACCAATATAAATGATGCATTAAAAGTTATATAAAAGTTACAAGTAGTTCTTTAATTGACATAGCCGAACAATATTACATAGCATAGAGTTACAACGAAGGGAACCCTCTTTTAAATGAACAAATAGTCAATACTAATAATCCATTATACAATTTATATAAATTAATTCCACAAGATATCTAACGGTAATAGGTGTATATGCTCCAGAAGAAGGTAGACATGAAGATTCTGAAGAATTTTACGAAGAGTTGCAAAAATTACTTGACAAAATTAATAAAAATGATTATTATATTATAGCTGGGGATCTAAATGCAAGAATTGGCAAAATCCCAATAACAAATATAGTTGGTACAGAAGGAGAAGAAGTCATAAATAATAACGGTTATAAACTAAGAGAGTTTGCATCACATAATGAACTCCGAGTAACAAACTCTTTCTTTAGACATAAAAAAATTCACAAATACACATGGTCAGCAAGAGGTTACTCAACAATAATAGACTACGTTATAGTAAATAAGAAAATGTGGCCCACGATACAAGATGTGAGAGTATTTAGAGGCCCAGACATATCATCTAACCATTTCATGGTCGTTGCCAAAATTGCAATATATGAGAAATGGAAGAAAATGTCCTCCAGAAAAGAAAACCAAACTGAATCGACATTATTTAAGGTAAACCTTTTCAAAGATCATAGTATTCGCAAACTTTATGAAATGCGACTTGAAAATTACATAAATATAACCCCGAAAAGTAATAATATAAATCTTGAATGGAACAATATCAAAGAAATAATAACAAAAGCAGCAGGAGAGGCTCTCGGAAGAAGGAAGAAAAGAAATAACAATAGAGGATTAAAATTTTGGAATGAAGAATTAAAAGAAATAATCGAAAATAAAAAGCAAGCCTACTTAAAAATGATAAGTTCAGAAAATGAAGTAGAATTGAAAATCAGCTGTAGCGAAAAGAAAAGTAAGACAAATTAAAAGAAACAGTTGGGATAGATATATAAGTGAAATTGAACATGATGCCCATGGAAGACAAGATAAGGCATATAAGATTATGAAACACCTTAATAAAATAGATAAAGATACGTTAAAACTGAACTCAATAACTGAAGACGAATGGCTACAATACTACAAACATCTCTGGACCAGTGTAGAAGATAGATGCATAATAGTACAAGAAACGGATGATAATGTAGATCCTATCACTTTAGAAGAACTACAAGAAGCAATCGCTTCAAGCAAAAATAAGAAATCTCCAGGAAGCGACGGAATTAATATAGAATTAATTAAGTATGCACCTGATACAATGAAAAGAAGAATTTTGGATTTCATTAATGTATGCTGGCAGAGTTATTATATACCAGATGAATGGCACGTAGGCCAAATATGTCCTTTGTATAAAAAATGAGATAGAAATAAATGCGAAAACTATCGTGGCATCAGTCTTTTAAATACTTGTTACAAATTATATGCACGAATAATAGAAAAACGACTCTATCCAATAACTGGTAGCATGATACTGGATGTACAACATGGTTTTAGAAAAGGCAAGTCATGTGTAGACTGTTTATTTATTATCACCCAACTCATAGAAAAAGTCGCGAATTTAATTTGCCAACATATTTCGCTTTTATAGACTACGAGAAGGCTTTCGACAGAGTAGACCGAGAATTATTATGGGACATACTATTTAATAGAGGAGTACCTCCACACCTTATCAAAACGATACAAAGTTTATACAGAAATAATGTCATACAGATTAAAATACAAGATAGTACAAAAAAAATAGCCGAAATAAACCAAGGAGTTCGACAAGGGTGCCCTCTCTCACCCACTCTTTTTAATATATATATATATATATATATATATATATATATATATATATATATAGAGAGAGAGAGAGAGAGAGATGAAATAACAAGACTTTGGTTTGAGAAGATTAAACATTTTAATATTGACAATGTAAATTTTACAGCACTTTTATTTGCAGACGATCAAGTAATTTTCAGCCGTAACGAAAATGATCTGCAAATAGCAATTAATAAATTGAATGAAGTTGCCAGTAAATATAATATGATTATCTCCACAGATAAAACAAAAGTAATGGCATTCTTAGGATTTTATCCAATCAGAACAAAAATTGTACTAAACAATAAAACCATAGAACAAGTGAACACGTTCAAATATCTAGGCTGCAACGTCACTTATAACAAGAGCCGAGAAATATATGATAAGCTAAATGCTTTTAATTATTTTTGTGGAACAATACGTCGAACTTTAGGTAGGAAAGTTCGGAAAGAAACATTACTAAAGTTTTACAAAGTGATGGCTTTACCAGCTTTACTGTATGGATGTGAGAACTGGGTTTTAAGGAAGAAAGACGAGAGAAGAATTGAGGCTGTTGAAATGAAATTTTTGAGGTTTGTGGCTGGCTATACACTATTTGATAAAAAGAGAAGTGAAGACATTAGATCCGAATTAAAAATGCACAATATTATAGATATAATAAGAAGACATCAAAACAATTAGAGGGAGCATATACAGCGCATGCCAGAAACGTCAATTACCAGAACAATATACAGTCACGACCCCCGTGGGAGAAGAAACCCAGGAAGACCCACAAAAAGATGGCGGGACCAGTTTTGATTTGATTGGAGTGGAACGGATCTTATGGTCCATACCGTAATGCAGATGACGATGATGGTAATTCCACAAAATCAAACAAAAGCAACCCCCGCACAGGCCCCCCTACCCCTTACTCCACTTCCGGTTCCGCTAGACGTTCATTAGGTTAAGATCGTTGTGAGCACCGACCGACTTTCAGTCTGAGCCAAGCCATCGCTGAATACACATCATAACCACGTAAGTTAATTACTTATCATTTACATTTGACCATCCGTTAGCAACATATTCTAATAGCTCAATTTTTATGTTCGCAGTATGCAAGGCTAGGCTGAAAACCGGAAAGTGACAACCCAGCATTTTAAGGATTTGTAATATCTAAATATTGCCAGGTAAAGAAATCAACATCAGACATTATAACAACTAAACGCAGTACTTATATTATGCAAGTGTCTTGCACCCATGTTTTATCTCTCTAAGTGCTTCAATCTATGTATGTGATTAACACCGGATAACAAGTGAACATTACCCATTAAGAAATTAATTTCATGGTTTAATTTTCTACACATTTAATATCATAGTGCAACCACGTAACGTGGTGATACTTAAAAACTGGTCATCCCGTTTGAAATAATCACAATCATTAACTTAACCATAATGTAAACTAAACAACGATGGACATTATAGCAGCATACGAACATTGGTTTTAAAGAACTGTTTTTAATCATTTGACTTTAATTAACTGTGTGTAAGTGTTTTATTTGCATTTTATGTCACTATTTTAACTGATATGGATATATATCACATGTCTTTTTTTTTATTTGAACAAATTCAAATTCAAATTCAAATTTATTTAAAATTTACATTTGAATTTACATTTGGATAGATACCCGAAATGAGCATATGCTCGTGCTCGGGTACAGTCCAGTAGTCTACATAAATTTTACAGGGTTCAAATAATAATGCTGATGATATAAAATAATAGTAACAATAATAATAATAATAATAATAATAATAATAATAATAATAACAATAATAATAATAATAATAATAATAATCATCATCCTTCACGAATTAGGCCTCTGTAGACCTGTTTCGGCCCCATCTAGCAGTCTTCTTAAAGGTCTTCCTGGTCGACGATGTCCTCTAGGTTTATATTGCATCATAATTTTTGGGATTCTTGAATTTTCCATTCTTCTTACATGATCTAGCCAATTGAATTTGTGTCTGCTGATTTTTTCTTCTACTGACTCTACTTCTAATTGTTCTAAAATTTCTTCATTCCTTTTTCGGTCTAAAAGAGTATATCCTGCTGTCCTCAAAAATTTCATTTCCGTTGCTTTGATTCTGTTCACGTCTTTTTTCTTTAATGACCAAATCTCGCTTCCGTATAAAAGGGTGGGTAATGCTAGTGTATTATATATTTTTATTTTTGTAGATTTTTGTACTAATTTAGCTTTTAATGCATTGTTTATTATTCCTAGAATTTGTGTAAATTTGGTAATTTTCTTGTTCACATCTTTTTCATTTTGATAAGATATTTCACAACCCAGATAATTGAAATTTTGCACTTGTTCGAGGCATTGGTTATTGTGTATTATCTTACTTCTGACTGGGTCTTGTCCTAAAAATGCCATTACTTTTGATTTTTGTGCTGAAATTTCCATCCCAAAATCTTTTAATATTTTATTTAATGTATACAATCCTCTTTGTAAATTATCCTCTGAATTGGAAATTATGACTTGATCATCGGCATAGAGTAAGGTATTTAATGTTAGAGCACTGGTTATTTTGATTCCTGATGTGTAGATTTGGTTCCATTTTAAAATAATTTCATTTATATAAATATTAAATAAAGTTGGTGATAGTGGACAACCTTGTCGAACTCCATTATTAACTAATTTTCTTTCGGATATACAGTTATTTATTTTGACACTTATTTTGCTGTCTGTGTAGATTTCTATTATATTTTGCAATAGCAAATTTGGAATATTTTTTTCTTGTAATATGTCGAATAAAAGGTCTCTTCGGACTTTATCAAAAGCTTTCACAAAATCAATAAAAGCTATATGGGTTTCTAAATTAAATTCTCTTCTTTTTTCTAACAATAGTTTCATACTAAATAATGGATCTACACATGATCTTCCTTTTCTAAAGCCATTTTGACACTCCAGAAGGAAAGTTTCAGCATGTTTTTTTTTAATTTTTCATTTAAAATCCTACTAAATATCTTATAACATGTGTTGAGGATACTAATCCCTCTATAGTTTTCAACATTGTGTTTATCTCCTGTTTTATATATGGGAATAATTACACTATTTTTCCATTCTTCCGGTAAAGTGGCAGTCAGATATATTCTGTTTAGAAATCTTAGTAATCTTTCTTGAAATAGATCTCCTGCATATTTATACAATTCTGAATTTAGGTTATCTTTTCCAGGTGATTTACTATTTTTCGTCTTCTTTAATGCTTCTTGTAGTTCTTCTTCGGTAATGCATTGTTCATCTGGGTTTTTTGTGTCCCAGAATTTTAAATCAAAAGTAGGATTGTTCCATAAGTTTTTGTAAAAGTCTAGGAATGTTTCTATTGTGGGGCAAGGGTTTATCTTGGCGGATTCCTTTATGTCTCTGTTCATGTATTTTAAAATTTTATATGTATTGGGTTTCATTTTATAAATGTCAGTTTCTAAAAATGATATAAACTCTTTCCATGATTGCCTGTGTCGTTTTCTAATTTCTCTGTTAGCTATCGCCCTTTTATGTTTATAATCTATTTCATCATTAACGGATTTTGTTTGAAGATATTTTCTATATGCTATATTTTTATTTTTTATGATCTCCTTAATTTCATCATCCCATGATCTTAATTTTTTCTTTTGTGTGAAAGCCTTATATTTTCCGATGCTCTCCGTGGCTGCCTGTGATATTTGAGTTTTAATATTTTCCCATTCTTTGTGAATGTCTTCATCTTGAGGTATTTCTAACATTTTTTGTTCAAGTCTTTTTTGATAAAGCCAGCGTACACTGTCGTCATGGATTAATCTAATTTTGTAACGCATTAATTCTTTTTTGGGGGAATTTATCTTTGTTAAATAATAATAAATAATAAATAATAATAAATAATAATAAATAACAATAATAATAATAATAGAATAGTCGTGACAGAGATGATACAAAGATTGTAATACAAAATAATTCATTAATAATAATAATAATAATAATAATAATAATAATAATAATAATAGAATAATCGTGACAGAAATGATACAAAGATTGTAATACAAAATAATTCATTAATAATAATAATAATAATAATAATAATAATAATAATAAAATAAATACTAAGACGGATAATAATCATAGCGATGTCACAAGTATACAATTGGCAAGGTTAACATGCAATATCATTCAAGCATCTGATGATGGCACACACAAGTGCCGAAAACGTTCATGTAACTAACTAGTACAATATTTTATATAATGAGATAAGCACAGACGGTCAATTGACACTTTATTATTATAAAGAGAAAGGACTTTTACAAACAACTTCAAATAAGAGTACCTCTGAAGATATTGAGAATAGGACCCATGTTTATATGACTTTGGAAATATGCTCCGTAGGTGGCGGTAACTCTTTGTGAATCCCCCTGTATGAAAGCTCAACAGGCAATGAATAGTCGACACCTCTAAAAGGAGTATTGGAGAGCCAGACACAAGTCAAAACGAGGATGTGATTAATACCGAATAATGTAAACTTCATTCATAATTCTATTTCTATATCTCGTTTTTGTATTCTGGAAATCTAGAGTAACATATGACTTCACCTTTCGTAGTCTTTAAAATATTTAGAAGGGGAAGTTAAAGCCAAAGTATGAAGTTAGCTTGAAGCAAAGCGGCTTCACAGTTTTGCTAGTGTGTTCGGAACGCCGATTAAATTAAGCATAGTCGCCAGATAAATGTTCCGACCTTTCCCCAGGGGAATGTTAAGCGAGGTGGAAAGAAGCGGGATTGTAAATACTGTACGCGATCGAAGAGGAAGAGAATAGTCACTATCGAGAATTAAAACCGGCTCTGCTAGATGCTAGACGCATCTTCATTTAATATGATGTTATGCTATTTAAATTGAATGAGGTAGAAACAAATAGTAACAAATAAAACATTCGAGATTCATATAAGGGTATAAAGGAATTTAAGAACGGATATCAGGCAAGGGTAAACGTGATCAAGGATGAGAATGTTGACTTCCTTGCAGATTCTCATTCAATCCTGAATAGATGGAAAAACTATTTTGGGCAACTACTAAATGTACATAGGCCAAATAGAAATGATCGGGACGAAATTCAAGTACTGCAAACTGCTAAACCATTTATACCCGAACGCACACTTTCTGAAGTCGAAATTGCGATAGAAAATCTGAAAAAGTATAAGTCTCCAGGGGCCGTATTCATAGACATTCTTAGCTCGGTCTTCCGGTGGATGATCAGTGAACTAACGCTTTTCGTATTCATAAACCAGTGTTAGCGATATGATATGATATGATATGATATGAATCCTGTACAAGTAAACAGTCGATAGCTGGGGCTAGTTTATCACGCTCGTAACGCGGGCTAGCGAAATATCTATGAATAGCCCCCCAGGTATCGATCAAATTCTAGGAGGATTTATACAAGAAGGTGGAAGCGCATTATCTAGCGAAATTTATAAGCTTGTATTTGCTATTTGGGAAAAGGAAATTGTACCAGTACAATAGAAGAAGTCCATAATTGTACCTTTTTTTTAACAAGGGGGACAAGACTAACTGTAGTAACTTTCGAGGAATATCATTTTTGTTGACGTCGTACAAAATATACTGTTATAATGTGGTTTGTATGAACCATTATATAATAATCTATGTGTTTTATGGAGAGTGGTTGGATTTTATGGAGAGTGGTTGAGGCGCAACCTACTAAGTAAGGCGTGTTGTATAAAGCACGTACAGTCAAAAAAACCTGTGCACTTTATTTAAGGATAAATTCTGTTAAGTGTAACTATGGATGTGTAACTCTTGAATAAATCTGCATCTTACTACGTACACAAAGAAGTAAATAATTGACGCATTCAGCTGTTGCGTGGCCTTCAGGTGAGTTGTGAGTTGTGATTCCGGGGCAGAACTGCATAGCATTGCCGGCCAGGGACCGAACTGGACCTACTGTACATTACCGTGTCAGGGACAAGTATTAGCCTGCTTAGTCGTGATTAAGCGCGTAAGCTTTCGGCAATAAAATCTCGCTCGACCATCCTTTCTAATGCACATTTTACATCTTTTGACAGGTTTCTAGACTCACTCTGGATTCCATTTGTATTGATAGAACTGAACTCCAGGCACATGGTTCGTGTCATTCAAATTACGAATTACTTCTGCCTTACACAGCTTTAGTTTTAACAATTTTTCTGCTTTCCAAGCTGATATCTTGAATATACCCCCATGTTGAGCTAATTTTCTTAACGATGTAATGGGAAATTGTTCTAACTTACAGCCCATGTCATCGAATTTTTCTTCAGTTAGGAATTATCCGCTTTGTTATTTATTTTAATTTTTCACTAAATTCTGGATTGTTGCATCATATAGTTGTTCAACGCCAGGTTATTTCGTGTAAACATACATAACACAACATTCCTTTTGTAAACTTTCTTCGCAGTATTCCTATCTTATTGAATATTCACCGTTATAATCTGTGCTGCATTGTCACGAACTAAACCGAACTTCATTGAATGGAAGTTAGCTGTATACTAATGCTCTAAACTTGACTTGTTATTTCTCAATATTTGTGTCATCTGTGCATACTACGCAACACAATACGTTACCATGCTTGATCTATTTCCTCGGCAGTCCTTTCGATATGTAACAGTAAAGAACCAGCTGCATTTACCTGAGTGAAACCTGTTTGTTTCCTGGCGGAAGTTGTGTACAATCATAACAATTCTTCCAGTAGTCGTTAAAGTGAATCATCAGTAGCGGCTGGTGGTCAAAATAATGAGTGTGCTACAATCTCTATATCGGCCTACTGTAGAGGCCTACACATGTATTTATCTTAATTTGGAGTCTCGTCTAGTGATGAAATATGAAGTCCATACGACGTTCTTTCGTACTGCAGAACTTGTCATTTGGTGTTAAACCCCTCCATCTTGGACATCATACACTTTTCTATTGACAGTATTGCAAGAGCAGTGAGACGATCCTGGGACATAGTGTTCCTTAAAAACGTTTTTACGCGTTTCAAGGAAGAAAAACATATTTCTGGCTCAGCAATGGTCATTGGTGTTGTAACCAAAATATTTAACAACTTCGATACTTCACAGAATGGATCCTGTAAATTGCTGGATACTATGTATTGTGACAATTGAACAGCCATCTATATTTCGGAAGTCAAGTTTTCCCTGTAGAAATCCAACTTGTATCTGGAACACTCTTTTGTTCAGTATAGTATAGCTGTTGACAGCAACTTTAACTGGTAGATGGCAGCAGCAGTCGGACACTTGAATTACCAAATACATTGTACATAGGCCTAGTTCCGAATTCTTCCACAAACAAGCATTCTTTCGTTACGCTTTACTTTTGCAATCTCCAAGCTGTGTTGTGCTGAAGCTAACTACAGCACTTTCCCGCGTAAAAATAGCCAATCAGAGCAATGATTTCAGCTTCGCACATGCGCATAACTGTCTACATTTTTCATGTGGAGCTTTGAGTAGCACAACGAACCCCCTGAGGCACCAAAGAAGGCACGAAGACTAAACATTTTATAACGCGTCATGAACATAACCACGGGAAATTGTCAAATGACAGATCAAATACTATGGTGGTATTACAAATACATTATTTGAGCCAAAATTATCATTGTGCTGTAGCACTGTAGCACATAAGGACGGGCCGCCCCTGTGAATCATTATGCTGGTTTCTTATTAAGGCTATGTTTTCGATATGGGAATAGGAATGTACTTCCTTGCATAAATAAAAAAGTCTACAAATAATAATAATAATAATAATAATAATAATAATAATAATAATAATAATAATAATAATAATATTCATTTATATGTACAATAAAATGTCTGTAAATTTACCGAAGTAGGAATAATTTTAAATAATATCAGTTTTCTATATTTCCGAAACTATATATTCAACGTGTGTTTTCAGCATAAATTTATATGATACTTACAGTGTTTAATTAATAGTTCATAGTATTTTGTTGTTTAATTTGTAAATAACTCTTGTATACATGTAACTCTCATCTAAATCAAATTGTTGAATTCTTTTTAAGTTCATGCATATGTATATATACTTTTTGCTGGTTGAGTGGAAGAGAAGGCCTTACGGCCTTAACTCTGCCAGCTAAAATAAATTATTATTATTATTATTATTATTATTACTATTATTATTATTACTATTATTATTATTATTATTATTATTATTATTATTATTATTATTATTATTATTATTATTATAATGTAGGCCAACTTCCGACTTTGGACAGTACAAGTTCTGTGGGAAATATGCACTAGGTAATGACATTTTCAGGGAAGTTCCCTATGAATGTTGTCAGCACTGCTCAAAACGTCGACTTGTAATAAATACTATAGGCCAAGACAAAATACAGCATTCATTTTTTCTCAATTAAAGGGGCAATACTTTACCTTTACTGTTGGTAACCAAACTCTGATCTGCAATAATGTTGTTGCATTGATTTTAATTAAATAGTGGCCATTATCTGTTCGTGAAACTGGAATGTTTTAGTTTATATGCGTGCACTGGATGAGAATTTCTCGATTCACTGGCTATGTGGTTAGTTTGACGTGACATAGGGATACACAAAATAATGGTCACATTGCGTTTAAATAAACGAGAGAGATCTACTTTTTATAGAGCCTAGGCACTGAAAATTAAATATCTCATATTTATTTTCTCTCAATCATTGATTGTCGAAGATGGTAAAGGGATATCATGAGAATAGAGGATTCACATAAAAATAAAGCAATTTTTCACTGTATATTACCTGGATGGAAAGAAGAGAATATGACCACAATCTTCATGAAGTGATGGGATGATGGAGAACATATGGAAACGTGATGGGCATGAAGAAAATTGTTTGTGCCGCGACAAGTAAAAAAACAGCTGCAGCTTATATTTGAAGAGACATGTATATTTCACATTTTCATCTATGTAATATTTCTATTGTGATGATCATGTTTTTCATATTGATGATCAATGTTGATGATATTAACAATGATTATAGTGCAGACATGACATTTTGACGGCGATGTGGGTGATAATGGTGGTGGTGGTGATGTAGTGATGAAGTTGGTAAAAGATAAGAGGGGAAAATGTTACAAGATTAGAGAGGAGAAAAAAAATAACATGAATTATTACAAATGTGATACAGGTTGAAATTTATAGGGTTATTATAAAGTAACCAACTTATTTTAAATTAATATAGCCTAATTTCTAATCAAACTGAACAATTAAGAAGAACTAAGCGGACAGGATTTAATTAGCCTGTTCGTTGCTGAAAACAAATGAAGACAATGTTTTTACTTTTTTTTTGCATCATTTAATACGTATGTTAGACTAATATTTTCAATTTCTACTTGTATGTTCTATTGTTTTTTATGTCATATTCATTCTGTCACACGTTATTACATTAAATTAATTGCATTTCTGGTGGTGTGGAAGAGAAGGTCTGATGGCCTTAACTCCATCAGAGTAATCTTCATCTTACGATATTTGGGTGACGTATATACGTCCGTTGATGTGACATATTAATGAATTAAATACTATTATAGTCACAATCATGCCATGGTATGAAAGAAAAATTTCACAACCTCGAGCGGGAATCGAACCTGCGACTTCCTGGTCTCCGGTCAGGCGCTCTACCACTGAGCTATCGAGTTCGTCTCACGCCAAAGGCTCGGAATTATCCTTTCATACTGGCGACTCTGTTATAGAGTACTGTCCATAGCGTCTGATCTTAGTCAGCACTGCTTATGGCTGGAAAGAAACTTTACATTTTTCTTTCATACCATGGCATGATTGTGACTATAATAGTATTTAATTCATCCATCAGAGTAAATAAATAAAATAATATGGAGTGGATCTATGGTTCACTAGGATAGTGCTCGTTGTGGTGATGATGACTATAACGATGATTATAATGGTAATGATTTTTGAAGAAGTGATATAATTGTGACAGAGAAATTGGAATACCGTACCCTACAAAATCTTGTCCCAAACACCTACTTTGTTCATCACAAATTCCACTTGGGTTTGTCAGGGTTTAAATCTTGGTCTCCGACATTAAAAGTCGAAGCTGTAGCCAATCGACTCGTTCACTAAACTGTTAGTGATTGGAAATCCTTCCATGGAATTGAAAACTGCTCGTCAAACAAGACGTGTCACTGTGAAAACCGACAATTCTTTGATAAAACACCCCATCGACCACAATGGTATCAAATTAATTTCACTGTCTCATCTTTCAACTTCTTACTTCGATCTTTGCAGTCATGTGACAGTCTTCACTGATTTCTTCTGTCACGAAGGTTGAAAACTATTTCGGTTGAAGAGATTAAAGCAGTTTGAAGAAAGGAAAAGAGTTTTCTATTTCCATCATCCGCTTAGAAATTGGGGTGAGTGAATTCTTGTAAAAAAATAGGCCGGCATCAAGTCATCTAACAGAAGAGAGGAGATGAACAGTGAAGGATGAAACAAAATGTTTCAGTTAGTTTCTCTTCGCCAAAGAAGACGCGATAATGAGCATTCTTCCTTGCTGGTCAGTAGTGCGTGAAACTCTCACGCCCTTTGCGTCTGAATCCAGCGCCTTAGCCACACAACTTCAACTATCGATTTCGTTTCTTTTGTGCCGGTGAGAGGGGAAGGTCATTCAAGCCATCACAATTTTATTGTAAGTATAAGTTTTATAAATCAGATTCTACCAGTTGCAAAGAAACTGCATTTCTGAAACACTTATTCAAGTAGTAATATTAAATCGTTCAAAAGAGCGAAATATTCTCACGTAATAAAATAAAAAATTAAAAGAAATAAAAGAAATCATATATCTCCTACTACCAAATCAGTCAACAGATTGGCCGAAAGTTATATATTCTACTTATTGTTTGTAGATGGCAAAGTAATTGCAGCAAAACCTAGCATCACGTTCCCTGTTAAAAAAATATAATGATTTAAACAGTTTAAATAAATTTCATAATTAACAAGTAAAATCAAAAGTAGTAAACTGCATTTTCAAATAATAAATTACCTTCACGAATTTTTGATGTACTGTATGTAATACCTGTTAACCTGTTAATACCTGTTATTTGTTTAAAATAAAATTTGCAACAAGAATTTCAACAAGTAATATACGAAGATAGAAACAAAGAATATTTTATAAAGCACTAATAGTGTCACATATCGTTACGAATTTTTAACTCTGACAAAGACGAAAGGACCAACGAATATAGGCAAAGTGCATTCGAAAAAACAACCGGACAGAATTTATTAAGGGAATTTCGTCATATTCGTGAGTTGAGCACTTATGCCTAAACTGTATTGCACACTGTGGTATAAAATTGCTTGACATTTCCCTTTATTTAGCTCCTTTTTAGCTCAAAGTTACAAAGCATTTACTATTTAGAATAAAATAAATTTAATTTAAAGAGTGAGAGTACACATGAGCAAATTAAAAGTCTACAGTTCGATTGTGCAACCTTCCTCACAATAAAGATCATTATCCTGAAGCAGAGCTCTTCGATGTCCGTAAATGGAAGGTTTCAGTAGTATACAGTACCGTCAATAACAAAATAAAAATGTCCAGTGGAGTTAGGTCTCGTGATCTTGCTGCCCATTCCATAGCACCACCACGAATAATCCTTTGGTGTCCAGAGCTTTTGTTGAGAATTCCTAATACGTATCATCTTACACGTAAACATACTCATGGGAGCAGATAACAAAGTTATTTTTTTTCTTCCACCATGTTAATAATCCCAAAACAAGTTCTTATACAAGTTTTGGTCATTCGAGCGCAATTATGAGGACCGTAAGAAAATAAGTTCCCCTGCTGCCGTTTACAGAAAGACAACACAATTTTATTGAAAAAAAAAAATTATTGGAACAGACACAACAAATATTGAGCTATTTTTCAACATATTCTTCAACGAAGTTGAGACATTTGTCGAGCCATGGGATCGATTGAGAGGTACAGACGGCTGTCACACTGGTTCCGATCCCAGGCAGCAGACTTCTACGACACAGGGATACAAAAGTTGACTTCATGGTATGAAAAATTCTCAGTTCCAATGGGGAATATGTTGACAAATAGCTCAATAATTGCTGTATCTGTTCCAATAAATTTCTCCATGAAATTGTGTTTTCTTCTGTAATCGGCTCCAAGGAAACTTATTTTTTAGGGCCCTTGTAATTGCGCTCGAGTGGCCAAAATTTGTGCAAGCACTTGTTTTGACATTATTAACATGGTGGAAGAAAAAAAACTTGTTTATCTGCCCCCATCATGATGTTTGCTTGTTAGACAAAAAAAATTACCGATTACCATACGCAAGATCCCATTTGGAAGACTTCCTTTGATTTCGTGAGAAATGAGGTTCACATGCGAACGAATTTCTTATGCAAGACTCCGCTTTTTTTTTTCCTTTCTTTGTTTGTTGCTTTTTCTGCCTGTTTATATATAAAATGTTATAAACAATTAATAATAAAGATAAATTGATGAGGTAAATTAGGTGCAAAATAAACACCCTTTCCCTAGTCGTGTGAACCACATGCTGCCCGAAAGTGGACTTCGACAACTTCACACTACAAAAGATTGGTCAATTTTGTGTCTAAGGCTGTACAGCTGTCAAAAGAAAAAGTGGCCGCTCTCCTGAAACAAAGTTCCTTTCGGGTATCTTCGGTACAATTCGGAGACAGGCGATGTCACATGTTGTTGGACCACGTTGCCTGATATCTACAGTTATAATTGAAGTATTCTGTGTGTTATTCGATAGCGTAATAGTAGCGTTCAGGCCTCTTATTCATGGGGCCCTGCGTTCGACTACAACCTCGTGCTTTTTATGTTCTTTTTTGTTCTGTTTTTGAGAGAGACAAACTAGACATAATGGCTCCTTTCTCTTTTACGATTATTTTAGTAATTAACATCAGGTTCATTAATATATTATGCCATGACTTTATCATTATGATATTGTGGCTGCAAATGGAAAGAAAAAAGATTTTATTCTCAATAAAAATATCTTTCGTGGCATAAACAAAACAAATTTACTGGCGTCGGCGGCCTTAAAACATTCAAACAATTAAGCGTTCAAAAAACAAAACAAAAGCCACAATTCAATATTTAGTCTATCTTCCTCTTATCTCGTTCATCTTGCAGTCGAGTGGGCATGGAATTGACTAGTCTTTGCAAATAGCGACTGTTCTTAGACACGATATTCCAGGCATTCTGAACATACATACATAAGTGTTCTGTCCATGGGCAGGTCTTTCATTGAAAACCCAGCAATCTCCAATCTTTCCTATTTTCTGCTTTCCTCTTAGTCTCCGCATATGATCCACATATCCTAATGTCGTCTATTATTCTTTTCAACCAGAGACCCAACCAATTCCTTTTTCTCTTTCTAATCAGTTTCAGCATCATTCTTTCTTCACTCACTTTTTCAAACACAATTTTATTTCTTATTCTGTCTGTCCACTTCACACGCACCGTTCTTCTCCACATCCACATTTCAAATGCTTCAATTCGTTTCTCTTCATTTCGTCGTAATGTCCATGTTTCTTCCCCATACAATTCCACACTCCACACAAAGCACTTCACTAGTCTCTTCCTTAGTTCTTTTTCCAGAGGTCCGCAAAAGATCCTTCTTCTTCTATTAAAAGCTTCCTTTGTTCATGTTTGCAGTTTTTCTTGGGAAGGATAGGTCTAAATGCGGTAACATCCCGTTGCTTTCCGCACACCACTATCTCTTTCGCATCTTATTAAATTCCAGGGGGCCCAAGCGTGGAGATGAGGAGAGTGGATTTGACTAATTGGGCTCTCCAGACTTCACCGAAAGTCACGGCAAGGGTTAAATATTAATTCTATCAGGATGTTTGACCCGATCAGAGACCGGGAAATCTCAATTAGCCTTTGCCCCCCGCATCCTGGACTAGCTTCTATGAATCATCAGAAAATCTTAGAGTGTGATTGGGCGAATTTTTCCGAAAATGTTTCCACACTTTTGCCCTCGTAGCTCAGCGGACGAACGTCGGAATTTAGATGTCAACGTCTCAGGTTCAATTCCTCGTTACTCTTTTTCATTTTATTGTGGTTCAAGATAGTATAATGTAATAATACAAAAAGGAAAACTAATACCAGTATTATGCAACTGGATTTTTCCAAACCTAACATTAAATGTATGTTATTTATATCGCTAAAAACGATTACAATATAAATAACTTGAATATTATTTATACAGTATCACTAAAGAACGATAACAGAATATAAATGATAAATATCGGTTTGTTTAATTAATATAAGATATTATATAATACGTATTTAATTATCTAAATAAAATAACCTATTTTACAAAGAAAGATGTTTATTTGTGTTATAATAATTACTTACATAAAATACAGATTATTTATATTGCAAAAGAACAATAACAATATAAATAACTTTAATATTATTTTATAATGCTAATGAAGGAAAACAGAATATAAATGATAACTTGAATATTATTTATATTGCTAAAGAACGATAACAATATACAAAAACGTGAATATTATTCATATCGGAATTTCACAGATTTATTACAGATGTATTTAAGAAATTGTAGATGAATAGTAATTAGTAACAGTGTCCTATTTATTCTTCTTGGAGCCAAATTTGTAACTTTTAAAAGTGTGGTTACTATGTTGAAGTGTATGTGTTGCAACGGATGCTTGATTTGTTATGTATGTGAGTCAGTTATTTGATTCTTGATGTCGTCGCAATGTCATAATTTTAGTTTGATTGTGTTTGTGTGACTATTGTGTATTAATTTATGATGTATGGTACCGAAAGCTGCATATTTGTGTTGTAGAAGTGTTAGGTATGTGTGTTGTTAATATTTTGTGTGTTTCAAATTGATAACTAATATTTGTTTTTCAATCGCAATGCCTAATTTACGCATTGTTTATGTTTTGTTTACATCGCGTAAGCTAATTTAATTTTCTTTTCCATTTCTCTTTATGCTTATCTTTTTTGTGTATAAAACTATAGCCCTAACATACATATGTAAAATAGGGCTAACCTCCATTGGAGATACAATAATAATAATTATTATTCATATCGTTATAAAACGATAACAGAATACAAATGATGACTTGAATTTTATTCATATCTCTAAAGAACGATAACAAAATATAAATAACGTGATATCCATAAAGAACGGTAACTGGATATAAATGATAATTTGAATATCATTTACATCGCTAAAGAACGATTAAAAAATAAAATGAAAACTTGAAGAAGGCCCGAACCCACAACCTTTAAATCATTAAACAAGCACTCTACCACTGGTCAACGAGGCGCAGATATGGAACACTTTCATAGTTACGGAACTGCTTGTACAAGCACATGCATCGTGTAACATCGCCGCGACCCGAAGTGGACTTTGAAAATATTCGCTGTTCACGAGTGCGGCCACTTTTTTTTTTTGACAACTGTACAGGTTAAACAAACAAAAATTGTTAATTTTTGAAAGGAGGATTTTAAGAAGAATCTTTGGATCCTCCAAGGATAGAGATGGCGACTGAAGAATAAAAACTAACAAGGAACTAAATTATTTAATACACAATCAAAATATAATAAATTTCATCAGGGCTATGAGATTAAGTTGGTTTGGCCATGTTAAAAGAATGGAAGACCAGAGGCTAGTGAAAGGTATATATAATTGGAAACCCCTGGGAACTAGAGCAGCGGGTAGGTCGAAAAGCTGCTGGGAATATGATATTGTGAAGCTAAGAATAAAGGATTGGATGACGGTGGTACAGAATAGAAGTTCCTGGAAACAAATTGTTGAGAAGCCAAGACATTCAATTTTGAAGTTGTAGTGCTTTGAGAAGAAGGAGAAGAAGAAGAAGAAGAAGAAGAAGAAGAAGAAGAATACTGTACATGACGGGTTATAGTCAAAACGCAATTATAAGATGGATACATTTTAAAGAGTATACTATTCAACAAATGCCTTCCTTATTATAAATAAATCCTCCGCCTACCATTGATTCCTTGCTTCAAAACGTTCATATATTTGTCTGTGGAATTCAGTTACATCTTCTATGGTGACCTGATTAGAAGCAAAAAAGTTTCCTCTGTAAAATTAGCATAAGAACAATAACTCATATTTAATAGAAAAGTACGTTTGTAACTTCATGTTAATAAATTTACTTGTAGCATCCTGCTGTTCCACTGCCGCGGCGAAGACAAAGAGCGGTAACTAGAGTTCTGATGCGGATGTCGTCGCAGAAGACGAGAGATTCTTCTTGACGCCCTATTTCAAGGCCCTCTTTAAATGTGTGTCGACTAAGAGCGTCGTGATAATCAATCAATTAATTAAAACCATTAAGTAATTATACACGTTCTCTGTTCGCTCGCGGTTGCAGGGCCATTAATAATGCGCGGAGAGTCCTTGTGAGCGCAATCACGGACCGAGTGACCTAATTGGAAACTGTGCTCGCGGCGCGGCGTGGCTTTAAAGTTGGAGGACAGAGCGATTCCCAGAAATAGCTGCGGATGCTGACGTACATTCTTCATGTTGCACTGTTACTTCCTAACATAGATATTGCACATTACTCCTTACTAATTACATTCGGTAGTTTTTATCTTTTGTGATAATTGTTTTCTATTATAATGTTGTATGCGTGTCTTTGTGTGTATAGCCAGTGTCACAGTTTCTATCGTATGAAATAAGTAATGAGAACGTTGAGAGCGAGTATCTTATCTTTAATTCAAAATGTGGGCGAGAAAGCTGACAACTGTAATTGGCAGATTGCTGACGTCACATCTGTTTAGGAGGTAGGACCACTCTCAGCCGAAGTGGCAATAGATATCACTGACAAGACAGTGTACTCAAGCACACACCCCAGAAACGCGAAGTGCAAGTGTCTTGCCTTTGACGCAGTGGGCAGATTGCTGTCGTGACGTGTTGGGTGGTACCGTTCTCAGTTGCACTGGCAACAAGTGCTCACTGACTGGTTTTTTACCCAAGGACACGCGCCAAAAACACTGGCACTGGCTATAAAATTTCTTTTTCTGCATTTAGCATCATAGCTTCTGAAGAATATCCTGAAAATCAAATTGAACCCGTGATTTGAGAAAGCACACATGACCTTAGCTATAAATTTTAATAAAACTGCAAAAAACTACTCTATTCAGATTATAAATATTGGATGTCCATTGAGACATACACATACACATACACACACACACACAGTATATCGGGTAGATCGTCTGAATCAGCTGTTGAAGGTGAATAGGGATTTGACCAACATGGCGCAGTGGAAGCGAGCAGAAATAAACGAAGGCTGGATATGATTTAGTATATAACAATATATAATTAAATATAAAATACAAATAAGTATAAATATAATATATAATAATGTAATAATTAGACCAACTGTAATTGAAGAAACCGAATATAAATAACAAAACGTGATAGGGCCCGGTCTGCACAGAACTTTCCTGAAGGTACATTAAAGCTGTGCCACATACAATTGTAATTGTAATTGTAAATTTAATGTTAATTGTAATTTTAATCTTCATATTATAGTTGTAATCCCTTGGTAGAGGAGCAGAGAAGCCCTGACGGCCTTATCTCTACCAGGTTAAATAAATAAATACTAAATACTAATACAATACAAAATCTATTGGCTTGTGATCAAGACAAAATATATATAATTCTGTACAGTATTACAACAGTCTGATCTCGAAAAAGCCGAAAGTTAGAATTTATAAAACAATTATATTACCGGTTGTTCTTTATGATTGTGAAATTTGAACCCTCACTTTGAGAGAGGAACGGAGGTTAAGGGTATTTGAAAATAGTTAGGAAAATATTTGGGCTAAGAGGGATGAAGTTACTGGAGAATGGAGAAAGTTACACAACGCAGAACTGCACGCATTGTATTCTTCACCTGACATAATTAGGAATATTAAATCCAGTCGTTTGAGTTGGGACAGGGTAGCACGTATGGGTGAATCCAGAAATGCGTATAGAATGTTAGTTGGAAGACCTGAGAGGAAAATACCTTTGGGGAGCCGAAGGCACAGATGGGAGGATAATATTAAAATAGATTTGGGATATGATGGTAGGGACTGGATTAATCTCGCCCTGGATAGGGATCGATGGCGAGCTTATGTGATGGCGGCAATGAACCTCCGGCTTCTTTTAAAGCCATAAGTAAGTAAGTATTGAAATTATGGCTACATCTTTCTTTGGTGGACCCATACTTCTTCTTTTAACAGGTGACTTATTTCTAACTACTTTCATAATAATTGCGTTTGAGTTGTGTAGTGTGATTCAAATGGAGTGTGTGTGTTCTGAAATCCAGTTGTGTGTTGAGGATTTATTGTGGGTGTATTGTGGGAGTATCAACAGAAATGCATCCCCACCGGGAGTGAAGACACCGGAAGACGCAGGAACTAAGCTGTTTTGAAAATGGCTCCCAAGGCGAAACTAGTCAACTAAGTATTTATAAATTATTTTGCATTAACACATGAAATTAATAACCATATGTTATATTTCTAAGTGATATAGTGTTACAAGTTGTGTAATCAAGATGTATTTTCATATTTATTTTCTCGTCCATTCTACCTATATATTCGTTTCATTTATACTTTTTGTGTGTCCTTTCATTGTCTCGTAACATTTTCATTCTCTTTCTAAATTTCTCTTACGATCCTCTGTAAGATCTTAATTTTTACTGTTTCGTGTAGTTTGTTTCGGGTCTAGCCTTCACTGTTCGGGTCATAATTGGTCGCACTGTCTCTCCCTAAAGTTTTGCTTTGTCTCTTTCGTTAGATATTTATTTCGCCATATTTTGTTAATCATGGAACATATTATTTTATTTTGTCTTTGACCGCTTCTCATCTTACCACACATTTCCAATATGTCTGCTGTTAGATAACTCATTTCCTAAGTGCAGAGTGTTTGACAGGAAACCGGCTACCCTCAGGTGAATTCTGTCGGTCTTATCGTTATCGTTCGGACGCGACTGCCAAAGAAATAGTGTGTATATTTCTCCTGGATCGTGCGTAGGTTATATGTTGCGTAGCATAACACAGGTTAAAGAGACTTCAAGGTTAAAGCATTAGTATACAGCTGACTTTCATTCAGTGCAGTTCACTTTAGTTCGTGGCAATGCAGTATACGTTAGAACAACAAATCTTCATTTATGACGAAGGAATCGTACAAAAAAGTGTCATGTTATTTTTCTTTGGAAATATTCTGGCGTTCAAGAACCACGTGATTCAACAATCCAGAATTTAGTGGGCTTACCCAAGTAGAAAATTGGATGACGTAGGCTACAGACTAAAACAGTCTCCAACGAAATAGTTAAGAAAGTTAGCACAACCGAAGACAGCGGCTTTGAAAGCGACAAAATTGTTAAAATGGAAGATATAAGAGTTATAAGACAACAGTCGTTTATAAATTGAATTAAATTGAAAAATGCGTGCATATGATTGAATTCTATCGATCGAGATCAAATCCATTGTGTATGTAGAAATGTTTCCAAAAGATGTGAACTGTTAAGAATTGCTAGTGCATAGATAGATTTCTGCATAAAATCTGCCGAAAATCCCAGAGTACGAAATAAAAAGTTGGAACATGAAAGTGGAAGATAGGGCTATTATGAACTATATACGGGATAAGAAACATTCCTATCTTTGGCACGTCCATAGAATGACAGGTGTGAAGAAATTACCTAAAAAAATTTTCTTAAATTATGGTTTATTTAAGACGCTCGCAACTGCAGAGGTTATATCAGTGTCGCCGGTGTGCCGGAATTTTGTCTCGCAGGAGTCTTTTACATGCCAGTAAATCTACTAACATGAGCCTGTCGCATTTAAACACACTTAAATGCCATCGACTTGAGCCGGGATCGAACCCGCAACCTCGAGTACAGAAGGCCAGCGCTATACCGACTACGCTACCTATGCCGACTTTACCCAAGAGAATGATGGAATTAGCATAGTCTACAATGAAAGATGTGTGAAAGACCGAGATAGAAGACATGGCAGGAAGATAAAGCAAGAACCGTATAATAAAGGAATCTGCAGACTGGAAATTGGTTGGACCGTAATCGATGGAGCATGATAAATCAGAAGTCATCATAGGACGAAATACAGCGGATTGTTTCTATTATACTTCATCTGTAAATTGCAAGGTTTAAGTAAAGTCTACAAATAGATTTATTTTGTCCACAATTTTGCTTTAAAAAGCTACATGTATAATATATCATACCCTCGGTTTCTGCCCCTACGGTGGGGCCTTTCGAAACATACGCCACCACACAATCCGCTTCAAGCTTGCTGAGAAATTACAGAAGGTTGGGTTCACCGTATACTAAGAAGTACAAGGATTATCCACACAAGGCAGTGTTCGACGTATCGACGTTATTGCCATGAAAAACAACTCGGCTTTCATTCCTGACCCCACCATCAGATTCGAAACGCATGTCGAACACCCGGCCGAGGTGATTGCTGAAAAAAAGAAACATACGAACCGTCAATCACATTCTATAAAGAAAAATCTCCTTTCAGAAATCGATGGTGGGAGCAAGGGGATCCTTAACCTCCTTCTTTGTTAAAACATGCAAAAAAATTAGGCCTCAACAATACCATTATTATAAAAAAAATCGGCATAAGTGCCTAAAAGGGATCCATTCTGATTTTACGAAATGAACCAGTGTATTAACGACGTTTAAATTTATTTACATGTCCTCTTTCTTCTTCTGAAGGAATGGTGAACGGGAGAAGAGTTCGGGGTAGAAGGAATCAGATGATAGACGACATTAAGATACATGGATCATATGCGGAGACTACAGGAGGCAGAAAATATGAAAGATTGGAGAATACTGTGTTTGCAGTGAAAGACCTGCCCTTGGGCAGAACACTATGAATGACAGAATTATTTTTCTCTATTTTCAGTCTATCGTACTTTTTAATGTATTTTATGACATATGTTTCTTTATTTCCTCTTTTATTTTTTTTTAATCACATATTTCTTATTTATATCTATTACACATTTATAAATCTAGTACACCTTTTTCAGTCTTGGTAGCCTTTTAATAAAGGAAGTTTATAAAATTAAACATTAAGGCTAGAAATAGCGAAATTGCTCAAAATACTGTACATCTTTGAAATCTATTGGGAAACTGACTGGAAATCATAAAATGTTACCCACTAAAACAATGACAACCATTATGTTGTAATTTAATTATTATTTGGATAATTGCAGTTAAACCATATTATGCCTGAGCAGCAACTCTGAGTGTGGAAATATCAGTTCTGTGACGTGTCCCTGACTACATCTTCAAAAGAATTTTTACTGTCATTAGGAATAAAAAGAATGAAACACAATACTTGACAGGATTAAATGTTAGCATACCCCCTGTCATTTATTAGTTTATTACAAAAGATAGCCATTGAATTGTTTCTTTAATGTTCAAAATATTATTTAAACTAGTCCGTAAGAGTTAATGTCAGTTCTGTGACACATACTACAAGCAATATAAGAATACATTGGATGACAGGAACAACTGTTCAACTGTTTGGTATGAGGCATAGTGTAGGAGTATGCAGTGAAAGGGTGAATTGTAATTTTTTATTAGAGAAAGAAAAACATATGGAACTGTTTTCCGGTGTGTATCTGTATTACCAATCAGTTCCGAGATAGTTAGTCTGTAAATTATGCAAAATGTGTTGTGTAGATTTATGTTAACAGTCAGATAAGAGGATGTGCATATTCAACATAATCTTAAGCCCAGTAATAAACATGAGATTTAACGGATAAGGAATTGAAAATTGGTTTTGTCAATTTTGTAACGTCAATTCTGAGACATCACAGAACTGACATTTTTGTGGACATTATTATATAAAGTGTAGAATAAAATAACATTCTCTTTTAAATAATAATGTACAGAAAAAATAAATTAAATAAATACATAATTTAAAATATCTGTGAAATGTATCTCATTTTGCCCGATTTTGTGGATTTTAGCCATAATCATTTCTAATAATATTTTTCTCGTTACGGAAATAGGAATTGTGAGTAATCTTACATGTAGAAGGCTAATTGGGGTTTCCTTATGTCTGATCGGGTTAAAAACCCTGATTTAACGTTTGCGGTGAATTTCGGTGAAGTCCGGTTGCCTAATTAGTCAGATCCATTCTCCTAAAAAAAAAAGCGAAAATTAGAGAAGATTGTTGGAGAATGCTGAATTTGCAATGAAAGATCTATTCTTTGGGAGAAAACTTTGAATGAATAAATGAATACGCGTTGAAATAATTTTGGCAACATATTGAGACTTCATTTCAATTAAAAGCACATTCACACCTTCCTTCAGTGGTTCAACCACGCGTAACTAACGAGTTGTTCGCCGCTTTGGAGTAAAGACCATGAAACGAGCGGGCTCGAGAATGCTGAAAACATGCAATTTTTATGAAAGTTTCGAAAGCTATTTTTCCAGCACCACAATAAACACTTCTTCATGAGAGAAAGAAAAAATGAAATTCTTGATGATCAAATTATTTTCTTCAAGATTTTGCTTCTAAGCGTATTTCGTCCTCAATCTTGAAAGAGTCACAACTCGTTGTTCATTAAAGGATATCACGTAATATTTTATTGTTATAAATCGTTCTTAATTTGATTGCCCTTTTCGCAGAGGCGTTAGTGCTTATGTTCAGAGTATGAATATTTCGGGCGGGAGCAGAGACTTGCGTAGCAGCAGCTGAACTATTGATCCAAATGAGTGTATCGTATATTTATTCTAAAATCGACAAAAATAAATACCTATGTTTACGATAAAAGCGGTCTCAAATCATGTGAAATAAACAAAAATTGTAATTTATCGTCACAGTGTGTAGGAAGGGTACAAAAGTACAGAACAGGGTGAGTCTGTCCCGCCTAATAAACGTGAAAATTGTCGTGGAATGAGGGAAGCATCACCGGGACAACCAGGAATAGGCCTACTACCAATGTGAACTAACCTTAATCACAAATAAATTGATTATTACTCGACCGAGGCGAGTGGAACCGCGGGCGTAATGTGAACTATCGCGATGCGGTATTACGAACACAGGGGCAGTATCGCCACGGCTCCGGGCTGCAGGACTCCACTGGCCTTGTTCGAGTAATACTGTTTACATAGTCAACAAGTTTATCTCTTAAATCACCACTGGATAACTATATGAAATGGAACTCACCCTGTCTCAATGCAAGGAATAATATACATCTGCATTTTTCTAATGCAAAATTAGCCTGGATCGTCTCTATTTGTAACTGAAAGCTACATATTCTGTTATTGGACTATAATTATGAACATTACGATTATTCTTCAGTACATGAACTAATTTGACAACAATAATTACGATATTGTAATAATTTTCGAAGACTGTGAGGTTTGTTGTGCCTGAGCACATTTTTTTTTTTTTCTAAATAAGTGGAAGTAACTCTTTACACGAGCATGCCTTTATTCTGATGTCTGTGATTTATTACCACGCTTTGTCAGTGCCAGACGTTGGCTGAATATGTTGCAATGTCACTTTACGTCCAAGTGTTTAATTCCACTGGTTCATTTCCAAGCACAGGCACTTTCAATAAAACCGAACTGCTGGAAAACATTTTTATTGGTTTGATTAAGTACTATTCACATCTCCACCGCTGTGCTCGGAATGAGATGGAGCTGTATTCCAGCAGCGATTGGTCTTTTAGATTTATGTCCCAGTTGTGAGTGAATGGTTTAGACAGATGATGGGCGGTGCTATTGTATTTTGAAGAATGATCAGGAAGCAGAGTTACTTCGAATAACCGAATTTAAGACACTTTGATATTATTATTATTATTATTATTATTATTATTAATTTATTAATTTATTTATTTATTTATTTATTTATTTAATCGAATGTTCAGACATCTGATACAGTATCATTTGTCTTCTGGCCTCCCTGTACAGCTGGCCGTTCGATTTCCTCCAGTAATTCAGGAGAGCTCCACATCGTTTTAGGTGGTTACAATTCATGGTGGCATTTTCTTTACAGTTAGCTGATTTCAGAATGTTGACTCGAGCTGGCCTGCCATGGCCTAGAAGGGCGTTCCCTAGGTGGTGGATTGGGGAGTGGTCGAAATTTTCATTCCTCCCGGCTAGGTCCAATAGACCTGCTAATCAACTGCAGTGTGGTCCTCCATATTGGGGGATCGTGAAGGGGTGACATAGTCGCTGTAAAAACGGCTACAATGTTGCTCAAAAATTGCAAGAATCTCTCAATACCAAATTACCCGGACGTAAAATTATTATTATTATTATTATTATTATTATTATTTTATTTTTTTAAATATATATTGCATAATGGCTGTCAAGAGCTTAACATTTATGCTTATCTTACATATGTAACTACATACTGTACTCGCCAAACTTAGACGGCCCCTGCTCAGAGGAAAGAAGTCAAAGAAGTCACGTCAACATGCTCTCGATGTTTATGTTATGCAGTTGGCCACGTCCGGTGACTGAATTGCTTTATAGCAGCGTTCCAAACACAGCCGGCCTCAGCCTGAGTAGAAAGGTCAGCTTATCTTGTCTCTTGTGCTGTCCGACGATAGGCTTGTGATACCCTAGAGCAGTAGTGTCAGAGTTGTAAGCTCCGAAACCGGTTGTGGTGCTAGAGACGTCCAGACGGAGCGTGAACTTGCTTATGTCTGTGGAAGCACCGGAGCTCGCAACGAGTTATAGTGGAGCGCTCCGCTCCGTTTAGGCTGTGTCTGACAACGCTCCCCTAGAGGTATTGTGAGAATGTTGGGTCTTCTCGCAAGAGAGAACTACTAACTTCTCTGTTAAAGAAAAGAAAAAAATCGTACTTGCTTCAGCTCAGCGGCTGGACTAATTTAGAGTCATATGTATTGTGACAACGCTGCATAATTAACAGGCATGCACCGTATGATTTATTAAGTTTTCGGTAGGGCACGAGTCAGCAGAGTGGTGTGAGTGAGGTCGTCTGAGCTTGGCGAGAACTATGCATGATATTACGTTTGTACTCTTCAATTGAATATTTTTTTACGTTATAATATAATTTGACAGTTTTATATATGTAAATTTTAAATCATATGTTTTAACTGTCAACTTATTTAAAATATTTTATTGTCTTATATAATTTATTTGTATTTATTTACTTGCACCCATGTCTCTTTCTAGCCTAATTTATATTTCATCAATGTATCCATAAAGCTCATGAGGATTATTAGATCTGAAGATGGCTCTATGTATCCGAAAGCGTTAATCATGTAATCGTAATTTTACTAACCTGAATTGTCGCACGACCAGTAGAAGATCCCTATATATATATATGCAATACTTTTCATTTTAATTTAGAAAATGTAGGAGACGCATTGTAAAATCATTGCGAACGAAAGTCATTTACATGTATATATTTAAGGTATTTTTTGAATCGGACTGTACCGTGGTCTGTTTCATAATTGATATGAGCTGCTGGTTTGAAAATATAAACGACTCAGAATGTTATCGCATCTCATTCATGCAGCTTACACAAACAATATTGGCTCGCCTACTAGAAATGCCATCGAGGTCACCTGCCAAATACGCTGCCTCCAACTGTGTCATATGTAGTTCAAATAAAATTCTGTTTATGATAAGCTTTCGACGGCCATTGTGTAACTTACTTATTTAGACGTCAGCTTATCAGACCACTCAACATGTAATTTAAATTATTATTATTATTATTATTATTATTATTATTATTATTATTATTATTATTATTATTATTATTACTATTATTTTCTCCATTATATCAATAATCGTTACTTTTCACGTTATACTATTTAACGTGAATCTTTATGAGCTTGACATTCGAAAAATCTTATCACTAAAGGGCGGAAAAATGTGCGTTATGCCCTAAGTTCAGTATCGGCGGATCATACAGTTGTCATTCACTCACGTAAACAGCGGCAAGAGAGTACAGTCTGGTAATCAGAACCTCATCACTCCAATCGATCTATAAATACTGTAATGAAGTTGCAGTATAGTTATGATTTAAAAACTTAACTCAAATGTTAACTGCCACCGCCTGGATGATTAAAGGATGCATTACACTGTACCACAATATACATCCGTAAATTATCAAAAGAGAAAGTTCGACGTCTCTCACTCAAAACGTTTTTCAGTATCGAAAAGCTTCTTTCCGTGTCACAAGATGTTAGAGGTGCAAATGAAAAAAGTTGCCGTAGTATGTCGTTTTTCCCTCTATTCAAAATGTTACACATAACTGTATAATCGGTATATATATATATATATATATATATATATATATATATATATAATATTTTGCAGAATTTGTGGAATTTTTCTTTCACTTTTTCACCTCTAAAATGTGCATTATCAAGTTTCTTTAACTGAATATTTGCAGAAATTATCATATTACATAAATCCACATTAAATTCAAATCGTGTATGTTTTTCAATATGTGATGTCGAAGACCTTTGTACGTGTTCGGTACCGGTATGTTTCTTGCTGTTACAATGCCGCTCTGTCATATTTCCTACGTATTTTAATTTCACATTTGCGCACAGCACAGAAAATATTTTCCCCTTGTGGAATCAAAATATCTCTTCCATATTTATTTCTTACACTGTTTAATTCCAAATCCTTCGACTTAGGTATTTTAAATCACTTTTACACAACACTATCACCTGCACAATATTGTAAAAACACGGCTTTCTTTCCCATAACACTAGAAGTTGACACTGAAGGTCATTTGTTGGTTCCTACTTGTACAGCCGCCCTCTCGTAGTGCATTTATGTTATTGCGCTTGTACCTGTGATGCCATCCATACTTCAGACCAAACTAACCTGTATCGCGTGGTAACGCACATTTCCCCCCCCCCTCTACTTATCACACATTCTGTCAACACGGTGACAGACACCATCCAAATGCGCTACGTCATGCAAGCGGTAAGAGCCAAGCTGTTCCGCTTAGACTGGGAATACAAATGTAAAAGCTTACTGAAATATTGAACTTAATTTTAATATAATCAAAGGTTATTTATTCGTACACACATGAGAATGTTTATTAGGCCTATATAGGAGGAGTATAAAGCCAGGAATAGTTTATTTAATATATCTAATTCTGAAGTATTTTTACTATGGTTTTCATTTCAAAATGAATCCAACTTTTGTAAAAACATATTATTCATTACATTAAAATTTCTTTTGCATCATATTGAAATGTGAATCTTTAGACTATCAATAACTATCGCATTGTTGTCCGGAAACGCTGTCTTATGGAATGGGGAAGCAATTACTAATTAGTGGGGGGGGGGTGCGATTTGCAAACTTGCGATTTTGTAGCTCTGATAAGTTTGTCACTTGTTCCGGCTGTGAGTATAGTTCCAAAATCAGTGCTCCGAAAAATCGCTTCTCAGACCGAGACGTGGTTAATAGTGATGGCAACTGATGTACGTGTATTTTATAGTTCCAGTGTTCAGACAAATGCAATCAGAAGATTGACAACATAATTATCTGGGATCCAATAAATTATCGTCATACTATAGAATAGAGGTCAACGTCGGCAAGACTTATACAGGATGTTAAAAAAGTATCCTATATTTTAGGAGGTGCTAAAATGCATCAAAACAAGAAAATAATGTCTAATAAACATGGGTCCTACAACACATGTTTTCTGAGATCTGAACACTTGTTCATAGGAGGTGCTCAATGTGACGTCCATTCATGGCAATGCATTCCTCTGCCCCTCAGCGTAAGGAATCACGCACTGTTCGAAATTTTTTTAATACGTTAATAAGAAAGTCCTGATAACGATCCCCAGTTAATCTCTCTGGTAGCACGTATGGTCCTATTAATCTATCACCAAAGACGCCTGCTCATAAGTTGATTGAGAATCTTTGCTGATGCCTTGTTTTTTCAAGTGCATGGGAATGTTCATCAGACCACACGTGCTGATTACGAAAATTCACAACACAATCTCTGCTGAACCCCGCTCATATCCGTAACCAGACTATTGTTTTCAGTATTCCTTGCGATGTATCATTTTTCCATGCCAGGGGTGTCAACTACGGTATGATTATCTGCTGTATTGTAGGGCAGAGAAATGCATTGCCATGAAAGAACGTCACATTGAGCACCTCCTATGAACAAGTGTTCAGATCTCAGAAAGTATGTGTTGTAGGACTCATGTCTATTACACATTATTTTATTTTTTTGATGCATATTATCACCTCCTAAAATATTGGATACTTTTTTAACATCGTGTATATGCTATGATTTTTCAAGTCTGACAGGTGGCCTGGGGTGACATTTGTGAATCCAACGCTGACAGGTACATCCTACCTCAGCCCTGATAGAGCCAGGTCTCATCTTCATACGATCAACTTGACAATAATTCTCAGAGGCCCGTAGCCCAAGCCCTTCTTATATCGGCATTGGAAACCTATACTACCTCAAGACTTCACCCCATCTTATTTTTACTATTGCAGATGTTAGATAAAATGTGGTTAATATGGGGAGTGTTGGTGGAATGATAAGGCAAAACGCGAGTACCCCGAAAAACCCTTTCCAATATCTGCTTTGTCCACTATAAATTTCATCTCGACCTAGTCGGGGATCGTACCCGGGCCGGTGCTAGCATTTGACTCACAGACGCGACAGTGTGCGTGAGACAATAACAAGTTTTTGTATCTTCTCTTGGCGCAGTAAGTGTGCAGCCTGCCTAGCATAATTTATGTAAAGTTTTAGTTTTAAAATGATAAATTTGAAATAAGTTAGTGTAATTTATAGCACAGAACTAAAAAATTTAAGAGATAAAGATATTCGGTCCTTTGATTATTATCATTTCGCCTGCAAGAAATTAAGAATCAGAATTTTATTTTGTAATTTTAAATCCTTGTGTTGATGTTTTCCCATATTATATAGACTCTAGACAAAATCTCCATGTAGTATTATTATAGTTTCAGTGAATAAATTCGTGTAATGATAAAATAAGAATTTGTGCTATGACACGGTAAGGCAATAGATTACGTGTTATCGAGGGGTAAATAAATTAAAAAAGGAAATTAAAATGTATTTTGTGTGGATATTTGACACAAGAAATACATTTTCCAATCTTATTCTGTATCAGACATATTGAAAGCGTCTGCGTTTTACGTTTTATGTCATAAAATAAATTTCTGCTACATTTTGCATTATTCACCGTGTGTACTGCAGGCATATCAGAGTGAGATAGGGCAGGAACTGACCCCATAGCTATGAGCGCGTAACAATAATAAAGTAGAGCTATTTATCTCGTAGCGCAAGATACAGCGCCCCGTCACAATTTACTAGATATCCCAACCAACATCGATTCCACTGCTGTAAGGGTCTTCTCTGCTAATTGATGGTGCCGGAAAGTTGATTAGTGGTCCCGGAATTGTTAATTAGTGATTTGGTTTGAATGTTGGGCACCGTAGAGGGAGGCATGGGTCAAAGGTGTAAATTAAACAGTGTGTTTCGCAAAATATCTGTGCCGTGGCTTGATTACAGGATAGCTCTTGTCTACATCTAGGATCAGAGAACGGATTTGAAGCGATTCCCTTTCCTAAATCCAGGCGGTAATTCATATTGTTTGGAACCAATATTGTTTCTGGTCCGCAGTCATAATGTATCTGCACATGAATCTAGGTCGTTCAGTTTTAATCCGGGGATTTGGATTCAAGCCGACCAGTGACTAATTATATAGCTACAAAGTAGCTACTGGCGGATTGGGAAAGTTGTTTTAGAAGTAAGAACCGAAAGACAAATTAGTTAAAACAATGTTATATAATATTTGACTCATACAGAAATATGAAATTGCAAGGTTTTTTCTGTTCTTATATTGGCGCCAGTATTGTTCAAAAATAATATTTACAGCAATATTCGTTTATTTTTTTTTACTTCTCCTCTGGGTTTGAATCCATTATATCTTAATGACAGGCCTTTTAAAAGTGAATCCTTCCTTAGCAGTATATGAATGGAAAAACCATTTTATTACTGTGCTCTTAGAGTTTCTAGAAGTAATATTATTTTATACAGAAAGTTGCAGAGTTGAGGACAAAGTACCAAATCAGCAATACACAAGAACCATTACTAAAACTGTAGAATCCACTTCTCAAAAAGACATAGCATACTCACTAGACCTGGAAGAAGCTATCATCAAGAAGGAAACAACAATAGACGAACTGAGAACCCTAGCTCTAGAAACTCTGCATAATAAGTATCCGAAAGAAGACTGGTTGCATGTGTATACTAACGGCTCTAAGATGACATATCATGCAAATGCCGGAGCAGGCATATATAGCAACACCTTTACATTCTGTGCTCCAGTAGAAACATACAGATCAGCTTACGACGGAGAAGTTGCAGCCATCAGCATTGCTCGAAATCAGTTGGTGTCACGAGGAAAAGTTTAGAAAGGCAGTCATCCTCTGTGATTCTAGAGCAGCCATAGAGTCTATAAACTGCATTGATACTCGATCCTTATTAATCCAGAACTGCCAAAATACTCTACGCCTCTTAACAGAAAAAAATAAACAAGTAAAACTACAGTGGATTCCTGGTCATTGCTATATATAAGGAAATGATCAGGCCGCCATATTGGCTAAAAAGGCGCCCAGATAACCCAAACAACAAAACAAAATATATTCTATTTGACAGCTAAATTAAACATCAAGAATGTTATCCAAGAAGCTTACGCGCAAGATATTAAGAGTAGAACACAAGATAAACACTGGCAAAGGGACAGCTTAGAAATATCAAATAGACCAAGAAATGAAGCAGTCGCTAAGTTCCGCTTATGCTCCGGGCATGACTGCCTAGCTCAACACCTCCATCGTTTTGGCTTACTACCAGACCCAAAATGTACCTTGTGTGATCTACAAGGAGATATGAACAGGGATCACCTACTTCGCTGTCCAACCTTAACCAAAGTGAAAGAGTGTGACCGATACTGGGAGGCGAGGAACTTAATGAGACAATGAAGGACATTTTCTTCTCCTTTCGTATTCTATGTCTTTTTTTATTTCATTTATTTGTATTAAAGTTGTATTTAGGTCGAAGATGTAAATCTCAGTACCTGTCATTGGAAAATGAATAAATAAATAAATAAATAAATAAATAAATAAATAAATAAATAAATAAATGGGTGGGTGGGTGGATGGATGGATGGATGGATGGATGGATGGATGGATGGATGGATAGATAAATATTATTTTATACGTTAATTTTTTATCCAGTTATTTTTATATTACATTTAGAAATATGTCATATTTCTTAAAAGTGTTTACATTGGAATTCTCAGTTTCAAAAACTGGTTTGCATAATAAATCAGTCTTCCTTTTTTAAATTTACTTACTCTCGATAACACATAGTCTGTTTCCTTACTACTGTATGTCATAGCACAATCTTATTTTATCATTACACGAATTTATTAACTGAAACCATAATAATACTACAATGTAATGAATGTCTGGCAACGCTGTTATAAGATCGAGTGCTTCACTCTAGAGCCTTAGTGCCGCGGGGCGTAGAGCGTTTTATAGAGCGGAGCGACCTGCAGACAGTATTTGTTTACAGTTTTTCCTTCACAACTGCGGAAGAAGGATGCTTTCATACTGTGACGAGTGCTATTGAATTTACTGCAATATTGAAATTATTTCTAGAAACAAGGTCGATTTCCCACTAGATAAAAAAATAACACAAAATGGCAAAGGAAAATTCTTTTTCTTTCATCTTAAGGATTTACTCACTGACGTTACTCCAATTCAGTGGTTCCCAAACTTTTCGAAGGAGCAACACTTTTGGGCGAGACTTCTGTATGCGACTTCCCACTGCCGAACTAGTTACTTAACCCCATTCCTTGTAACATCGAAAATCACAATAATTTTACTAAAAATTGGTGGATACCACCCAAAAAATGGCCAAAATAGAGGAATATAGTGCAACAATGACACGAAATATTATACATGAGTATCATTTCTAGTAGCTTAATTCAAGGGCGCCCGCAGGATCCAGTCTCAGTGATAGCAAGATGGTAAGAAAATTAGAGGAAACGGATGGACGAGGAGAGAGAAAATTGAACATAAAACATAGTCAGTTCTGAAATCTAAATTATCCTGTGCAGAATTCAAAGTTTGAAGCACTCGCTTTTGAATTGTTTACTGAGGGTTTGAGAAAACATGATTGAACTCATAAAGAAAAATAAAAACAATAATCTTAAAAAATAAAACTCTGAAAAGAAAATCATGTAATAGTATTTAGCTGGGTTCGAACTCGCGACACTTAATTGAGAGTCAAACACTGTAACCACTGCTAGACTACTAAAGTAGTAGCAATTGCTAACACTGACTACACCCTGCGAGCGCCCTTGGCCTACTTTGCTTGTATTTTCGACCATTTAACACTTTGAATAGTAGTTTGCTAGGCCAAGATGTTAACATAATAACAGCCAGGGATAAAATCATACAAGCATATACGGGCAGTGCAACTCGCAAAAAGAAATCCATGCAACTTTTACTGCAACAAACTGTATCATGAAGGAGAATAAATGGACAGATTTTACAGAGACTTTTGTGAAGAATTTGATACTTCCTGCATTGAAGAAGATCTCACTGGCAGTGATTTAGCGCATTTCAAGTATGCTACAATTGTGTCAGCGGATGTGGAAAGGAGTTTCTCACAGTACAAAAATGTGCTTTCCGACAACAGACGTTCTCTAAATTTCGAGAACCTGCGCATGCTGGTGGTTACCTACTGCAATAATTCTGAATAAGATAATAATTTTTATACGTGCTCTTTCCTAGGACATACAAATTCGCGACTTTAAAGTAATATTAGTTTTTAATTTCAGTTCTAACGTTACAGAAGTAAGAACTGTGCTGTACTGCCATACCCTAAAATGAAGACAAACATTTTTAAGTCATTTTTTAGATAATTTTATTGATTTCAGGTCATTTATAGATCTTTTAGATATTTTTAGGTCATCAAAATCCGGGCCCTGGATATCACTATGTGTATATCGGATACGAGTATAAATTTGAGACCTCCTTTCTGAAAAAGAAACACATTTTCCGTATTAATAAAATTATTTTTTTTTTAATTTAGTGTATAACTATTGAAACATTTTTATTCTTATTTTAAACGTTGTTGATGTTTATGAACACACAATACGTGTATATTAATGAGGCGGTTTTCGTTTTATTTTGTAAATCATCTCTTGACTGCACTAGCTCTTTACACGACCGTCAATTTAGAAACCACTCTAATTGAATAACCCTCCATCATGTATATATGTATGTATGTATGTATGTATGTATGTATTATTTTACTTTGTTATTTAACGACGCTGTATCAACTACGAGTTTATTTACCGTCGATGTGATTGGTTATAGCGAGATGATATTTGGCGAGATGAGGCCGAGGATTCGCCATAGATTACGTGACATTTGCCTTATGATTGGGGAAACCTCGAAAAAAAACCCAACCAGGTAATCAGCACAAGCGGGAATCGAACCCGCGCCCGAACGCAACTTCGGATCGGCAGGTGAGCGCCTTAGCCGGCTGTGCTACCCCGGTGTCTATGTATGTATGTATGTATGTATGTATGTATGTATGTATGTATGTATGTATTTTTTTATTTTACTTGGTTACTTTACGACACTGTATCAGCTACGAGGTTATTTAGCGTCGATGGGATTGGTGATAGCGAGATGATATTTGGCGAGATGAGGCCGAGGATTCGCCATAGATTACGTGACATTCGCCTTATGGTTGAGGAAACCTCGGAAAAAACCCAACCTGGTAATCAGCACAAGCGGGAATCGAACCCGCGCCCGAACGCAACTTCGTATCGGCAGGCAAACGCCTTAGCCGACTTAGCTACGCCGGTGTCTATGTATGTATGTATGTATGTATGTATGTATGTATGTATGTATGTATGTATGTATGTATGTGGTCGGCCTCGGTAGCGTAGTTGGTATAGCGCTGGCCTTCTGTGTTCGAGGTTGCTGGTTCGATCCCGTCCCAGGTCGATGACATTTAAGTGTGCTTAAATGCGACAGGCTCATGTTAGTAGATTTACTGACATGTAAAAGAACTCCTGCGGGACAAAATTCCGGCACACCGGCGACGCTGATATAACCTTTGCAGTTGCGAACGTCGTTAAATAAACAATATATTATTATTATTATTATTATTATTATTATTATTATTATTATGTACGTACACTTCCCAAAATTTAAGTTCACTAATTTCAAGTTTTTTGTTGGTTTCTAAAATTCCGGATTTCGCTTCTATGGGCAACATAAATGTCTTACAAAGACGTAAAACCTTTCCGTACACTTTTCTATTGTAATTGTTTGCGATACATAACATAAATAATTGTGTAGTCGATCTGCTGTTACAATTAGATGCAAGGTTCTCGGATTCAAATTTAGCCAACATCGATGACATTTAAAGACCACACAAGCCCCTACGATGACCTTGATTGGAAAGTAGGGCTACGGGAACTGTGTGGTAAATTTACGACACTTAAAATAATCCCGATTATTTCTCATCCATATCAAAATTTTGAAGTGATACAATGGATCCATATGAGTGACCTAGATGTATGTGATTTATTTCCATCCTTTATTCCGTATCATCCGCCTCAAGATTTTCTTGTCAATGTCAAACTCAGAAAGCTACAACGAGGTCGAAACAACAAGAAAAGAGAAACTGTCGCTTGAGAAACATCTGGGAGCCAAGTTCTGGTGATTTTGCACATCTGTCTGTGCCTTTATGAATGACATATGAATAATACACGAGGACAGAAATAATATCGAAATATCCCTCGAGACTTTCATTTGATACTTTCCTCGAATAATTTTCCATGCAGCTATAATCTGGCAAGGAAGCATGCAAGTGCTCTCATATGAATACAGAAGTTATTGAGTTTATTTCTGCCGCGGGATATATTGCGCGCTTTATGATGTACTGCTGTTTGTGTTCTGAAGTCCCTATTGAGTTATCCGGCTCACTTGCAATTACTCTCGCTTATGAAATCTCTCATGTCCTGCATGCTGGTGTTCGCTTCTCTTTGGGTAATCCATTAAACGTGAGGCGAGCACTGCTATGTTAAATATATACATACTCGTATTTCAGTACGGTTTGTTATCTAACACCTCTCTTTCCGTCGATGAATATCTTTCTGGAGTTTGCTAGTTCGGCAGTGTGAAAAATAAAATATCTGAGAAGAGAATGACTACAAAGCGGAGTTCATAATCCTCGATGATAGGATAACCAAGGAGGTTGACAAGCAGATTTGAATTTTTACATGAGCGGTAAATCTGTAGCCCTCACATTTAGGACAGGTTCTTTCGATCTGTGAAACGAAACTCAGTTCAGATGAAAGTCATCCTGAAGATTTTTCAGTACAACGGTAGAACTACGTATTTTTCTCACTAATATTTGGGGGGGGGCGACTTAGGTTTTCAATGTCACATAAAAATGACAACCCTCTCTCCGCTACTGCTCACAAATGAAAGGAAGCACGAGAGAAACATATCGTCGTTATTCCTGCAATAACTCCTATGTGTAAAATATAAAATTTTTCTGCAGGAAGAAAAAACACTTTTATTAATTCTATAGCAGTGGTACATAGCAGATTTTGAATTCTTACGTTTTCTAAAAAAAGAAATATAATTACATATAGGAGATTTATTATTTGCTGTATCACTATTTAAGGTATTTAACAGAACACAATCTGAAAATCGATGAATATACCACATAGGAGTTATTGCAGGAACAACGACGATATAAATATTAAATGTTATGTTTTATTTAACGACGTTCGCAACTGCAGAGGTTATATCAGCGTCGCCGGATGTGCCGGAATTTTTTCCCGCAGGAGTTCTTTTACATGCCATCGACCTGGCCCGGGATCGAACCCGCAACCTTGGCCATAGAAGGCCAGCGCTATACCAACTCGCCAACCAGGTCGACATGACATATACCTTTAGATAGAGGAAGGAACACCTCATCACACGAGATATGAACGGTGTCTATCAGTTGAGCCTGAAAGAGTTGATAGCATCGCGAAAATGTCCCACATAGTTCGTTATCAAGTTGTCGCGCGTTACGATAGATGTCAGTACGTTTGAACCACGTACAGTGAGCTCTATACTAAACTGGAGGCACAACTCAATCTTTAAAAGTGTGACGCGAATGCTGAGCGCCTGAGTGCGTTGCTATCTCTTTCTAACATAGTTTTGTCCTTGTCTCTCTTGCAGTGAATGCTATCGTGCGGCTCATGCATTTTGTTCATACACTCTTCCTACAGAGCTGCGCACGAGATCGGATGAGTCTACTTACGAATTATAGGGGAATGGGTTAGCCTTTGCGTTTAACTGGTAGACACACGCCCGACCTTCCCTTCTACTCCTACCCCTTCCACAGAAACGTTGTTCCCCTACTGCGCATCGCCAATGTCTTGACAAAATGCATGATCTGTACACAATAACGGTATTTTTATTGCTTACTGCGCATGTGCAACATCAACCTCACGAAAGACTCATTGAAACACATTAGTTAGAAAGAGAGAGCAATACCCTCACCAATATGGCTTCTATAGTCACGCTTTCAGACAGGAAAGAGCATTGCGGTGATGCCTCCAGTTTAGTATAGAGCTCAATGACCACGTATCGTAGTATTGACATCAGTATGTCAGTTTGTAGCTAGAGAGCCGCACTATCGAATGTGTGTAGCGGCAGCATCGCGACGGACGAGCTGCACTTAGGTAGCAAGCCGAGACCTCTAGGGTTCGAAAGACATCAGCCAAGACACAGGCTGAGGGAAAATGTGAGCAGCGTGTCTTCTGCGGACATCTGGAAAAAGAACGAAGGAAGATACTAGTGAAGTGCTTCATGTGAACATGGCGTTATGTAGGGCAGAAACATCGGCATTACGGCGAGGTGAAGAGAAACGACTAGAAGCATTTGAAATGTGGAAATGGAGAATGGAACGTGTGAAATGGACAGACAAATTAAGAAATGAAGCTGTGATATAAACAGTAGGTGAAGAAAAATAATCTGAAACTGATCAGAAAGAGAAAAAGGAATAATTGTTTGGGTCACTGGCTGAAAAGAAGCTGCCTACTTAAAGATGCACTTGAAGGAATTGTGAACAGGAGAAAAGTCTGGGGCAGAAGAAGATGTCAGATGTTAGACATTATTAACATATATGGCACGTATGAGGAAACTAAGAGGAAGGTAGAAAATTGGAAAGATTGGAGAATGCTGAGTTTGCACTGAAAGACCTAACTTACCCTGGTTCAGAAAACAATGAAAATAAAAATAAAATTAAGAGATCATTTTGTAATAAAAATCTTGGAGTATTCTTTCACAGTAAACTTTGTTTTCACAATTATGTGTAATGTTATGTTTTATTTAACGACGCTCGCAACTGCAGAGGTTATATCAGCGTCGCCGGATGTGCCGGAATTTTGTCCCGCAGGAGTTCTTTTACATGCCAGTAAATCTACTGACGTGAACCTGTCGCATTTAAGCACACTTAAATGTCATCGACCTGGCCCGGGATCGAACCCGCAACCTTGTGCATAGAAGGCCAGCGCTATACCAACTCGCCAACCAGGTCGACAATTATGTGTATTTCTTGACATAATCATGTAATTAGAATATTGACTGTACTGTAATCCGGTCAATAACTTGTTCTTCCTCTGTGTCTGATTCATTTCTAATACCTAACTTCATATAGTGAGATTGAAACTTGAATATAACATACATCTGCAGTTTGGAATTTTATTACAGCAACCGATTGGGTTAAATTTGAAAGTATCCAATATAAATTCATATCTTTATGTTAATATGTCGATCCAAAAATCCCGCTCCATAGACGGATTACGATGAGAACTTTCGTCAGTGGACTGGCCTTAGGGGACAAGTGGAATGGGTCCCGTAGACCCCTACATTTGAATTGAGAGTATTTTCCAGTGTGGGGGCTACCTCAAAGCAGAAGTGTACATTGCGAGAATTAGGGAAAAACAGCAGCTGCGTGAGAAAATTCCTTCTGAATGCCGTGCTTTTCGTCGGACTTTGTGACCCGCATTTTGCGAGACATGGGTAAACGTCTGATGTTGTGTTTTGACACAGGTGGCCATCACATTGTGCGGAACGTTTGGGCAACTTACAGCTTTCTGCCCACTGACCCCAACAATAGTTATGATGCAAATTAAGATTATTTCAAGTGTCATTCTTCATATTCCAGATGCCAAGTAGGTAGTATGATCTGTGAATCTTTCTTAAATATTATTAGCTTTCCTGTCCATACGGAACACATGACAAGTCACAATCTTTCCTATAATATTTTGTTTAGTCAACTGTCTGAAGATAGGTTTGAACATCATAAGTAATACCATGAAGGCTTCACTTATGAGGCAACTAGATCAGGAGATAATAGGGTAGAGTGGCCAGTTCCTTTCCCCCTCCATTGCATACATCGTCGACAGCTACATATTACACTAAGTCAGACTTCAGATGCATACAAACAATTGAAGGGTTCAGAACCATAGTGGGCCAAGCGCCATTTACTAAAACCATAGAAAATAAGGGTTAAAATGAAGTTATTACCATAATTGAATGGATACATATAGCAAGTAATATAAAGTATTACATATTAAAAATTAATGATACCGTATGTCAATCTTCATTAAACTATGGTATTCACTTAACTTTAACCCTTGCGTTCTCTGTTTTTAATAAATGGCGCTTGGCCCACTATGGCTCAGAACCCTTCAATTGTTCTTCCTCTGACATATCATCAAGGGAGATTTACTGCCTGATAATATATGTACTTATCAACCAGGACCTCAATCATAGGATTTCTATAACATAACTTTATAAATTTCTTTCCCCGGTCTCTAGATACATTAGAACTGCAAACTTCTACAGCAATGTATTTGAGTCATTTACTTTATAAATGATGATTTGCATAGCAATAAATATTATTATTGCCACTAATAATGTCCTATTATTACTATACTTGTTATGATGATGATGATGATGATGATGATATTAAAATAACACTTTACGTTCAGCTTTCGTTGGCTGTTCGCTTTTGGATGTCGTATTAATATTAAAAATAAATAATTGAATTATTGACAGATTATTATATTGTATTTTAATTTTTTTTTTTATTTATTTAATAATAACATATACATAAAAACGTTACTTTAAAATACCCCGAAAGAGCAAAGCTCGTGTTCGGGGACAGTTCCGTTACATAGATACACATACTTTGTAGACAAAGTACTTAAGAAAAAAGCTCACATAAAGATTGTAATAAAATTAGTAAATAATAATACTAATAATAACTGAGTGAAAAAAGAGACGATGTTTAGATTGATGGATTAATATTAAATTATTATTAGTAGTATAATTAGTGCAGGTCATGTTGATATAGTAACCAAGATAAAATAGAAAAATACACTTAGGATAGAAATAAACTTGTTTTACAATACATGGTACATAATATATATACAGGGAAGTCTGTCATATAAATTTTTTAATTCTGGATCTGAAAATTTCATTGCTTAAAGTAGTCAATTCTGGATGAAATTTTATTATCGAATTATATAGCCGTGGACCATAATTTGTACTGTGTAGTAAAGCAGCAGATGTGAAATATTTAGGTTCAACTAATTTAAGAATTTCATTTCGTCTCGTATTATGAGCATGTGGCTGAGCTACAAATTTCGTTATTACAGTATTTCTAGTAGTGCACAATGGTCAATGTTTTTTTAGTTGGTTATTTAACGATGCTGTATCAACTACGAGGTTATTTAACGTCGATGAGATTGGTGATAGCGGGAAAGTATTTGGCGAGATGAGGCCGAGAATTCGCCATAGATTACCTGGCATTCACCTTAAGGTTGGGGAAAACCTCGGAAAAAACCCAAACAGGTAATCAGCCTAAGCGGGGATCGAACCCGCACCCGAGCGCAACTTCAGACCGACTTAACCGACTGAGCCACGCCGGTGGCTGTTCAATGTTATATCAATTAAATTTATTAGAGCTGCTAGGAACTTCGCTCAGTGTGATGTGTTTATAGAATTGTAGCTTAGTTAAGATACGAGAAATTAGAAATTTTATTAATACTAGTAACGAACTTCACGGATTTAAATTCTCACAAGTCAAATTTATTTGACGAAATTTTAATATTTCGTAGATTTAATACATCTTGTGTTTTGATTTTCTATGTTGCTTCAAGAAAATTCAGTATGCAATTGTGGCCTTATCTAATAATTATTACTCCCGGCTGTTATAATCTACTAACTTGTCCGTTGTCACGACACGATTCCAATACAACAGGTATAATTAGTTTACAAGTCAGCTGCCGTGTCATAATATGACAGAGGATTGTTAATGTAACAGAGAGCTGGTAATGAGGTTATGTATGAGGGCTATCTCTAGTACAATTTCATAACTTAATTATCTACAGAAATAAGCATTGTCAGCAAGTGTCAGATATTCTGGTATAATTTATTCAATATACTCACGGGAACAGATGCATTTATTATTATTATTATTATTATTATTATTATTATTCATTGTTTTCTGCCCAAAACCAGGTCTTTCATTGCAAACCCAGCATTATCATATATTTTCTCTTTTCTTCCTTCCACTTACAAGCAAACATTATCATGGGGCAGATCTTCCATCTGTTAATAAATTTCAAAGCAAGTGATTATACAAATTTTGGCCATTCGAGCGCAATTACGACGGCCGTCCAGAAAGTAAGTTTCCCTGGAGCCGTTTACAAAAAGAAAACACAATTTCATGGAAAAATTTACTGAAACAAATACAGCAATTGTTGAGCTATTTTTCAAATGTTATGTTTTATTTAACGACGCTCGCAATTGCGGAGGTTGTATCAGCGTCGCCGGTGTACCGGAATTTTGTCCCGCAGGAGTTCTTTTATATGCCAGTAAATCTGGCCCGGGATCGAACCCGCAACCTTGGGCATAGAAGGCCAGCGCTATACCAACTCGCCAACCAGGTCGACTACATAAAGATATGAATTTATATTGGATACTTTCAAATTTAACCCAATGTTTGTTCTGATTCACAGATTCCATATCCATTAATGTAACGTCCATATTCTTTAATGTTTACTTATATATTGTCCATATTCTGTAAAGCCGCAGGTGTTGAGTTCCCTACTGCATCAACTGAAAGGACGTTTCTTTCATTTCTGTCAGTTCACCTGGGCAGTTTGTTACTTTGTGTCTGAAAGTTTCTTCAACTAGTAGGAAGATCCACAAGTGAGAAATTATGTTCGAAAACCATCAGCTGTCTCTTTCGTGCCTATGAATGATGTGTTGAATGTATGTAATAGTCTCGTAGATGCAATTGAATCTAATGTAACGAAATTGGTGTTGTACATGGGATAAGACCTATGTACAGGAAAACGTAGGCCTAAGCCAGGGAAAGAAGATGATTCAGACAACTTAAGTTCTGACCTGAACTATGGAATATTTATGATCAAGTTCTGTCAGATCAATAACACAGTGCAAATGATACTGAAGGCTGGCAAAACAGATTTGAGCGTCATATTATCACACACCTAGTATCAATTTGGAAATATATGAGCATACTTGTGGAGTGAGGTATCGGAGATCGATAGTAGGGTATAATGTGAGATTGTGTTTGTTTCACATAACATGAAGGTAACTGATAAAAATAATGAGACACAAAATGGAAGGTTTCAGAACCATAGTGGGCCATTTACTAAAACCGTAGAAAACAAGAGTTAAAATGAAGTTATCACCATAATTCAATGGAAACAAAATAGCAAGTAATATAAAGTATACACATTCAAACTAAATGATGTATCAATCCTCATTAAACTATGGTATTCACTTAACTTTAACCCTTGCTTTCTCCGTTTTTAATAAACGGCGCTTGGCTCACTATGGCTCTGAACACTTCAATTGTTCGGATGCACAAAAAGTATGAGAAAGCTTGTATCAGTTTAATGACAATTATGGCACTTTATTTTCATTTCTAAATTATTAAGAAGCAAAGTGAGATATGCAGAAGTTGTAATGCATGAAGAGAGGATTTATTGTACCCACGAGGTAAAATTTGAATCAAACATATATCACTTAGAACACTTTGTGTCTTTACATTCTTTTTACCAAAATACTAAAATACTAAGAAGTAAATTCATCCCCATCACAGGCCTTGAAGGCATATAGGATGTTAAGGCTTCCACCTTTATAGACAATCGGCATTAATGGAAGTAGGGATGTCACTTCTACGCGCCCACCGCCTTCACTCCCAAGGAAATACCTCTGGTTCTCATTTCGTTTAGCAGCTGAATAAACTTCAGGGCTATAGTGCATCCAGATTAATTAGGTCTTCAACTTTGTTTTCTTCTTCTTTTCCTTTCTTAACATCGGCCTGGGTATCGTAGTCGGTATAGCGCTGGCCTTCTGTGCTCGAGGTTGCGGGTTCGATTCCGGCCCAGGTTGATGGCATTTAAGTGTGCTTAAATGTGACAGGCTCATGTCAGTAGATTTACTGGCACGTAAAAGAACTCCTTGCGGGACAAAATTCCGCCACACCGGCGACGTTGATATAACTTCACCAGTTGCGAGCGTCGTAAAATAAACCATAATTTAATTTTTCCTTGCTTAACAAGATTTAAGTCCTTCGGCCTCTTCCGAGGCACTGATCACATATAACAGATTGATTAGCCTAATGGACTTTCAAGGCAACCACTTTAATCAATTTCACTATGCGGCCATCTAGCGACTGCAAAAGAAGTCACGTTATAAGCCTTATGGAATTGCATGGAGCACTGTGTGCGTGCGACGTGCGGGCGGGTGGGCGGTGTGTGTGTGCGTGCGTGCGTGCGTGAGTGATCAGAGTCCAAGGCTAACTTTTGAAGCTGGTCCCTCCATCTTCTTATCGGTCTACCATCTCCTGTGCATCCATTCGGCTTATAGAACAGAGCTTGTCAAGGATCTCTAGAAGAGACCAATCTTAAACCGTAATCTTTCGACTGTTTTTGGTATCTTTGGATCTTCTCAACTATATTAGTTTCTTCCTATTGTTTTCTAATATTTTCATTTCTTAATCTGTCTCTTCTTGTTACTCCTAGTAAAGGTTTTTAGGAACCTTATTTTAGCGCCTCAGATCTCTTTGTCCGTAAGCCCGTGTTTCATGTGATCATTTCAATGATGGTTTCGTGGTTTATTTCTCTTCTCATGCCTCTCCCAAAGTGTCGCTTGATATATTAATTTAATTTAATTTCATTTAACTTATTCCACTTTTGTATATTCTTCTCCATGTCTGTATTTGTTTCTATAGCCGATATTTTAGACCCCACCTATGGCTATTTAAATGTGGACATCTGCTACATTATCTCTTCATCTATTACCACTTTAATTCGTGTTGTTCTTTTCGTCTTATAGCCGTGTACTTAGTTTTCTCTGTGGATATCATTATGTTAAAATTTTTTACCATTTATTTAGTTTAGTGACTGATTTCTGGATTATTCTTCATTTTCGGCCAATAATACCTGGGCATCTGAAAATATTTTTCCACTATTTTATTATTATTAATAATAAGAATTCCTCTGGTATTTGCCGTTCTCCAGTCTTCTATTGCCTCCTTTAAATAAAGGTTTAACGATATAGGTGGCAGTCCAAATCCTTGTCTCAAATCTTTATTAACTTCTACTCCTCCGTTTTCTTTCTTGTTGCTCCTATATCCCTTTATTATTTTTCTTTGAATGTGCAATCCTTTAATAGGAAATAATCAAAATAACAGGAATCCGTAACTTTCAAAACTTGTCCATAATTTTTTACGGCTTACTTTATCGTATGCATTTTTATAGTGCAAAAACGAGAGAAAAGTTTGTAAATTATATTCTTTTCCTTTCTCCAAAATCCATTTTATTCTCAAGATTGCGTCTATATAGGAAGTTCCACTCCTAAAACCATTCCGATCTTCTCTGTGCTAGTGGTTGCAATTTCTTCTTCACTATCTCTGCATATAACTTAAGGTATAAGCTGTATTCAAAAGTAAAATCCCTCTGTAGTTACCACATTCACTTCTGTCACTTATTTTATGAATATTAATGATTTTTGCTGTTGACCATTTCATCCCAAAAGACATTAAACAATAATTATTGCAGGAGTCTAATCTTTAATTGATTTCCTCCATATTTCATAACTCATATTTAACTTATAAATTTCGGGTGACTTAGGTCAATAGGGAAAATTTATGATCCATTGTGAATTGGACCCAAGACCTTCCCGCTTGTAGCGTCATATACCAATATATTGGTAGAATGAAAGGGATCCGGCGTTTTCGTCATATTTTTTTTTACATGCGTAATTTTCGTCACACATTAAATTTTCGACACAGGCCTCATCGTCTCATATTAAATTTTCGACACAGGCCTCATCGTCTCATATTAAATTTTCGACACAGGCCTCATCGTCTCATATTATATTTTCGACACAGGCCTTATCGCCACACATTACATTTTTGACACTTACAATTAGTACTTCAAGCATACAGTTAGAAGGACTGTTCGGCGTCTGCATATTTCAGTTTCTCCTACAAGAAAGCAACGAAAACGTCTTTTGCAGCGTCCGCATTTACTCGAGCCAAGAGTTCCTTTCTGTTTTTCTCAAGTAATGTCAAAAAAAAAATAAATAATCCATATTGGGATCCGGCGTTTTTGTCATAAATTTTTTGACATGCGGAATTTTCGTCACACATTACATTTTCAACATCGGCCTCATCGTCACACATTACATTTTCGACACTTAGAGGCTACTTCATGCATACAGTTAGGACTATCTGAAGAATATCGTAGGGGGGGGGGAAAGAAGAATTAAGAACACGGTTCCACTCCTTATTGGCATTGGCTTTCGTTCCAGAGGACGATATTTTAGAAGCTTTTGATCTGCTGATATAAAATGTAGATGATTTATTGTCTATAATCCTTAACTATGTTAAAGATAACTAACTTATATCAGAGGTCATGGACGCAGTAAAGGAGACCAACAATCAGTTTTCCTTCAGATATCTGGAACTGTACTCTTCACAATTTACTGAGAACAACTAATATTTGTGAAGCATGGCATAGAAGAGTAAATACATTGATGGGAAAATCACATTCTTCATTTTTTTCATGTTCTTCAACGGCTACAGGATGAGATAGCGGTAATTGATCGAGATATCTAAAGATTGCAGTCCGGCTTCTCACTCACCAAGAAGAAGAGAAAGCATCTTAATACAGATGCCAGGACTTCTAGGATTGTGGAACGCTATGAGAATTATAAGACTAGTGACGATATTCTCGGTTAGGTGCAAGCGATTGGGCACAATATTGCTGGAAATTTTTGGTTGTAAAATTGTACAATCCACTTTGAAAGAATATAAATATTTATATGTGACCATCTATGCCTGTGTTTAATTTTCCCTTGACGAAAACCACCATTGTGACTGTTTTACAATGTGACTACTTGCCCAACGTGACCAAAACACACAGTGTGACCATATAAACTATGACTATAACAATATGTCTATTTACAGTATACCTATGATGAAATTTTCGGTGACAAAAACCCCTACTTCACGCTATATTTCCGAACTATTTTTAATGTTTATGACTTAGAGTTTGTATTATTAACTACCTGTTTTTGTTAATGATTTTATCTTTACAGTACGTATTTACCAGTGTACATACGTATTGGATTGATCTCGAAATGGTGAGGAGGAGAAGGAAAGAGAGACTTTTATTTTTTTCGAGTTCGTGGCGGAGTGCGACGTAGTTTTAGCATCAAATCTGTTTCAGACGAGTATGGAAACATATACATAATTACAATGGACAAAATGTATGCCCTAGACAGAAATCGAACCCAAGATCGCTTCTTGCATGCAGAATTGAAACTGTCGCATTTATTTCTTAGTATTTGTTATGTCAGGTGAAGTTAAATTAAAGAGAGTTTGAATCAAAAATGGCGCTTATGCATTGACGTGCCTAGCATTTGATTAAATTTTTATTTTCCTTGGGCCTAAAAGTGTTGACGTGTATCCAGAATCTGTTGCCGTTGCTAATTAGACGGAAGAAATTAAAAAGATCAAATGCGTAGACTATCATCTAGTAGTTTTAATTGGTCTTGTGTTCTAAATATTCAATTTCGAATGCCTGTTGTGTGTGGAAGTTCTCTCTCACCAATTTCGTCACTTGTTTCCGCCGTGGTTCCATTTGAAAGTCTTCATTCATTCTCACAGCCTTCACCTATTTCTCCCCGGCATGTTCAAGCTTCCTTCATTTTATATCCTTCGCCACATTTACTTCCACCTATTAAATTTTTACCAACATTTTAAAGAGCGAATGTCTTTTCCTTCCACGTCGTTAATCCGCTGCATTGTAATTTCTCTGCCGTCTCGTTCTTCCTGCCTCGGGAACAAATGAAACAAATACGTCATCCTGTCGCGCTCTGTCAAATTATTCGGTCCCAATGGAACACAGGCAGGACTGCAGCCGTCCCTCGTTTCATGCGTCAGCTTTAACGAACTCGTCGTTATCCTCCTTTATGTGAGGAAAGAAACGAGACAGGAGAGAAAAAAAAAAGGAAAGAGGGAAAGAAATAATCATCTCTGCTCTTTCTTAAATACGGGTTGAAAATAGAAAAGAGAGAAAAGTGTAACTGTAAACTTTTCCCGCCGCTGCTCGTGTTATTGGTATGGACGTTCACTAACTTGGAAGATGCTAGAGAAATGAATCCCGAGGTAGTAGCAAAGTTGGCAAGACCGAGCTCTCGCGGGAACTGCTCCGGAATACTGCGCTCTGATGGTGCGTAACATACGGTGTGAAGTATGATCCGCGTGGGTTGTGAACCAAAACACTTTAAATGTTGTGAACGAATAAAGTAGAGTGTAGATTCGACGATAAAATCAATGGAAATAAAAGAATGTAGATATAATATACTGTTAGAACGAATGTAATTATGATGACGTTAAAGTTACAGTCTATGTCTGTTTCGCCTGAAGGATAAATTGAACACTCTTCTTGAAAATAGTACGTTGGAACTGGCCAACCTATCCCATTACCTCCTGGCTTAGTTGGTTCTTGAGTAACGCCTTATTGGTGTCACTTATGAGGTTCCAACTTGTCTTCGGACAGTTGACCAAACAACAAAGAACAGTGAAACTGCGATTTTTAGGCACTAAAAGTCTGTTTCGCCTGAAGGATAAATTGTACACTCTTCTTGACAATAATACGTTGCAACTGGCCAACCTATCCCATTTTCTCCTGGCTTAGTTGCCTCATGAGTAACGTCTTATTGGTGTCACTTGTGAGGTTCCAACCTCTTTTTGGACAGTTGGCTAAAGAATAAACAATAATGAAACTGCGGATTTTTAGACACTAAAACATTAGAAAAGACAGGCAAAATACATTTACAATTATATAAAATAGGCTTTTGAAAAGGAACCAACAACATTCCTAACTATTGTGATGTTTATACAAATACAACCCTAGCGGAACATTACACGTCAGATTCTGTAGAAATATGGTACCATTGTGACATTTATTCATTCATAGTTCTCTGTTCAAGGACAGGTCCTTCACTCCAAACCCGTAATTCTCCAATCTTTCCTATTTTGCGCTTCCTTTCAGTCTCCGCATACGACCTATACTGTATATCTTAATGTTTGTATCATCTGATACCTTTCTCTTCTGTTAATTTTGATCTGTATTTTGACTTCAGATGCATCGTGTTTGAAAACAGGCATTTACATGCGTAAGTTGATGCACAATAGGAGTCGAGTTTCAAGGCGCACTTTCTCATCAATGGATAAGAGTTTTTATCTGCCAAGTTCAAAATTTATCATCACTGCAATGAGATTTCAAAATAATTTCATCTTTAAGTTTATTATTTCCACTTCAAGAGCGTCTGTGTCTTCATTTTGTAAGCTTCTCGAAATACAAGTAGTAGTCATCTCACTAACATCAATAATGGCAAAAGGATAAGAAAAAAACATGACTATTGTTTCCAGTATTGGAGAGTTTGAAGGTGAGCAATGAATGTGAGAGTGTTTAAATTTGCGTCTTAATCCATACTCTGCATCACAATTTTCAAGTTCGAGAGGTACGAGAGAGAGAGAGAGAGTGTGTGTGTGTGTGTGTGTGTGTGTGTGTGTGTGTGTGTGTGTGTGTGTGTGTAATGCCTACCCACTTCGGGTTCCGCATACTGCGGATAGATGGCAGGACTGTGACCCATTTTCAAATTGTACACCACTTCGGCGTGCCATGTTATGCATGATGTATATCTATGAAGAGTTATGTCGTGCACTAGGGTGAGTGTATGTTAAGTGTTCGTGTAAGTGTAGTCTAGAGAATTGGTGGTGATGATGATGATGATGGTGAGGAAGGGAGAAGGGGAAACCCGGTGTCGGCACGTAGTCTACTCCTGTCGAATAGCACAAGAAGGCCCCATGCTTAACGTCCCCATCCGACGGACGAATCACTACCACCAGTGACATATGCCTTCTCTTCATATGCGCTGCGGAGAGACTTAGAATTTAACCCACGCATATTGGTACAAAATTTAGTGATTAGAAGTTGTGCACCGCCATCTCTCCTAGTCCAAAGGTAGAAATTTTACAAGAAAATTGTGGGAATCGAACCCGGACCGGTTAGTCTCGAGACAGACGCTACCACAGAGCTAACTCGGCGGACAGGAAGCAAGAGAGAAATTTTTCTTGCGAGGTTTACTTTCCACAACTCAAGTTTAAATCGAAAAGCATTCACAGAACTTATCATTTTTTGCAGTATGATAGGCCTTACATTTTTGCAATGTGAGAGTCATTCAGTTTCAGCATCCGTCAGGAATTCCAAGTCAATAAGCCACAAATCATCATCCAGCTTTGTGTACTGTTCTTTTCATGAATTAGGCCTAAGAACCATTTGTATTTCTTCGAGAACACTTAAATCATGTTATTGGTCATTGGTTATCTCGTGAAACCAAACGGTTGCGTGCCTAATAGCAGCAAATAGTAAGAACCTTATGGTGGAGAGTGATGTTAATGACCTCGCTTGCTACAAATAGAAGCGTAGCGAGGGACGGAAGCTTCTCAGTCCATTTTCTTCTTCCCCTGACTTGCAGGTAAGTTTCACGAGATACCGAATGGTCTATAACACTTTCCCTCTTTTAAGTCACTTAACCTCTGTATGCAGGACCAAGTCAGTATAATCAGCACCTTCGTCTCCTAACAGTACCTTAACAACAACCTGTTCTGCATAGAAGCAGCCTTAATTCAAATGACTATCTTCACAACTGTGTTAATGACATGATTAAAAATAAAAACTAATACATGATGATATAGTATGCAGTGAAATGATGGAGAATGAGGAAAGCATTAATGTTTCAGACATAAGCCATAAATCGAATTTTACAGCCAAAAATAATACAGGATTTCCATCCTTTGTAATAGCTGTCAACTTTTCTATGGGAATATTACATTCCATTCTTGAATGCATTATAAGTGTCCTCTGTTCTAATTTGTTCTTCCAGTGAATTACTCTAAGAATCTCTTCTTTAACAGAAAAGTCGCTAAACTCCATTTTCACTATTAGCAGTAACTGTGCTGTGTTTCAAATGTTCATCGACTCATCTAATTGCAAGGAGTAAAATTCACAGTTTTGTAAATTATCTTTCCATTGCAACTCCGTATCTTCCTCTATATTTTCCTTCTTCCTGGTAACTGTTGTAGCCGATAGCTGCACTTTGTAGATAACGAAATAATTTGTTTTATTGCTGAAACCATCGAACAGTGACTCCGAAGCAGCGATCGTAGGCTCTTTAACTATTTCACCTTCTTTATTTATTTTATTACATTGAGTTATTTTATGACGCTTTATCAACAGCTCAGGTTATTTAGCGTCTGAATGAAATGAAGGTGATAATGCCGGTGAAATGAGTCCAGCGTCCAGCACCGAAAGTTACTCGGCATTTGCTCGCATTAGGTTGAGGGAAAACCCCAGAAAAAACCTCAACCAGGGAACTTGCCTCGACCGGGATTCGAACCCGGGCCACCTGGTTTTGCGGTCAGACGCGCTGACCGTTACTCCACAGGTGTCAACTTCACCATCTTCAGTTGATTTCTTCCTTTTCAGTAATTTTTAATTTGGTTATTTAACGACGCTGTATCAACTACAAGTTAATTTATGGTAATAGCAAGATGGTATTTGACGAGATGAGGCCGAGGATTCGCCGTAGATTACCTGACATTTGCCTTATGGTTTGGGAAAACCTAGTATAAAATCCAACCAGGTAATGATCCCAAGTGGGAATCGAACCCGCTTCCGAGCGCAACTCCGGTTCGGCAGGCAGGCGTTTTAGCCGACTGAGCCCTTTTCAGTAATACATGATACACTTTCAAGGGGGGCAATTGTTGCACTATGTGGTAAAAAAACTGACTGTTGCACTTTCAACTTGGTCTTCAAATCACTGGCTGTTCTTTTTCTTCTTTCTAAATTCACAGAAAAACTTTCGTTCAAAGAGCTCTGAACTGTACTAGCGTCTCTAGACATTGCTTTTCTTGGGAACAGATACACTGTCGTTACAAAGTAAACACACACATTTATCTTTTACATCTGTAAAGCAGAATTGCTGCTCCCATTCATTACTAAAATAATAAGTTCCTTCTTATTACTCATTGCTAAAATCGCACCAAAATGAAACAGAACTGCACTCTCCGTCACAACATAAAATACTGCCAATCACGGGCCTGCCAGTGCTATCTTACATCGCCCCCCCCCCAAAAAAAAACGTGAAAAAGATCTTTGAGGAGGCCGAGACGTAGATGGGAGGACAATATTGAAATGGATTTGATCGTGGTAGGATATGATTGTAGAGACTGGATTAATCTTGCTAAATAGGATAAGGACCGATGGCGGGCTTATGTGAGGGCGGCAATGAACCTCCGTGTTCCTTAAAAGCCATAATTAAAGAAATGAAATATGTTACTAATCAGCGATGTATGCAATGGAAGGGGAAAGGAACTGGCCATTCTACCCCACTATCTCTTGGCTTAGTTGTCTCATGAGTGATTCCTTATTGGCTTTACATATGAGGTTCCAACCGGTCTTCGATAGGTAACTAAACATCAAGAACAGTGAGGAAAGTACGTTTAATAGGTTGAAGTTGCACTCATAAATTTTATTGACATACTATATTAATTTATTTATGTATTTATTTATTGAATTATTTATTTACTTATTTACTTACTTATTTACTTATTTATTTACTTATTTATTTATTTAATTATTTATTTGTTTGTTTATTTATTTATTTACTTAGTTATTTATTTATTTACTTACTTAATTACTTATTTATTTATTTAGTTATTTGTTTGTTTGTTTATTTATTTATTTATTTACTTATTCACTTACTTATTTACTTATTTATTTATTTACTTATTCGCTTACTTATTCACTTACTTATTTACTTACTTATCTATCTATCTATCTATCTATCTATCTATCTATCTATCTATCTATCTATCTATCTATCTATCTATCTATCTATCTATCTATCTATCTATCTAACTGTCTGTCTGTCTGTCTGTCTGTCTGTCTGTCTGTCTGTCTATCTATCTATCTATCTATCTATCTATCTATCTATCTATCTATCTATCTATCTATCTATCTATCTATCTATCTATCTATCTATCTATCTATCTATCTATCTATCTATCTATCTATCTATCTATCTATCTATCTATCTATCTATCTATCTATCTATCTATCTATCTGTCCTATCTGTCCATCTGTCCATCTGTCTGTCTGTCTGTCTGTCTACCTACCTACCTACCTACCTATCTAAGCCTTTCAAAATATATCTTCCCAGGAAAAAATTATAGGTGACTTAGCAGGACAGTGGATGAATTCATTCTTTGCAATCCATTATCCAAAAGAGGCATAAAGATGTTAAACCGTGTGTTGGTTTCCCTCAGTACTGTACTACATTCTGCAGGCAGTGAACGTAGCGCTCTCCCATATGATTTTGCTCGTAGAAGTAGGGACAGTTGAGTCTTATGTCCAACATATCAGTCCAGACATTGACTCCCCACTGCAGATAGAACGCTGCTTCTTGCATCTAGTAGAAATTATTCACGCTCTAATAGTGCAGATTATATCGATTCGCGGTGTCGTCGTTACAGAATTGCGCTTCAACGCTGAATAACACCATATAGCGAGACAATCACGATGTTCGATAGTCCGCTCTAGCACCCACCGACAAAATTCTGCACACCGCCCGTGAACACACTCTCTTAGTTCCTGAGCAGAACATGATAGGCATGGATTCTGTGCTTTCATAGCAATTGCCATTATCATTGTCGATGGGGATATGGGAGGAGAATCTTTTAAAAGCTACACAAAAACGCGTTCTTGAAAGGGAATTTGGGATTGAGAAAAACTGAATATGTGAACTCAAAGCATGTTGGCCACTTGTCTCACTCAGAGTTCCGCCGTTTCACCGAACGAAATTTAGAGAATTTTGAAGGGGCGCGACGAAAATGGACGTAACGTTATAGGCCTAGCTACCATATGAGAGGGGGAATTATGAAAAAACAGTAATAAATCAGAGACGCCGAAAGATATTAGATCCATCACATCGAGTGGGGCTGCCGTAATCCTGGCAAGGGAAGAGTTTCTAGCCCTTGCACTGTGCGAGTGACACTCGAGTAAAGTCGCCCTAAATACCGAAGGCAATATGGGAAAACAAAGGCTCCTATTTCGAAGGCTTTGATTTGAAAAAAAAAAAATGCTGAAACTTGTGTGGGGAGATAGATGTAAGTCGTGGCACATTTCTTTTAAGGCTCATCCCGCCATTTATATTAGTCGTATAACCGATTTTTGACTAACTTCAATACTTTTGCAATAGTTCAGTAGTTCTTGTGCTCTCTTGAGAGTTCTCCACGACGAAATGGATTACCGGGTCCGTCCTGCCGTTACGGCATTGAGTAGTAGGAAATCGTGTTGTGGGTGTCTGGCTCTATGTAGTACAGTATTAGTATATTATTTAACGATGATTTCATCAGCAGAGGCTATTCCACATCGAAATTAGACGTGTGGGAGAAATGGCTGACAGATATTTTCTAGACACTTCTATCAGAAAAATATTCTTTCTCGTTTCAAAAATTTGCGAATAGAATCTTTATTTTCCTCCTAGAGGAAACCATACTAAAGATTTTTATCACCCTTGACTGGTTTTGAATTTGCGAACCTCGGATCTAATGGCTGGCATGGTGAACACTAGATCATCGAGGACAATGCGGATCTGTGAAAACGTCTGGTGACTGAAAGACTGCCCGTGATATGTCTGCACGTGTGCGATAGAGTAATACCATAGTCTAGTATATATAGTCACGAATCTCAATACTTACTAAATATGTAAACATAGACAGTTGAAATATGCATCCATAGATAGTTGCTAACCACCAGGATCGCTACTATCGCCTCATTACAGACCCTTTCCCCAGCAGCGATAAAATGTATTGTATTTTCGATATCGTATTCTTTTGAAAAAATTAACACCTTCCTTCCGCTATTGAAATATGAAATACATAAGGTTTATATATTATTTTCATAAACCATATAGGCCTATTATATTTTATAAACTCACCTTCCTGGATTTTTCGGAAGAAGGATAACTGTGGACCTCTTTTTCTTACAATATTTATAGTACCACAAACGTCTCCTTGTCCCATATTATTAATCAAATTATTGTATTTTAGCCATATTATTACAACCGATAAGGAACATTTCACAGTTTACACAACTTTTCACAACAATAAGAATACTAGACCAGGCCGTAATGTATGTTCGGGTTTTCTATTTCAGTGTATGTAGCTCAGTGAAATATTATAGGCTAATTTTATTGCGTATCATTGCTAAGTTTTATTTAGTGAAATGTGTCCATAAGTTCCGTTTACGTCTTGTTGCATAATATGTTTCAGAAATAATTACAAAATTGTGTTATTTTAATGTGAAGAGAATTTTACGTGTTAACATAATCTATTTAAATTAAGAATGGAAGCTATTTTGAGGTTCAATAAAAACGAATTTATATTGTGATTTTAATTTAGCACATCTACCTTCCTTAATTGTAGACAAAAAATTTACCATACCTCTCCTATGAAATTAGTGTACGTACGATTGTTACTTCGTCTCTTAGGTAGTAGACAAATACAATAATTCTGTACTCAATTGTGGTATTAAAATTCAGACAAATAGAATTTGACGCGTGTCATACATGACATTATGTTTAATTATAATGTATAATTGGGAATATAGGAATATAAGTTAAATGTAGTAAACATAACCTATAATTTCCATATGAAGTGTCCACTGCAAGAATGATGGATGTCATTCGGAATACATTTTGCAGGAGAAGCGATTGAAAGTTTGAAATGCTTAGCGCTCAAAGCTTAACTGTGATTTTCCGATCATTACTGGACAAATGACTAGGCTATCAGTGTTAATGCCATGTAACTCTCTATGTACGTACATTTTATATGTCTTAAGCTATGCATTGACAGTCTTGGTTCATTTTCGACAAAAAAGTGACATCCATCATTCTTGCAGTGGACTCTTCATATGACATAACCTATACATGTAGTGCCAGGGCATTGGAAATTTCTAAAATTAGACAGAAAGGGACAGCTGGTACAGTAAACATAACCTATAATTTCAACATATCTAAATATTCGTGCGGTGCAACTGAAAATTATTGAATCGTGCATAAATGAATGTACAAGAATTTCGCAATATTTAATCGAAATAAAGGCAGGTATTACACATACGAACAACGTAATTTTCACACCAAAAATAATGTTACACCTTAACTCGCAAGGAATTATGTCTGAAATGTCTCCTAATCATTGTTTTAAATTTTATTAATGGAGTTATATATGTTAATATATATGTTACTCTTTATGCATTCCAATTAAATTATATGGTTGAAACGCCGCCCTTCGTGATCGGGTTAAGCGAGTCACATGGCCTGTATTAGATCACGATGGCAGTGACACAGTCTATTGTTCCTAGTACTGACAGAGCTCCAAGCGGCTAACAACTATCGCGAGAAATGCAAAAAATCATCCCAAGCTTCGTGACTGTATATAGTAGACTGTGGTAATACGTGGTGAAAATTCATCACGATACATTCATCGTGCCTCATCAGCCGGGTCCAAACCGGCCTAGGCAAGGAGCGAGGCATCTTCGAGCGACTACGCGTCGTGCTGTGTGGACTAGCTTCGCTCGCTCGTTGCAGTGTCCGCGGCTGCCTCGTCTTCATCCATCAGTGGTCGGTTTTTGTCGTGTTCAAAGGTGTATCGGTCGCGAAATCTGGACGGTTGTGCTTGCACATTGCGCCTCATGGCTCATACGAAGAAGTGTCTGGATGCCATGAGAGTTAAAGACAGAGTACAAATCACATAAATGTTCAAATTCTTTTAAGTCAACCATTTAAAGTTTTGCACAGTGTTGTCTGCAGCCATTTATCGTAATAATTTGTTTCCACACTCCGTCTGGTTTTTAAATATCGTCTTCGTCCATACTATGACGTATAACCAAAAAAGCTGCCGCAGCAGCTGCGACTCATATCTGAGGTGTCATTTTAGCTTCTGAGCAAATCGGAGTGCCTCAGATGAGCAAGACCCCATTTTCCTCGCGAAGCAGCCTCACGGTGATTTGTCATAAACCCGAAGCTGCCGCGCGCGAAGCAAAAGTACCAAAGCTTCGGCGCGAGGGTGCACGTTGACTCCAGTGTGTTTTATGTACATACCCAGAAGCAAAATTAGAGACACCTGAATTTTCCAAGTTCCAGTTATAACATACTGCACATGCTCATTGCTGCCCAAATTTTGTTTCTAGGGCTGTACATTAGCTCTGAATGCTTTTGGAGATACAGGTGTCTTCTCTGGCAGTCAAGTGATAGATTGAAATCACTTTTAATGTCGTTGAAAGAATAGTGATTTGAACATATCTGGTGCCTAACTGGATTCTGGTAGACCCCAAACATATTATACAGTTATGCTACCATTTACGTTATACTTGGGGAAGTGTTTAAGTGATATAAAATACACAAACATTTGCAAGTGTTATTTAAATACCATTTCTGGTTTAACCGGAAATTGCGTCTGGCCGCGAAACCAGGTGGCCCGGGTTCGATTCCCGGTCGGGACAAGTTACCTGGTTGAGGTTTTTTCCGGGGTTTTCCCTCAACCCAATATGAGCAAATGCTGGGTAACTTTCGGTGCTGGACCCCGGACTCATTTCACCGGCATTATCACCTTCATCTCATTCAGACGCTAAATAACCTAAGATGTTGATAAAGCGTCGTAAAATAACCTACTAAAAAATTAACCGGAAATTGCCCTAACTTTATTATTTCAAATATAACATCCTGTACTGTAATAGGATTACATATTTTTGGTCGTCTGTAAATTCTGAATCCAAAGATGTATAACATGTCCACATTTGAAGTGATAGTCTTTTGTTTAATCCAACAAACTGCAATACTTGTTGCTATGGAATAACATCAAAACAAAACTTAGGCCTACATAGATTTTGAATATTAATTTATTGATACTTAAGTTCCTGTTGGACATTCCATTATTTGTAAAACGTGTTTGATCTCAGTACAGAATTGAATAATGAAAATTATCATCGTTGTGATGTTCTAATAAACAATTACAAAAGTCAAGGCGTCTTCCGTTATCGTTATCATAGAGATGCTGGTGTAAGTAATATTTAAATAGCCCTAAATGAAATCCATGTTTTTTTTTTTTAATTCTCCAAACAGATTGGTGACTAATTCCTGAAACCGCAGCAATTTCTCTTGTTGATGCAGTAGGATTTACCTCTGTTTACGCCAAAGTATTCGTTTCTGTTTCTTCAGAAATAACGAAATGTTGACTTTCATTACTATCATCAGTACAAAATTTCTGTTCGACTCTATGAAAATAATTTTCCCGCTGGGTGATGACGATCAGTGCTCTTCAGCATATAAAACACAAGCTGCGCGTGGATTTCTTCTGCATTCACCAAATATTAATAACATATCGACCTGTTCAGAACGAGCATTATAATAACGTTCCATTTTCACCACTGTTTATAATAGCTAAATAATTGTATAACAATTTGTCCGCTACAACGTCAGACATGTAAACAAACTTTCTTTTGTTTCCAACCATAATCCTCCATAGCAACGAGTATTGCAGTCTGTTGAATTAAACACAAGACTATCACTTCAAATCTGGACATAATATACATCATTGGATTCAGAATTTATAGAGGAGCAAAAAATATGTACTAATATACAGGAAGTTCCATTTGAAATGAGAAAGTTAGGGTCATTTCTGTATTTAAATAACACTTGCAAACGTTTCTGTGTTTTATATCACTTAAACACCTCTCCATGTGTTACTTAAGCCTATATGGTAGCATAACTGTAAAATAGATTTGGGGTCTATCAGAATTCAGTTACACCCGGTATATAAACACCATGTTCTATTCAAATATTACAGAATTTGAAGAGAACAAGTTTCAGAAGTTTCATTTTCTATTCCAAAATTATACGGTTGCTAAGTTTCTTCTTCTACGCATATACTTAGGAGTAATACATAATTTCAAAAGAACGATGTTGTTGAATTCCTATCAGATTCCTAATGCATTGTTACATATTTTGAAAGTCACAGGGTTGATAAGTTGCTTCTTCTACTCAAATATCACAGAATTTTAAAGGAACGGGATTGGTAAATTCGATTTTCTATATAACATTATAGAACCTCAAAGCTTCATTTTTAACGCATTTCACAGAACTTTAAAAGAACTCATTTACGTGTATATTAAGTACTAATATTATTAGACTTCTTTGTAGTAACCCAAGCAGGAAAATAAATTGCTGCCTCATTAAAACATGACAATTTATAAAGTGCAAATACAGGTAAAATCAGAAACGTTTGTTTAGCTCTGCAGATAGGAACAGAATTATTTTACTTTAGCCCAGCAATACTTCGCAGTAATGAAACTCTTACTCTCATACTTGCCACAAAACTCTGAAGCAAAAGTTGGGAATGAAAGTGATCGATACTTTTCTTCATGGCACACCAGCCTTGAGTTGCAGATACTGGTTGCTGATATTTAGAAACTAATTATATTTTAAACGAAAATCACATATAATATTCACTTTTATTTCTTACTATTTTTTTTTATATTTTTAATTTAGAAGGATTATGGATTTCTCATCTGCATAGTTTTTCTTTTCTATCCAAGGGTCTGAAGGAAAAAGTCTTGCTCTAATAAATTGTAATTATTGTAATTGTAATTAGAGAAGGAAAATTCCCTCCGATGCCGGGGATTGAACCCGGGTCCTTGGTTTTACGTACGTACCATTGAGCTACGCCGAAGTTCAATTCACAGCACCGGATCAAATCCCCCTCCTCTAGTGTTTTTCCTTTTATGGCCTTACTCCAAGTTCGACATGTATGTTGACATATTGAGTCAACTGCCATTATACAAGGAGCGCACTTAATTGAGTGACTTGGTGGCCGGGATTCCACAGCATATATATGCACTATTGGGCGAAGAATTTTCATAAAGATTAATTTTTGATCCTACAGAATGTATCTGTTATGGTAAGAATTGTAATTAGAGGAGAAAAATTCGCTCCGGCGCCGGGGATAGAACCCGGGTTCTTGGTTTTACGTACCGAGCGTTCTAACCATTGAGCTACGCCGAAGTTCAATCCACAGCACCGGATCCTCTAGTGTTTTTCCCTTTATGGCCTTACTCCAAGTTCGACAGATAAATTCTATCCTTGCTCTCCTTATATTCTTCTTGTTTCATTTCTCTCATCATCCATACATAGTTCTACCTAAAGCTATACAAAATAGTAAAGCTACACCCATTTCGACAGGTGATCACGCTTACACGTAGTTCTACGTAGAGATATACATCATAGTAGAGCTATGCACCTGTCGAGAGTGATCGCACGCACACTTACTTCTACGTAAAGATATGTAACATAGTAAAATTGTCGACATCATTATATTTGCTCTCTGTGACAAAGAAACTTCCAACTTCTGGGCTCCATCACCGTCACTGAAAGCAAGCATAGTTTCCAAGAGCTGCTCTTCAGTCCAGGTAACGGATCAATGTTTCTGCATGTACGATACGTTACAAAAACACAGTCTGTCTCTCACTACTCGAGTGGCTTGCAATCGTAAAAAGTTATTTTTGCAATCGTAACAAGTTGTCTTTGCAATTTTTCACATAAATTTAAATGTCATATTAAGAATTCTGATAAGTTCGTAAATTATAATATCAAAATAGTTTATTTAATTTTCAGTCTATCACTTATCAAGGTATTGAGGCAGAAATGAATTCTGTTACATCAATTACAATATATTAAATTATACATCACGAATATTTTCGACTTTTCAAGTAAGTCATCTTCAGGTGATGTGATTTGCTGACAAATACAATTGAACATAGGTAAAAAGATACAATGATAAAAAACATATATATAATATACATGTAAGATTTAACTTTGCTTGCTCATTTTAAAAATGGTTATAAATCATGGCTTCAAACATAGTATTGAATTAAAACATTCAGATAAAAACAATCAAATGGATATGACTTCAATTAAGGGAAGTATATTTAAGTGGCAAACAGTGTGCCAGTGTTGAAGAATTAAAATGTTTAAAATTATTTATAACTGAAGGCTTGAGGCTTGTTCAACATGATGGAATTCTGTAAGAAGTAGATGTAAGATTATAGTCTCAGTCTCTCGCCGTAATGAGTGGCATTAATATCTGAAAAAAATAATCAAAAAGGGGGTTGTTTTAATAATTTAGATGGAATTAAGTGTTAAAGCATGAAAGTGCGTTAAAATTAATACTCACGAGATGTATGTAGCAGAGCTTTCAGAAGTTGCAGCCTTCTCATCGTGGCGTTACATGGATGACTGTCAGCAAATCATATCACCTGAAGATGACTTACTTGAAAAGTTTAAAATATTCGTGAAGTGTAATTTAATATATTGTAATTGATGTAACAATTCATTTCAGCCTCAATACCTTGATAAGTGATAGACTGAAAATTAAACAAACTATTTTGATAATATAATTTTTCACACATTTCAAATATCTATTACGCCTACATAAAAGTAGAGTCATTACACTCCAAGAAGGCGCGTAGAATGAAGTTATTCGGTGGCACCACTCTCCGACCGCCTTATATCCTCCAGATAGACCCGGTAATCTATTTGTCAGCAGAATGCCTTAACCTCTGGGCCGTTTTGTAAGTTCTTGCAAGAATAAAAGTCCTACCATGTTGATCTGGCAACTGAGCTACCCGGCATCCGTAACATTTCACAGACATTGTTAATATAGAATTCATGTCTTATAAGTAAAGACCGTTTTCTTAGTCGAACAACATTGGAAGGAGTATAAGTGTGCATGGGCTGTACATTACGTCACGTGTCCTTTAATAGACACCCTGCTCACAATCACTAATAAGGCGCGCTACAAGGTCACTCTAAAACAGGTTCCTTACTCCTAAACAAGTACAGTATGCTTCAGGTTAGCAATGTTTATGATATTATGCACTACTAGCTGTAATAAAAGTGCCTAAAACAAGTACGAAAGTACGGACGTGGTTAGAGGAATTCGGAAGATAGTACAGCTCATGCATTTTGTCAAGACACTCGCGATGTGCAGTAGGGGAACAACGTTTCTGTAGAGGGGGTAGGAGTAGAAGGGAAGGTCGGGCGTGTGTCTACCGAGTTCAAGGCAAAGAGTAACCCATTGCCCTATAATTCGTAAGTAAACTCATCCGATCTCGTGCGCAGCTCTGTAGGAAGAGTGGGGGAGTGTCTGGACATAATGCATGAGCTGTATGTATAAGTGGCGACATAATTGTGTGCAATTTTTGTAAGGCTGACATAATCTGTTCTAAAAGATGGTATTTACAACAGCACTGTAATTAAAAACTGTGTATATGTATTGATAGAAGGGAGTGAGTCTCTGACGATCTACCTGCAACTAATAATTCAGTGTTAGCTGCCGAATTTAGTAGAGATCTATATGAAATGTTGATACAGGCCAACATTCAATAAAGTGAAGTTGTTATTTTAATTATACTATAGGTTTAAACATTTAATTCGGAGCAGTACTTGTGTTACAGTTATACCGATATTTTAAGTTATAATTATACAACAAAGATTATCTCAATACAGATTTAAAGGCCACTGGTGTAGCTCAGTCCCGCTTGGTCTGATTACCTGGTTGGGTTTTTTCCGAGGTTTTCCCCAACCGTAAGGTAAATGTCAGGTAATCTATGACTAATCCTCGGCCTCATCTCTCCAAATATCTCGCTGTCACCAATCCCATCAACGCTAAATAACCTCGCAGTTGATACAGCGTCGTTAAATAACCCAGTTATATATATATATATATATATATATACACACACACACACACACACACACACACACACTTAAACAATGCATTAAGAACGGTACCTATGAAACAGTAACATTTTAAGTTAATATTTTACATCAAAGATTGTTGTAATATAGGCTTAAACATTGCATTAAGTGTAGTGCCTGTGAAACAGTAACATTTTAATTTAATACTTCATAGCAAAGATTGTTTGTTTTGTAATACACAACATAGCCCTACTCTTGAAATCATTCTTTTATGTGTGTACTGTGGTTGTTTTTTTTATTTTTTTATTTCAGTAGGTTATTTTACGACGCTTTATCAACATCTTAGGTTATTTAGCGTCTGAATGAGATGAAGGTGATAATACCGGTGAAATGAGTCCGGGGGCGTCCAACACCGAAAATTACCCAGCAATTGGGTTGAGGGAAAACCCCGGAAAAAACCTCAACCAGGTAACTTTCCCCAACCGGGAATCGAACCCGGGCCACCTGGTTTCGGGGCTAGATGTGCTAACCGTCCTTGATGCGGAAATAGTCGTTTTCATCGTAGAGCACAGCGCGCCACTACTCGTCAAGCCATTTGGCTTATTGCACATTTTGGAACTACTTTTCCATTAGTTTCGCCATTTTATTGACATTCTAAAGCCTTTTTTTCTAATATACACAGCAAGATTGAATATTCATCACTTTATAAAACATAAGGATTTTTTTCTTTTCGAACCTGTGTGTTTTTTACGTTTCAAAAATGTATATAACCCAAAGTAGGTTGTAATAAATTTATTTACTATTAACGTTATGTAATACATCTCGCATACTAAACAATTAGCACAGTTCATTTCATTAAAATGACATTTAAATTATTTATTTTTGATATTACTGTTACACTATCAGGAACTACTATCAATCTTATTTGCTCTGTATAGGCTATATTTTATCATCATTTTGTTTGTTTTTTTTTTTTAGACTGTTGACTTTGAAAATGACTTTTTTAATAGAATATTAGATATACAGACAAGTAGTCGAGCCATCTAAAAAATAAAGTCCTAAAATTTGCCCCTCTTTTCCATACGTTTGTCCCCAGTAAAAACTATTCATTCTTTAAGCAAATATTTAAAATACTGGAAATAGAGGAAGTTTCTTCTCACTTCCCGAACTATTTGTGCTGTCTTGTAAATAGTTCTAATTTTATCCGCATTATATTACATTCATGTAGGCCTATGCCTTGCTACACTCAATTTGTTTGTTGTTGTTTAGTCAACTTTCCGAATACAGGTTTGAACCTCATAAGTAACACCAAATAAGGCATCACTCATGAGGCAACTAGGCCAGGAGGTAATGGGGTAGGGTGGCCAGTTTCTTTCCCCCTGCAATGCATACATCGCCGATTAGTTATATATCCACCAATCAGACTTCAGATGCATTCAAACAATTGTTATTCCTCTGACACACATTATCAAGTGAGATGTACTGCCTGATAATAGATATACATAGCTATTAGCCAGAACCTCAATCAGAGATAACACTGACTACAGGGTGATTCACGAGGATTTCCCGTCCTTTACGGAGCTTATTTCCGAAGACATTCTGAGCAAAAAATGTCATATAAACATGGGTCCTATTCTCAATATTTACAGAGTTACGTTTCGTTATTGGAACGCATTGCTGTGAACGCGTGATCTTGGTCAGCGTGCAGTCAGCAGCCAACGCGAGTGCTACGGAAATCAAAGATAGCCATATGCAGTTACGTAGAGCGACGAGTGCCGTTCACAAGCGTGCGGCCAAGTGTACTCAAGTGGGCGGGGACATTTTTTTTAAATGTGTTGTAAACTCTCCAAGATTGTAAATTAGAATGCAAAATTGAACTGCAAGTAATTAAGTCGCTGGAAGTGGTGTGATTTGTAATAATTGTTGTGATAAGTGCGTAAGAATAATGTAATTTTCTAGTTAAAAATAGAAAAAGATGTCTGTACGAAGCAACTAAGGAGTTCACAGCACATTTTTAGCTTCATAATACTTGTCAATTAAAGAAATGATACTTCTGAATGATTCATTCTCTATTTATATTATTCTTTTGCCTTCAAACTAAAGAAAAAACGTATTTTACAAACAACTTTAAACTAATGTAACTCTGAAAATATTCAGAATAGGAACTATGTTTATATGACATTTTGTGCTCAAAATGTCTTCAGAAATAAGTTTCGTAAACGACGGTAAATCCTCGTGAATCACTCTGTATATTGAGTAGAAATTTCTCAGTTATATAACTTTGCAGACTATCTCGTCAAAAGCTTTTTCATAATATACGTATTTGAATACAATAAAATTTCAAATGTACAGAATTAAATGTTGTATGTCTGCAAACATGAATTGTAAATGGATAAGGCTGAACTCTGTACATTCCCCATGAGTATTTAAAGTTAATGAAAGTTAACGCCTTGAGTAAAAGTTACGTTGAGCTTGTAACTCTTGCGCTTGAAATTTGTGAAGGTTCTTAATTAAATGTATGCTCTTGGTTTATACCCTCGTGGGCCTATATGTTGTGGACAAATGTGTAGACTAGTTTGATTTAAGCGGCCGTAATACAACTCGTGGAGCCCCTTAGCCGTCATGGTCTTGTATATAGAGGCAGACTAGATTAACATTCCGCTCCGGTAACTTCTTGCAGAATAGAATCCACAGCACTCTAGCAAAATTATTATGCTGCCACTCCATAGAGGAGGACTTATGCATTATTCAGCTGAGAGAAACTTACTATTGCAGCAGTTCTTAAAGCGCTTCAAAATTAATAAATCCTCACTACTCTTAAAAAAGTAATTAAACATTGCTGTAACGACATAAAAGCATAACGAGCTTCATACAAGAATTCCTCTTTGTATTTAAAGAATGTGATTTGAATTATTCTCTGTCTTAGAAGAAAAGGAATAAATAATAAGAAACTAGCAGCAGTAAAATTTTTCAAAATGAATAAGGGATATATATATATATATATATATATATAATGTACTGTACGTATGTTATACAGGGTGTAAGGGGTATAGCCCAAGTGCTATTATTTTAGTTGATGATTATTCATGTCATAAGGAAGAAAAAATGTCCTTACAATTTTTTCTAATTTCAATATTTAATTGATTATTAAAGTTTACAATATTAGATGTTTTGCAACGTTGCTGGATAGGAAGCAGTGGGTTTATAAGTAACACAGTACAGCTCAAGCGGGTATAGACATATCGGTACAGAAGCTCTGTTCTAATGCAGGAACGGACCATGATAATACTGTTGTTTACATAAAACGAGCAGCAAATACAAACTTTCAATATCATTAATAGAACATTATGGTAAATTTACATTTTATGTAACAATATTGCTCCATTTTTATTGTATGTCTATATACGAGTATATTAATCACGATATTTATTCAAGTTGGACGTGTGAAACAAAATGTGCTTGCAAAGGTAGGACGTCGACACCACATTTACATATTAAAATACCGAGTGGATGAAGACTAAATGAATGGGTTATTTATGAAAGGGCCTAAGTCTTGAATACTAAATTGTTAGTAATTAAAGAAAAACTACTTATAAGCCGAAATTTTGAAACTAAGGCTGAAATAAAAATTGTATCATAAATTCTACAAAGCATTTAGAGTGTGAAACTTGTCTCTTCGGGTGCTATTCATAGACATTTCGCTAGCCCGCGCTACAAGCGTGCTAAACTAGCCCCGGCTATCGACTGGTTACTTGTACAGGATTCATATCATATCATATCGCTAACACTGGTTTATGAATACGAATAACGTTAGTTCGCTGATCATCCACCGGAAGCCCGCGCTAAGAATGTCTATGAATACGGCGTCTAAATCGATGTATCTACACCCAAAGAGCAGTTATTACATTAAAAACACATTTTCACAAAATAATGACTTAGGCCCTTTCATAAATAACCCATTCAATACTAAATTCTTAGCAATTAAATAAAAACTGCTTATAAGCCGAAAATTTGAAATTAAGGCTGAAATACGAGTAAAAATTGTATCATAAATTCTACAAAGCATTTAGAGTGTGAAACTTAGTCTCTTCGGGTGCTATTCATAGACATTTCGCTAGCCCGCTCTGCAAGCGTGCTAAACTAGCCCCGGCTATCGACTGGTTACTGTATAGGATTCATATCATATGATATCGCTAACAGTGGTTTAAGAATTCGAAAAACGTTAGTTCGCTGATCATCCACCGGAAGCCCGCGCTAAGAATATCTATGAATACGGCCCTTCATATCTAAATCGATGTATCTACACCCAAAGAGCAGTTATTACATTACAAACACATTTTCACAAAATAATGACTTAGGCCCTTACATAAATAACCCATTCAAATAGAAATGTTCATCAATTTTCATGGTATAAAAATATTATTGGCTAATAGGTTGCTCTGAGACAAATAAGTTATATGTTATACTTATAGTCTGTTTGGGGGAGAAAATGAATTGCCATCATCTTCTTGTGGGGTATGTGACACAAAAAAATGTTGATAGAAAAGCCGAGAAACATCTGCTGTATAAAAAGGTATAAGGTAAACAGATTTTTGAAAGCGTACCCAGCATTTACACCTTATCTTCGTCACTGGTATAATGTACGCAATGTAATTCATTTAATTTTGTGCATGCAATAGGAATGCACTTAATGTAATGTACTTAGTTAATGTATGCAATGTAATGTATTTAATATAGCGCATGTAACACAATCCATCTAATGTAGTGCACGTAATGTATAATGCATATAATGTAGATAATGTAATGTAGCCCAGTACAATGGACTTAATGTGGTATGCATAGTCTACTGTACTTAATGCAATGCACGTAATACATTTAATATAGTACGCGTAATATATGTGATGTAATTTGATATAGGTACGTAATGCAATGTATATAATGTATTTAATATAATACAATGTATGTGATGAGGTGTATGTAACGTAATGATAATGTACTTGATAGAAAGAGAGTGCAGTTGAATTTTGAAGCCACGCTGTATAGGCCACTAACTAAATATTCAGAATCCAAACTCGCAAAATTGGTTTGTAAAGTTGAAACTTTGAAATGAGTTCCGATCCCTTCCTTTGTTGAACTGGTCCTTTCATCCGGCGCACCATTTCAGCGGTTTGGAATACTTCAGTAATGAAAACTTTCTCATGGCAGATTACGATCGATGAGTTTACCAATCCACTTCTTGAGACAAGCAAGAGATTTTTTTTTCAGACTTGTATTCCATCCAGAACCTGATTTAGGCAGGATCCCGTTTTGCTCTGCTCAGAACCTCATGATTCTGGGATCCTCAAAATCCCAGGAACAAGCTTTTTTGAAGTGAAATATACAAATGAAATAGACAACAAATCTGCCAACTGAAAAAATCAGAATTGAGGAAGTAAGTAATTACCAAATGAATTATTATGTTAGAAAACGCATTAAAAATCCCTTTCTTTTTTGAGTTCAGAGTCATAAGTTGACTGCAGAGTTGAATGTGTTCAACTTGTGAAAGTTGGCTACCATGTACAGTTTATTTAAATTGTGTCAGCAGGCCTATTTAAATAATGAATAATGAATTCAGCAGCAAAAATCAACAACATTGTCAGTTCTCAATGTATTTAGTGTTAAACCAAGTGCCTACTGCTTGTGTTCCTTGCAGCTTATCTAATTTCTGTTGGTGTTTTAGAACCATTATCGGTGTGTAGTGGTAGTGTTAAAGTGTTTTTGTAGGAATGCCCATAAATTAAAAATGGAATTCCCAAGCCAATTTGAGTTAGGAGCCAATGAAAGAAAACGGAAAGCTATTGAAATAATTTCAAGGGAAAAATTGTTCCGGGGAAGGGTATCGGTCCCGGGACCTCTGGTTGAACGTACCAGCGCTCTTACCAACTGAGCTACCCGGGAACTCCACCCGACACCGTCTCAACCCTTCCCTTTATATCCACACGACTCGCGTAGGCTGACGAAACGCCAGAGACCTACATCGAGTGCACACAATCTCTGTGTGACTTGGAATTGTGGTTTTCTGTTAACGTACACAATGACGTATGTATTATGCAAATCTAGTCTTTCAGGTGAAGCTCCCTATAAAGCAGATTTGAATAATTTCAACCAGAGGTCCCGGGATCGATACCCGGCCCCGGAACAATTTTTCCCTTGAAATTATTCAAATCTGCTTTACAGGGAGCTTCACCTGAAAGACTAGATTTGCTATTGAAATAATTCAACAACAGGAAGAACAACGCTTCGTTCATATAGTACTAGCAGTAACTCTTTTACCCACAGACACCTCCAGTTTCGAAAAGTTAAGAATGTTTTAATACAGACTAATGAAGATTTTGGCATACAAAGACAACAATCCAGCTACTAAATTGTGGAGAGCCAAGGTATTTTTTTTTTTTGTATAAGCCTAAGCCAGAATTTAGGAAAAATGAACATTATTTTCAATCTTTTGAATTACTGCAACAGAGGAAAGTAGGGATAGTACCGGTACTACAGGGTGACCCGTTTGGGTATGGATAAAATAAAAACACCGTCATTTACTACTGAACTTTATTTGTTGAAACTTTGTGCATACAACACTGAAAGATGGGAGATTTCTCAGAGCTCAACATGACCGCCATTGCGCACTCTGCACAACTCATAACTGTGATGCAATTCAGCCCATGTCCGTTGTAACATAAGAGGAGTGATTTGTTGAAAAACTTGAGTAATTTTTACTCTCAGATCATCAATGTTCCTGGGTTTCTGTGAATAGATAATGTCTTTAACAAAAGCCTGCACAAAGAAGTCAGGAGGGGTTAGATCTAGGGACTTTGGGGACCAAGCCAAGAGATAACTGCTTCTCGTACTGGGTTTCGCCTGCGACCTCCTGCATGTTTTTTTTTTTATCACAGAACCTGTTTCTATACCACAACATTATGGAGTCGTATTTAGGTACATTACGCACACCATACTCACGTCGAAATTCCCTTTGAACTCTTTTAACACTCTCAAATTTAGCATATCAAAGAACACATTGTGTCCGCTGTTGATTTCTAGTAGCCATTTTAATCATCTACGATTTTCATTTGTGCTTTCAGATTATGCATTGTTGATTGTCATATATGGAAACTTCCATCTTTTAGTCATAATATAACCAGCAATAATTTTTTTCTACTATCATAATAGCTTTATAATAATAAATTAATATTATCCACAATCAAACGGATCAGACTGTACAACCAATGCAATCGGCTCTGACCTGTCTTGTGGCCACACATAATCACTGATACCTTATGGGACCACTTTATTTTTAATCCTTGTCCTCAAAATAGAGAATTAATAAAAACCTCTGTGAAATAAATACATGGTGAAAGGAGATAGGTGACATAATTTAAATAAAATAAGATAGGCTTAGTTCTCATATATGAAAAGAAGGGAACTCATAGAGAAAATTAAACTCCGGGCCTCTGAAATTCTACATCAGGCTCTGATTCCACGATAGTGTCTTTGTGTAAGACAAGTAAAGTGTCATGCCTGGGCTCGCGTTACGGAATGATAAGCTGGTTCGAATCTTCATGGGGGAAGAAGTTTTGACCAATATATGAGACAAATGCCCACCCAGTATCGTGATGTCGACATAGCGAATTTCGGTTCCGCTGGGAAAATCATCGTGCTAAACGCACGATACCTCTGTGCTGGTTGGATGACTGTTCACCTCTATTGAAGGCTGAAGCATATACTTATAATTATTATGTCAGGGACAAAGAGTCTTGTTGAAGTCTAGGTACCGGTTTGGTTATTGTTGTCGATATCATTATTTATTCCATCTGCCTCTTGCATCAAAATTTGATTTTTAGAGTAATTTCATATAACAGTATTATCTTTCAGTAACAATATTACCATTCACTGAATTCATTGTTAATTTTAGAACCGTCGTCCATAACAATGTCAAGGAAATAATTAGGTTCCTTGTTGGCAAGCCTTTTTTGTTTATATTATCCATTAGGCCTATATCAGATTTGTGACAATGGAAAATTTTGAAAAATTGGTAAAACAGAAAATTTAGAGATGAGAATGTTATATTTTGCGTTACATGTTACAGGTAAATATGAATATTACTGCGTAAATAAAATCATTTTTATTGTTTTAAAACTTTGGATTATATTGTACTTACAACACCATCTAATGCAAAGAGGTTAATGTATTTTTGCCCGCACATATCAAAGATGAACATATTATATTCTGAAATTTCAGTTTTTAAATATGGCAACTGTATTAATGGAATGAATGGAATTTCGGGAGGACACTACGATCCAGCACTGCGGCCTTATTAGATCTATTGTGCTAACCCTCGAGCTAGGCACATTCCCAACCACACCGGTTGACTACACTAAAGTTCGCTGCGTATCCAGGTTTCGAGCAGACAACCCCACTCGTCCCTAGGCCAGCTTCCTCCGGGCGTTGCCAGCCGGTGTTCGGGGAATGCTGTGGAATGATGACGAAATGGGGAAATGTTGACGGAATGATGTAGATGTCTAACATGGGGAAACGGGAATACCCCAAGATAAACCCCAACTGCGACCTTGTCCGCCACAAGTGTTACTACCGATTTTTCAAGACTCGAGACTGGAACTCCAACCGCTTGCGCGACAGGCTGAATATCTGACCACTCAGTCACCGCAGAGGACTATTAACCTTTGATACCCAAAAGGTTTTGTAGATTGAAAAGAATCACTTTTTTCATATTTGTGCTTTGAATGAATGCTTTTAAATGACTTTAGATTCTTTTAAAAGTTGGCAGGAACATATATCAGACCCCCGTAGCTTACAAGCTACATTGGGTCTAATTGAGATTTGTACGAGTTCATAAGAGCTTCTGGCTTTCAAAGAAAATGTAACTTTATAGGCTGTATGCTGGGAGTGAAAGAGTTATTATCGGTTCCTCACTGCCAATTAACCTATCCTTCCAATATAAACCCAAATTTATCACAAACATTTTGGACCCAGTGGCAAGGTGCATCGTCTTACTGGAAAATGATGTTTAGTTTTACCTAAATGTGTCAGATGTGGAAACATACATCCATATCAAGATAAATGTTTGCACTAACAGTAACCTCTTGAAAGAAGAAGAGAGCAATGACTGTATAACGCGTAAGGTCACACGTTCACCTTTGAGACATCTCTTTCCATTTCACAAACTACCTAATGGTTTCTGGGTTCCCATGACCGTAATTTAGTCGCTTAGAATCAAATGGCACTTCCGCCAAATTATGGAATATGGGATTAAGGTATGTTTCGGTGCAGAAATTATGCAGAGAATTTGATAAACTGCTCGTTTGGAGTCAAACTGGAATTTATCTGCTTTAACTTTAGTAGTAAAATCACCGTTTGGAGATTGCACTAGGTTTTCGTCTTTTCTGACATCAGATTTTTTGATAAAGTGCAGTTTGATTCTAAGCGTCTCAATTACATTATGTCGATTAATCTTTGCGGACAAGTGAAAAGTGGACTTGTCCGGAAAAGCATTGTAATCCAAATAACCGGGTTCTCTTGAATTATTTCAAAATGTTTATCGCAAAGTTAAAACATTTAGGCTTCTGATCAGGTTTGAGACGTTGCAGCAACTCAAATTTATACGGATAGAGCCGAAGCTCGTTATGTAACACTCTATGAATTTGTTGTTCTCTTGATTCCTTCCAAATTCACTTTCGTGAACTTCACTCAAATCACATACAAACTTCTTCGATGTCTTCCTCACACTGTCTCAGGTCATTCACTTCCTGTTCTGTCAAGAATGCTACCGGTCTCCTTAAACTTGTTGCATCAAGTCTTAGTACTCTTGGCACATTGTGCATCTCCTTCTGAAGTTTTTTTTTTATACTTGGGCACGTGATTCTGAGTTTCTAAAGCACGTTAAAATTGCGATTTGTGCTGTTTTTGTGCTTGTAACATGCAGCGTTGTTACAACTACAACTACTACCACTACTACTATTACTATAACTACTACAAACACTACTATTAATACCACTACTATTACTACTAACTACTAATAACTACTACTACTACTACTACTACTACTACTACTACTACTACTACTACCACCACCACCTAGCCTACTACTACACCACAATCACCACGACGACTATTACCACCAGGTACTACTACTATCTTAGTACCATCATCATGACGACTACTATTACTATTACTTTTAGTACTAACTACAAAGTGCGCAAATAGCCATAGCAGCTGACGCGCCCTTTTTAAACCGCACTAACTACTATTAACCACTACTAATACTATTAACCTACTAACTACTAATACTATTACTACTGCCTACTACCAAAACAACACCACCACCACCACCACTACTACTACTACTACTACTACTACTACTACTACTACTACACCACAATCACCACGACGACTATTACCACTAGGTACTACTACTACTATCTTAGTACCATCATCATGACGACTACTATTACTATTACTTTTAGTACTAACTACTAAGGGCACAAATAGCCATAGTAGCTGACGCGCCTGTTTTAAACCGCACTAACTACTATTAACCACTACTAATACTATTACTACTGCGTACTAAATAGATATTATGTGTCCTCCTTAATAATTGAATCGGTTATTTCGAAAACGTAACATGTACTGTTCTGCGCAAACTACTTCAGTAGCATTTATTACATTAACCAAACTAAAAGTCCATTTCTTATCCATTTCTATAGATAAAATATGTGACTTATTTTATGACTTTTAACAACAATATGTTATAGGAAGGAGTAAAGAGCACTCTGGTTAAAAAAGTAACATGCGCGAAAATGTCAATTGTTACATTTTCGAAATAATTGATTTAATTATAGTTCCCTTGACTTTGATATGTAGCTAACTATAAAATCATTATTATTAAGTTTTTCATAATTAGTTTGCAATAAAATAGATATTAGTATACTTTTAAGTAGTACGACATAACCCTAAATCTATACTCTAAATATTTTGTAATAAAATAGATACTGACGGAATTTAAACTACATGTATAATAAGCCTAAATCTAAATACATATTTTCTGTCCTATTTTTTGAACAATGTTGTCCTGTTTTAATTTTTGTGTCCTCTTTTTTATCGATATGAATCTGGTCACCCTGTACTATACAGAATTATGTACTGTACTAAAATAAATTTGTATACAACATTATATCTTATTTTTTTTAAATTTTCATTTACTTTAACGTACAATTTTTAATAGTACGGTACAGTACAGTACCTGTGTTTGCTTAGTTCGTTGTTATCAGTAATAATTTTGTTTTTATTTTGTCAGACATAGTTTTTTCTTATTATTTCTGAGCTATATTCAGTTATCCGGATTTCTGCATATCCGGATCGGCCAAACCCCCAATTAGTCCGGATTATTGGAGTTTTATTGTATTATGATGTTTATTTTATTATTATTATTGTTATTATTATTGTTGTTATTATTGTTATTGTTATTATTATTTTTATTATTATTATTGTTATTATTATTATTATTATTATTATTATTATTATTATTATTATTATTATTATTATTATTATTATTGGTTTAGGTATAAAACAGTATTTACTTGAAGAGAGCTTAATAAATATGTTCAACGGAAGCACAAGACCAGAAGGAAGATGGTTATTATAAGCTGTCTGCCGGAACGTTTGCTTCGTGGACAAGTCATAATGGCTGTCAGTGCTCGGAGTGGCCGATATTAATGAAACGTCACGGCGCGGCATCAGCGTCCCATTGTAAGGCGCTTTGTCTCCGAATATTCCGACAAGACTGCCATAAGAAGTTTGTGAAAATGTACCACCTGTTGCTCTTGATGGATGCGAGCGATCAGCTTCACGCTTCCGCCGCTTTACACCCGAGCCTGAATGCCGGCACCCATTAGTAAGACGGGATCGCACCAACACAGTTTCACATTTCAATTAGCGACATTTTTTGTCACAAGAGTTCTGAATCATGAAAAATAATACTGACAAATCAGATGACAGTGGTCATATAATACTCAGACGATTCTATCCGAAAATTTACCACCTATTCAGATAGGCCTATAGGGAATGAAGTAGCTGTTGGAATAAAACGAGTAGGTTGTACATTATAACACAAAGAATTTAATAAATCTCATAAAATGTAACCCAATATAAAACATTTGAATTTAAGTAGTGAAACAGGATGTACAGAGACATCATTTTATTTTTATTTCAATTTTGATTGTACCTGAATTTTTAATGTACTTCACTTCCACCCCCCTCTATTAATAAACTCACAACCGTCCTCCACACAGAACCAAGGCCGCGTATGCAGTCAACGTCGTCTTACGGTCATAGTAAACTACTGAGTTAATGAGTATAGTACGTTCCAGAAATATGTTCGCGTTTTCCAGTGACGAAAGACCTTTCAATATTGAATCATATTTTCACACAGGTACTGTCGTCCGTTTGCCTACGTTACATCCCGGTTTGCCCCACCCGTTTCTGCTCTCCTCTCTGTAAAGTCTAGTGGCTGGGGTGTCTTAGCTCTTTTCTGAAAACATTAATTTCTGTTAGGAATTGGACTTCTACGTAATATTATACAAAAATAAAACTTAAATAATAGGCCCTCGTTAAGTAATTAACTGTCAAGTGATTTTCCCCCTTTCTACGTTCCTGCGACATAACCACTTGGAAGGACAGTAGATAGCATGTCTGAGTAATTTTATCTTTTCGGATCGGACAGAATGAAAATTGAATTTACAGTACGTAAGGTACTCTTTTATAGAGTAGGTACAGAATTATTTCAGCATGAGTTACTAGTGCGAAGGACGAAACTGATAATTAGAATTAAGTACAATAGTCTATAGTGCGATAATATGCACAAAAGAACTGAAGCCTGTGTCGAAATGAACATTTACCATTTTCAAAAATGTGTTTAAATATCCATATTATGATTATATATTTTTCAATTTAACTTCATTCTCTAAATTGTACACTAATATAATACGACAATATAATATACACTACATAATGAATACGTCCGAATGGATAGCTCAGTTCGTGAGTAAAAACACTTATTGTTAATACAGCACTGTATTTTTGTCAAAACAAAAACCTAGTGAAAATTATCAAACTCAAAATCGCGATATTTCCTAGTTTACATAAATGGATGAACTACTTTTCTTCCCTCCTATGCCTAGTAAAGCGATTTTGTTTGCATTTTACGCCAGTATCATCGAACTCCAGTTCGTGGAAGGAGGTAGCAAACGGTGTTTCAGGTTCTTAACCATTAATCCAAAGGTATAGCCAGGTTAATATTAGCAATGTTAGTAAAAATAAAATGATGTCCCTGTATAAACATAAACTTAAGTAACAAAATAATACCAAGAGAAAAATGTCCCAAAGAAACTGAAGAAAAAATTAGAAATGACGAAATTAATTTTTAATGTTACAATGCAGACGAAAACGAAAGCAAACAAGGTTAATGAGCCACTAACCCGTTTCTCAGTTCTCTAAGGGCAATAACTAGTCTAGTAAAATTCTGAGATCAAAACCTCGTCGTATCATAGACAAGCAAAACTAAATAATAATAATAATAATAATAATAATAATAATAATAATAATAATAATAATAATAATCTGTCGGAAACAGAAGGTAAAAATTGAAGTGGAAGACCTGAAATATGAAATATATGAGTAGGCGTAACTGAAATTAAAAAGAAACACTCATCATCCCACCAGAAATTCTATCACAGCTGTTGTTTAAAAAACCCTCAAATAGGTACAGAACTTCACTCAAAATTACAACATTCTGGAAACGTAAAAGTTATCTATGTTCCAGAGTTGTCACATATCATGAAATTTCCTTAAGTTTTTAATAAGAACTACATAATTTCGCTCGTAATTTTTGCCTATTGTGATTACAAAATAATTAATTGTAACATCCGCATAAAAATTAAAAGCATTTTGTGAAATAATAATAGTTATGATCAGGCAATAATATTTCATTATCATTATTATTATTATTATTATTATTATTATTATTATTATTATTATTATTATAATTCAATTATTTAGGGTGTTTAGGCCTACACTTAGTAGTTTGCGCTCATGGTCCGTGACATTACAGATGGTTACGCACACAGTCAGTTGTAATACTTCCTAACTGGTGACAGGGCTGTCGTGGAAGATGGATGGATGACATAGGAATTACCTTGATAGGTAATGTGGTAATGAAGGATTACAAGATTGTGGAGGAAATAGATCGTGTTCCTTTGCAATAAATACTATATCATCAGGGCTACCTCCTGAAGAAACTTGAGGAAATTATTATTATTATTATTATTATTATTATTATTATTATTATTATTATTATTATTTAAGGTGCTTAGGCCTACAATTAGTAGTTTGCGCTCATGGTCCGTGACATTACAGAGGGTTACACACTCAGCCAGTTGTAATACTTCCCAACTAGTGACAGGGCTGTCGTGGAAGATGGATGGATGACATAGGAATTATCTTGATAGGTAATGCGGTAATGAAGGATTACAAGATTGTGGAGGAAATAGATCGTGTTCCTTTGCAATAAATATTATATTATCAGAGCTACCTCCTGAAGAAACTTGAGAAAATTATTATTATTATTATTATTATTATTATTATTATTATTATTATTATTATTATTATTATTACAGTAGAGCGTCTCGTTTAGACACAGTGAAAACGTAAACAACGTGCAGGTAACGTGTGGCGGGAGGTCGAGCTGTACGATAAACACGAGGGATGCACAAGGTTTATACTAAAAGCCAGGTTATGAACCGACTAAACCGGAAGCAACGTTCTGTTGCTCTCTTTCTGAGCTCTATTGCCACATAGTGGGGCAAGATTCAAAGCATGTTTAGCGTTTGTCACCGATATGTTTAAAATAATTACTGTCTATAGTTCTCGATAACACTATCAACAATTTTAGTAATTAAAATTATTGTTTTTAAGAAAGCACATGCTAATGACGCTGGTACGAAATGCGACTCGTAATGCACGTTGTACTGCAAATGAACTGGGAAGTTTGGCTACACTGTCTCCGTGATTCCGTTGCCTGATTTTCGTTAGCAGACGATATTTTCACGTGAGGTCCAATGAAAAGTTCTGTTCTCCTTCCCCCCTCCACGCCGCCATACTCAACGTGTCATCACTGCACAGGCTACCCCTCTAACCCGCACTTTCCTCTCGCCCTGCTAACTACTTCCTATTTAGTCGATTCATAATCTGGCTTTCAGTATAGTTACATTATTTATGGCGGAGCATTAATTGAAATTATATTTTTCAAAAACACACAAAACAAAAGAACACAAATTGCATAACGCTATCATATACACATTTTAACAAACAAGCCATTTTAACGTTGAAATAATTCAATATAATAAATAAAATTTTGTTACTTATATGATGTTGCTTTCAAGCAGCATTTTTTACGGTCATGAATTTAATTCTCTGTATGACTAATATAATATCACCGTCTTCTGTGGCTGAATTAATAAAACTACAGTATATTAGTCTCAAGTGACAACACTATTTCCTAAACATAATTATAGTACTGTAGTTTTGTTAATTCGGCCACAGAAGACGGTGATATTATGTTAGTCATGCAGAGAATGAAATTCATGGCCGTAAAAAATGCTGCTTGAAAGCAACATCATGTAAGTAGCAAAATTTTATTTATTATATTGAATTATTCCAACGCTACAGTTGCTTGTTTGTTAAAATGTGTATATGATAACGTTATGCAACTTGTGTTCTTTTGTTCTGATTTTGGAAAATATAATTTCAATTAATGTTCCGCCATAAATGTTGTAACTAAAACCTTGTGCATCCCTCGTGTTTATCGTACGGCTCGTCCTCTCCCCACAAGTTACCTGCACTTTGTTTACTTTTTTACTGTGCCTAAACGAGACGTTCTACTGTATATTTATTAATTACCAATACACATATTCAAGGAACAAATCTAAAATAGAAAGTTAAGGTAGCAAGTATGAAGCACATAAAGAACTTCAAAGAACGTCGTCGCGAAGAACTATATTTCAAAGATATGATCAACGTTTACCAGGAGGGGCTTGTGACGGGAACAGTTTGACTATGGCGCAAGCGTGGATCTCTCATGCAGTACCAGCGTGATCCATACCTGGATTTATTTTCGCGTGCACATTCCAGATCAAATCTAAAAGTTTTCTTCGTGCTCCGGTTACACATTTTACATTTACCAGGGAGGAGACGATATTAGCTACCAATCACGGTAGAAGAGCTTGACCTTGATCACGAGCGCATAGCGCATAGCGCATCCACTACATACCGTCGTAACGTAGACATCAGGGATGTACAGCAGTCACAAGAAAAAGTGGCCACTCTCCTGAAACAAAGTTCCCTTCGGGTATCTTCGCTACAATTCGGAGACAGGCGATGTTACATGTTGTTGGACCACGTTGCCTGATATCTACAGTTATAATTGAAGTATTCTGTGTGTTATTCGATAGCGTAACGGTAGCGTGCAGGCCTCTTATTCATGAGGTCCTGCGTTCGACTACAACCTCGTGCTTTTTTTGTTCTTTTTTGTTCTGTTTTTGAGAGAGACAAACTATACATAATGGCTTCTTTCTCTTTTACGATTATTATAGTAATTAACATCAGGTTCATTAATATAATTATGCCATGACTTTATCATTATGATATTGTGGCTGCAAATGGAAAGAAAAAAGATTTTATTCTCAATAAAAATATCTTTCGTGGCATAAACAAAACAAATTTACTGGCGTCGGCGGCCTTAAAACATTCAAACAATTAAGCGTTCAAAAAACAAAACAAAAAGCCACAATTCAATATTTAGTCTATCTTCCTCTTATCTCGATCATCTTGCAGTCGAGTGGGCATGGAATTGACTAGTCTTTGCAAATAGCGACTGTTCTTAGACACGATATTCCAGGCATTCTGAACATTACATACATAAGTGTTCTGTCCATGGGCAGGTCTTTCATTGCAAACCCAGCAATCTCCAATCTTTCCTATTTTCTGCCTTCCTCTTAGTCTCCGCATATGATCCACATATACTAATGTCGTCTATTATTCGTTTCAACCAGAGACCCAACCAATTCCTTTTTCTCTTTCTAATCAGTTTCAGCATCATTCTTTCTTCACTCACTTTTTCAAACACAATTTTATTTCTTATTCTGTCTGTCCACTTCACACGCACCGGTCTTCTCCACATCCACATTTCAAATGCTTCAATTCGTTTCTCTTCATTTCGTCGTAATGTCCATGTTCCTTCCCCATACAATGCCACACACCACACAAAGCACTTCACTAGTCTCTTCCTTAGTTCTTTTTCCAGAGGTCCGCAGAAGATCCTTCTTCTTCTATTAAAAGCTTCCTTTGTTCATGTTTGCAGTTTTTCTTGGGAAGGATAGGCCTAAATGCGGTAACATCCCGTTGCTCTCCGCACACCACTATCTCTTTCGCATCTTATTAAATTCCAGGGGGCCCAAGCGTGGAGATGAGGAGAGTGGATTTGAATAATTGGGCCCTCTGGACTTCACCAAAAGCCACGGCAAGGGTTAAATATTAATTCTATCAGGATGTTTGACCCGATCAGAGACCGGGAAATCTCAATTAGCCTTTGCCCCCGCATCCTGGACTAGCTTCTACAAATCATCAGAAAATCTTAGAGTGTGATTGGGGCAATTTTTCCGAAAATGTTTCCACACTTTTGCCCTCGTAGCTCAGCGGACGAACGTCGGAATTTAGATGTCAACGTCTCAGGTTCAATTCCTCGTTACTCATTTTCATTTTATTGTGGTTCAAGATAGTATAATGTAATAATACAAAAAGAAAAACTCATACCATATCGATTTTTCCAAACCTAATATTAAATTTTTGTTATTTATATCGCTAAAGAACGATTACAATATAAATAATTTGAATATTATTTATACAGTATCACTAAAGAACGATAACAGAATATAAATGATAAATATCGGTTAGTTTAATTAATATAAGATATTATGTAATACGTATTTAATTATATAAATAAAATAACCTATTTTACAAAGAAGGATGGTTATTCCTGTTATAATAATTACTTACATATAATACAGATTATTTATATTGCGAAAGAACAATAACAATATAAATAACTTGAATATTATTTTATAATGCTAATGAAGGAAAACAGAATATAAATGATAACTTGAATATTATATATATATATATATATATATATATATATATATATATCGCTAAAGAACGATAACAATATAAAAAACGTGAATATTATTCATATCGGAATTTCACAGATTTATTACAGATGTATTTAAGAAATTGTAGAAGAATAGTAATTAGTAACGATGTCCTATTTATTCCTCTTGGAGACAAATTTGTAACGTTTGAAAGTGTGGTTACTATGTTGAAGTGTATGTGTTGTAACGGATGCTTGATTTGTTATGTAATATGAGTCAGTTATGGGATGCTTGATGTCATCGCAATGTCGTAATTATAGTTTGATTGTCTTTGTGTGACTATTGTGTATTCATTTATGATGTATGGTACGGAAAGCTGCATATTTGTGTTATAGAAATGTTACGTATGTGTGTTGTTAATGTTTTTGTATGTTTCAAATTGATAACTGATATTTGTTTTGCAATCGCAATGCCTAATTTACGGATTGTTTATGTTTTGTTTACATCGCGTAAGCTAATTTAATTTTCTTTTCCATTTCTCTTCATGCTTATCTTCTTTCTGTATAAAACTATAGCCCTAATATACATATGTAAAATAGGGCTAACCCCCATTGGAGGTACAATAATAATAATAATTATTATTCATATCGTTATAAAACGATAACAGAATACAAATGATGACTTGAATTTTATTCATATCTCTAAAGAACGATAACAAAATATAAATAACGTGATATCCATAGAGAACGATAACTGGATATAAATGATAATTTGAATATCATTTACATCGCTAAAGAGCGATTAAAAATAAAATGAAAACTTGAAACAGGCCCGAACCCACAACCTTTGAATCATTAAACAAGCACTCTACCGCTGGTCTACGAAGCGCAGATATGGAACACTTTCATAATTCCGAAACTGCTTGTACAAGCACATGCATCGTGTAACATCGCCGCGACCCGAAGTGGACTTTGAAAATATTCGCTGTTCACGAGTGCGGCCACTTTTTTTTTTTGACAAGTGTACATGCACATGCAGCGAATAAAGGCAGCAATTATTACTATAACTTGCGTTACTACATTTCTGGCAATGTAATAGGGCTAATTTTTCAGTTATTTAATATACATGTACATATATAAACAAATCGCAAAGGGAAGGGTTTTTTTGGAACAAAAAGAGAAATAGGAAAAGTTAATTGTATGTAAACCATTTTATTGTTAAAAGCAATTATTTATTATGTAAATACTTCACTTCATTGGTTAGGAGAAACTAATAGGGTCTACCTGCTCGACGTGTGTGATCTCTAAGTACTTTTGAGTATTTGTTGAAAAAATAATAATGATAATATTGATTGAAATAGAGTATATTGATTGTGTGATTGTGAAAATGTAGTTCTTACTCTTCATTCGTGATTATGTAATGAGTTTTCTTAGAGTGATTTGTGAGATGCACGTAACACGAAAAAACAAATTGATTAAATTAAGATATTGAGAGCCATAGTAATTTTTGGGGTCAATCATTTAAGGGGATATGTATGATTTTTAAAACTTCCACAATTTTCGGCCAAAGTTTGTGAAATTTAAACTATCTAAACAGATCTATAATAATAGCATCGGTACAAAATTTGATGCAATTGGGTCTAATAGTTTTGAAATTATATTTTTAAGTATATTTTATATTCACGTTACTGAAAAAGCTCCTTGCATCAAAGTTTTCAAAATGTTTAGTTCATATTTGCTCAAAATCTTGAAAATAATGATTGGAATAAAAGTGAATTAGCTTTTTCAGCTTAGTAATAGTATAAGTTAAAGTGCAATCAAAGACAAAATATTATTTCTAAACTAAAGAAACACGTAGTCTAATAAAAGTAAATATCCAGAAACAAGCAACAAATAAAACATCAACAGTACATTTAAAATAAAAAAATAAAAGGAATCTAGATGCAATCTACTGACCCAAATGTAAATTAATTTACCTTTGATGTCAATTCCGAAATCAATTTATTTTTCTCTTCTCCTGAATAATTCCTATATATTTTTTTTCATGTTGCGTCTCATAATGCCGTTTTATGTTGCTTTTTTTGCAAATGATATTTTTTACACAACAAACACTGGACTTCATCACCATGTTCGAAGAATAAATATTGTATCTTCCACTCTTCCTTGAAAGCTTTAAGCGCTTCAGTTCCGTCATGATGCGCTGTGTTCTAAGATCCGTATACATCCTTTAGCAATGTTTGCAGGTAAAAGAGCTCCGCGCGCGCGCAGCGGGCATAAAAGAGCTCTAGCTCGAAATTACTAATCACCAGGGAACGGATTTATATGGACTAAAAATATATGAAATATGTAAATATATATGTAGTTATTTTTACCAAAATATGGAATTAAATATGGATTTTTACCAAAATATGGAATTAAATATGGACTTAAAATTATAAAAAAATGACTATGTACGTTAAATATTGGTACATTTTAATCAAACTAAACAAAAAATATAATGGACGTACCTTATCTTCCAATGTAGTTTCAACAAAACACAATTTTTATTGTCTGTTACCATAACAATAGGTTACAAACATTTCTTTCAAGTGCTGAAAAGTGAATCTTCTTCTATTGTCTCTGAGGATAGATTTATACTGACTAAAAGAGCGTTCGACGTCACAAGAAGTAACTGGTACATAATTCAATTTCACAATGTCTGCTGGGGATAAGTCCAAGTTAATCTTCACTGTTGATTCACCACTCATCACAGCAACAACCTTTTGTAGTTCTTCATATCCAGGGTTTTTTGAAAGTACAGTGTCCGCCTTAGCTCTTACTGCATCTGCAACTTTACCTCTACCACGATTCAGTTGTTCCACAGTACTATTTATAATTTCAAAACTTTCAGATAGTGAAAGGTGCCTATTTTGGAGACTTTTGAGCGTTTTTATGATGCATGAAAATGTATGCTGAATGTGAGCTAAGTCATTCTTCACACTTATGTCACAGGTAACTGTTTTCGCAGTATCAATTGAGACTGCATCTTCAGAGTCCAATGCAAGGAGAACATTGTTAATAGAGTCTATATGTTCGGCATAATATTCAACTGCTTCTAGCCATGTACCCCATCTAGTTAAAATTGGCTTTGGTGGCAATGGAATTTCAGGGTACATTTCTTTCAACACGTTAACTCTACTGGGAGCTTTGAGAAATACTTTTTTCACTGATGAAATCAACAAATCTACTTTAGGGAAATTGTCTCTGACCACTTCTGCCACACGATGAAATGCATGCGCCACACAAGTAAAATGAGTCAATTTAGGATATACAACAGATAATGCTTGTCCAGCTTTGACCATATAAGGGGCAGCATCGCTAATAAAGAATAACACATTATCGTACATAATACCCTTTGGCCACAGGATACCCATAGCTTCGTTGAACAATTTAACTATAGTTTTGTTATTGCACTTTTCTAGAACATCACAATGTAAAAGAATTCGTTCAGAATATTGTTCACTTAACAAACCGATAACTACATTACCAACAAGTCTACCTTCTTTGTCGGGAGTCTCATCAATGGAAACCCAAATTGAACTATCTTTAATTTCATCTCTTATCTTCTGTATTGTCTCATCGTAGATGGATGGAGCATACGTCTTCCTAAGTGTTGACTCATCCGGGATTGTATGTTGAGTATATTTTTCAAGGAATTCCCTGAAGACCTTATTCTTTAGTTTGTAGAGAGGAATATCAGCAGAGATGAGAGAACGGCACAGGTCGATGTTAAACTCAGATCTTACATTCGATGTTGTTGGTTGTGTTAAAAACAATTGTCTCTGCTTGGAATTTAGTTGTTTGTTGGCCTGATGTTTACTAGTTGTAATGTGTTGTTGCACCAGGAACTTTTGTGTAGATGATACTGCACACTGACGCAAATTACAAAATAATATTTTATTGTCAGTTGATAAACCATCTTCTTTAAATTCTGAAATGTAACTTGTTAGTTTTGATTTTAAATTGACTGAATGACGTACTTTTGGCATATTTACCGTCTTTATAGTATGATTTACAAAACTGAACCTATGTGTACTCTGACTGGCATTTAACTGTTGAGCTGCACAACTGAAGTCTGTTAAAAATTTTAAATTAAATTAATACAGTTTTGTAACTTACTTTCCCATTGTTGATAGGACTGCTAATTTTCAAATAACTCTGATGTTAAAGGGATTACTGAACATGTGTTTAAGTCTCTATTGTTGAAATGTATTTTTAAAAGTTAATGGAATTTTGTTTTGTTTTATTGTTAAACCTAATATAATATGGACTGTTTTATATGAAATATGGAAAATATATGGAAATTAACGAAAATATGTACTAAACTCTAAAATATGGAAAAATATGGAAAATAAAAGTAGGATTTTTCAACCCTACACATTGTGAAACATAAAGATAATGCAAAATATAAATTATATTAGCTTTATAAGTAAATATGTATTTACATATAAATCCTTTCCCTGCTAATCACCATCGCAAGACTGGCATATACGAAGGTTACGTTTGGTTAGTTTAGATTTTTATTAACCAAGTCCGCGCATGCGCAAACAGCCAAGATGAACCTTTCGCGAGTTGCACGTCAATTGACAAAGGTGCTACATCAGTAACTTGCACTTTCCTACTATCTTACGAAGGACATATTCACTTACTACAAGTATAAAACTAAGAATGTTTTAGAGATTACAAATCACAACACTTCTGGAACAGAAGTTTTGTTACAAATAAAACAATACTGCGCAATCGTTCTGATATACCGTATAGTATATACGCAAATACTTCGCGCATATTTTTTCCGGAATTTAGCAAAGAAAAATTGGAGTGCGCGCATTATTTGAAATAAGTTTGGTACCACTTCATCTCAAGCAATGGATCGCTAATCATTATGTAGGATTAATTTCTTGTAAATACAGGGACATCACTTTATTTTTACTCGCATTTTTATTGTACCTGCGTTTCTGAATATACTTGACTCCCACCCCTTTCACTAATGTTCTTGCTCCCGTCAGCCACAAAAACTTACGGCCGCTGTTGCATTCGAAGTCTGCTAGCAGTGAAGTAAACACTACAGAGTATAGTGTGTTTCAGAAATATGGTTGCGTTTTCTATAGAAGGAAGAGCCTATATTATTGAAGCTTAATTCCAGGGGCAGGTATTTATGGAGATTAATTTTATCATTTGTGTTTTTTAATATTGGTGTCGGCGGAGATTGTTGGAGATTGATTTCTATTCTTGTTGGATATTAATGGAAACTTTGGAAAATACAATTATTTTGGAACTGGAATATTAACTCAGTATAAATATTACTTTCCAAATAATTAACATTAAAGGTTCATTGGATTCTGGTAAAGGTGCGGTATGGCCAATAGACAATATCTGTTGAATTGAGACTGTATTTAACACACATTCATTAAAAACGAAAAAAAAACTTGCAGCCCTCAAATTAGCCTAATACTTTCAAATTATTAGTGAAATGTTGAATTCTCCGTCTTTTGAGTTCACTAATGTAATGAGAACACCTGGAATACCATGTAATGTAGCCTACTTGAATGTGCAACAAATTCGAATGAAAAAAATGTCCGAAAAGGAACTCAGAATATGAAATTCGCTATAAAACGACGCAATAATAATAATTCGCGAATGTGTTCATATTTCGCTATTAGAACTCTATTTCGCGATTTGTCGTGATTGTTTTATCCGGACATTATTAATCAGAATCGCTTAATTCGTAAAGATTAGTAAAAATCTATTGTATATCTATTATGTCGTGATTTTCGCGATCTCCATAAACATCTGCCCTGCTTATTTCGCACAGGTACGGTGTGCAGCATGACTGAATAAATTTATCTGTGTGGACTGAGCAGAAGTGAAGATTACGGACTGGAAGGTCCGGGGTTCGATCCCAGGTGGTGACAGGATTTTTTCTCGTTGCCAAACTTTCAGAACGGCCCCAAGGTTCACTCAGCCTTTATAAAATTGAGTACCGGGTCTTTCCCGGGGGTAAAAGGCGGTCAGAGCGTGGTGCCGACCACACCACCTCATTCTAGTGCCGAGGTCATGGAAAGCATGGGGCTCTACCTCCATGCCCCCCAAGTGCCTTCATGGCATGTTACGGGGATACCTTTACCTTTACCTTTACGTTAATATGCTGAACAAAGTATCCATTATAATGAATATAACCGCCTGAAGAGTTGAGTTTGTGAAAAAATGTTACTACTCTACTGTGTTTTGACAAAATACCATAAAAGTAATAATCAAACTGAAAATCGTAATATCGTATTTCCCTGTAACATAAATGGATACACTACTTTTCTCTCCTCCTATAGCTAGTAAAATGATTTGTTTACATATTGCACTAGTAACATCAAATGGAAGGGGGTAACAGTGTTTCGGAGTATAGCCAGGTTAATGTTAAAAATGTTGGTAAAAATAAAGTGATGTCCCTGTACAAATTACAGCCAGTTTTCTTTTTTCTTTTTTTTTTTCTTCTTTTAATTTTCTCTCCTAAAAATAATGGTGTACGGATTATTCGATGGCGCGGAATATTCGCGTATATACAGTCACTTTCATATTTATGTTTGGGTATGGATTCTAACTCCTTTTGAGTTAATTAGTGATTGTTTCCCCCCAGATTGTTTCCAACTGTAAAGCGAATGCCAGGTAATCTCATGGCGAATCTTCGGATGCATTTCGTGAAAATACCACTTCACTATGACTAATTTTATCGACATTCAGTCATTAAATAGCCTATTAAACCAATTAAAATTAATGGCTAAATAAGGAAAAAGGAATATCTCACTTATAATACGGAATCGAATACACGTAATCTACAAATAACATCGACTGAAAAATCCGCCAAATATAGTATAGCGAGAACTGGCACTTGAAATAGAAGTACTCGTTTTAACAAGAAATGCGTGTGATCGCTAGGCATACAGTATTATAATGTATAGGGATTATTTGAACATAGGCCTAAGTTTGAAGAAGATTGCATTTCAAACATATACAATCAGTTGCAAGAACTGTTTTTTTATTAATACGTAAAATAGTCTGCTTCATCCTCAGTACGCCAATATAGGAAGTCTAAAGCTTACTAGTTATTGATGAGTTGTGTGATTAATCTTCCCCAACCAACAGTTACTTAAGGAAACATAACAAGAAAACTGCTTTCAGACCTTATTCAAAATAAAGCTTTAAGAAATCTATTAGGTTTTCATTATTTGACTCCAGTTAAATATCGTTCTACCAGTTGAATTAATTATCAAATTCAGTTCTGCTATTTTGATGTACAAAGTTATTAACAATTTAATACATAGCAATAATATGTTTCAGTTTATAAATACTTATTTCTATTTTGTTTTATTCTTCCTTACGTTTTCCATATTAATCATTTGTGCTAAATGAGTTGCTTTTGCTATATTCCAATGTGTTTTACTTTCTTTTTTTCTATTATGGTATTATTTTCATGATATCCCCATACATATGCTTTTTATAGACTTTAAGCAGGCATTTGATAACATGAATCGATTTAAAATTCTGGAGGCTATGAGAGAATTTGGTATCCCTACCAAATTGGTAAATTTAACAAAAATAACCCTCTCCAAAACATATAATAAGGTAAAGATACAAACAAAACTATCTGATAAATTCTTAACAGTAAATGGGGTGAGGCAAGGAGACTCCTTATCTACAATTCTGTTTAATATTGGCCTTGAAAAAGTCATTAGGAACATTGATATAAATTTTAATGGTACCATATTTAATAGGACCAGACAGTGCATGGCCTATGCAGATGATATTGTGGTCATGAGTAGATCTCTTGGAGTGCTAAATGAAATAGTAACCCAAATTCAAACAGAAGCAGAGCACATGGGGTTAAAAATTAATAAAGAGAAAACTAAATATATGAGAAACATAAGACCAAGTGGCATTTGTAATAAAGATATTATAATAAATGGACAGAAATATGAGGAAGTAGATTCTTTTAAATATCTAGGAGTTCTAATTACCCAAGAAAACACTGCAGATGCGGATATGAGGCAAAAAATTGCTGGGGCCTGAGAGCCCTTAACAAAACTTTGAGAGCAAGATGCATAAGTAAAAAAGCAAAACTTACATTATATAAAACAGTCGTAAGACCAATTGTGCTTTATGGCAGTGAAACTTGGACTCTGTCGAAGAAAATGGAACAACAACTGATGACATGGGAAAGGAAAATTCTAAGGAAAATCTATGGTCCTAAATATGAGAATGGGCACTGGAGGATTAGATATAATACAGAACTGAAAACTCAATATAAATCTCCAGATATTGTTGCTGAAATCAAAGCCCGTAGGTTGGAATGGTTAGGACATGTAATCAGGATGAATGATCAGAGAATACCAAAAAAGATTCTAAACACAAAACCAGAAGGCAGGCGCAATATTGGCAGACAGAAACTAAGATGGTTGGATGGAGTGGAGGAAGATTTAAGGACTCTAGGCGTGAGAAGATGGAGGCAGAAGGCTCTGGTTGGACAGGAATGGACCAAAATCCTAAGGGAGGCCAAGGCTAGACTACAAGGGCCGTAGTGCCAAAGAAGAAGAAGAAGAATTATTTTCATGTTGTTTAGTGTCGATTTTATTATGCTATTATTATTTCTCTTTGTAATATGTTAGTATTCTGTTCTGTAACTTTTTTGTTAAATTTTAACTGCTTGAATACTTTGTGACCTGGTAGAGTGTAAGAGAAGGCCCTATTGCCTTAACTCTGCCAGTATAAATAATAATAATAATAATAATAATAATAATAATAATTATTATTATTATTATTATTATTATTATTATTATTATTATTATTATTATTATTATTTAAAAAGACAAAAAAAAAATATTTTTTTTTCTCAGCATGGCCCAGTAACTTGAGGAACAAAAGGGATTAAGCAATTTTTAATAATTTTAACCAACTTTCTTTAGAATATAGAGTTTTACCAAATTCCCGGTGTTTTAAGAATTGTTTAAAAATCGTTTTTGGAAAGATTATTTATTTAAATTCTTAGTTGATTTATTTATTTATTTCATGGTTTCAAACTTTTTCTTCTTTCTGTCCAAAACTCTGTTACCTTACTGTTTGTTCTTATTTGGTTTATTTCTTTAATTCTTGAGTTATATTATTGTGTGTTTCATGACTTTTTAAATTACATTTACATTTTACAACATCTTATTTATGTGTTCTTGTATAGACCCTACATATGCGTTATTCTCGATGGGCATACTCAATAAGTTAAAAAAAAGGTTTTGGCCAATTATACCTCTTAGTTTAAGATGAATGGATCATATGCGGAGACTATGAGAAAGACAGAAATTAGAATAGACTTTATAATGCTCTGTTTGCAGTGAAAGACCTACCCTTGGTCAGAAGACTATCAAATAATGAGTTTATAGTTCATCTTGGTGCTCGAAATAAGGTGAATTAAAGCCACGTCAGTGTTCACTAGCTAGGTTGATCGGAAACAGCCGAAACTGGCCGAACTGTCTTCCTGGCGTCGCGTCGTCAAGATCGGCCGTGGTGAGTAGTTATGCTAAGCTAATAACCGGTTTTGAACACAGTCGAGTTTTTGTGAGATGGCTGTTGGACACGGTTATTACTCTGTACTTGGTTCGTTGTGTAAAAGGTAAAAAAAAAAAAAAGTATCCCCGTAACATGCCATGAAGGCACTTGGGGGGCATGGAGGTAGAGCCCCATGCTTTCCATGACCTCGGCACTAGAATGAGGTGGTGTGGTTCGTTGTGTATTTTTATTATTTAAAATGGTGAGGATCCAATACAGTATTGACCAAATAATATTTATTTACGAAAGTTCTGTGAAAAACAATTTTACAAATTCTGTAAGAATAAATTTCGTGCATTACGCCAAGTGTTTGACGATAGAATAATTAGCAAGGGATTTTAGGCGATCCTAAAATGAAAAATAGCTATATTCAAATAATTCACGTAATTTTGATGATTTATAGGACAATATTCAAGTGTTTTTAATGCATCAAAATGAACTTCACGTAAATTTTCAACAGGATTTAAGAGCAGAGGGAGCCGTCTGATGTAATGGTAAGTACCATTTAACTATTTGTAACACGTAATTTAAGTAAGTCAGTAAAGTAAGTTAATAAAACAAAAACTAACATCCGAGAGGTTTTATCGACGCGCAAAACACTGCCGGATCAAACAGACAAGTAGGCCTACATATCCGTTCTATAATTTCGTAGAAGTGAAAAATACGTCTCAACAAACCACGCACGAGTCGTAAACTTCTATATTAGCAATTTTATTAAGCGTTTTTATAAACTAAAATAAAATAGAAGTTCAATTCTGTTAGAATGAAGGTTTAACTTCCATCCCGCTACGCACAATACACGGGAGAAAAAAAACGTACTTACGTAATTGAAATAACCCCGAATCATGATTTTCTCAAACATTTTCACACAATATCACGTAAACCACAGGTACATATCCCTATGATACTTAATTCAGGAAAACACTCCTTTTTTCGGTCCAGGGTAAATATATGCACGTACAGTGGAGCCTAAATTGTAGGCATTTGATTTTAGGCAATTCGATTCTAGGATGGAGCACATCGACTCAGAGTTCAGCCACATTACAGGGTCCGCAGGAACAATGTTACCTATTTCAGGTTCTCATTGTATAGCCTATCGTAATTTTACCAACAGAGAATCGAGACAATTTCGTAAATTAGATCGCAAGAATGTAACAGATAGGTATATTTTAAAAGACATAAATTTATTGCGGTTGAATTTAAACATCTGATATATAAATGGATGATTATTAAAACAAAGTAAAATTTTAAACTTAAAAATGTCCCGATTTCATGGCATATGAGACATTTACAGCTGATTTTCGTTCCTATTAGATTGTTGGATTGGGAGATAATTCCGCACAGTCTCATACAGATATGCTTACAAAATGGAGAAATGACTCTAGTACGCATGTTCAAGGCAGAAATTTAATTCTCGTTGATGTGTCAACAGAGTTACGAGTGCAATGATCATAATACACAAGTTAGGGCAGGTTTGATCACAAGATACTTGCTGAATCATCTATCCCAGCCGTGGCGAAAATATGATCGTGCGCCGAGCCACTGTGTACAGTAATCTGCAACGTGCATAGCACCTATGGAGAGAGACGAACACCCGAAGGGGAAGTGAAGCAACGGTCGACTTAACGGATTTTCATTTTCCTTACGTCAAAAACTTAAATATAATTTTACACAGTATACAGTTACAAACTAATGTTTAGTGCGTGTAACTAAGAAAGTTATGAACAATAAAACATAGGACACATTATCACAACCTGAAATTAACTGTCTTCAGATTGTCTCTGCGACAGAGTTTCAAAATCAGGAATTATGTCACTTACTGCCAGTCGTAGTTGATCAGAAGATATTTCTCTCTCAGTTGTGATCTAAATTTGGTTTTTCTATTTTCATTGTTGAAAATAATTTTTCACAAACGTAAGTTATAGCGAATATGGCTTCAAAAGAGCAAGCGAAAGAAGTAAGCTTCGGATATTTATTTTTTGGCAGAGATTTGAAAAGTTCAACATTTGCCAAGTCCTTACATCTAGCTTTCATTTTACATCACATTGTAAATCTGTGAGTTAAATTGAAGATCTAACCGCATTATTCGTACATCTGCTGAAAAAGAATCGACATACAGAGGTGATGATGATGATGATGATGATGATAATAATGATAATAATAATGATAATTAACCTTTCAATGTTTCATGAGGAACATGTAGTATAATGCCGTTTTATGTTATACAACTGTTTTCCTTGTAATACTTGTGAATAAATCATACATTTAGTATTCTCATTATATTGGTAGCAAAAAAATGCGTCCTCCCATCCTACTTGAAACTTTCGTTTTTGTAGAGGTACATGGTTTCGAGAGAGACACTGCGACGATACGCCACTCGCAGGTCAGAGACAAATACAAATGGAACGGAGTTTGACTGCAGTGAGTGAGAGGGTGGGGGTTTGGGGAGGTAGGAAGCAAGAGAAATGCATAGCTATCATTGCGAGCCGCAATGTGCTCGCGAGTCACATTTTCGCCACGGCTGATCTATCCTCTGTGATCATCTTATGCACTTGACTTTTGTTTGGCCCCATTCCATATTATGTCCACTTTGTTCCATTTGATGCGTTATTCATTGGTTTCGGCGGAAAAGTGGAAAAAAAAAAAAAAGATTTATACGACCACTTCTACGACAGATATAGATATAAATGAGGACAACAACAAAGACTTGTAAAATACCGCAGCCCCTCACGTGTGATAAGATCTGATGGCTCTGGTGATAAATCACGTAAACTTCTCTGTGTTTTCAGAGAAGAGTGGCTGGAAGATGGTTCTGTTAAATATGCATATACTGTTATAAGAACACTACTGTTGAATATGTGAATTGATAGGTGGAAATAGTGCAATAAAATTGTCAGTAACGTTTGTGTCCCTAATTTTTACTTACGAAAGTTGGCAAGCCTAACTGTACACGAATACCTTACCTTCGTCGACTCATTCCATACCCACTATTGCCTTATAAGGAAAGAATAAACAAGACATTTTCCCTGCGTAAAATTGAGGCTCCAGTGTACCTATCAACTAAAAATCATATATGCAAGGCATAACAAAAAACTGAACAAATAATACCTAACCTGTCATTGATACTCGATCTTACGAAAACTCGCTTATTTATTTTTCCGGTGAATATTACTTATGTCCCAGTCACTATAGCAACTTGATAAAATACCTTGAAAATAGCTTGGATTTATAGTATTGATTAGTAGAAATTGATGTGATCACTGGGAGAGATGTACTAAATACCTAAATACGTACCTTACTTATATACGAAAATCGTCGCGCGTGAATGGAGAATTCGGCCATAATGCTTTAATTTAACCGTGGGTTTCAGTGTCGCCAACATAGTTATAATAGTACATACCTAATCAAACCTAACCTAACCTCTCTCATAATATTACACACCTAATCAAACCTAACCTAACCTAACCTAACCTGTCACACAGTACACATCTAATCTAACCGGTCACATAATATTACACACCAGTAGTAATATTTCTTACATTTAGTATAATTTCGTTTTCGTAATGCGTCTCTTTGCGGTAGGCATCTAGTAGAAGTGGATCGTAATTCGAGAAAGGAAATATGGCGAATTTCATAATAATTACATGTAGTTCGTCCAGTGTATATTTTGTGACATATTAAATGTGTTAATGTAGTAATTATATATTACAATAAGAATTTAAATGTGTTGTGGTTGTGATAAAAGTATTGAAAATTGATTTATAGTGCCACATTGGCAGTGACAAAAGTGTGTAATATTCGTTCAGTGGCCGGTGGATATTTGTATATTTGTAAAGTCATACCATCTCTTTTTTTCATTTCATTATGAAATAACACAACATAAATCAGACGTCAGTCCTTATGTGTAGTGCTTAGCGAGATCGAAGATTCAATAGAAGATATATATAAACTTCAATCTCTTGTTACTGTGTGATGTATCTCGATATTCAAATCGGAATACTCGATTGCGTTGGCTGTGCAACAAGAGCTAAGAACACAATTGAGACGGTCAGAAGCAAAGGGGTGTAAGTGACATTTCTAAAAAAAAAAAAATTAGTTACGTGAATCCAGAGTAAACTAAAGCATTTAAAATTTCAGTGATAAAGGGATATATCTGTTAACCACATCACACATTAACATTTAAAATTAAATGCTTCTGACGGCTCAACTGTATTGTTAAGAAAATAATATAATTGTTATGGAGATTTGCAGATTTTGTAAAGAGTTTCAGAAAATATACGAAAATATCAATTGTATAAAACAAAGTTAGAAAATCCAGTGGAGTAGTTTCCTCATAGAGACCTAGACTATGTATCGTAACAATTATAATTAATAGTACACATGGACTTACATATTGTATGTGGATTTATTGACACTGCAAGTGGACAAACATCCGGTGGCAGCGGTAACTTAATTACACACAATAAAAATAATGCACAATACAATTAAAATATACAATACAAATAATACACAATAATTACATTAATACCTAAAATAACCTAATTAATAAGTGAACCTAATTTTATATTACAACCCACATGTGTATAGGACCTACATACGTTTCACGTTGATACTGAAAACTAGAGCTAGGATTCGTATGTAGTAATAGCTAATATTTTTAGTCTGTATAGTTTACAAACATACGAGCCATGCCCCCCACACCTCATACTTGCCATTCTTGTCATTCAGTTCTTCCATTAGTTAGCGCTAAGGGTCTTTAATCTTCTTAACCACCACTTACAAAACAGCGGGGGTTAAAAGCTGCATTGTCTAGTCCTTGTGACTTTTCCTGCATTTCGAGTCTTGTCAACAGGCTTAAAACCTTCTTAACCGGCATCACATCGACTCAACTATACTCGGCATCATTCTTAACTCATACTACATATAAATCCTAGCTCTACTGATAACCTTTCACTTCACTTTCATGTCACTCACTGCAATGACACTATGGCATATCTCACTCACGACACTGGCACTATGGCACATTTCACTGACACTATATAACGCATTTCACTGACACTATAGAACACACTATACATTATCTCTGACCGAAACTATTCACTCCCATTGCAAACCATAACTTCACTGACTCACCACGCTTCACTATTACAACAATTCAAATAAGACAAACAATTACATCCTTATTCATACTCATAAACAGTACTACATTAAACTGAACATTTGTAGTCTAAGACCCTGTTACAAGCTATTTTAAAATAAGTTACAAGTCAATCCAAGGGAATAACTCGTCAGGCTAACTAGATGCATGTCACCTTAAGTAATGTAACGTCTCTGTTTTAAATTTACACTTTATACACAACTTTTTAATTTATTTTTAAATCTTCTTAAGGAAGGACAGCCCTCAAAGATCGCTGCAGGTAGGTCATTCCAATCATTTATAGTTCGATTTAAAAAGGAGAATTTATCTACATCCGTTTTCTGTTTTCTACAATTTATTGGTTTTAAACTCATGATCGTCCTTGCCCTAGTACGTTGGCTTTTCTAGCCGAGCCGTTATGTTTACCCATGCTATTTGAACTAGGTGTGCTCTATACAGTGATGTTATTCTAGTTTTTCTGTGTCTGTTTTCCAATGTTTCTCATTTAAGTTATTTTATCGTATCATTCCCGTCTTCTCCTTTACCTTCAACAAATTTAGCTGCTCTATACTGGATTGTTTCTAAGGAATTTATCTGATATATTTCTATAGGGATCCCAACATACAGTTCCGTATTCCATTAATGGTTGCACTAACGTTAGATATGCTATTTTCCTCGATTTCGGGCTAGCCTTTTTCAAGATTCTCATAATAAAGTAAAGTGCCTTCCATGCTTTACCCGTAACTTCATCAACCTGCTCCACCCAAGAAAGTTTGGAGTTTAAAATATATACTCCTAGGTATTTACAACATTGTTTTTGCGAAATTACAACACGATTGAATTCGTAGTTTAGACTAGTTTCCTCTCGGGTTTTACAAATTGTTATAGATTTACTTTTAGAACCTTTTATTTTCATTCTATGCATTAACGCCCAGTTATAAATTTTACTCAAGTCCGTTTGAATAGCATCCACATCTGAATTATTTTCAATCTTTCTATAGACAATGCAGTCGTCTGCAAATAGCCTCATATTTGATATAATATTTTGGCGTAAGTCATTTACATGTATTATAAAGAGTAATGGTCAATATTATGTGTTATTAAAGTCAGCAAAGCTGCATCATTGGAAATATGTCTTGCCGCAAAGTATATTCTTTAACGTCCTCAGTTTAGGCCTCCAGCTTCGATCTCATTTCCTTATTCTCGTTGTAGAGGTCGCTAATTGCCGCCTACCACCACCTACCATCCCACCCTTAACTAAAACTCTTGCTGCCCTCCATCTGCTCAGTCTATTAGATCACTCTTCGACGAGGCTTTGATCTCAGAATTCTACTTGGCTAGTTACTGCCCTTGGAGAACTGAGAAACGGGTCAGTGGCTCATTAACCTAATTTGCTTTCAACTTGGTCTTAATTTTATGATTAAAAATTAATCTCGTCATTTTCTCTTTTTTTCCAGTCTCTAGCCATTAGTTTCGACTGGAACGTTTTTATTTTCTTGTTGTACAGAGTGTTAAAAGAAAAGTATTCAATATTTTAGGAGGTGCCAGTATGCATCAAAACAAGAAAAACATGTCAAATAAACATGGGTCCTACAACACATAGATCCTACTTTCTGAGATCTGAACACTTGTTCATACGAGGCGCTCAATGTGACGCCCATTCATGGCAATGCATTCCTTTGCCCTTCGGCGTAAGGAATTACGCACTTTTTGAAATTGACCAAAAGTCTTAGGGATTTATATTTGAGGAACGAGCAGGCCAAGATGTGGGGCCTCCCCGTTCAATCCAGCGGTGCTGAAATGTCAGCGTCAGGTGTTCACTCTCATTGCGGAAAAAATGTGCTGGTGTGCCATCATGCATGAAGCACATCTGTAGTCTTTGCTGACAAGGCTCATCCTCTAGCAAGGTAGGCAATACGTTAATAAGAAAGTCCTGATAACGAGCCCCAGTTAATCTCTGTGGTAGCACGTATGGCCCTTAATCAAGTGCATGGGAGCCCACACATGCTGATTACGAAAATTCACAACACCATCTCTGCTGAACACCGCTTATATTCGCAACCAAATTTTTCTTTTCAATATCCCTTACGACGTATCAGTATTCTATGCCAGTGGTGTCAGTTACGGGATGATTATGTGGTAGCCTGCTGTATTGTAGAGCAGAAAAATGCATTTACGTCACATTGAGCACCTCCTATGAGCAAGTGTTCAGATCTCAGAAAGTATGTGTTGTATGACCCATTTATTTTCTTGTTTAGTGCATATTATCACCACCTAAAATATTGGATACTTCTTTCAACATCCTGTATTGTTATTTAAGTATATTTTCAGTACAGTCATTAGTGTTTCAATCTTAGTGCAGAAACATACATTGTTACATTCTGTTTCCCTGCTTCAATTCAAATTTAACTATATTGTGTTATTTTGGTTACATTTTATGAGAGTTATTAAATTTTCAGTGTTATACTCTATAACCTACTGGTTTTATTCCAACAACCACTTTATCCCGGATGAATGTGAATACAGTAGGCTCTTGCTAATTCAGCCATTCTTTGTACAGAGGGTGCCGGATTACTGAGAGTGCTTAAAATGCCATTAAATTTAATTTTCTAAGCTGCCCGAACCGCTCCAATTGCATTTCTAAATCGAAACTAGGACGTTCGACACATGGAGGGCGCATGTATACGTAGGATAGTATACACGACGTTTGTTTGAAAAGTTTATAACCTGACATAGAAATTAAACTAGGATTATTCTGAAACAATCTTTATTTTTCAACATAATCCCCCCCTTTCAGATTCACACAATTGGTCCATCGATGCTGCAATGCTCCTATTCTCTGCTTGTACATAGATTCCTCGAGATGTGCAAAAAAGGCTACTGTTGCTGCGATAACATTTTCATTTGACGAACATTTCTTCCCAGCCACGTCAGTTTTGAACTTTGGGAAAAGAAAGAAGCCTGAGGGTGCGAGATCTGGTGAGTAGGGGTTTGCGGAAATATTTTGAACTTATAGTAGTTGGTGTAGTTTAGCAACCACGATTGCAGACGTGTGAGCAGGTGCATTGTCGTGATGAAATAACACTTTCTTCATGGCCATACTCGGTCTCTTCTCGCGAATTTTGCCATTCTGTTTCTGCAGGAGATTTTAATAATATTCTCCGGTTATTGTTCTCCCCTTTGCTAGGTAGTCAATCATGATTATACTTTTAGAATCCCATAACACGGACGCCATGACTTTCCCAGCCGAATGAACAGTTTTTGCTTTCCTTTGGAAGCAGAGAATCACTGTTCTTCCATTGATTAGTCTGTTGTTTTGTCTGTGGTATGTAGTAGTGGATCCAGGTTTCATCAGTGATCACAAAGCGCCTAAAAATCGGGCGTATTTTTCTCTAATCGAGCCAGACAATCCCTCGAAATTTGTCATCGGACGTGCTTTTGTTCCGGTGTTAACAAACGCGGAACCCGCCTTGGACATGCCCAAGACATTGACTAAGTTGTGGCGCACCTGTTCAGTTGAGATACGCATAACCTCGCTAATTTCCTGCTCTTTCAGTCGATCATTCAACACCATATCGTGGATATTTTTTTACGATTTCTTTCTTCAATTATTGCTGTTGACGTCCACTGCGGGAAGATGGCCTTTCACACTCTCTCGACTATGTTTAAATAGTGCCGCGCATTTTTTCACTGTAAAAAACCCTAGAGTGGATTCTCCCAATGTACCATCCTTGTCTGTTTTAATTTCTTTTGCACTCATTTCCCTGTTTACGAAATATTATTTTAATGACAGCACGATTTTTTTTTCACTTTTGCCAATCTGTTCGCCGCACTAATTAAAAATTAAACTACACAAAATATAGTCAACAGAAAATTACGATTTTTCATGCTTAAACTAATGTAAAATGGACAATAGTAATGATAACATTGTTGACACGTTTTCAATACCATCTAAGTGGGAGGCCACGAACTTTCCAAACGCATCTCGTAGGTATTTACGTGTATAAGTAGATTTATTGAACATTTATACATACACATGTGTAGTACACAGAATTTGTCCTTAACTCCAATGCATGGTTCTTTTGACCATACGTACTTTGCAGAACAGGTCTTACGTAAATAAATAATACAGTACAACATATGGCACTAGAACAAATTTCCCAGAAATCTATTACAATAGAAGTGATAGGAAGTACATGAGAAGGGGCCGGATAATTTAGAGACCGGATTATTGAGGGCCGGATTAGCGAGGATATAATGCAGATCGTCGATTTTCGGATACAATCGTCTGAGTATTATACGACCAACGGTAGTGCTGCTTATGATTAGGTTTTTCTCCGGAGCGGTTGTTTGTGCGCTTTCAATCGGAGACCTCCGGTTACCTCCGATTGATGCCGCGCAGGTTGTATATGTGCTATGGCGCACACATGCACTTTCCGCTGAGCGTTCCTTTAATCGGATCAGGTAGTGATTCGAGTCCGCTGACGTCCGCGTGTCTTTTAAAATAAGTGTGTAATTGTTCACTGTTTGTTTTTTCTTTTTTATTTTTCTCTCTCTTTCTTCGGCTCCTTTTTTTTTCTTGTTTTTGCTTGAAGTGCTACGTTAGCTGACAGATTTTTTTTTTCTAGTTGTGAAATTCATAGTATATGTGGAAAGGCGTAATAGTTTTATGTCATTGATCAAATTAATAACATTAAAACTGCAAAACTAACGCAGAAGTAAAGCTTTTCAGTAGCTAATGTAAACATTTATAATTTTCCTGGAAACACTCGTTTATTCACAAACAGTTTTTGTCAATTATTATTCTAATCGGTGTAGTTTAACGTAAAATACATTAAGTGAGTTTCAGAATGGAACAAAAGAAACGTGTGGTATCAATGGATTAAAGTTTACTGTCCAAAATAATTTATTCAGATTCTTCACCGGACAGGATTGTGATCATTGTGTTAAAGGGTGTCAGTATTTGAACTGCGTCTTCTAAAACGCGTCACTCTTCCTCTGTAATAAAAAAATATAAGCGGATATCAACTTAAGGATAATTGTAATTATATTATTACCACACGTTTCTTTAGTTTCGTTCTGAAACTCAATATTTTAATCTAAACAGTAAAATATGACTCAAGTTGCCTTTTAAATATTCCATATAAGTTATATATGTTTTTTATTGCCTCGAAAGTTACGTTTTATAGAAATTTCAAGATTTTTTTTCTAGACTGTGAACCTTTGGAACAATAGCACTAAAGCAGTTTAAAAAAATCGTATCAAATGTTTTGCGTAATTTTAAAACTACGAAAACGATGATATCACTAATTAGCCGTCAATGTGTATCTGAATGGTAATAATTTATTGTTGACAGTAAGTACGAGTATCACAACCGCGGCTCTTAATGTTAGCCTAAATACTTACATACCTGCATTTTAAAATTTAGACCTCCTCAGCGAATCTATATAACCTGGTCCACGACATAGAGATTTCCAAATACGGACCTGTTAGCGTCTTAGAAGCGTTTGGCTTTTCTGACAACACAATCATCAACTCATCTTTCATTTCAAGTAAGCGGCTCATTATTGAAGTTTGGAGTTTCATCTCGTAACAATATACTCGATCAAACTTAGAGGGTCCTTTTTCGCTGAAATTCTTCTGCTTTTCAGTTTTTCATTCGCAATGTTACTATGTCTGCACACAAAACTACGAAATTATTTATTAGAACTTTATATATAAATCAAAGTAAACACGCTTTTTAGAAGAGTTCAAAAGTGTTTGAACAGTTAAATTTACTTACTTGAAAAAAGTGACTATTACCGAACAGTGTATTCACCCAAATCTGGGGTCTTATAAATTCCTACTTTTACCGTAAGGTTCAAGATGTGCGTACCACAGCCTAGATGGCAAAGATTTAATTTTTTGACGGCAGCAACCATATTTGGGGCATTGTCTGTGACAGTGGTAGAAACTCTGTTGTTTAGTTCCCATGAATTAATGACTTGAATTCAACCAGGAATTTTTTTCGGCTGTATGACTTCCCTTGATGACAGATAAGTCCAAAGAACAGAAGTTAATTGGTCACTTGTCACGTAGCGACCTGTTGCTGTTACGTATCCATCTTACCTGTTGGAGGACCAACAGTTTTTAAGTCGTTTAATTCCGTTCGCAGTGTATCCTGAACGCTGTCGTATAAGTCGCCTAAAAGAACCTGCAATATTCACGTAAAAGTAGATACCAATTGAAAAAATCAACCAAGAACCCTAGTTAGTTAAATTATAATGAATAGTTTTTATGTTAGTCACTTCTGCACACTATCACAATGTTTTTATTACGTAAACCACGTGTTCTATTTACTTACATGAGAAAGAGTGTTACTACACGGCAGTGAACATCTTGGGTTTAAACCCTTGACGAGATATTCAAATCCGGCTGAGTGGTTGCATATCATTGGACATGAACTGAATTAAAAGTTTATCCAATTTAGCTTTCTCAGCACTGTTCGATGGTTGTGCTGAGTGCTCGAGCTGCTGTCCAACATAATTGTCGGCGCTTTCTTCAAATTCGCGATTGTGCGATCGCTTCTAATGGTCTAACAAATTCGAAGTTCCACCACCCTTAGAGTAAATTCTCCCGCAAAGTTTACAGGGTGCGACTTTATTATCTTCAACTAAATTAAAGAATTTCCATCCGACGGATATCCGATTTGGTGCCATTTTATTCCACTCCAACTACCGTCAGTCTGTACGCGCCGGTCGTCCTTGAGCTCTACGTCCTCCAACTTCGCTTCGCTCCGAACCACAGCATCTCTCCGTATGTCCCCTGTTCCACCTACGATAGTACCGGAGGTCACCGGTGGAGAGCTTTATTCGTAATCTCAGGTTCCTCCGCGGTAGTAGTCACTCCGATGAGCAGCACTAACCAACGGTATCTGACTGGTCGAAATTATTTTTCACTATGACACGACACGTTTAGCAGTCGGCGCCATTGCAGTAACTTATTATTACTTGCTATACCGCAATCTGAAAATTTGTTATGCTTTATTAAAGATAGACCTATGTTTTGTGTCAATAACAATGTATACTTGCTAAAGAAAAAATTACATTGCGAGAGTAGCATAAGATAAGCTAGCTGTAATAATAATAATAATAATAATAATAATAATAATAATCACAGTTTAATTAACGATATATCATGTAATGCCACGATGCCCTTTACAACAGTAGCAACAGTAGCTGAATAGGGCTACTAGTTTCTGTATAATCCAGAACATGCTATGACAAAAGCTATGCTACTACGCTCTGACTTTCCAATACCTGTTACCAGAAAAATAAAAGCAAATTAATTAGATAAATCGCAATACGCGAATAGAGAAGTATAACGCTGAAATTTGCAAATTATCGATATAGTCACCGTAATTGTAAGTAATGTGCTAAATAAAGAAGCTAAAAAAATTGCTGAGATGTAGAATACGATGCATGTGGAGCCAATTATGATAAAACTGCAGCCCGTCATTATAGCGTTTTTATTTTGCTTTAAAAAATAATTACATTTAATGGTTTTTCAAAAACTAAAATTTCAGAAAACTGACGGAAAATACGGTTTAAATTTCTAAAACCAAATGGAACGTTACAATTCCAAATTTAGAATATCGCTAAAATACACAATTTGTATTAAAAAAATAGCAATAACTTCTATCACAAACATAGCACAATTACACTTTCTTTCTTCAAATTTTCACACCAAAAATTTATGTGCAAGGCATACTCAAAGCCTGAGCAAACCAAACCTAACTTGTAACTGATCCAAAATTTTACAAAACCTCGCTTTCAATTTTTCAAAAAGCGTAAAATACAAGGCATACCGAAAACCTTAACGAGCCGAACCCAATCTGATTCTCGACCTTACGAAAACTCGCTTTCTATCTATCCGTATTATGTAGGCCTATGCATGTATGATTGTATGTATGTATGATTGTATGTATGTATGATTGTATGTATGTATGTATGTATGTATGTATGTATGTATGTATGTATGTATGTATGTATGTGTATATATGTATGTCAAAAAATTATATGCAACGCATACCAAATACCTGAACAAATTATATCTAACCTGTTACTGATCCTCGAACTTACGAAAAGTTGCTTATTTTACAGTTCCACAATTTACACAAAGACATTTATCTGATAATACGCAATGTATTAACAAAAAAAAAGGATAGCATTTATTAAATATTCAACAATGACCCTTTTGAAAACCCAGTTCAAATGAGTTTCTCCTATAATCATCTTGAACTTCATCTTACACAAATGTGTTACACATTTTCTAAGTTTATAGGTCGGATATAGACATGTCACCTCAAAAATGAGGAAGAAAAGAAAGATAATTAGATAGACAGTAGGACATAAAAAAGGAAGAAAGAAGAAATTAGATAATAATACATGTCTTTCGCAGTTGGACTCATTAAGTACAGTACAATTCTATTAATACGCTCATTAAGGAACTGTGGCCTGTAAGCGTAATAAGCGGGAGAGCGCTATAGACGAGAAATTATTTATGAAATGGGAAAACCAATTTAGACACCGCTTCATATGAAACATATTTTATTGTGGGTTAGTTATAGTGCAAAATGGAAATAATAGGCTAATTAATTTCGTATGAAAGAAATGTTTGATTGCTACTTGTCGTGTAAAACACAAATTATAAATGATACAGTTTTCTATGCGCTTCAAGGAATTGCATATAACTTCACCTGATACACCACTAGATGTAATATATTTACTGCTCCGAGGACTTCGTTTGGTGTGAGGGACATTTTACTATACATATTCAATTTCCTCATCACTGTTTTCTTCTTGGGCAGTGGCAGCATGATTCGCAACCATGCAGTCGACACCGCGGATTTCTGAGGTTACTAGACCAAAATCCTGCATTTTAACTTCCCCCAACTTCTCTTGTACAGCAGCACAAATCTCGTCATCATCCATTATGAAAGGGGAATTCATTTCATAAGTGGTATGCCATCTTGCAGTACAAACTTACTAGCCTACACACTCCACAGGATTCAAAGGATGACTAAATTTTACAGAAGTGTCAGAATGTATTAACAGGGAAATTTTTGAGTGTTAAAATCCTTTCATACAAAGGAAAGTACCGGTAAGTGCAACTTTCGACAGTGCCGACAGAAGGATTTTTTTGAGGTAGAGGGTGAAATTTCTTTCCTGCCCTCGTAGTGCATTCAATGACCCTTGATGATACAGTCACAGTAATATATTTTTTTCATCATGCTTTTAAAATATTACAAGTTTCGTAATTTATACGGAAGTGTTTACTCTCTTCCGATGCGATAAAAGCGCTACAAGCGGGATTTGGAAGCATGGCAAAATAGTAAAATTATGAAGAATTATAGTATACAGGGTGATTCACGAGAATTTACCGTCCTTTACGGAGCTTATTTCAGAAGACATTTTGAGCAAAAAGGTCATATAAACATAGTTCCTATTCTCAATATTTTCAGAGTTACACTAACTTAAAATTGTTTGTAAAATACGTTTTTTATTTAGTTTGAAGGCAAAAGAATAATACAAATAGAGAATGAACCATTCAGAAGTATCATTTCTATAATTGACAAGTGAAGCGTCGGCTGGAACAACGTTGATAAGTTACAAAATTTTCATTCGGCGTGTTTCCGTGTAATAATGTTGTATGTCATGTTACTTTGCTATACTCCTTGGCTTGCAACTGTCCATCAATGCAATACGTGAAATTTGTCCACTCAAAATTTTGCTACCCTCATAAGAACAACGTTGTACGCGTACACATTTTTGCAGCTCCTCTAAATTTTACCAAATGTAACTTATAACGTTGTTCCAGCCGACGCTTCAAGTATTATGAAGCTAAAAATGTGCTGTGAACTCCTTAGTTGCTTCGTACAGACATCTTTTTCTATTTTTAACTAGAAAATTGCATTATTCTTAAGCACTTAACACAATAATTATTACAAATCACACCACTTCCACCGACTTAATTATTTGCAGTTCAATTTTGTATCCTAATTTACAGTCCTGGGGAGTTTACAACACATTTTAAAAAATGTCGCCGTCCGCTTGAGTACACTTGACCGCACGCTTGTGAACAGCACTCGTCGCTCTACGTAACTGCATACGGCTATCTTTGATTTCCGCAGCTCTCGCGCTGGTTGCTGACTGCACACTGACCAAAATCACGCGTTCACAGCAATGCGTTCCAATAAAGAAACGTAACTCTGTTAATATTGAGAATAGGATCTATGTTTATATGACATTTTTTGCTCAGAATATATTGGGGAAATAAACTCCGCAAAGGACTGTAAATCCTCGTGAATCACCCTGTATATGAAATGTCCAGGACCGTATAAAAGAGCGTAATGAGCGGGATAGCGTTATAGCCGGGAGCATAGTAACGAGATTTTATTGTAGTTAGATATAATTTTACGGTGTAGATTTGTCGAGCATATTTCAAAACACACAAAAGGAAAATCAGATCTCCGTATTTATGCCTCTGGGGAACACGATGATGCAATTATACCTTCACGAATTGGTTACCTCTGATACATGCAGCTTAAGCTTACAATGTCATATCCAATATTCACCCATCTGAGCCTTTGAGGGATTTAGATTAATATTAATATAATTATCATTCTGAGAATATTATCGACCACCGCGGTTTCCATTGTAACCTGCACTAAATGCCGCCTTCAGTTGTAAATCAAATCAATGACACACTCATCCTATTGTGTATTCCCTTGAAAGTTCTCACGGCATCCTATCAATAGATCGTGTGTCACAAGTGGCATAATTATTGCTATTGTTGTGGCCACAGAATGAACGCGTGCCGGCGATATGTGCGTGCCCGTGGGACTCCAAACAACATGGCGAGCGTGTCGCCACATAGAGATGCAAGCCGCAGACAACGCGCTGGTGTGGAGAGCATCTAATCCCACATTCACACTGACCCAAGTGTAACCCCTGTCCATCTCTCGTCTGCTGATTCCTGCACCGTACATCAAAGGACACTGTAATGTTTATCTACTTTCTACTTCTCGCCCGCCAGTCTCTTCCACACTTTGTCTTTTCAGTCCTCTACCTACACTCTCTTTCTCTCTTTACTTCCAGATCTATACCGGGTGATTCAAAAGGTTGTAATGACACTGAAGTAGCTTATAGAGCTGTTTAAATTAGAGGTGTCGATCAAGTGAATATTATATTGATAGATTAATCGGATATCTTTAATCGATTGAGCGTTTAATCTAATTTAAATGATTTTAAATAGTGTTTCTAAGTTTGAACAAAAAAACCTACTATTGTTTTTAATAATTCTAATTTACTACAAAGGAAAACACACGTTTTTGCAATAATATTTTTAATTAATTTATTTATATTGCGAATAATTATTATGAAACAATTGACACTGATGATGTATACCAGAGGTCTCAAGGTTAAAACTACACTGGGCAAAGCACCGTTAGTCATTGCGGAACCGAAGGAACCCGATCGTTAAATGTTGTTAAATGTTATGTTTTATTTAACGACGCTCGCAACTGCAGAGGTTATATCAGCGTCGCCGGAATTTTGTCCCGCAGGAGTTCTTTTACATGCCAGTCAATCTACTGACATGAGCCTGTCGCATTTAAGCACACTTAAATGCCATCGACCTGGCCCGGGATCGAACCCGCAACCTTGGGAATGGAAGGCCAGCGCTATACCAACTCGCCAACCAGGTCGACAACCCGATCGTAGAATGATGTAACCGTTAACTTCATGCAACGCTTCTGTGATAAGACGTACACCCATATCACCTTTGATTCATAATATTTTATTAACGTATTGTAGTTCACGTTAGGGATGTACGTACAGTTACCCTGAAAAAGAATGCGACGATTCTTGGTCGTCGGAAGTTAAAGTTCTACAGCGCGGTTCACTTGATATCGATGTAACGATACATACCGTGACAAATAGTACAAGAACTGTTACAAGGACCACAACAAGAACAAGGACCAGAATAATGATCATGAAGAAGATAGCCATTTAAGGCCAGGATTTCACAACATAGCTCGAGTCACAAAATATCATTGCTTCACTGTACCGAATGGCGAATGCCTGCTAAGGGATCTACATTCTGGACTGCTGCTGTCACTGTCTTGTCTCGGTAGCTCAGGTAGTAGCGTGTCGGTTCCACTGTATAACCGCAACGTCTCGTGTTCGATCCCGGGTAAAACTTTTTTTTTATTGAGGTGTAATTAATTTGTTCAGAGTTCCTCGACTGTCTAATTTGTCGAAAAATATGGAATAATTTATGCCAAATTTCTGGGTCTTGCAAGTGGGCTGAACCTCGTCAAAAAAAAAAATAAATCTTACTTGGAAGTTAAAAGTATTCTTCCTCAACCAAAAATCATAAGAAACAAAATGAGACCTGTTAACTTAAAATCTTGTCCACATGCCATCAGGTTCTATTACAGCTCTAAGTCGATCCGGCATGGATGTCACGAGATTGTGGAATAAGTTCTGATCCCCGGCGAGATCTTCCCAGGTGTCAACAACTTGATCCCACAATTCGTCCCGATTTCGAGGACGTCGGTGGGCATAGGTGGCTATCCTTCTCTTTTTCAATTCCGCCTATAAATTTTCGATGACATTCAAATCAGGTGAGGTCGGAGGCCAATTAAGATTTCGATCTCGGGTCTCCTTTGAAACCATCTTTGAATGCTTGCAGCATAGTGCACGGGATGGTTATCCTGCTGGAACAGCAATATTCCTTCGGGAAAACGTTCTCGGCCGGAAGGAAGGAATATATTTTTCAGAATGTGCTCGTAAGTTCCCGCATTAAACCGGCCATCGATGCGTTCTATAACGCCAGGTCCATCGTAAGACATCCACCCCCAACACGATATGCTAAAGCGCCCCGATCTTTCACATCGGTGCACATAGCGCTGATCTTGTCGGAGACCATCCTCACTCGAGATGGTTGTTTCGTCGGAGAAAATTACATTTCTCCAATCGAAATCCACTCGATTGGTAGCGAAGGCAAGACGTTCGACAGCTTGTGCTTCCCCCAATATTTCCATTTGCGCAGCCCTCCGGCTCCTAATACCGCGATTCTTCAACCTGCTGATCACAATCTGTGAAGAACCGGGGAAGTTAGATGCTGATCTTATTTCGTTAGCAGTCAGAAAGGAGTCCTGTCGAACTGTCTCGAATAAGAGAGCATCCTCTTCCAATGAAGAAATCCGCGGACGTCCAGGAATAGGGCGATTTTCGACCTCCCCTAAATTTTGGTAACGATGAACCCACTTCGCGGCTGTACTTCCAGGAACACCGACCAAACGGCCAGCAGATCTAGCCCCATATCCAGCATCAACTAGAGCTATAACTCGCTGTCTCATGTCATGTCGGTTCGCCATTACGATGAGAAATGAGGGATGACGATAATACTTTATTGTAGACAATGACTATTTAACGTGATATAGAATTATTAAAATAAGAGGCATCTTGCATAGTAAGAGTTAATAAATCAACCCTCAATTAAATATCTGAATAACAGGATATAACAGAAAGTCCAATTGTTGCGAAACTAATCAAATTAAATCTAATTACATTAAGTAAACAAACTCCAAGTTATGACACCACATTGCTACAGTTAAATTGTAGGTTATTAACATTAGCATTGGTCCGTGGTTGTGCGTTGGACGACAAAACCATCATCGAAAGTTCGAATCTTGCCAAGGAATGTAACTTCTTGCTTTTTATAATGTAAATCAGACTTATAACTACAATCATTCATATTTCTTACATTATTTATTAATATTTATAGCCAACATTGAATTTGTAAAGAAAAGACTTTAGAAATCTCATATGGAATTTGTGATCTGTAGTGACATAAACATAGATTATCTCTCGGAAATTTTCCGTAAAAGTAAATTAAATTCACTCCTTGAAATTGGAAACCTTAGTCGCAGAGTCATTTTCCCACAGCATACAAGCTGAAGAAGCACAGCCATTGATAAATGTTTTTTACACAATTAGACTGAATTCCTATTCGACAGAACTTATAATCAATGACTTGTCTGAACATGACAAACAATTCCTAAGTGTTTCCAATGTCACTGAACAATTTCAAAATATTAATTTAAAAACTAAGAGAGGATCGTAAATGCTGTATCTAGTGATTATTTACATTTATGTCTACATAATGAATCTTGGAAAAACGTATATGATACTGGTACTACTGATATTAAGAGTAAATGTATTGAATTTTTCAATTAATTTCATAATCATTTCAGTGGATGTTCTTCACTCAATGATGTGAAAGAATTCAAAAGTAAAAACATGTAGATAACGCAGGGACTTCAAAATCTCATGTATTAAAAAGAAGAAACTATATGTAATGAGTTGCAATGTAATGATCCTCATGTTCTTAAATACTACAAGAAGTACAGTGTAATTTATAAAAATTATGAAAGAGGAAAATAGAATATATTTGAATAGAAAAGTACAAAATTCAGATAATGCAATTAAACCTATTCGGAATATTATTAAATTTACACTTGTAGATACCCTAAGAAAGAAAATATTTTTTCATTAAAACGAATGATTATAAAGTAGAGGATCCCAAATCTACTGCAAATTCTTTTAACGTATTATACTATATAGTACAGAAATATTATTGACAACTTAAACATTCAAGATTTTGCAAAAGATACTGCAATTGGTTACTTAATAGATGCATTTAATAATTAGTATTAATATATGTAATTAGTCAATAACTGCAACAGTGCTTTTTCATTCAATCATAACATGAATAAAATTGAATGCACATTAAATTAAACACTATTGCATACACGTAGATAAAATAGTTAAAATTAACTGAAGGGGTGAGAATGAAATAATCCAAAGCCATACTTTTAACAAAAATTGTTTTGTGCGAGTACATTTCTTACACATATGGGAAAGCTATTAATAAAATATTGTAATAATTACTCAACAAATGACTTAGCCTAAGGACTCTAAACCTTTGTAAAAGTTTATCTATTATTATATATATTTTTATAATTTAATTTTAATTGTTAGTTTTTAATATATATGCATTTACATTGTATATGTGTGTGTATAAATTCATTCATTAGATTAACGTTTATAATATTATAACTTGTAATTTTGTATTGTTTGCGATCATTAACACTTAATCTCAGGACTTTCTAAGACTCTATTTCAACGTTACTTAGCTATTTCAACGTTATTTAGACAAAAAAAACGTTGTGTAGACTAAGAATCGAACTCGTACTCATCTACACAACAAGCAGAAGTCTTACCGTCTGAGCTATTGAAACGACATGAAAGCTTTCCTTTCTGTGCGGAGTGTCGATCTAGTCATGAAGGTCCATTGTCGATTTAACTACACGATTTATGTATATATTTATCTTTTATTTATGTAATATTATCATATTTTTTGCAGTTTTTGAAGTGAATTTCGGAACGATGCTAGTAACAAACCAAGTAGCCTGAATTTAAGTAACTCAGTATTCGTTATCTTGTGTATCAGTGCTCTGGTCTCCGATCATGCGCAGTGTCTTACACCTGAGACTTTAGAATATTCAATCGTCTCATCCTTTTCCAGGGAAACTGTACATAAGGCTCATAACCGTTACGCTCACTTCCCTGGATGCCAGATTATTGAGATTCATGTTTAACCAGGTAATGCCTTTTGACACTGTATTTCTTATAATTCACGTTCTGTCCGCATGTTAAGCACTCGGCCTTATTAGTTCCACTCTGTAAACAAATAATCTTCTTCCAAACTTTCTCGTAACGCATAGTTTTCAGATTTTCTAGCCACTTTAGACAGAACCATTTCTCTACGGACGCTAACGGAAAGCAATGTGTTAACTATAGTAACCTAGTGACCTAGTCGATCTGTTCACATTACGCGGTGCTTGACGTCACTGGCACGAACTTACCCGAACGCTTATCTAGCTTGCCCTCCTGAGGGCAGCATTATTCCGCAAGAAGCGAGGTCTACCCGATTAGCTGATGTTGAGACCTTAGATGTGTACAAAAAGCTAAAAAAAAAGTTTTCAATTTACTTTTATTTATAGTCATATCTCTTTGCCAAACACGTCAATACGTTGCCAGTACTTCTCAAGTTAATTCGTAATTTCAGTTTATTTAACACAGGATTCAGGCTTCACTATTTAGTAGGCACCCCAACACATAGCCACACACTTTACATAACCAGTGTGGATTAACTGGAGACCAGCAATGAGCATTGTAGAGATTTTTATCAGGCCATTACTTTTGAAGTTGCCTCATTATTCCACAGAATTCTGAGCTCGAAATCACAGTCCGTGTTTAGAAACCAATTGCAGAAATCAACACGAGTCTGGAAGTCATGTCCCCCAAGTTCCTGATGGAGATGAATATGGTATGAATGAAATTTGTTGTCTTTCAGATTTCTAAACGCTGTATTATGGTGCAATCCTGAGTCAAATGGCAAGCCTTCTTGTGGGGGAGAATTAAAGACATGGTCTACCAGGTGCGTCCAAAAACCAGTGAAGACATGAAACAAAGAAGTAGAGAAGCCTGTGGGTGTTTCAGCTGTTCTGAAGTGCAGTCACGGATGTTAGGAGGTGTTCAGAACAATGTTTAGCACAGGATAGTGTACATTTTAGAACACTTAGGCTACTATGAGGAGTATACTTTCATAAACAACATACAGCATTTCTCAGAAGATACCATTTTTGCTGTTTTGTGAGTAAACAATAAAAGTTAGAAAAAAAAGTTTCAGTAAAAGTTGTTTCTTTTTAAAAATAGTTTCGAATGATCCATGTTCTCATTTGAAATTTCGAAGTTGACCACAGGTACTCCTACTTCCGGTTTGTTACGGGAAATGGTACTACCACCAATCGATTCTTTACATAGGTTTTGGTTATCAATTTTTTTTATGAACAACCAGTATCATACAGATTCGAGAAAAAAGGCTGACACGTGTGGTCTGAAACACTGTGGGTGTGTGTTTTTCATAAAATATTAAATGCGTATGTAAGTGCATGGACATTTTTCAAACGAGAATAGTTGTCTCATTACAACATTAACACTTAACAAAATCACTTTAACACAGCCCCTCCCCAAACTAAAGCCCCACCTCTGTCCCTCCAGATTAAAAATTCTGGCGCCGTCCCTGTACACAACACAGCCCTACCCTGAAATCATTATTTTATGTGTGTCCAGTAGACACCGGCTATTTAGTCACTTAAAAAAATCTTAATTTTATGGTCCAACACGGCAGAAAATTCTTGATGAAAGAAATATAGTTTTACAATTTATTGCACTACAGAATTTCATAAAATAATAAGATAAATATTATACATTTCATTTTTCTGCAAAGTGTATGTGACTCAAGAAATAAGGCAGATAGGCCCTAATTCTTGATTAAAGAAACACGGTTTCACAATTTATTGCGGTACAGAATTTCACATAATAATGAGATAAATATTATACATTTCGTTTTTCTACTAAGTATATGTGACTCAAGTAATAACGACAGATAATTCTTGATTAAAGAAACACAGTTTTACGATTTATTGCGCTACAGAATTCATAAAATAATAGGACAATATTATATATTTCATATTCCTGCAAAATGTATCTGATTCAACAAAATAGTAACATTTCGTAACTTGTGACTAGTTGAGAAGAGAAGGGAAGGGGAGTTAGGAGAGGAGAGGAGAGGAGAGGAGAGGAGAGGAGAGGAGAGGAGAGGGGAGGAGAGGAGAGGAGAGGAGTGTTGAAAAGATATTGATAACAATTATTATGAATATCAACAACTATTATAGAAAAATATTTCATTTTAACTTTTTCCTTATCAACAATTAAAAGCCTCACGAATACCTGTGAAATGTATAAAAGTTTTTCGTTCTTCAGAATATTGATTTGCTATTTAACTTCTGTGGGACAGATTTCTTTTTATTTATGAAGCTGAAGGTTTGAAGGGTTTGCATTAAATTTATATTACTACGATGAAAAGGAAAGTGCAAGTACTTTATAATAACTGTTGGAATTTAATGAATGTTATGTTGACGAGAAATAGTTTGCTTTGTCTTTATTAACAGTACGTTTCAGAAGACAATTTATTTATTTATTTATTTATTTATTTATTTATTTATTTATTTATTTATTTATTTATTTAAATTTAAATATACAGAATAAAGAAAAATATAATTACAAAACAAACGAGAGAAATACAAATAAAATAATACAAGCAATATAAAAAGAAGATACAGTAGTATTAACAAAATTTGAGACCGAATGAGCAGCGCTCGTGCTCGGTCACAGTTCAGATATAATATTAAAATAAAAAAAAAATAATAATAATAATAATAATAATAATAAATAAGTAAAATAAAATAGGAACTAAAATATAATTACAGCGGCAATGGAATTATATAATATAATATTAACACTAGAGAAGAATAATATCGCACGTGAAAAGTAGGACTAATATATATTTCAAAATTATAGATTACAAATATAATATAGGTTGATTAATTCATACACATAGGCTATAAATTTATTTAATCAAATTCAAGATATTAACACGTTTCTAATTTTCTTGTTATATGTTAATGGGTTACATGTTAGAAGTTCTGAGTGTAATTTAGTTAAAGCATTGTACAACCGAGGGCCAAAATTTATGCTATGCTTTAGACCAGCAGATGTGAGACATTTAGGTTCTACTAATGTTGAATTAATATTTCGTCTTGTGTCATAATTGTGTGTCTGTAATACAAACTTATTACGATTTTTATGATAAAATTTTAACAGCGTATACTTATAAATTTGTTCAATATTAAATACATTAAATTCAGAATAAATTAATTTAGTTGGATAATCGAAACGTTTCTTCAAACAAATTTTAATTATTCGTTTTTGTAGTAAATTTAACGGACTAAGATTAATTTTTGTACTTCCACCCCAAACAATTATACCATATTGAATGATAGACTGAATAATGGCCAAATAAACATTTCGTAGAACTCTAATGGGTAAATAGCATCGGAGATTAACGAATTTATAAATTGTTTTACGAAGCCTCTTACAAAGATAAGTAATGTGATGAGGCCATTTTAAATTCTGATCAATAATGATGCCCAGATATTTACATACGTGGCTTCTTTCAATGGTGGATATTTACAACTTTTGGGATCTAAACAATTTTCACTGTGTATTATTAGTCTATATTTATCGCTAAATTTTAAATTTTGAACACTGGCAGCTGTTAACGAAAAAGGAACTAAAGTTGATTTAGATATTTAAAGAAAGGAAGTTGGAATTAAGCCATTTTTTAACAATGTTAGCACCTATATTAGCATTTCTATATGCTTCCTGCCAAGAAAAACCACTGAAAATAACTACTGTATCATCCGCATATGAATATATAAATCCATTAAATTTTTCTAAATTTATATTTAGCAGATCATTAACATATATTAGAAATAAAATAGGTCCCAAAATTGTTCCTTGCGGTACACCTATATAAATATATTTGTATTCACTAAATTGATCTTCAATTTTGGTCATTTGCCTTCTATTACTAAAATGTGATTGGAATAATTGTAAAACTATACCTCTAACACCAATAGTAGTAGTTTGTCCAAAAGTAAATTATGATTGATAGTGTCAAAAGCTTTCCGTAGATCCAAGAAAATACCCAAACATTTGTTTCCGATATCTAGTTCATTGATAATTTTTCCAATAACATTAATAAGAGCATCATCAGTAGAAATATTATTGCGGAAACCAAACTGATTTTTAGAGAGGATTTTATGTTTTTCTAAATAATTTATTAATCTATTCTTTAAACATTTTTCAAGCAATTTGGAAAATTGTTGGAAATAACGATATAGGTCTATAGTTATTTAAATTATTTTTATCTCCAGATTTGTATATTGGAATTACTATGGCACATTTCAAAACATCTGGGAAAAGCTTTGCACAAAACATAAGTTAAAAATATGAACCATAGGTTTTATTATATATTTGATAATAATTTTGAAAATATTATTCTTAATTCCATCTATACCAGGAGCAACATTATTTTTTAATTTCTTAACCAAAATAATAATTTCATCTTCAGTTACAGGGAAAAGAAACATGGAGGAAGCTAAATGTTCATCTTGTGTCTCATTTTGTAGAGAAGAGTTAAAATTTGACTTATTAATGTTAGAAGTAACTTTGTGTCCTATCTCTGAAAAATAATTATTAAATTCGTTTGCAATCTCTTTTCTGCAATTTAATATTTCACCCTTATCGTTTTTTAACTCCTTGATTGGCTGTTTATTTTGTACATTTACAGCTGTAGCTTCATTTATAACTTGCCAGAATTTTTTAGGTTCATTTTTGTATCTATCAAATTTGGATTCATAATATTTAATTTTTGTTTTTCGAATGATAAGAGTTAACATATTTCTATATGCTCTAGTAATTTTTTAGTTGTACGTTACTTGGATTCTTTTTAACTTTTAAAGCAAGTTTGTCTCTTGTACGAATAGAATTAATAATGCCGGCCGTGATCCAGGGTTTTATTTTCTTGGATTTATTAGAAATTTTCTGATTACTGTTTATAATAGTATTTTTATCTATATACTTCATGATTAAACTGTAGAAAATTTGAAAACAGGCATTGGCATAATTACAATTATAGACCGATTCCCAGGTTTCTTTTAGAAAATCCGTAATCAAATCAGGATAATTAATTTGTTGCATATTTTGTGATGAGAGAGTAACAGACGGCCTAGAATTGTATTCATTGTTAGACATTTTTAATAAACTAAAAACAATATAATGATCGGTAATAGCACTAGATAGAACGCCAGGTATGAAGCTATAATTATTTTGAGTTTTTAGAAATATATGGTCGATGAATGTGCCAGAAATTATTGAAGGCCTAGTGATGGCATTTAAATAATTTACAAAACCATATTCATGGAGAACATTCATATATTTACTGCCAATTAAATCTATACTATTTTCTAATATGTCTATGTTTATGTCTCCAACAATAATATGGTTGCGACAACCTTCTAAATTGGATAAATACTGCTCTAAATTATCTATGAAATAATTTTTATTGTTTTTAGGGTATCTATAAATGGCGGTGAAAAAAAATTTCACTCTTGTCAAGCTTAATCTTAAAATGAAGTGAATTACAGTGCTCAATTTCAGCTTCTGTTAGACTAATATCAATGCTATTTTTAAAATGTATTACTATTCCATCGCATTTATTGTATTTATTAACTTTTACCAATTTATTGTATCCATTAATATCATAGCCAAAATCGTGACATAACCAAGTTTCCGTTAAAATGATAATGTCAAAATCATGAGTGAAGCTTTGTAATAATGTACATAATTCCAGGAAATTTCTGTTTATGCTACGTATGTTTAAATGAATAAATTTGAAATCATGAAACGAGTTACAAATGTAATTGTTGCAAGAGGTGATATCGTTAAAGACAGCTGTTTTTAAATCATTAAGTTTTCAGTAGTTTGTTTATATCTGTAGGCTTCTTGTCAGGTTTGAATGATTTGTTTGATATTTATCATGCATCTGAAAGCAGCACAGTCTGGCGCAGGTCGACGGAACACAACAGTCCTTTCGGGTCACTATAGGACTGTTTGACGTCACTGCCTGTCTGCTTGTGAAGGAAGGTTGAAGGCAGGCTAGCGATTACATGCTCATGAAGGAAAACGGGTATGGACAGGCCTGAAAGAGATTTTGTCGGCCTCTGGTGTCCAGTGGTTGTTAGATTAGATTAGATTAGATTTATTTATTTAACCTGGTAGAGATAAGACCGTCAGGCCTTCTCTGCCCCTCTACCAGGGGATTACAACTATAACATGAACAATAAGATTACAATTAATATTAAATTTACAATTACAATTACAATAAAAATTAAAGTACGACAAGAATACCTGATTAATGAAAGCTAGACATTTTATCATAGAAGTTAAGAACAAAGAATATTTTTGTATTTACTAAATTACAAATTAAACCTACAATAACAAAATTCTATAGTGATGAAATTACCGGATATTGAGATATTTTGTGGTAGATTAAAAGAACTATTTACAAGAAACCATGTCTGAACGAGTCTCAATTACTGACCAAGTGCCTAGTAAGTTTGCGTTTGAATTGAATTTTATTTCGACAGTCCCTGATGCTAGCAGGTAACGAATTCCAGAGTCTTGGCAGGGCTATTGTGAAAGAGGATGAGTATGAGGAGGTGCGATGGGATGGTATTGTTAGTATTGTTTCATGGCGAGAGCGTGTGTTCAGATTGTGGTGGGAAGAAAGGTAAGTGAAGCGAGACGACAGGTACGAAGGAATAGAAGAGTTCAAGATTTCGAAGAGATAGAGAAGTGAATGTAAATTTCTTTTCTTATCTAGTTTAAGCCAACCTATTGCTTCCAGGGATGGGGTAATATGATCATATTTACGAACATTGCTTACAAAACGTACACACAAATTATGAGCACGTTGAAGTTTCATTTTGTTGTCGCTGGAAAGGTCAGTCAGTAAAATGTCAGCATAGTCAAAATAGGGAAATACAAGGGTCTGCACAAGGGACTTTTTTTAAGCAAGAGGGAAGATGAACATTTATCCTTTTTAGCACATGAATAATAGAATATACTTTTCTGCAGGTTTCTGTGATTTGCATGTCCCAGTTGAGATTATTATCCATGTGAATGCCAAGATTTTTTACCGAAGAACTGAAAGGGATATGCACTGTACTTACTTTAACGGGGGAAATGTCGAGGTGCTTTACAGCGTCGGTTTGCCGTTTGTGTCCTAATATGATTGCTTGGGTCTTTCCAGGATTGATATTAAGATGGAATTTCTTTGTCCATGTCACAATCGAGTCAATGTCTTCGTTCAATTTATCTATAGCGTCATTTATTCGATCTAAGCGGGAAGAGATGTAGCATTGAAGGTCGTCAGCATACAAGTGATAGTTACAATGCCTTACATGAGATGTAATATCACGGACATATATTGTGAACAACAATGGTCCGAGTACCGAACCCTGTAGTATACCTGATGTTATGTTAAGCCAGGAAGAGCTTCGATTCCCGGATACAACACATTGTTGTTGATGCAGAAATAGTACAGCACCGCGCGCTACTACTCGTCAAGTCATTTGGCTCATTCCAGAACCTCTGTACTCACTGAACTTCAAAGAGTAGTGGCTAAGATTCCGATCTCTAATGGTAACATATAAAAATATGCCACCTATTTGGCATTGTGTATTTTCTTCATCTCTACTACAGAATTTTCATTCTCAGCTTTAATGAGTTTCACAATCGTTATTTCAACATTAAACATGTACGCGTTTCTTCCAATCAGGTCGCTTTGATGATGTCGCTAACATGTTTGGCTGAGGATAGTGCGATAAAATTACAAGATTTCACTCTTTAATTCCAACGTTTGTATTGGAAACTACTCGTATATAGGACCTATACATTGCAGTCCGACTAGAATTTTGTTCGTTAGCGGCTTTAATCAGTCTCTTTTTAAATAAAAACATTTTAAATTGACAATAGAACCCTGTTCAATTTAATTATCTAGCGAAAGAAGGCGGCTTATAACATTTAGATGATTAACCATCATTGTTACCACCACAACGAAACAATCAATTACTATTCTCTGTTTGTTATACAGAGGGAAGTTTCTCGCTGAAATTTCACACGGTCTGACAACTTCCATTTCGAGACGGGGTTACTGTATAGAATGTTCCAGAACTAAGTTGAAAAAAACAAATCCAACTAAACGAATATATGTACGCAAAGTGCAGGACTACACTGAAAATAATTTCATATAAAAATACTGCATTATAGGTCTTCCTAATTCCGTAATTTTTCTCATTGTTCTTCAAACTTTGTACGACGCGCAGCAATTTCACCACGTTGCATTAAATATTTCTTATTGTCCTCGTTTCTGCTGTACTGAAAATCGACGAGAACGTTAACCTATAGGAAGTGATTATAGCTTCTTTTCGCTCGCTAAACTCGAATTTCGCCGCCTGTCAACATTAGGCCTAATATAGACACGATAATACAATTTTCTACTTCCTACTTGTCTACGTGGCAAATCAGAATAGCCTATTTCATTTTATTATTGTTACAAATCAGACAAATTTCGACAGTGTGTTGAGTGTTTTATATTTTAGAAAATTATTAGACGTTTAGACGTCTAATTTTGGATTAGTTTCATCAACAATGTCTAACGAAAAATGTGCCAGAAGTGTGCTGCTTAAGCAGTGGGTTGAAGTACAAACCAAGTAACTTTAACAACTGACGGCATTTTAGCATTCTTGTGTATAACAGAGTGATTCACGTGAAGTTATCGCCACTTACGGAGCTCATTTCTGAAGACATTCTGAGCGAAAACTGTTATATGAACACCTGTCCTGTTCTCAATATTTTCAAAGTTACACTAATTTGCAGTTGTTAAAAAATACCTTTTTCTTTAGTTTTAAGGATAAAAGAATGTTAAAAATAGAGAATGAACTATTCAGAAGTATAACTTCTTTAATTAGCTAATATTCTGAAGCTAAAATGTGTTGTTAATTTCTTAGTTGCTGTGTACAGAATTTGTTTGTTTATTCTTTTTTTTCCTTTCAATTTGTAACTAAAAATTACATTATTCTTACACAATTATCATAACAATTCTTACAGATCACACTACTTCCAGCAACTTTATTCTTTACAGTTCAATTTTGCATCCTAATGTACAGTCTTAAAGAGTTTACAAGAGTGACGTGATGTGTAACAATTGTTCTGATAAATGTGTAAGAAGAATATAATTTTGTAGTTAAAAATAAAAAAAAAATATCTGTACGAACAACTATGGAAACACATTTTTAACTTCAGAATACCAGCCAATTAAAGAAATTTTATTTTAACCTTGGACATGTATTCATAATTTTTCAGTTACAAGTGAGTTAGAATATTAGTCATTTACGCCAACTCACATTCATTTAATGTTTATCAATCCATATAGTATTTAATTTACATTAATTTTTTTTGCACCAAAATTTATTACTTTAAAAATTTTGTATTCCAGTTATAAAAAAGTCATATTTTTCCAGTTAATTTATATTACGTTTATTATTTTGTATGTATGTATATTTGTTCCTTATTTCATTTATCATATTCTTTAACCACAAAATCTGTTTCATATCATATATTTTATTTTATTTTACACATGTTAACCTAGTATACATGTAAAAATATGCATATTTAATAACTTTTTTTAAATTCATAACGGTGTCATTCCTACAAATCAGTTGATTTTATTCCTGTCCACTTTTCAACAATTAATAGTAATAACGCGCATTATTTTTCATAGACCGTTTTATTTATAATATGCGTAATTATATACATCACATGTAATGATGCCTTTTATACTGTTTTAAACTTATATCACTTTCCATTATTATAACCTTGGACATGTCTTCATATTTGTCAATATTTAATATGTATTGCTTATCATATAGATATCAAATTTTATGCCTGAAGATGCCCAAAATTGGGCGAAAGCGTTAACACTAACAATGTAATTGTAAAATAACTATTTCAGTTTTTTACATTTAAATAAGTCAGAAGACGAAATATTTGCATGTTTCCTCATTTGAATTTAAAGAAATTATACTTGTAAATAGTTCATTCTCTGATTGTAACTATTCTTTTACCTTTAAATCTAAAGAAAAAAAGGTATTTTTAACAACTTGAAATTAGTGTAATTCTGAAAATAATGAGAACAGGTCCCATGTTTATATTACATTTTTGTTCTAAATGCCTTCGGAAGTATACTACGTAAGTGGCGGTAGGTCTTCGTGAGTCACCCTGTGTGTGTGTACGTATGTATGTGTGTATATATATATATATATATATATATATATATATATATATATATATCTTCAATTTCAATAGTATTTCGTTACATTTGGTGCATATAAGTACTGGTCTTTAGGTGCATGCGGGAGTGAATTTTTTTTCTTTTTTGTAGTGCATATGAATCCACCTCCTATTGATTAGTAAAAAAAATATAGAAGACAATCAAACGAAATCAGTGGGGAAAAACGATTAATAAAAATGACCAAAGTTATCTCGACGTAATATAAATGTTTTCGTCGAATAAAACGATGGAAGAATAAAAAGAAATAGGCCTAAACGTCAATAGTAATGAGGAAAATGAAAGTTTTACTTATCTCTTTTAATTTGTGAACTTTGTTCTGCAAGTCTTTTCCTTAATTTTATATTTTATACCATCAGCAAAAGTGGAGAATTAAATACGGCATTATTTATGTATAACTTGTCCTCTAGTTCTCTCCGCCGTCTCTGAATGACTCTGCAAACAAATTAAGTCGTACACCTTGAATTATGATTAAAGTAGTGGGAAATAAATAATAAGTGAAATATTAATTACAAAAATGAGAAAACCGAGCGAGGTTTCTCATTGGTAACACTGGTCCCGTGTTTTTTAGTTCGCTTATCTAACGACGCTGAATCAGTACTGGGTTATTTAGCGTCGATGGGATTGGTGATGGCGAGATGAAGTTGACGATTCACTATAGATTACCTCACTTTCGTCATACTGTTGGGGAATACCTTTGAAAAAACCTAACCAGGTAATCAGTCCAAGCGGGAAACGAACCCGCGATCGAACGCAACTCCGGATCGGCAGGCGTGCACCTCAGACGACTGAGCTACGCCGGTGGCTCCTGGTCCCGTGTTCAAATTCCGGGGCCAGTCAATATGAATGGGGTTTTTAATGGTTTCCTTTGATTATAAAGTAACTAGAAATAAAGTTATTTAAAAAGATAAATGCTGAGTTAGTTTATATTTCCACCAAAAAATGTACAGGTAATATTTCGCAATACTCTATTAACTGTACTCTTCGACATATGTGAAGATATGGCCACTAAATGGAGTAGTATTTTGGAGACTGGCAGATAGGTGGCAGCAAACTAATGCATCAACAATATCGACAGTCGCGGAATGACCTTGCAGTTAAAGCGACTATAAATAAAATCTATAGATAATTGAATTTGTCATTTGGAAAAGGGCACATGTCCACTTTTATCAAACGAGATTTTTGACGCAGAACTACGTCTGTCTTTTCACTAGATATGGGGAATGGTAACTTGGGACTTGACTCTTACATAAAAATGAAACACTCTTCCTTCCTAGCTATCCTTGTATTCTCCTTGATCTCATTCTTGTTTCCTTGTCCTCTTTGTATTCCCCTTCTTTTCCTTCTCTTACCCTTGTTTTCATTGTCTTCCTTTTTGTATCATTGTGTATTCAACTTTATTTTCCTGGGGAAAGGCGAACCATCGGACGTGGGAAATGCATATTCTGCTAAGGAATTAATGGATGGATGAATGAAGGAATGAATGAATGAAGAAAATGAGCGAATGAATGAACGAGGGAAAATGGAAGGAAAAACATAAAGTACGTGAAAACGCATCCTTGTAAGGGAGTTTGAGACAGAAAAACTGAATATGTGATCTCCAAGCCCGTTGGACACTTGTCTCACTCCGAGCTTCGCCGTTACACTAAAGGGACTCTAGAGAATTTTGAAAGTGAAGGCCGAAAATGGACGTAACCTAATAACTACCACATATATGGGTGAAGCAGGATGAGTTGTCTCTATTTAGGAAACTAGTCAATTGTCTCTTTGTTGAGTCTAATGAAGTATGGCGCGATCGACCTTGATGGCATTATTTGGAAAAGGTGTATGTTATTGTTACTGTAATATCCGAGTTGAAAGCAAGATTATTTCAGCAGCGGTTGCAGTATTCCAGCGGTTTTACTACTGTCCAAATTTCACGAGAGGATCCCTGCGAGGGGAGTATGGTCCTTGCGGGGTAAGAGGAGAGAGTAAGCCAGTGACTCAGGGTTCTTGAAGGAGCAGGTGCATTGGGGTGATGTCATTGGCCGGCTGGGACAAACAAGATTCAGTCAATGGCCGGCCGGGTCCGTGTTGGGGGTAGGTTATAAGAGTGGGGAAAAAACTCTCATTCCTTGCTCGGATCTTCTCGTGAAATTTGGACAGTAGGTGATGAGTGATCACCCACCTAAACCTAGAGATGGCGCCGGCCTTCCTATCTTCCTGCCTCATAAGTACAGCCAGTGGACCCGACTGATGCCTCCTCCGTTCCCTAGACTCATACCGGCCGAAACCAGATGTGATCGGGTTGGGGTTGGCACAAGCTACCGTGTACAAGTTCCTAGCAAGACAAGTAATGATTCGAATTACCTGGTTCTGGACAACTTGGAGGTTACAGAGATGGGTCACTTCCGCGAACCCTCATGCGGGTGCTGCATAAGTTATGACAGAGCGAATGAGGGCCTTATACATGGTAAGTCCTACTCCGTGGTTGTCTGGAATTAACGCCGTCAGAATGAGATAGAATCGAACTATTAGTCCGTTCGCTTTACGAAGAAGGAATTGGATATGATATCGAAAGGGGAGAGAAGAGTCCATGATGATCCCTAAGTATTTAATTCGTTGTATCCACGGCATTAGCCACCGGCGTGGCTCAGTCGGTTGAGACGCTTGCCTGCCGGTCTAAAGTTGCGCTCGGGCGCGGGTTCGATCCCTGCTTGGGCTGATTACCTGGTTGGGTTTTTTCCGAGGTTTTCCCCAACCGTAAGGTGAATGCCAGGTAATCTATGGTGAATCCTCGGTCTCATCTCGCCAAATATTATCTCGCTATCACCCATCTCATCGCCGCTACATAACCTAGTAGTTGATACAGCGTCGTTAAATAACCAACTAAAAATAAAAAAAAAATCCACGGTATTAGTTGGCCGAGAAGTGTGGGTGATGGTGGTATGTCTTCGAGTCTCTCTATTAGTGGAAAGAGTTTGATCTAACTACGTTGACCTTGATCCAGGCTGAAGATCTGAACACTCATTCACCGCAGGGACTTTGCATATTTAATTCAGTAGCATCAGTCTGTATAAAGAAGATACGTCCTAGGTTTTTTCCGATTGAGCGACAGTATGGGTCTTATGAAAAGATGACTTCACGCAATTGAAGTGAAATCACTGAAGTTTTTAAGCAGGTTGAAATTTAAAGGATGCCCGGAGGAGGAAGAACGGACCAAAAATTGTAGTTTTGGGAAATCGAATTTGAGGTTGGAGAAACAAACTATACAAAGGGCGAATATGCGATGATTTTGAAATACTGTATCTATTACTATGAAATATACTAAACGTAATTGGAAATTAGTGTGCAATAAATTGAAATGAAACGTTTTAAAACTCCGATTTAATCTATAATCAGTCATCGATTTAACAATTTCTTTATCTATTTTTAAAACACTTCAGTTGAAATCAATCTTTATCTGGATCATCAGTCGCAGCAACTTCACTGATAGCTTACTATAAAGCTGTTTTGGAACATACACCAGGAGGTCTTGTAGGTCACGTTTCTCTACTGTCAGTTTTAGAGGGCTTAGATACTTGGAAGAAAGTTCCACGAAGCTAAGGTTGAATTTCCCTGGATTGTATGCCGTGATCGTCCCTTTCTGAAGTTGAACGCTTGTAGAAAGTAAAGTATTGTATACAGGATGTGTTTGAAAGCCATTCATGAGTTTATTAACGCATTCAAATATTTTTTCATCCCTGATCTTGCTCCTAATAGCTGTCTTTTTGTTAACATTGTGGGAAGGATGTTAACATGTGTATCATCTCCCTACTAACTGAAAAAACTTGAAACTTGTATCTTTGCCTGGGGTTTCAATGAAGTGTATTTTTATTCATTTTTAGCTAGATGTGACCGAAATCTCTGTCACACCACATCATTGAATGTCCTGTCATCAGAAAGAACATGCCATATTATTTCAAAGCGGCCTTTATGAATTAAACGCAAGTGTGATAGAACTACATTCAGATTCTTACTCTGGCCAGCACAATTATCACTAAAAATAATGACTGAGTTTTTTTTCTTGTTGTGAGGGAGAGAGGGAGGGAGGGAACATCCCACGCACTACGACCAGAGGTCTATTGCACACCCCCGTATATGGGATGAGTTGCGTACCCACCGATCCTGTACGCACACCGACCTAACCACTTGACTCTCTTAACAACCGGTGCCTTGACTGACTTGATGTTTTCACTAACATAGTTTTCAAGGTAGTAACTGATGAAACTTCCTATTTCACACGATCTACGTTTCCCGATGCTTTCATCTCATGTAGGCCTAAGTACATGGTAGATTGATCTGAATGAAGGGGGGGGAGAGCAACGGTGAATTGTTCAATGGTTGAGCTGTATGGACTTTTTCCATTGCTAATTTTCAAAATTGTAGCACAATGTTTCGAAGAGTGTATCTCTCTTCGTCGTCAGGTGAAGACCTACTGTGGGGATCGTTACAAACAGCTAGCCTGTCTGACTGATCCAACAGGCTAGCTGTTTGTAACTATCCCCACAGTAGGTTTTCACCTGACGACGAAGAGAGATACACTCTTCTAAACGTTGTGCTACAATTTTGAAAATTAGCAATGGAATAAGTCCGAACAGCTCAACCCTTGTACATGGTAGATGCTCCTGTTTTGATGTTGTGATATACTGTATATTATTTTATTTCCTTCATACATAATTTGTTGCACTATTAAACTTTAACACTTACGAGCAATTGTAGAAAATGCGCTGCCTTTACAAATAGAAGTACACATTTTAAAGTTACTCCATTGTGAAAAAGCACTTGCAAAGTATATAAAACTTAATTTGCAAAGATGTGACTTTCTTCGTGAAGTTAAATTTCGCAAACTCAAATTGAAAAAGAAAAATTCACAAATTACAAAGAAAGTTCACAATTTACAACAATTTTAAACATTATGAAACAGGCCTCTTATATTTAGAGTTATCCTCTGGGCCTGTTCTTACTTGAAGATTAAAATCTTTTTCTAAGGCAGACCTGCAGAACTGTAGCTCCTCAGACCGACTGCCTTCGTACCCTTTCCACCCCACCCACCTTTTGTACCCCTGTGGTCGTAGCGTTCTAGTTGCACTCTGCTATATCAACATTCATCCTGGGCGGCAGGTACACAATACGCGTACTGCAGTTTGAAGAGAACTGGAACATGGCAAAATCTAAACCCGTGAAGAAATACTACTTGCAAAGGAAATGGGAATATGATTATTTAGTTGAAGACGAAAGAATTACTTGTTTACTATATCGCATCCATTTTATTTCTACTCGTCATTTCAATATTAAACAACATTTCAACGCAGCCCATATTAAGGATTATGAAATAGACAGACTTTTTGGGTAAGTTTGTTATTACGAACTGTATATTGATTATTTATTTATATACTGTTAAATTAAGGACATCACTCGTGGTATTCATATAGCATTGAAATGAATAGTGATATTTATTTCAACGTTCATTACATAAATGCTACAAATTTATGTTTCCGTAGTTCCGTAGGTGATGACAGGAGAAATGTTTCGGAAAATCTAAAGCAGGCTAGGTGCAAAGAAATCTCAAGGAAACTATGACAGAAAATCTAGCATAATCGTAAACTTTGAAATGATATAATGCATTATAAATACAATCCTTTTTGAAAATTACAGTGCCGTCACTGATAGACCTTCCACACACAAAGAATGTCGACAACTCTACGCAGAATTCGATCATTCCCAATAGATGTGGAGTTAGATTGACGTATTTCCCCTACTTACGGGTTCTGCAGACCTGTTCTAAGGTATAGCTTTTGAAGCAATGTTAGGCCTACACGTTTTTGGAGAAATACATTCTAATAAAACGTGAAGTGACTACGACTGTAATTCAGGAATTCTTCACGTGCCTAAGTAATTCGAAAACATAAAATAGTATGTTTAGCGAAAATAAAACGGAAGCAGTATTCAGGCTGTATGGTGTTTGGTACAGTTAGTCTCGCAAAAGAGGATGAACAGTGAAAATAATCGAAAGAGGATGAGGCAGTTGGTGTCATTCCTGTTGTCCTTGTTCTCAGGGAAGCTCATGCATATTCATAGTCTTGATAGAAGGTGGAATGCAGGGAACGGAGAGGGGATACATTTCCAGATAATATACGGGACGACTTACTACGTACGAGCCATAATATTGAACCGGGCCATGCAGGACCGGGTTGCGGGCGAGGCGGAGAGAGGAAAAAGGGGGGGGGTGCTTTATTGGAACCGCATCTTACAACCCTTGTTTTCCACGATGTATAGACCCTATTATTACGTAATAGTGCTCTTGAAATTCATTGTGCGAGATGCGACGTCGCGACGTCTTTTTGGAATCTATCGTGTGGTTACATGTGATTAATGCCTAGTGAGCCGTAGGAAAAAATGTTACAGTGATTCAAAATGGCGGCAGTTCAAGTATTAGAATGGCCCTATAATTGAAAAGTTGGGAGCTTAAACTTGGAGTGGAGAGTGTGATTTAAGCTTCTGTTAGAGCAGCTCTTAACTTTGGAGTAAGGTTTTTGTTTCCTTTGAACTGATCGAAAATAGTTTGCCTTCATTGTGAGCAGGAATGTGCTTGCAAAGGAAGTTTTCACCAAGTGGAATGCAACTCTTAAAGAGAACTGAACTTTAGAGAATATTAATTTTGATATTAACTTGACAGCTGCCATTAAATGATTAATGTTAGTCGTGGAATGTGTACACATGAATAACAATGTTTCGTAAGTAAGTTATAACTTTTCATTAATCATACAGCGATTTTCTTTTAATATGTAGCTGCAGTACACCGCGGGCTACCTTCCTTGCAGTTTTTACCACTTACTGTGATTACAGTCCGCGTCACCGTTTTTGGCGTGTGAAATAAGTAATGGGAACGTTAAGTGCTAGTGTCTTACCTTTACCGTAGTCAGTCTGAAAACTGTGTTTGGCAAATGGCTGATGTGACGTGTATAAGAAGTGGTACTATTATCAGCTGCACTAGCAACATGCTCACAAACTGGGTGAAATACTCTAGGACACGCCAAAAACGCTGGCGCCAGCTATACGTGCAGTAGGAATAGCGATCAACGTTGCCAACTCCAGTTTGCATAAATACGAAAGAATGAAACGTATTTTATCAGAAAGAAATCGAAATTTTTCCTTTGAAACACTTACAAAGTTTACAGTCACTCGTTGTAATGTATAGAGACTCGTAAAGCAAGTAGCCAGTGTAAATAATTTTGTTTTTATTGTGATTTATTGTATTATTGTAATTTTCACCGTTTATTTGTGTATTCATTTATAGATGTGTAGGCCTACATGCATAGGCTATGTCCTTTACAATGTTCACGTGTAAAACAAGTAGGCCTATTCATAATTAATTTCTGTAATCTGGTATTAGAGACAGTAATACAGGAAGACCAAAACAACCTACAAACACTTCTAAATGTTGGGGAGACTATTGTACCTTTAGCATAGTGTACCTTTGAACATTTTTTGTTTTGTTTTAATTTTTGCTGCTATCTAGAGGACTCAAACTGAAGAAGATTGTAGAGGAAGGCCCTAAGTAACTCTCGTCGTAGTTTTGGTTTGATTTATTGCAAAGTGTGAGTTCTATGGACAAAATAATTTTTTTAGTACCAGAAGTAAATATTTCGTTCGTTGATACATGTTTTCTAACACAAAACTAGATTGTATTTGTTACTGTCTATCAAGTACAGTGTGCTCCATATCATATGGTGAGTAATAACCAGGGAAAGGATTTATATGTAAATACATATTTACTTATAAAGCTAATATAATTTATATTTTGCATTATCTTTATGTTTCACAATGTGTAGGGTTGAAAAATCCTACTTTTATTTTCCATATTTTTCCATATTTTAGAGTTTAGTACATATTTTCGTTAATTTCCATATATTTTCCATATTTCATATAAAACAGTCCATATTATATTAGGTTTAACAATAAAACAAAACAAAATTCCATTAACTTTTAAAAATACATTTCAACAATAGAGATTTAAACACATGTTCAGTAATCCCTTTAACATCAGAGTTATTTGAAAATTAGCAGTCCTATCAACAATGGGAAAGTAAGTTACAAAACTGTATTAATTTAATTTAAAATTTTTAACAGACTTCAGTTGTGCAGCTCAACAGTTAAATGCCAGTCAGAGTACACATAGGTTCAGTTTTGTAAATCATACTATAAAGACGGTAAATATGCCAAAAGTACGTCATTCAGTCAATTTAAAATCAAAACTAACAAGTTACATTTCAGAATTTAAAGAAGATGGTTTATCAACTGACAATAAAATATTATTTTGTAATTTGTGTCAGTGTGCAGTATCATCTACACAAAAGTTCCTGGTGCAACAACACATTACAACTAGTAAACATCAGGCCAACAAACAACTAAATTCCAAGCAGAGACAATTGTTTTTAACACAACCAACAACATCGAATGTAAGATCTGAGTTTAACATCGACCTGTGCCGTTCTCTCATCTCTGCTGATATTCCTCTCTACAAACTAAAGAATAAGGTCTTCAGGGAATTCCTTGAAAAATATACTCAACATACAATCCCGGATGAGTCAACACTTAGGAAGACGTATGCTCCATCCATCTACGATGAGACAATACAGAAGATAAGAGATGAAATTAAAGATAGTTCAATTTGGGTTTCCATTGATGAGACTCCCGACAAAGAAGGTAGACTTGTTGGTAATGTAGTTATCGGTTTGTTAAGTGAACAATATTCTGAACGAATTCTTTTACATTGTGATGTTCTAGAAAAGTGCAATAACAAAACTATAGTTAAACTGTTCAACGAAGCTATGGGTATCCTGTGGCCAAAGGGTATTATGTACGATAATGTGTTATTCTTTATTAGCGATGCTGCCCCTTATATGGTCAAAGCTGGACAAGCATTATCTGTTGTATATCCTAAATTGACTCATTTTACTTGTGTGGCGCATGCATTTCATCGTGTGGCAGAAGTGGTCAGAGACAATTTCCCTAAAGTAGATTTGTTGATTTCATCAGTGAAAAAAGTATTTCTCAAAGCTCCCAGTAGAGTTAACGTGTTGAAAGAAATGTACCCTGAAATTCCATTGCCACCAAAGCCAATTTTAACTAGATGGGGTACATGGCTAGAAGCAGTTGAATATTATGCCGAACATATAGACTCTATTAACAATGTTCTCCTTGCATTGGACTCTGAAGATGCAGTCTCAATTGATACTGCGAAAACAGTTACCTGTGACATAAGTGTGAAGAATGACTTAGCTCACATTCAGCATACATTTTCATGCATCATAAAAACGCTCAAAAGTCTCCAAAATAGGCACCTTTCACTATCTGAAAGTTTTGAAATTATAAATAGTACTGTGGAACAACTGAATCGTGGTAGAGGTAAAGTTGCAGATGCAGTAAGAGCTAAGGTGGACACTGTACTTTCAAAAAACCCTGGATATGAAGAACTACAAAAGGTTGTTGCTGTGATGAGTGGTGAATCAACAGTGAAGATTAACTTGGACTTATCCCCAGCAGACATTGTGAAATTGAATTATGTACCAGTTACTTCTTGTGACGTCGAACGCTCTTTTAGTCAGTATAAATCTATCCTCAGAGACAATAGAAGAAGATTCACTTTTCAGCACTTGAAAGAAATGTTTGTAACCTATTGTTATGGTAACAGACAATAAAAATTGTGTTTTGTTGAAACTACATTGGAAGATAAGGTACGTCCATTATATTTTTTGTTTAGTTTGATTAAAATGTACCAATATTTAACGTACATAGTCATTTTTTTATAATTTTAAGTCCATATTTAATTCCATATTTTGGTAAAAATCCATATTTAATTCCATATTTTGGTAAAAATAACTACATATATATTTACATATTTCATATATTTTTAGTCCATATAAATCCGTTCCCTGGTAATAACTTATGTTAAATTCCATGATTTATTCGAATCTCTAGTTTTGGGAGCCATATTTGTTTAAACGTGCACCTGCTTGTACCTTTGAACACAGAACATCTTGTACCATGGAACATGTTCAAAGGTATACGATATTATCGGTTTTTGTTTTTCTTTTTATTGTAAGATCATGTCACGAAGTAATTTCAGAGTTAACAGGCCCCCAATTGATCCGGATGCCTTGAAGAAAGCTGTTGAAGCAGTTATTGCTCCTCCAGGAATTAAAATCTCAATCAGAGAAGCCTGCTCTGGTTTATGATTGCAAATACATTTTAAATACGTTTTGTTCCCTGATCTCAGGATTGATTCCGCTCAGAAACTACAGCATGTTCATAACGCTTGCGTCCGCTTCATTTGTAATGTTCGATACTGTGATCATATCTCACCTTCTTTCGATAAGTTATAATTTTTATTAGGTTATTTTACGACGCTTTATCAACATCTGAGGTTATTTAGCGTCTGAATGAGATGAAGGTGATAATGCCGATGAAATGATTCCAGGGTCCAGCACCTAAAGTTACCCAGCAGATAAGTTATAATGGCTTAGGTTACATGATAGGAGAAATCTGCACTCTTATATCGAATTATGCTCACTTCATTTGCCCGTTTTCACACTCTCGCTATCATAATATTAATACTCGATCAAAACGTGATGACATGCTAGAAATTCTACTTCACACATCATCTCTGTATTCCTCATATTTCACTGTTGCTACCTCTCGTCACTGGAACTCTCTGTCGCCTGAAGTCAAGGGCTGCCGAACATTGAAATTTTTCAAATCCAAGTTAGAAAATTATCTTATGACGAGTTGCCAAAATAACTTACTATTATGACAAGTGTTGTATTGCATTTTTCCACGTATTCACATTTTTTTATGTTCTAGTGATATTTAATTTATTTTATCTTTTTGTTTTCATATTTCCTGATAATGATATATCTATAATGTGATACTTGAGCTAGGCCTATATGTAATCATAATTTTCCTTACTGTGTGTACCTAAAAATATTGTATTCATTGTATGGTTTGTACTTCACTATTTTATTACTACTATCACTATTATTATTATTATTATTATTATTATTATTATAAAAGTTGATCATCATGTTCATTGCACAATATAAAAATTAGTTAAAACTAAACTTCTTAAACACCTTTTTCTTGTTCGGCCATCGTTATGAAGATTACTCAAAGATTTTTACCAGTGACAGAAATGACATTATGAAAACAAGTTCGAATCGGCATCACTACCAACATCAAATCATGTCAGTATCGATGTCATACCAACATGAAAAATATTGGATTCGCTATTGCAGCTAGTTCATAATATATACATAAGTCTCTTTGCTATAATATATAACTTGTCTATACCTGCATAGTTCGGACCGAAATAGTACTGTATATTTCAGGTCTTTATCTGATGGAACCGAACTAGTATGCACCCTTCCTTTTTGGGTGAAAATGTATTGTGAAACAAAAGAGTAGGCCCATCTAGAATGTAGATGCTTTTTACTTTTGTGAGAATAATCTTTTGTTATCCATAAGATGGCTTTAAATAAATACAGAGTGGACCGCTCGAATGTGCCTAATTTCAATTGTATGTGACTGGTAAACGGTTGAAGATTAGAAACCTGCAGTAACGTTTATATGAAAGGAAAACTCAACAAGTTTCGATATGCACATCACCATATCTCTGCGTGAGCTCCAGCTGTCACTGTGACGATATCGAGGCGATGAACAACTTCTTGCCAAGCACGTTGGAGCATATCTTCTGGAATGCTCTCAATAGCCTCTGTGATGCGTTCCCGAAGATCACGAAGGTCTCTGACTGGGGTGGCGTACACTTTATCTTTGACGTAGCTTCAGAGAAAGAAATCATATTGGCGAATTCCACTCGTTTGGGTTTGTCATTCGGCTCCAGACGTTGCATTAACTGCACTTTGTATGCGTACAGTTTGAGACGTTTGTGGGCAATTCGTTGCAATGTTGATTTTGGTACTTGAAGCTCTTCTTAATGACTTCCGCGGGCTTCGCTCATACGCGGCTTGAACATTTGCAACCATTTCGTCGGATGTTCTACGACCTCCACAGTGCTTCTTCAACACCCATCCTGTAACTAAAAATGTATCGTGCCACTTCTTAATGCTTTTAGCAGTTGGAGCATCATGGTTAAACATTCGCCGATATTCCCTTTGAACTCTTAAAATTGATTTAAACTCCGCATACCACAACACAATTTGCGCTTTCATCTGCGGTGTCTCCATTTTGATAATCGATACAATCTACGAAAAGAAACCGTATCGGCGCACCATCTACCGATAGGATTCGAAACTTGTTGAGTTTTCCTTTCATATAAACGTTACCGTAAGGTTCTATCTTCAACCGTTCACCAGTCACATACAATTGAAATTAGGTACATTCGAGCGGTCCAGCCTGTATATTGTTTGTTATTAAATACACATGACAGTATATTTGTACGTGAGTAGGATTCTTATTGTTCAGTGCCTACACTGCCCTGTACGAATGAGCAGATGTAAACACACGAAACAGAGCGAGTAGATGAGCCTTAGCCCTTTTTTGCAAGCGAAGCTAGTATGATCCGTGTGTATCTAACTTGTACTGAAAGTAACCAAACGCAGGACTCTACTTAAGAGGTCCAATCTTGTTTTCGGACAGTTGACTAAACAACATCATTTGTTGCATCATAGCAATGGAAGCATTTGTTTTATCACGAAATAACTAATTCTGTTCTTGACACATTCCATAGCCGTTTAATCCATCTTTATTGCTCAGTGTGTATTAGAAATTATACTAATTTCAACTAAGTTAGTTACTTTGTAACAACCTTATACTTTCCGCAAAATTACATCATGAGAATGGGATGTCAACAGAATTATAGAGCCAAACTTGTGTATTTCATTTTCCGTTTTAATATCCATTTCCAATACCCGCAAAAAGTATGCATTTGTTCATTTTTCCACCATTTATTATAATTGAGGTATGGGCTGTTTCACCCTAGTTAATTAAAATTACTGACTTGCTCAATTGTTATGTTATAATTGTCTGAATGTACTCTAATAAAAACAATTTTCGTTTTACTTATATCTGTATGTATAAACGATTGGCTAGATAAAACATCAGTTCTCATACAGTAAAATCACATTCAAATCCTGGCGAGTCGGAATGGAATTTGTGGTGAACAAGACAATCGGCACTTCCGCGAAATACATCGTCCTCATCATCGTAATCATCATCAGCAGCAGCATAATACCGTACACATGTCATTAAATGGTACATCGTGAACGTGCAAGACTACAAAGTGGCTCACAATATTGAGTGTGGAATTCTAAAAGAGGGATAATTTGACAAACAGTTTACCAATAAAATATTCACGGTGAGAACAAAATTGTTAATGATATGAAGAAAGTTTCCTTGCAATTTCCGAAGCTTGGAGTTAATCTTCCACGTGTTCTTCACATTTCACTATCATAAATTCATGAATTGGCATTTTAGCCTGTGTCAAGAAAAATTATAGCCTAAAAATAGATTCAATGGGAAATTCAGTTTAAGTATAGCCTACGCCTAGTCTTCCACATGCTCTTCACATTTCCTGTAAACACTATCATAAATTCATGAATTGGCATTTTAGCCTGTGCCAATAAAAATTATAGCCTAAAAAATAAATTCAATGGGAAATTCAGTTTGTTAAGTATACGCTTAGTCTTCGACATGTTCTTCACATTTCCTGTAAACACTATCATAAATTGTCCCGCGCCGTGGCGTCGCGGTCTAAGGCATCCCGCCTAGGACTCGCGTTGGTTCGAGTCCTCATGGAGGAAGAAATTTTCTCAAGAAATTTCGGCCAGTGTATGGGACCGGTGCCCACCCAGCATCGTAATGCACTTGGGAAGCTACGATAGGTACCGAGAATTCGATTTCGCAAACCAGCTATAACGGCTGGGGGGATCATCGTGCTAACTACACGATACCTCAATACTGGTTGGATGATCGTCCACCTCTGCTTCGGCATGTGGACGTGAGGCCAGCAGCCGGCTGGTCGATCTTGGCGCTTCATGGACTGTAGCGCCATGGATTTACTTACTTTCACTTTACTATCATAAATTCATGAATTGGCATTTTAGCTTGTGCCAATAAAAACTATAGTCTAAAAAATGAATTCAATGGGAAATTCAGTTTTAAGTAGGCACACCGTAACTTAAACATACGCGTATCTAAAATTACTGAATAGTATACAAAAAGTTTTAATATATATATATGTCACAAAATGAATATTAGCCAATTCACAGTCTACTGCGTTGATTAATTACCATGCATAGCCATGACTTTATAAACCCTCTTTGTCTTGTGCTGTTAACATCATACTAACATCAATATAAAGAACATGTCGTACTCAGTGGTGTCCACTGCTTAAAATTAAACAGAATTTGTTCTGTTTCGTCATTCAGGCCTATAATATCCACTAATGTAATCCACTCTAAACTGGAGAATTGGTTTAAAGCCGTTGAACCGCCGTTACGATAACAACCAAGTACACAATGTTTCCAGCATGATGGAACGTTATAAATGTCCCTTACAATATTTTTGATTCTCAAATTTCCTTTTGTCGATTTCAACGATATTACCTGCATCACATATTTTTCGTTCATTTCGCTGTGATAAAGCGTTAAAATTTGTTTCAAAACCAAACTTCACCAAAGCGGTAAATAATTATGGCTTCTGCGAATAATTCCGTAAAAGACAAATTATTTTCCTTAGACCAAAAATATAACGCCAAAGCGGCCATAACAATTTACCTCTTTCGCGAAGTTTGCCCTTGAAAATTGGATTTTTCTTTCAGTGCATTAAGAAACCCGCTAGTTCTTCCATTTGACTACTGCAGTACATTATTCTTACAGAGTATAAACACCAATTTTACTAGCAACATAGTCTGACGTTTCTATTTTATTTCACATGGCTCGATACGGGCCGGTCGCTAGTAGCGAGTATAGTCGGCGATGCTGTACTATATTCATTCTCCAGTTCTTCCACTATCCATTTTAAAACAGTATCCAATATTTTAGAAGGTGCTAGTATGCATCAAAACAAGAAAATAATGTCTAATAAGCATGGGTCCTAAAACACATACTTTCTGAGATCTGAACACTTGTTCATAGGAGGTGCTTAATGTGACGTCCATTCATGGCAATGCATTTTTCTGCCCTACAATACAGCAGACTGCCAGATAATCATACCCCTGGCATGGAATACTGATACGTCGCAAGGAATACTGAAAACAAAATTCTGGTTGCGGATATGAGCGGGGTTCAGCAGAGATGGTGTTGTGAATTTTGGTAATCAGCATGTGTAGGCTGATGAAAATCCTCATGCAGTTGAAGAAACAAGGCATCAGCACCGATTCTCAACAACTTATGGGCAGGCGTTCTTGGCGATAGATTGATAGGGTCATACGTGCTCCACAGAGATTAACTGGGGATCGTTATCAGGACTTTCTTATTAATGTATTAAAATACATTTCAAAGAGTGCGTGATTCCTTACGCCGAAGGCCAGAAGAATGCACTTCCATGACTAGACGTCATATTGAACACCTCCTATGAACTAGTGTTCAGATCTCAGAAAGTATGTGTTGTAGGACCCATGTTTATTAGACATTATTTTCTTGTTTTCATGCATAATAGCACCTCCTAAATAATGGATATTTTTAACACCCTGTATACTGTATTCCGAAACTTTTAAATTTTTCTACTTTCATTTAATGTGTAAAATGTTATTTTATTACTATTTCTTGGCAACGAAGGCAAACAGAGAAATTTTTCTCTAATTAGCATGTAAAATGATACAGCACAAACAGACCACAAAGGACACACACAATCCCTGTGAAAGCAAGATTATCTCCTTTAAAATCACTAATTTGCTTGTTTATACATTACCGCCACTAAATCATTCGATCTGTACATCGGCTGATTTATAGTCCTACTGAAGCAAAGTTCACGTTTTCCTGGTACGGGAGCCTTGTTTGCTGTTATACAGTTTATCCATTTAGATGCAATATTTGGAGCCCAGGACACCATGTCTAACAGTGTTATTAGTAATAGGTGATATAGTGCAAAGTCAATATGCCTGTTGTGTGTGCTGCCTATCTTTCCGACAGATAAGCTGCATTGCTATGTTTCACATGAATCATCCGTGTTATATTATGAATCCTACATGCTCGATATCATCTACCGCTTGTACGCTTTGCGATATATATTATCTACGTGCTGCCTATTTATGTTTTTAAGGAAGAAATTTTTTTTACGAATAAAATATTATAGGTCGTATATTTTCGAGTGACATCACTCGCCATTTGTGTGAAGTATTGAAAAATATCTTAAAGGGACTGGTTAGTCTGAGCATATAGCTGTTGTGTATGAGTGAAGAAATTTTGCTGTTACTCTTCAACTTTTGAATCTATCAATTTACAATTTTTTACAGCATACATACAATATTTGCACATATATTTTGGCTTTTAGATAATCTTTGTATCTCATATAATTGATCTTATAAAAAAATTTTAAACCTGAACATTTTTTATTAAATTTAAGTTAAGATGGTAGTTATTTTAAGAACATTTTTCTCAGAAACACTTTGCTCTGTAGGTTCCTAAAAATTCAAGCATGTTTCCGTGCAGTTGATTATATTTGCGCAATTTTCATCACATTATAAAAGTTCGAACAGTTGAAAAAAATCATTTTGCTTCCAGAAAAAAATTACACGTATTTAAAAATGTTAATATTTTTTCATACTTTTCTGGCTGTAAAATCCATAATCATTTCGATAACTATGTGAAATTGGCCATGCTTCTTCAATACAATATGAAATAGGTGTATGCAAAATTTTAGTCTTCTAGCCTCGGTAGTTTCTGAGAAAAATGTTCCTAAAATACCCCTGTTCGTAACTTAAATTTAATTAATATTTTTTATAAAATCAAGTATATGAGGTAGAAAGGTTATCTAAAAACCAAAATGAGGAGTGCGTTTCCAAATGTACCCTTGTCCATAAATTTTCGAAATTGAGATATTGGTATCCCTGCATTTAGGTGATCATTCTCTAACTAAATATTCACTTCTTTCAGTTCCAAACGCATTTAAGCCTGTATAAAAGCATTTGAAAATTACGAACAGATTCGAAATGCTCCTTGTCCACAACAGAGAATCAATCATTTCTGACCATAGCAGTAGTCATCAGTACAGGAACAAATGAAATCTTGTTCAATGGCGGAGCTTATGAAGAATGTTATATTTATTTCCAAAAGTTCCCTTGTCCATTTCTCATTTGGATTTGTCACCTTAGGTTCAATGCTTAATTGTACAGAGGATTAAACATCTTTATGCAATAATGTAATATGTTTCTGTTGGTAGTATCTCAATAGGCACAGAGCATAAGAAAGACATAAATTTGAACGACCAGTACAGCTGTGAAACATATTCAAAGTTGTCCTGTGTTTTTTTTATTTTTTTAGGTAAGTGGTGCATTGTAGGCTTTTATTTCTCTTACCCTACTCTATTTTTAGTCTTTATTTTATTTGTATTATTTTTGTGAAATTTGGTATAAAGTTAGATTAGTTATAATAGTGGTAATCAATGATAACGGCAGTAATAATAATAACTGTTGTTTCACTATTTTATTATTAGTAGGCATTATTTTCGTTTTGAAAATTCAAACTGTGCATAGTTACAGCACGAATGGCCGTATGAGCTCGTGCGAAGGATCTTGTGTACATGACTTTGTATAATTTATTATGCATCAATAAATGCACTTATCTATCTATCTAATCTAATCTAATCTAATCTAAACTAATCTTATCTATCTATCTATCTATCTATCTATCTATCTATCTATCTATCTATCTATCTATCTATCTATCTATCTATCTATCTATCTATCTATCTATCTATCTATCTATCTATCTATCTAATCTTATCTATCTATCTAATCTTATCTATCTATCTATCTATCTATCTATCTATCTATCTATCTATCTATCTATCTATCTATCTATCTATCTATCTATCTATCTATCTATCTATCTATCTATCTATCTATCTATCTATCTATCTATCTAATCTAATCTAATCTAATCTAATCTAATCTTATCTATCTATCTAATCTTATCTATCTATCTAATCTTATCTATCTATCTAATCTTATCTATCTATCTAATCTTATCTATCTATCTAATCTTATCTATCTATCTAATCTTATCTATCTATCTAATCTTATCTATCTATCTAATCTTATCTATCTATCTATCTATCTATCTAATCTAATCTAATCTAATCTAATCTAATCTATCTAATCTTATCTATCTAATCTTATCTATATAATCTTATCTATCTATCTTATCTATCTATCTTATCTATCTATCTATCTATCTATCTATCTATCTATCTATCTATCTATCTATCTATCTACCTATCTACCTATCTATCTATCTACCTACCTATCTATCTACCTGCCTACCTATCTACCTACCTACCTATCTACCTATCTATCTAATCTAATCTATCTAATCTAATCTATCTATCTATCTATCTAATCTATCTATCTAATCTATCTATCTATCTATCTTATCTATCTATCTTATCTATCTATCTTATCTATCTATCTTATCTTATCTATCTTATCTATCTATCTTATCTTATCTATCTTATCTTATCTATCTTATCTTATCTATCTTATCTTATCTATCTTATCTATCTATCTTATCTATCTATCTATCTTATCTATCTATCTATCTTATCTATCTATCTATCTTATCTATCTATCTTATCTATCTATCTATCTTAGCTATCTATCTTATCTATCTGTCTTATCTATCTATCTTATCTTATCTATCTATCTTATCTATCTATCTATCTGTCTGTCTGTCTGTCTGTCTGTCTGTCTGTCTGTCTGTCGTCACATATTCTCAGTTTAATCATCGCATTAATAAAATTAATTTTACTTCATCATGTCTTTTATCAAGAATATGGATTAACGACAGCAGCCGTCTACAAGTTTTGAGAGTGATGTTAGGCGAGTATCTGGTGCAGTGACACCCTCACTTACCGGAAAGGGTCCATCCCTTACTGAGCCTGCACTTTGGAGAGGCCTGGGCTAACTTGCAATAGTTGGAGTTTTAGAAACAACTTAAGACTGTCAGCGATGTTCAAGTTGAGTTGCCATCTGAAGATGAAAATGAGGGGGGGGGGTTTCATGGAAGATCTTGAAACGGTCAATGGTTAGAGACAATGTAAATGTTATTTGCTATTTTGCTATTAATACATAACTATGATTTATCAAAATTCTGAATTGTGTTCCATTCAATTTTCATTAATTTTGTGTTAATTTGATTTATGGCATTTCTTCCTTGCCTTAGTGATGACTAGACATCGGATTTTAGGCACTAAAAATTGCAGTTTTAGGCGCCTAAAATAAGCTCAAAATTTGTAAAATTAGGCTCTATTTTAATGAAAATAGTCATTTTAGGCACATCAAGGTATCATACTTATTTCTTTCACTGAAATTTTTAGTTATACACTAAAATACGCACAAAAAAGTATGTTTAAACATTAAAAAAGAATACTATATTATATTTATAAACAGAGCTGCACAAATTTAATATATTGAAACTAATGAAATAATGATTATTGATATCAAGATTACTCATTTTAAGTTATTGAAATTCAGTTCCATGCTCAGACTTTATTATAATTATCTGCACAGTACAACACCAGAATTTCTTCTAAATTCTCCACAGTTAACCTTTGCCTTTTGTCACTGAGAATCATTTTGAAAGCAGAAACTGATGTGAGAGGCGCAAATTTTAAATTAGGTACAATAGAAACATCAATACTTACTGGAACATTTACACTTTCCCCCGATATCACTCTTGATACTTTTTCCAACAATGAAAATCCTAATCCTACATTCTTATTTAATACGTTGTCCCACTTATTTTTAACTTTTTTCCCAGTTTCGCCCAAAGCAGAATGTATGTTCACTTGAGCTTCCTTTACTATTGCTATTTGGCTACAAAGAGATTGTTTTTCACGTTCTAATTGTTCAATGCTTGCAGGTATGAAAGAAAAGTTTGATGTTATGTAGGCAATATCGTTTTTCACTCGTGAGTCATTCAGACAATCTTTCACTGCTTTCACACACGCTGCACTATCAGTTTCAGGTAATTTATCAATAACTGTGACCACTTCTTTAAAATGCTTGGAATAATGCACCACTAACTGAATCCAGGTTCCCCATCGTGTAACAACCGGCTGAGGTGGGAGTGGGATATCTGGAAAGTTCTCTCTGAATATTGAAATCATGGATGGGACTTTACAAAAACATTTTTTTGTGTTAGAAATAAACGAATTGACAAGAGGAAATTCATTCCGGATTGTTTCAGAAACCCTGTGAAGGCCATGTGCTAGACAGGTTACATGCGTGAGGTAAGGATAAAATGTTTTAAGAAGTGGAGCTGCAGCAACCATGTATGAGGCAGCATCAGTACAAGACAACAGAACTTTAGAATCGTCTATATTACCTGAGTATAAAGACTGTAGGCCTTTATTTACAAAATAAGCAATGGCTTGGCTATTCACTTTCGAAAGTTCCTTAACACATACGAGGTGTGGAATCGAAGATCCATCAGGACTAAGTTTTCCTACTACCATATTTGCTATATATCTATTCATAGGATCTGAGGTTTCATCTACAGAGACCCATATGTAAGAATCACCTATATCCTCCCGAATGGAAGCTAAAGTTTCATTGTATATTCTGTCTAAGTAATTTTTTCTTAGGGTCGACTCAGATGGGATATTTTGTTTGCAGTATTTTTGTAAAAACTGTCTTAAAACCGGATTTTCAATTGCATTCCAGGGAATGTTAGCAGCAACAAACGCTCTGGTTAAATCAGCATAGAAATTGCTGCTGAGATTGGATGAAGTAGGCTGTGTTAGTAAAGTTTGTTGCAGTTGATTTTTCTGCTGAGCTTTAGCCTTATGAGCCGCTCCTTGCACATGCTGCTTTAGGTGGCACTTCTTTTCTTGCGAAATCTAAAAATGTAAAGTAAACTGAATTAAAATAAAATCCTAATTGTTGTATTGCCGTATTTCTATCACAAAGTTAGTGGGTTCGAACAATCAAAATTTTAATGACCTGCAAATACTTTAACTATCGGAATTTAAAAGGTTAAAGTGTAGTGATCTTAAAAAGAATTATACCTCAGGATAGCTCAGTCAATGTATAAATATTATAGGCCTACTCATTAAAATTAATAGAATTTATATATTTCAACTATTGTTACATACCTGTTTGCTACAAATCTTTCAGAATATTATTTTTCCATCATAAGTGAATTCTGAATATTCTGTTAGCCATTGCCGGATCAATGTAGATTTTGCACTTATATTTTTCGGCATTATCGCGTTAAACTTCACAGGAAAACGTCCTACCGCTCAAAACTTCTCAACACCAGTAAGGTGAGGGAAAGAGCAACTGTTGACGAGCATTGAAATGAACCGTTGTTATTGAGATTCAATTGGACAAAAATACAAAGTTCCACTTATTGTTGCATTTCCTGGTAGTGTTAACACTAGGAGGGCCATTCTTTTAAATATTTTGTAACGGTTTACCCTACTAATTCGCAGTTTTACGACTTTTCATAAATATTTCAAAAACACTCTTTCTCCAAAAATTGTGATTTTATGACACTCTGAAGGGCAGTACAGCTAATCGGTTTCAGACCGAAAACAGTCATTTTTATAGTATAGTATATCTCTGAATCGGTAGCAGCACATGTTGTGATCGTTGCCTGCTTCAAAACTAAGGTTGGTTCTTTGTCGGCATTTATGCCTCCAAACATGTTAAATTCGGTGAAATCTATTGCGAGTGTCGTGAGATTCAAAACATTTTGTTTCCTTTGTCAATGGTTTCATGGCCGGTGTGAAGCAAACTTTCCACTTTTTAAATGCCTTAAATTTCGCAGTGAATGCATGTATAAATTATAAAAAGTAAGAGTAAAATGCGAAACTTTACAGTGAGTTAGGCATTTTTAGGCGAATATTCACAAATTAGGCTCTAATAACCGTTTTAGGGCATTTTAGGGCACTATAAAACTCTTTGAATACCTTTCAATTTCCATGAAACACAAATATTAATAATTATTTTTACTTTTCTCCTAAAGAAACAAAATAGGCATTTGCCCTAGAATCCGATGTCTGGTGATGACCAAAGTATACATTTCTGTTATTTAGGCTTCTAAATTGCTTTTCATTTTTTAGTATTTTTATACTAAAGAAGATAACATAGATTATTATTAGGGCCTATTATTATTATTATTATTATTATTATTATTATTATTATTATTATTATTATTATTATTATTAAATATTATGTTCTTTTCTGTCACTAATAAAATGTTGCAAGACCAAAATGACCCTTGTCCATTTCAAACGGTTTCATAATCGCCCTTTTCCATAAAACAATTCCAAAATTACACTTCTCCAAGTAAATAACCTTATTTTCAACAAAATCAATAAGTATTTGGAGTTAATTCTTTCAGAATGTCATTCTAGTCGTACAATCATGAATAGACAAAATACAAAAGTTTCATCAACAGTTTTCAATAAAAAGTGCCAATAAAAAGATTTTATCACATCCCCCAGAATTAAACAGCATGGACAAGGATCCTTTTGGAAATTGACACCTCAAATAGGCTATACCTGCAAATATTGTGTGTACGCTGTAAAAATTACAAATTATTTAATTCAAAAGTTGAAGCATAATAGCAAAATTTCGTCACTTATTTCACTCATACACAACAGCCATACGCGCAGACAACCCAGTCCCCTTAACTGAAGTAGTGCTTGACGAATCGTCAAAATACTGATAATAATTCAAAGACAAGACACTCAATTTTCCAGTCCATGCGATGTCGTGTGCTCGAAGTGCTTCTCGTAAAACAGTTTTTCAATTTTTTTGTGCAATTATTCGTTGCACGTAAGAGAAGCCGATTTCTCTTTTCGTTCATAGCCTCTTCTCTGCGTCGTCTTTATGGGGCACACAACGAGCTCTGTTTTATCTTATCGAGCAATTTTTTTCCATGTTCTGCCTATCAACTTCTACCGGTCTGTTTCGTAGCATTTCTTTCTTAACACTTTTATTGTCAGTAGTCATTCATTATAACTTATTGTTAGCGAATATATTTGTAATTTGGCAAAAATGATCCCATATATTACATTATTTTGTATATGTAAGCTACCATCTTCTGTCGTAACTCATAAATCTCTTTCCTGCAGCTTGTAATATTTTTATTTCTTTATAACTCAGTGTTATTCCTGGAATTGGTGTGTTTACCTTACATACTGTAATTGTAATATGGTTCATCTTCGACAACTGTTGCCTAGAATTATTATTACACCACGTTTGCAGTGGATATTTTATTTGTTTTCTAAATGTGAAATCGAAGGTCTTCTTTACTATATTAATTATATTTAATTCGATATAAATATTCTCATGTTCTATTTTATTCTTTCATCTTGCACTCTTTCACTGCTGGAATTTTTTTTTTTTTTTTTTTGCTTGGGTGTATTTTTCATCTTCTAGAATTAAAATACAAAATGTACATCGTCACTGTTTTAAGAAAACCATTTTTAATTGTGTTCTGAGAAATAAATTATGTAATTGAAGTACCAAAAGATCCTAGCTCTGAAATGTAGTTACCCTAATGTCACTTAATTTTATTGAAGAGCAAGAAGTGGAAGGAATATAAAATAAATAGGGCACAATTATCATTATTGTGCTCTACTACTACTACTGCTGCTGCTACTGCTGTTGCTACTTTTTCTGCTGCTGCTGCTGCTACTATTACTTTTTCTCCTGCTGCTGCTACTACTACTACTTATTCTACTGCTACTACTACTACTACTACTACTACTACTACTACTACTACTACTACTACTACTACTACTATCTCTACTACTACTACTACTACTACTACTACTATTTCTGCTACTACTATTATTTCTGCTACTACTACTACTACTACTACTACTACTACTTTCTCTGCTGCTACTACTACTACTACTACTACTACTACTTTCTCTGCTGCTACTACTACTACTACTACTACTACTTTTACTTTTCTGCTGCTGCCACTACTACTTTTTCTACTGCTACTGCTGCTACTACTACTACTACTACTACTACAACTTTTTCTGCTGCTACCAACATTACTACCACCACACTACTGCTACTGCTACTGCCACTGCTTCTTCTGATAGTACTCCTGCTACTGCTGCTGTTACTGCTGCTACTACTACTGCTACTGCTACTTAGGCTACCTAAGTCCAGAATTGCGAAACAGACGTACGAAATAAGGTAGGAAGGAAGAAGAAGAAAAAGGAAAAAGGAGAGGAGAAGAAAGAAGAATTTTTACAATTGAAGATTTAAACGTTCACCTGTGATCTAGTGTATGAAAATATGCAGGAATAATTTATAATTTGCAGGTAAATATCCTTGTCAAGTTTCTAATTGTATTTTCTGTTCCAAAAATTCAAGTGTATTACTCGTACGTTATAACCGAATACAGTAGAGTCTCGTTAATCCGAACTACGCTAATACGAAAATCTGCTTAATCCGAACAAAATTATTTTAAGTAAAAACTAAATTTATTGTAATAGTACAAAGAAGCGAAAAGAAAAAATGTATAAATTCACTCAATTTCTTTTAGTTAAAAAAAATTATGAAAATAGCCCATTTAAGGGTACTTTCAACAATTAGTGTTTTCTGTACATAATTTATACATGTTATGCTCGTGAAATCAGTAATTTTCTGTTGTAATGAAGTGAACCTGTTGGTTATGGTTCTAAAAATAGCAACAGCGCACTCCCACCACCGTCTTTCGGCGCTCGTGCATAGCATGCATTACATTACAGGAAATATTTCGGATAATCCGAAAATCTTGTAATCCGAATAGGTCTTGGTCCCAATTAGTTCGGATTAACGAGACTCTGTTGTACATTATTCATCATTTCATAAGAGTTAAAAGTGATATTATAATTAATTTATTAATTTACTTACATTCTAAATAACTTACAGAAAGCATTTTGTGCAGTTTAATGGCATGATGAATAAACAACCAGTACAATTAGCGTAGATAATAATATCTGGCAGAGCTGAATTATGTGTAAGTGTTTATCCCTGTTTACAAATAGAACAGGTTATTCTTCCTCTGAACACTTGACGAATTTCATTAAATTCATTCGTTTTTGTTGCTGTTAGGCCACAACTTTAAACGTGTTGACATGTCTGCAGATATCTACCACGCTTTAAATTATAGACTTCCTTTCATTTATAGGGAAACCTCAATTTAATTCAAATTATTACTAGTACAAATATTTTTGTGGAACAGCTGAACATAAACTTTGCTTGTAAATATTAAGTATGGAGTAATGACGTACAAGAACACAAACAGCTCTTGTGGAACACAGTTTTTAATACTCACATAACTGTCATTACAAAAAAAATTACTTGCAAAATATTGATCTATATAATTTTTTCAAAAATAGGCACCAGATGTTTGATAGTAAAGTGAAGTTGAAAATAGCTATACAGTAAGGGACCGTAATAAATTTTACGGGAGAACGGACTTCAAGCAAACTGAATTCCAAAATAAGATTTCTGTTCAAAGGAGATGTTAATAACGGTCCATGGTTTTAGATAAAGCCTGTTTACAAATAGCACTTCACATAAAGCATTGCCCTGATTACCAATTTGATTTGCGATTTGTTAATTCTGACTTCATAATACATTGTGTAGCCTACAGGGCAGAACATTTGAAAGCAAACAGCTCTCGAAGCGGCTGAAACGCTCAACGGCAACGTGATTATAGAGTATTACAAGCAACTCCATACTAATTGGATGAAAACAATAGGATTATGCGATTAAGGATTCTGATCTGTATGAGTTCCTAATATCTGTAAAGAGAACAATGTGGACGGCGCTTCAAAGATAGAGGGGAAGAATAATAATTGGGGAGAAGGGATTATTGAAACAGTATAGGCTACTAGATACACCTTATGGGATATTTCATGTATGAAGTGAAACATGCTGGGGACAATATCCATGAGCGTTGTGGATATATATACAGACTTTCATAATTCCTATTACAAACTTCTAGGGATTGTAGAGGGGACTAAGTAGGTAAAGTTTTGATTAGAAACCCATGTCCGGAAATGTATCGTTTTGATGCAAAATAAGTTTGAAGATCGAATCGATTTCACATCTCCCACTTCACTAGAGACAGTGAAGATCTTCTTCCGACTCTACAGGAATCTCATAAACAAGGTTCTTCATGTGGCCCCAAAGGAAAATGTCGAGAGGAGTTAAATCTGGCGACCGTGGTGGCCAAGGAGTTGGACCACCTCGACCTATCCACCTTTCCCCGAATGTTTCGTGGAGATGTTCCCGGATGGCAAGTGAAAAGTGCGGGGGTGCGCCATTATGTTGGAACCACATTTGCTGACGTAGTACAACTCTAGCTTACCTCTTGCAGGAAGGTCGAGTACCTGGGACACATTAGGCGGTACGTGGGACCAATCTTGCAGTGCACACTGGAAAGAGCTCTTTGTCTCTGGTGAAGTGATAGATGTGAAATCGATTAGTTCTTCAAACTTATTTTGCATCGAAACGATACATTTTCGGACATGGGTCCCTAATCAAAACTTTATCTATTTAGTCCCCTCTACAACCCCTAGAAGTTTGTAATAGGAATTATGAAACACTCTGTATATTTATATATTTATTTATTTATTTATGTATTAATTAATTAATTAATTTATTTATTTATTTATTTATTTATTTATTTCATTCGCTCACTGTTTCGTTCATTCCTTCATTCTTTTGTTTACTCATTCACTTTTTTCAATTAATATATGGCCTGACTCCAATTCTGTGAATGATCGTAAGCATACCGTGCCTTAATGAACAACACTGATGCATTCAGTTCAGACACTGGGAACGAGCACATCATAGATGGTAAGAAATGTCAGTCAAGCGGACGTCTTTAAACATGCAACAAAAAACTGCAAGTTATTCGTTGAATTGAAATGGCGCAAATTTTAAACGTATCACAAGCAATTATCATATTAGTATCCTCACATGATTTATAATGTCGCTGTCTGCTGGGTCAAAATTTCCAGTGAATCTCTGAAGACAAGCTCGAATAAGTTACTTACATATGAAGCCGAAAAGTCGTCTTCTGGATAAAGAAACCTTATGTAAAATCCACCAGTCGTAAAATGCTATTGCTTTTCTTTCAGAACACAATAAAACTATAAGTTTATTTGGAAATCTTTCAGTCTTAAAAATATTAGAGTTCATAAAAGAAAAAAAAAAGCTGTATATTTGATACCGGTATATGAAGATGTAGTTTGTGTTTAATATTAAATCAAATGTTACATCATGTAACATTACCTACTTATTTGTGGTACTATCGTGATTATGGGTCTTTTTCTAGTGCGCCTGCATCGCTGCAATCTTAGTGAACCGAAAGAGGTGGGCTCTTTCTGTGAAGGCTTTTATACTGAATTAGAGTTGTTCTGTATTCTCTCTTCACTTCTTCGGTGTCGAAATGTCATAGAATACTATATTACTATAGGAAGAACATTTCAATATTTTCACGAAAACACATTTTCACTATATTTGATATCGAAAAGTGGCATGTTGTTTGTCCGTGTGTTGTCGTCAATCATTATATTGATTTTATACACATGAAAAATATTAATATTTGCAGGAAATATGAAAGTTGGAGTGAGGGAAAGAAGTAAATTGAGTTGTCAGGGGTGAGATATTTACTTTATAGCATGTAACTGATAGCACTCTTACACACAGAAATAATTTAGCATGAGAAAAACTAAATATTTTAACTCAAATGATGGCTTGGAATAACAGAGGCGCGTGATAGCGATGCGATTGAAGTATTGCTCTTCAAGCTGAATGAACGCAGATTCCATTTCCAGTAGGCTAATGGATATTTTTCCGTTGATGTAGTATTTTCGACTGTGTACGGAGTAACGGTTAGCATGTCTGACCGTGGAAAGAGCCGACCGGGGTTCAAATCCTGGTTGGGACAGTTTATCAGGTTGAGGTTTTTTCCTCAACCAACTGGCGTTAGACCTCGGACTAATTTCTTCATCATGCAGAGACATATGAGGCGGCATTGCTCAGACCAGTTCAGAGAAACGGCAGGAGCAGTAAGTATGATCTCGTCAATAGAGAGTAATTGAGCTAGTCCTGTAACAGGAGATACAGAGGCCATTGTCCTAATGTGATTTCATAGACTGTTCTTATTCTAATTACACTTTCCCCTCTGTTATCATCAACACCGTTTCTTTGTCATATTTCGGGCTTACGTCCTATAGAGAGTCTGCTACAGGTCGCCATCGAACTTGGTATGCGGTCATTAGTTGCTGGGAGTAGTGCTATGTACCGTCGGCTCTCTCCTGAGGCTTACGGTAGCTCGTGTGACCAGGGTTGAGCGTCCGCTGTGATGCCTGAAGGGTAAAAGGGACTCTTTAGGCCAAGGGTTCCCAACCAGTGTGTCGCTAAGCCCCATGGAGTGTGTCGCGAAATTTTGGAATTGGAAAAATAAATTTTATGCCATCCAGAAAGTCTCATTGCAACGTATTTTGTATTGTTTTATTTACAACGAAGTCTTTGCTATGGTACATTTTATTTTGAGACAGACTTTATCAGTGAAACGTGACACACCTGCAACAATGCTCAGTTCAATTTTCCTTCCTGGCGATAATTCGAATGAAAGCAAACACCTGCAACAAAGCTTAGTAATTCGTTTACTTTCCCTACTTAGTAATAATCAGAGTCTAGAATCGTTAGAACAGATAGTGCGATTATTTTATCAAAAGTGCTTTATTTTTATTTTTATGGACAAATTTTTAATTAAAAAAACAATCAGAATTAAGTCCTGGGTTAGATGACAGCAGTGCTAATTCAAATAATGTGAGCGAAAGTTCTCGTCAGGGTTCGCAAAAACGTATTGAGTTTCGTAATTATTACAGTGATGAATACTTTCATTATGATTTTACGCGGCGTGGAGATTAATATAAACAAAATCCCGAGTGTCTTATATGCGGAAATGTTTTGTGAAAGCAGTCCATTGTGCCGAATAAACTGAAAAGACATTTAGAACTTTCGTTTTCAACGTCATCCTTATGTGAATGAGTATTTTCTACCATGAAAATAGTGAACTCTAAACAAAGTAATAGACTGCCGCTTCTTGAAGATGATTTACGTGTTGGCCTGTCAATCATAAGGCCACGTGTAGAGAAACTCTATGCAATCCACCAAGCGCAGACTTCACATTAATTTAAACAGGTGCATTTACAAAAACGATAATAAAAATCTTTGATCGGACATACAGCATAGACATGTTTAGATTTTTGACAAATATTTTTGTTTTTTTTTTCTAATGTCACTCAAGTTGCTGCTTATTTATTTTATTTTTTTTTAAGAATCTTAGATTGCGTGTTAACATCGACCTATTTACAATATTAGATGTCCGACACTATATAGAAATTGTTATAAGTGCTCTTTTCTAACGGAATCCTCTGGAACGGTATGCTAGTATCTTTTTGTTACATTTTTCATCATCGAACCGAAATATGTGTCAATAACTATGTTTTTAATATTATTTTCCTCTGAATTCCGCTTATACCTCGAAAGTCTTAGTTCAACGAAAAGGATGTTGAAAACGACAAGATTTCCGTGCAGTGAACAGTAACCATCTCACCGTCCGCTATAAAATATTATACTCAGAATTCCACCATCTTTTTCTCCAGAAGAAAAGCACTGGTTGTTGTTATTATTATGTCACTGTTTTTAATAAAAACAAATAAGTGTGTCGCGATATCGTGGGTGTTCAATAAAGTGTGTCGTCAATCAAAAATGGTTGGGGACCACTGGTTTAGGCTATAATGGAGTTCGGAAGCAGCTCGCTGGAAATTCTGTAGCGCGGAGGCTAAGCACATCTTTGCATTCCGGGTAGTACAATGGGCCCATCAAAGCGGCCTATGTGTGAGGGCAGTCCCAAGTCTGTGCCCTTCCCCTCAGGGGGAACTAATAGAATAGAATATTTCGGGCTCACTATGACCCTGGCGTTCAGTCTGCCTCTTAACAGAAATGAGTACCAGGCTAAAGGCGGCACTCGCTTGGCTTTTTGAAGGACCGGATCTCGTACTTAGGCTTATATTAGCTCATTGTGCAACTTTTATATGGGATCATAGTCCAAGTTGTAGTACAAGTGGCCTGAGTGGCATTCGTGAATCCGATGCTGAATGATTGGCAATCCTGCCTCAACCCTGACGATCCAAATTCCATCCTGATACAAGTAGGCTACCTGTTAAGCACTAGGTCCTGAGGCCGCAAGCACATCCTACAGATGTGGACAAATTATTAGGCTGAAACGTTTGTCTTGGAAACATAATATAATTCATCATATAAACTATAAGTATAATTCACAGAGTCTCTAGTGTTGTAAATATAATTGTTTATATCTTCTGGTATATTTTTCCAATGGTTAAGTATATTTTGTCTGGCTGTGTTGGTACTACCGGTGTTTTAATTATTTTCTGCAAAACATATTCTCCCATGGCCTGCAAGTAGACCGGACATGAATGAAACTGAAAATCTGTGACCTGTACTGAAGAAGAAAGTGAAAAAGAGGCTTGCAACAAAACATGGACTCATTTAAGCACTGTCTGATATCTGGCTAAATAATGCTGATATTCAAAGAAAGTGTCCAACTTTGGTTTCCAGCATCCCTGACAAAATCAACGTGTTAATAAAGATTAAGCGAGTATTCACAAAATATTAGTAACTTCCAGACTCAATTTTCTGTTCATTATTTCTGTGAAAAATACATTTTCGTTCATTATTTCTGCCGATAAATAGAGCTTTGTTGCACATACACAGTAATTAATTTAGTCTAATAATTTGTCCACGTCTGTATATCAGCATCGAAAACCCGTACTATCACGAATACTTCAGCAAATTTCTTAACGATTTTTTAACTACGTAACTATGCAATTTACTTCCAAAATTAGTATATTTTAAAGCCAAGAAGGAAGAGAGTCCATAAGGTCTAGATAACGTTCGAAAGATATTCCACTGCAATCGAAAAGAACCATAAGTTCTTAACAGGAAAATTGGCGGTGGCGGTGGCGGTGGCGGTGGCGGTGGCGGTGGCGGTGGCGGTGGCGGCGGCGGCGGCGGCGGCGGCGGTGAAATACTAACTTGTATGGAATCTTTACTCCGAAATGTAGGCTACTTTATGGTGATTTACTCAGAATTAGCTCAGGCGAGCCCCGTGTACTATTTCGCGCATGTTATATTAATTTCACTGCATGTATTATATCGGTAATACTACAGGTAGCCATGGTTTTATTTACATTATTCTACATTATTAAAACGAGCTACTATATTTATGCTACTTAACGTACTGTAGATTCCAAGTTAATTAATTATCAGTAACAATATTTTTTGAGGTTGTTAAGATATTTGTACCTCTACTTCTAATTAAAATATGTCTAAAAACTATTGATTAGTCCACACCTGTGGAGTAACGGCTAGCGCATCTGACTGCGAAACCAGGTGGCCCGGGTTCGATTCCCGGTCGGGGTAATTTACCTGGTTCAGGGTTTTTCAGGTGTTTTCCCTCAACCCAATATGAGCAAATGCTGGGTAACTATCGGTGCTGGACTCCGGACTCATTCACCGGCAGTATCACCTTCATCTCATTCAGATGCTAAATAACCTAAGCTGTTGATAAAGCGTCGTAAAATAACCTACTCAGAAAACTATTGACTATCCTACGAAGAATTGTTTTTAGAATGTAAAGTCTTGAAAATACACCAATTTATGTCAATGCATTATTATATTTTGTACATAAAAATCGCACATATTTCGATCATATACTCACAAACTCAAAATCAAAGGCATGGATACAATAGGCTACGTTTGTTTGAACCCATGTGTTTAACGAGCATTGCTTTCAACCATAGTTTATATCGGCCCTGGAATTGATATAACAAATTAATACAGAAATACCCACATCTATTTATCTCCAACAGTTTGAAATTTAAGAATGTATGTATGCAATTTGTTATGAGCAATTATTAATTTTTAGATGTTATTTTACTTTAATTTATGCATTAATTTTATTATGTATCGAATCCTCCCCTGAGCACGAGAACATACTTTTTTCAGGGGAGTGCTAGAATTTTGTTAATTTACAAATTCTTTGCATTGCATTTTTCTAACAATAAACATTATTATTTATTATTATTATTATTATTATTATTATTATTATTATTATTATTATTTAACATTAAAATATAAACCGAATTACATGAAATTTAACCAGATCCAAAATTCACTTGGTTAATAAATTTCGTAAAGTATTTAAATTCTTTTCCATTACTTCTGAATTAGCTATTGGCCAGTGCCCCTCATCGTTCCTGATGCTACTTATGATTCTTGCCTCTCAGTCTTGTACTTTGCACACCGATATAATACTAGATTGTTCAGAGTCTCTTCTCTTCCTCACGGACATGTTGGGTCTTCAACTGTCTTGAACCTGAAGTAGTGTGAACGCACTCTTCCATGTCCGGTTACTATAAAGATTAGATTTGGTGTTAATTAGATATTCGAGCTTAACCTCTTCGGAACTGTTGGAAGAAAGAATTCGTTTTTGCACCTTCTGCAGTTTTATCCCATTTCTCTTGCCAAGCAGCGTTGCTTTGCTCCTCTAAGTTGCTGTTGACGGTGCTTTTAGGAACTTTGTTGTAATCTACTTTATTCTCGCTACTATTGGCCGCTTGCTTAGCTAAGTGGTCAGATAGCTACCCTTCATGTATTTCGATCCAAGCAAAGTGAATTTTCCAGCTTTTGTGTGTTAGGTGACTGATCTTTCTTATTGTTTCAATTAAATTATCATGGATTTTGGGATCTTTTATTAAGTAGAATGTTATTTGGCTATAGGTGTGAATGTCTGCTCTGTGTTGGTTGTCGGGTACTTCTTAAATAGCCTATCTGAAATATTCTGTAATGCTCTAGCTAGCTTCTCGGCCTGGTTATTTGAATATTTTTCGTTGAGTCTAAATCAGCGGTGACCAAAACTCGAACGGCAGTGATTACACGCTAGAGACAGTCTAAGAAGTAAGGAGACGGGGGAGAGGTACACGGCATGAAAACTACAACCAGTGGTCGTTCGTGCACTAACGTTGAGTTCATCAACCCCGTGAATAAAAATAGCAAGCTTTGCTGTATCATTAATGTCATTACTGTCATCAAGAACCAATAAAATGTATATACAAATTTTCTTGCTTTTTATAAATATTCTTCATGAACACAATCAGAAATTTCTTGATCTCTTCTGGATATTTAGTCAAGAAATGCGCAGTTTTCGAAATTAATTAACAACTTTCACTGGATAAATTATTTGAGCCACCTTGATCATTACGCTTTTATAAAACTCTCCTTCGTTGGAAGGCTTAAGTGAACGAGCTATTTCGTTCGCCACTAGATAGCTGGCTTCCTTACATTTATTTATGTCATCTTTCTCTTCATGACGATGATTGAAGGCTGATTTCAGTTCTTGGAGTTTAATAGCTCGTTTCATTACTATACTAGCACGTAATATTCAATCAGTTTCTCTGTTACTTACTTACAAATGGCTTTTAAGGAATCCGCAGGTCCATTGCCGCCCTCACACAAGCCCGCTATCGGTCCCTATCCTGTGCAAGATTAATCCACCCTCTATCATCATATCCTACCACCCTCAAATCCATTTTAAAATCAGTTTCTCTATATTATTATTATTATTATTATTATTATTAAATCAATAACTAGTAAATAGCTGATAATAGTCACAAAAAGATTAAAAAATAAATTAAAATGGAGATATGGCGTAGTAATTATTTTATCATTGAAGGAAAGATATAGGCCTATATATTGAGGCACGTATATAAGAATTAAGGTTACACTTGCTGAAAAAAAAATAATAATAATAACAATCATAATATAATAATAATAATAATAATAATAATAATAATACCTGTTATGCCTGTGTATTCAGCGTAATGCTCTGTAATGTCGCTTCTATATGCTACTACTAATTGAACCGTTGAGCAAAACAACATATTACAATTTCTCCGACAGAACAGCGAATAAATTCCTCTTCCCATTCTGTACGAAACCTTCTGTTCCTGCTCGTATAGACAGAGGGTTTGTAGAGCGACATGGTACCGACACTGCTTTCCTTCAGTACGTCAACGATACTGACAGCAATTCTCAGGAAACTCCCCTTACCAGTATGAATATCTTTGATTACACGATGCAATCACAATACCCAGTTTGGTAACCGCTGGTCTAAATGTAAGTTGGTGAGTTTGTTGCCCACACCGTTATACTCCGTAGTTTTACTTCTGTCTGTATAGACTTCTGTATTATAATCTAGGTTAACATCTTATTCTTCAATGCAGTACCGATAATTTCTGCATAATGAAGCCAAATTCTTACGATCGTCGAAGGTAACATCTCTACTTGCTATCCTACCTTGTCATGTTATGCAATTTATTGAGCAAATTCTTAAAGTTTTATTGCTATTGGGCACAATCCTGTAACTACACACAGTGCTTTGCTGGACGTGGTGCGGAAATCCTTTGCAATTTTAATATTTTTATCAGCCTCTGTATTCTTATGAGTTTCAAAATGTTATGATTTCTTGTCAAGGCAACTATCCACAAAGCCATTCTGTATGAATCAAAGGGTAGGAATACCTCCTTGCACAATACGATCATTACAGCCTTGTGCCTAGCTCCCAGTTTATTCTTGCCGATCTCGATAAGGCATTTACCAACATTTTACATTTTCCGGTTATATGGTCTATGTGCTCGTTAAAGCTGAATTGTTCATTGAAGTTGATTTTTTTTCTCTTTAGCCCAAACCGCAACTTTTCGTTACCTTAAGTTATTGTAATTTTTTACTTATAAAGTTCACTTCCCCTTTGAGACGAGTAGTAAATCATCTGCGAAAGCCATTATTTTAATCGGTTTTACATTCTTTACGTTCAAAAGAGAATTATTATACTGAAGATTCCAATAACCAGGTCCACTGGATGGGCCTTGGGACCATTCTTTGATCATTTTCCTTTGAATTTGGATGTTGTTGACAGCCAAGATAGCATTTCTTTCGCTGAGATAAAGTTAGTTTTGAGGGCATGTGCAGATTCCTAGGACATCTGAATTCCTGAAAATCATTTAGAATTCCCTGCCGCCAAGCCGGTATCAAGTGCTCCTTTCACGTCTAGGCTAGTTACAGCAACGTCATAATAGACTTTAGCTTATAATCTTCTTTTCTGCCAGCAGAGCATCTACAATACATTCTGAAATGTGATTCTTTAATTTTATTATTATTATCCATTATGTCAGCGGTGATCAAAACTCGAACTGCAGTGATGACATGCGACGGATAGCATATGAAGTAAGGAGACGAAGGAAAGGTACTTGGCATGAAAACTACAACCATTGGTGATTCCTTCGGATAAAAATCTCAAGCTTTGCAGTATCAGTAATGTCACTGCTGTCATCAAGAGCCAGTGAATAATCTACAATTTTTCTTGCTTCTTTTTTTACTTTCCTCTTGAACATAATCAGGAATTTTCTAAATTCTTCTCTTAATACTTGGTCGAGAAATTCGTAGTTTTTCAAAATTAAAAACTTCTTATGGACAAGTTATTTAAGCTATTTTAATCATTACTCTTTTGAGAAATTCTGTTCTATTTTAAAGGCTTTAGAGCACGAGATATTTCAAACCCCATTAGGTAGCTGACTTCCTTACATTTGTCATCTTTCTCTTCCTGGCTATGATTTAAGACATGCCAATTCCTGACGTTTAACAGTTCGTTGGCAAATAATATTGAATCAGTCTATTTTTTATTGTCAGTCTGTTAAACATTGTTACATTTTTCTACAATATTATTATTAAATGACTAACTAATAAATAGTTACCCTCATCTAAAGATTAAGAAGATTAAAATTGAGATAAAATTTAATAATTATTCTTCTAGGGAGAAGATCTAAAAATATCAATATTAATGCACGTAGAAAAGAATTATAGAAACACATACTGTACTTAGTGGTCAGTACTAATAATAATAATAATAATAATAATAATAATAATAATATAATAGGCATAATAATATAATAGGCATAATAATAATAATAATAATAATAATAATAATGCTTTATTCAGCTTGGCAATTAATGTTTCTATATACTCCTAATTGAACCGTTGAGAAAAGTAAACATATTACATTTTGTCCGACAGAAGAACAAAAATTTTCTTTTCATTCTTTACGAAACCACCTTTTACTGCTTGTAGGGACAGAGTTTGTAGAGCGACATGATACTGCCACTGCTTACCTTCAGTACGTGATGTACAGGAAACCCCTCGTACCCATTTGAATGTCTGTGATTACATGATGTAATCACGACACCCGCTTTGATCACCGCTGCATTAAGTTATTGAAGTAAGCATGATGCTTAATTCTGTTTGTTAAGAGTTTCTTCAGTACTTTTGCACCTACACACAGTAAACTTACAGGACAACATTTTGAGACTTCTTTGCTATCCTCTTTATCTGATGTATGTGTAGGTCTGTATAACCATTAAATTTTATATAACAATGTGGATTCCTTGCCTTAGCCTATAATTGACTCCTCGTTGGCTCCATGCTTTCGGTTAGCATGTTAATAAATGAAGGTTATTAAATGAACTGAGTCTATACTGAAGGTGTATGCTTACGGTATGCGGATTATAGCCAACTGTTCCACTAATGGTATTAACTGTAAAATTATGAACTGAGAAACATTTCAGTAAAATTCTAACTGTTGTGATTATTGTCTTTCATAAATATATTAATGGTCGTTTTGCGCAACTTCCACTATGCCATTGTGATCAGAATGTTTTTAGAATTCGCATCTTGTAATTTAGTCGAACTGCTGGAGAATTGCAAACCACGCAAGAAGCCTGCAATTGAATCGTTTATTTCTAAAATCCCACAAGTGACAAAAACAAAACTTTTGGGAACCAATAAAAGCTGTTTAGTTTCATTACTTTTATTTTTATTGTATAACAAGTAATATTAATTGCTAAATATAAGGTTTATTCACCATTAGTTGTATTTTATAATACATATAAAGTCCCCAAAATTAAATTAATTAGGATGTTATGGGGTTTTTTCCGACAAACAAATTGAAACTAAGCAAAGCATTGCCTTTTTCCAAGTATCAGAGTGAATGAAACTACCCATAAGTATGAACAAACTTTATAATATATGTAAAATCTACATTATAAAATCAGAAAAATTAAAGTTCTTTCTGTTCCAACAGACATTTTTCTTATCAGGACTTATTATTTTTCTAGTCTTCGCTTCCATTGTCATTACTATCTTTGTTGGTGGTAGGCCATGTGTACAGTTCTGTGTAAAATCCTTTCACTTCATCCGGTATGTACTGCAAAATCTTCTTAAGGTCCTCCATTTTTAACATTGACTGGTAGCCTCGAGCTGGTATAAGCTTGGTCTGTTGGGAGGTGAAACGGTAAATTTTCAACACAAACACTCTTTGCAGGAATTCGAATGGTGAATACTTCTGCCGGTACAATGCTGTCAATGAACTCTTTACAAAGAACTTTACCTTTTTGTTCACTGCAGTGAAAAAACTCATTCACCTTAGAAATTTTAAAATGTGCCTTTTTATCCTTTGGTACGCCACGGCCATAAGATGTATCAGACAGGCAAGATGCTTATAAAATTTTCGCTACCACGCTTTGAGGTTTACCACATCATTAGCTGTGACTCGTTTTACCTTGAACTTAGACGAGTTCTCAATAATCCTCATTAGCAACATTTTCATCACTTGAACTAACCATTTTGTAACAAAATACTCAAAACAGATAATAATAGTAAGGGCAACACTTAATCAGCAATAGACAGAACAAAACACTGATCCGGCTGGGACTAAAATCAGCTGTTGGTGTGCGACAGTATCTAGTGCTGTCAGCTAGTGTGGCAGACTAGTTTATTTGAAAAACACCATGTGTGATGTTAGTTGTGGGGTGTTTACAATAAATGCATATTTCTTGTCCAATTCTTTACATGTTACAGTCATCCTAGATATTAAGGTTTTTATATCAAAAGTTGCGCATTCATGCTGGCAATCAAAATCCACCAAAAAAAACGCATTTTTTTTAAGTCTGTTGTGATGATTTTTACAATAAACGATTCAATTAAACGTTTGTTTTTGTCGGCGAATACTGTTCGAAGCAAAATCACGAATCACCAGAGAATGAACATAGTTTGCTTTCGCAGATTAATCGCTGTAATATCGGACTAAGGAATATTTGAGGACCTAACATTCTAAATGTGCTAAGGTGCCAAAAACAACTTTCTGAAATTTTTGTGAAAAACATACTGCGAAATGCATGTTGAGATACCTACAACTCCATCTTTTGGCGCATGAATGAGACACTTACAGTTTAGCCACAGTCTACTATATACAGTCACGAAGCTTGGGGTGATTTTTTGCAAATCTCGCGGTAGTTGCTAGCCGCATGGAGCGTTGTGAGTACTAGGAACAGTAGACTGTCCCAGGCGGTGTTTTAACCATATAAATTAGTTGGAATGCATAAACAGTAACATATGTTTCTCTAAAATGTAGTGTAATTCCATTAATAAAATTTAAAACAATGATTATGAGACACTTCAGACTTAATTTACTTGCGAGTTAAGATGTAATATTATTTATGGTGTGAAAATTACGTTGTTCGTATGTGTAATACTTGTCTTTATTTCGATTAACTATTGCGAAATTCTTGTACATTCATTTATGCACGATTCAATAATTTTCAATTGCATCGCACGGATATTTAGATATGTTGAAATTATAGGTTATGTTTACTGTACGAGTTGCCCCTTTCTGTCTAAATTTAGTGATCTCCAATACCTTGCCATTCATATGAAAATTATAGATTATGTTTACTATATTTAACTTATATTCCTAAATTCGCAATCATACATTATAATTAAGCATAATGTCATGTATGATACCACGGACATTCAATTTGTCTGTATTTTAATACTAAAATTTAGTACTGAATTATTGTATTTATCTACTACAAGAGATGAAGTAACACAATTGTACGTACACTAATTTCATAGGAGTGGTATGGTAAATGTTTTGTCTAAAATTAAGGAAGGTAGATGTGCTAAATTGAAATCCCAATATAAATTCTTTTTTATTAAACCTCAAAATAGCTTCCATTCTAAACTTGAAATGTTGACACGAACAGATTATGTTAACATGTAAAATTCTCTTCACATTAAAATAACACAGTTTTGTAATTATTTCTGCCACATATTATGTAACAAGAAGTAAACGGAACTTATGGACACATTACACTAAATAAAGCTTAGCAATGATAAGCAATAAAGTTATAACATTTCACTGAGCTCCATACACTGAAATAGAAAACCCGAACAAACATTACGGCCTGGTCTAGATCGAAAAAGCATTGACTGTGCCGTATTTCGCATTTTTGTGAAAAGTTCGTTATCGGTTGTAATAACTGTAAATGGCTAAAATACAATAATTTGAATAATAATATGGGACAAGGAGGCGTTTGTAGTACTATAAATTTTAAGAAAAAAATAGGTTAGAGTTATCCTTCTGAAAGATCCAGGAAGGTGAGTTTATAGAATATAATATATATTTTATGAAAATAATATATAAACCTTATGTATTTCATATTTAAATAGTGGAAGGAAGGTGTTAATTTTTTCAAAAGAACACGATATCGAAAGTACAATACATTTTATGGTCTGCTAGGGAAAGAGTCTGTGATGAGGCGATAGTAGCGATCCTGGTGGTGAGCAACTTCTATGGATGCATATTTCAACTGTTTACGTTTGCATATTTAGTAAGTATTAAGCTTCGTGACTGTATATACTAGACTGTGGTTTAGCTACGACAAAGACAGTTTAGTATGATGTTCTCATATGGATGTTCCTCCCTTAGATTGAATAAAATTAAATTTGAAAAATTGGCACTTAGCATATTTAGAATGTTAGATCTTTAATTATTGCAGTGTTATTTGAGAAAAAAAGAAATTTAAGAAATGAAAGGCGATGGTGGCAGACGCCATTATTCGAAAATTTCAGTCGCTAAAGAGGTAGTGACTTGCTTATTGCTTAACGATTTTCGCCGAACTGAATCATGGCAGTTTTAGAACTTGTGTCGAATATCAGTAACGGAATTCAAAGTATTTTCATGCATGGCATTATCTCTACTAGGTTAAATAAAACAAATAATTAAATACTAAAAAAGGGCCAAAAATTTGCAAGGAAGACGTAACATTTGGACAAGTAGTACCTATTTTTGAAAAACTGGCAACTACGCTTCGATTTCTGGTAAAATGGGGTTCGTACACAAGTTTGATATATTTATTTAAAGTTTCGAAACAGCTACTACACATTCCATGTAAATTGACCGGTGTTGATTCCATGAACTAGCAGAGTACGTCATTCCCCTCCACGAATGCTTTGATCCTCTTAATGCCCAGCGCTCCGTTATCGACTTCGAAGTCTTGTATACAATGACAGTGGCGACATTAATATTCAACGGTCATGTGACATGGGACGTGTAGTAATTTCAAGGATCATATCAATTGTTTCTTTCGAGTAAATTTATCAAGGAGAAATATCAAGTATTCCTACGCAAACCATAGTAGTTCTACTGATTGGTATATTTCATCACTTTCCATTTCCGTTTTATTCTTCGATTTGTTCTTCCCTTCATAAAGAAATGAATATTGAATCAGTTTTCTTTTTTACTTCAGTTTCCCGCAATAAACAAGAAATATGTGTCCATTGGAAAAATAAATAAAATGAAATAACATAAAAAGACATTTCTACTTTAGTAATGTATTTATTTTGACTAATTATATAGGCTAATAATAATTTTAATTTCGGCATTTCTATAGTCAGTAAGATTTTGTCGTCCTAATGATCGCTGTTCACATCAAATGAAGTGTGAAAGTCCTGTCCACAGTGAATGCGAACTTTCTTTTAGGGTGACCAGATTCACATCGATAAAAAAAGAGGACACAAAGATTCATAAAGGAGGACATTGTTTGAAAAAAGAGGACAGAAAGTATGTAGTAGCCTACTTTGATTTAGGTTTAAGCCTATATTATACTTTAAAGTACGTCAATATACAGTACAGATTAGGCTTATATCATACTTAAAAGTATGTTAATATCTATTTTATTACAAAATAATTATGATAAAACTTAATAATAACGATTTTACAGTTAACTACATATGAAAGTCAAGGGAACTAAAATTACTAGGTATCAAAAGGAGGAGCAAAGAGAGTTATGAACGTTAGCAAAGAGGATATTCCGTCGATGCCGCTGCCACCTACTGGAAAATTACTTGAAAAATTCGTCAAATCAGACAGTTTCAAAATATCAGGCATACAAGTAACGAAAAGGAGGACATTTCTTGATTTTTTAAAAATCCGCCAGGACCCCGGACAAAGGCCTAGAAAGGAGGACATTTCCGGATAAAAGAGGACGTCTGATCACCCTACTCTCTTTAAACTAGGTACCAACAAGCGACATCACTACCGAATGCGAACCCAACGTTCAGTCGGCCAGGTTGGCGAGTTGGTATAGCGCTGGCCGTCTATGCCCGAGGTTGCGGGTTCGATCCCGGATCAGATCGATGGCATTTAAGTGTACTTAAATTCGACAAGCTCATGTCAATAGATTTACTGGCATGTAAAAGAATTCCTACGGGACAAAATTCCGGCACACCGGCGACGTTGATATAACCTCGGCAGTTGCGAGCATCGTTAAATAAAACATAACTTTAATCGAACGATCATTTCGCATTCGCAGCACTGCACCGTGCACATCAACCTAAGTCAGTAAACGCAAACTTTTTTTTGTTCGCTAAGTTTATACCCACCTTTAGACAAGGAGGCGAGCAGATAGAAAAATTGACGATATGTCATAAGCAAACTTTTGGTACGTATTATGAAAGCTGAAAGCGTTTTATTTCCAAGAATATCAGAATATTTTTGTTCACCACAACTCAATGGTCAATAAGCATAACTTTGAGTATTCCATCGCATGCTGTCCAAGTGGAACACCAAATGTCTCTTTCTGAACAAAGTCATCGTTAACATCTAAAATTTAAAGTAAAAGAATATTTATTTTGCTAACAGCGCTGAATAATTTAGCTCAGCACAGAATAAATTGCACTCATTTGTTACTTTTCAGGTGATTCGGAAGTCACTAAATTCGGTGAATATTAATTCTCGTAATTATGCGTAGTTCAAAACGTGGCTAATTTTCAGCTTTGTTATACAATGTTGCGGAGAGTAAACGTTAAGTATAACATTAATATTTGCCATCAACCGCAGTTCTGTTTTACATAATATTTGTCAATATGAATGCCTCGGTAGGTTAGTTGATGAAAACGAAAGTGGTGTGAAATGTAATAACGGAGATGAAGCATGGTTTACTGACAGAAAATTACCATTATATGCCGCAGTACATTAGGTTTACTAGCATCATTGGTGTTATGTTTGTCTACAAAATGGCAAATGGCTGAAAATTTTGAGATAATATTGAAAGAGAATGTGTATCAGACTATTTATGATTCCGAAATTGTGTAGGAGCGATTGAGGTCATGTTGACATAAAATTCATGCCATACAGTAAATTTACATGGAAAACTGTAACGTTGTAGGATACTACACAAGTCGTTTTGAACTTTATGTAAGGTAATAAAATGGAATACATTTTACAGCTACGGTGTACTAAACTCAGTGACTATTTTTATGAATATCTTTCAGTAACTTTTTAATACCAATGCAAATGTAATTCATTACTCTTGTAATAATAATCAATTATGAAAAGAAGTATGACAATGTAACAATACCTTCTATTTGCAATATCGACTAATAATTTTGGCATTTACAATGCTACCGATCATATATGAAGATACTGAGGAGAGGTGATAACCAAATCAGATTTTGGTCTCAAATATACATTTCCTTCACAATTAATTTAATAAGAACATTCATTTGAACTGACAGCACTAGTTACAATTGTGAATCATCCTTAGTGGTGATGTTGTTATTATCATGTTATACTCTAGCTCAGAGGTTCGCGGATTCAGAGTCTGTCGAGAAGGTAACTTTCGACGGAAGAAAAGTGAAAACGAACGGTATGAGTCGTAGATTTGGTGATTTTTAAAAGAACATGACCTTGAATGGGAGCGACAGGAAAGTTTTACCAGCCATTTCTAGCTATTTTGAAAATCCATCTCCCTTAATTACAATCAATTCTATTGTCACTTGGGGTGTATTGAATTCCGCCCTACAAACGCCCTTATTGAGAAATGGAATTTTGCAGGCTCGGATTTAGATGTCTTTATCTGTAATAATTGAATATGGTATCAACAAAACCAAACAACGAATCAACTAACCATCAAAACCAACCAAACACACCTGATCTATCGCTCAATTGATCGACGAACCAACCCATTACCTAGCCAAAGAATTAATAAATCGACGAACAAAATGACTGACCGATCTACGTAAAGCGGCCGATCGATAGACGAACCAAACAACCAACCATTAATCCAACTAAACGATTAACTTATCTGTACACAAACGATCAAACGATAGACGAAATAAACTACAAATCATAGATTATACACGCAACCAATTGATAGACGAACCAAGCAACCGATTGATAGAGGAGCTAATGGACCAACCGATGTCAGAAATCACCAACCCATCTACACGACAACGACCAACCAACAGACGAACTTGACGACCGACCTATTCACGAACCAAACCACCAATCGATAAGCGAACGAAGCGATCAAGCGATCCACTCCCAAACGAGACGAACTAAATCACCAGTCGATAAACTAACCAAACGATCAGTCAATCTACACCAAAACGATTAACCTGTAGATCAACCAAACGATCAATCGATAACGAATCACACAACCTGCCTATCGATGAACAAAATGGCTAATCGAGAGGCGAACCAAACGACCAACCGATGTAGATGAACAGATCGACGCGACGTATCGAAATCCTAGCTAACAGTCGCAGTCCAAGAATATGAACAACGTACAATTGTTAGGATGTGTGATTTTACAGAACGTTTCTTTCTCATAATAATTAATGGCCCATGTAACTTCCCAATAACAAACAAACAAGGAATACTAAACAGATGGACGAAATATGTAGAAGAGTTATATGAGACAGGGAATCGTTCAGATAAGACGAAAAAGGACTTTCTATTTTAAGCGAAGAAGTTGAACTAGCGCTTAAGGAAATAAAGAAGGGAAAGCAACAGGAGTTGATAGAATCTCCATTGAATTAGTGAAATGTTTGGGTGAAGACAAGAGGCAAATTCTATCATTATGCAACGAAATATATGAGAAAGGCGAAAGGCATGAAGATTTCACGGAGACAGTTTTGATTCCAATACCGAAGAAAAATAATGTCAAAAAATGTAAGGAGTTCAGGACTGTCAGCCTAATATCGCACTCTGCGAAGATTCTCTTGCTAATACTGAATTAACGTTCATTTTCTAAGATGGAAGAACAGTTGGAAGAAGAGAATTTTGGCTTCAGGAAGAAAAAAGTACGAGAGATGCGATTGGATTGCTACGGACAATCCGCGAAAGATACCTAGAGACGAATAAAGAAGTGTATGTAGTATTTGTGGACCCTGCAAAGGCTTTTGACAGAGTGGATTAGAATAAACTGATGGGGATCCTAAAGAAAATTGGTGTGGATTGGAAAAAGAGAAGATTGTTCAGTAATCTTTATATATGAAACAACGAGTCAGTCAGGATAGGAGAAGAAATGTCAGACGGATGTCCTTTATCACCTACCCAGTTCAACATCGACTTGGAGAATTTAGTAAAGAACTGTTTTCAGAACATGGGAAGCGTGATAGTACGAGGAAAAATAAAGTGTATAAGATTTGCTGACGATATGGCATTATTAGCAAAAGAAGAAATGATACTAAAGCATATGCTACTGGAGCTAAATGACAGCTGTGAGCAGTATGGGATGAAGATAAATGCAAATAAGACGAAGCGCATGGTCATAGAAAGAAAAATACAGAATATAAACTTGCGAATTCTAAATGAGGCAATAGAGCAAGTAGATAGCTTCAGATACTTGGGGTGTACTATAAGCAGTAACATGAGCTGCTGCCAAGAAGTCAAAAGGAGAATAGCAATGGCAAAGGAAGCTTTTAATAGAAAAAGGAGCATCTTCTGTGGACCTCTGGAAAAAGAACTAAGGAAGAGACTAGTGAAGTGCTTTGTGTCGAGTGTGGCATTGTATGGTGCGGAAACATGAACATTATGGCGAAGTGAAGAGAAGCGAATAGAAACATTTGAAATGTGGGTATGGAGAAGAATGTAATGTGTGAAGTGGACAGACAGAATAAGAAATGAAGCTGTGTTGTAAAGAGTTGATGAAGAAAGAATGATGCTGAAACTGATCAGGAAGAGGAAAAGAAATTGGTTGGGTCACTGACTGAGAGTAAACTGCCTTCTGAAGGGTGCACTGGATGAAATGGTGAACGGGAGAAGAGTTCGGTGCAGAAGATGATGTCAGATGATAGAAGACATTAAGATATATGGATCATATGCGGAGGCAAAGACGAAGGCAGAAAATAGGAAAGATTGGAGAAAGTTTGGTTTGCAGTGAAAGACCTGCCCTTGGGCAGAACATGGAATGAATGAATGAATTAATTAATTAATTAATTAATTAAATTAATTAATAACTTCCTACAATTGCACTGCTTCTACTTATTTGATTACTGTTTTAACAAGTAGTGTTACCGATTTTTGTCGAATTTGTAGCATCTATCGAGTGATTTTCATATTCACATCGAAAGTTTCCGCAAGCTTCTGTTTTGTACATGACTTGACCTAGATTATACGGAGGCGCCATGGGATCCTGCGAACAGAGCATGTTAAACACCGGTCCATACTTGAAACAACATAAAACGCACATAGACATGTATCGAAGCCCTGAACGTCATTCAAACCCACAGATTGGTTTCCACACACATTAAATTTTCATACCTTATCCGTTGCGTACATCGCTGCTGGAGAAATGTCTGTATCGCCTAGTAAATAATAAATTGGTGTAAATGTTACTACGAGCACGTTATTTTTTTACACCATTCGAAAACAATATCACTTTCCGTGAAGTTAAGCAAGCACTAATCGAATCCAAAATATCCACTTCTTCCGAAAAATATAATTAAAAGAGATATAATTGCTTAATTATTGGAATAGAAATATCATAATTACATTTTCCAGTAGGATCCAATATTAAGCAAAATGTGTTTTAAATATTCTCAACGAGTGTCAAATTTCCTGAGCTGTGAGGTATGATACGAATATCAGAGAATTATAAAATATCACTATATCCACACAAATCTTATGAACAATGAAAAGCAATCCACTGCAGAAGTCTTCAGCAATTTAAAGTCTTTTACGACAATAAAGTTTGGATTAACAATAATAATTCGTGGCGCTATAGCTGTTTATGGTCCCAGACCGATCAACCGGCTGCTGGCCTCACGTCCACATGCCGAAGCAAAGGTGGATGATCATCCAACCAGAATGGAGGTAACGTGCGGTTAGCACGATGATCCCCCTCCCCAATCCGTTATAGCTGGCTTTCGTAACCGGATTCCGCTACCTATCGTAGCTCCCCACGTGCATCATGATGCTGAGTGGGCACTCGTCCCATAAACTGGCCGAAATATCATGAGAAAAGTCTTATTCTATGAAACTCTAACCAGCGCGCATTCCGTAACGCGAGTCCTAGGCAGAATGCGTTAGACCACTATGCCACGGCGCGCAACACAAAGTTTGGACTACCGATCAGAAATAAAGTACAAATTGAAATCAGTTTAACTGTGAATGAAATTTTTCACACTTCTCGGATATAAATAAATAAGGAAACTTCAAATAATTCAAAAGCGGAACTGATAACCTACGAATAAAAAGAACAGTTAATGATATTCTACACTGTTTGAGAATGAAATACAACAAATGAAAGTATTCCACTACTTATCTCACAGCTAGTTGATAACTGCAAATTGTTTGTTGTATTGCTTTCAGATGTTCGTTTAGTACGAAAAATTTTGACACTGTAGACTCTTTTTTTAGTTTTATGGTATGTGGCGGTGATATGCAACTCAGCGACGAACCTATATCTCGTTATATTGATTATTTAAGGCCAGTAAATTATTTAGGAAAACAGTGCTTTGTTATTTTAAACCACAAATAATGGAAGCACAAACTGTCTCTTCGGTCATTTATTATACTGTTAATCCAGACGAATGCAACGTGATGTGTAACCGCTAACCAAACCTGTCGTAACGTCTATCAGTCGCTGTTTTTATGTATTAGGTGACTAAGAAAATTCGTTCGGTTTTTTAGCAATATTAGAGACCTTGAAAACAGAATAACCGATCGTTGTTCCGGAAAACTGTTTGCATTGTAATCAATATACTTCTCCTAGCATGAAACTAGCATGAGAATTCAATTAAATGGTTTTATTATTTTCAGTTTATGACTTATCATACAAATATTCAAGGAGTAGTTCCTTTATATTACATATTTTTCTGTTTGTATTAACGTTTTCATCGCGCCTGCGACATCGTCAGATACATTCTTACATTATTCTCATTTTAAATGTGCATGAGCATAGTGATTATCAAATATAAATAAAAACAAAGGTTAAAAGTTAATGTTAAAAAGTGCAAAGTAAAAACATTTAAAATATGTGCTACGAGCTTTCACTTACATTTTTACAATTTATTTCGACTTGTGTTTTTGATTGATCATGAAAAATTTGTATAAATCACAATCACTCTGTAAAAAAGAATATCCCAAGTCCGACTCTAAGCCTGTGTTATTGGATCATACAGATATTTATTTCAGTATTCATAGTGTAAGCCTATATAGTTTCTTTGCGGTCCCGGAAAATTTACTTCAATGTACTTGTGTTGTGCCCAGGGATTATGATAAGCAATCATGACCATAAACAATATATTTTCACTTTATTTTAAGTAACGAAATCGTATTATTAATACATGCATACATGCTTTACATGCGAAAGAGCACACTTCCTGTTTCGATAGAGTACAGATTACAGTTTAGTTAACGTCAGCACAGTTCAGTCCTTGAACAAGGTAGGCATGCGTACATTTGCATTTTACTCTTAGCACGAAGTTAGTCTTAGCAACAGCTGACACATAGCGAAAGGTACACATTTTATGCAGCGTCTCTCGCGAGACATTTTAATTGGCAATGATTCCGCAACTCTGGATTTCCATTGGTCAAGTCAAAAACAGATTCAGTCGTGAAAGTTCCTTGAATCCATATTGTACTAAGTAACGACCGGAAACGCCGATTTCAAAGAATGGTTAAGAATCAGAAGCTTGGTGTCTAGTGAATGCAATACCGGTACCGTCTTTTAGAAGATTCGCGGGTAAAATAGCGTCACTCTGTTAAGTCACAAAGGACGCGGTTCGAGAATTTATAAAAGGACATGAAACTTCGAAAACGCGGTCATTAGTTATTGGTCAAGACAGCGGTCATGGAGTAGCGCTCGAATCTTCCCGACATCCAGGAAGAAATCCAGAATATGGCATCAACTGGGAACAGCATTAGGGTTCGCCCTACTATTTATTGTAAGTAAAATCATCAGATCATTCTTTAAACTTTTCATTTAACTAGTTATCTTGGTACTTCAGAATAAACAGAAATTTTCATACTTTCCAAATCGTTCAATACTCAATATTTTATCTGTAGTAAATTGATATTTTTATTAATATACTTAGTAATAGTGAATTTCTACACTTGTGGTTATTTCGAAAACCTGAGATCACATTCTAAGTAGGAATACCTCCTATCCATAAGCAAGAACAGTTTATAAAGTGTAACGCAGTGTCTGATTCGTTTGTGTTGTCTTGATAGAGATTATAACTCGCGATTATCTCAAAGATAAGCCATCCGCCCTTGTCGTGGCAAGTGGTACGACAAAACACTGATGTTAGATATGATAGAGCTTAACAATAAATATTGGTGTCAGAATTAGTATAACAAAAATTGGTGTCAGAAATGGGCACAACACTTGGAATGTTAGCCAATTCATGTCTTCCATTAGAAATTATTTTGCTGCAGGAAACAACATTTCACCGGACATACGCGAGAAGTCAGGAATTTAAATTGTTTCTAGAAGTGTTATGATGCTCATATAAGTAGTACATGATTATGTAACAGTTAATAACAATAATTATGCTAATTATAAGCCTCATTATGTAAAACTGCTTAAATTAAAGAGAAGCTATGTTTATTATTGTTATATTCTACTATTTTATAATTAATTGCATTTATTAGAGAGGTACATGCTGCAAAACTTGCTTTTATTTCTTGTTTTCTTGTATGAGTGTAAGACATTATCTATTACTGGAGCAGTTTAATTCATCTTGCAGTGATAGGCCAATAGAGTTCATTTTGCTCACCCCTTCTTTTTCACTGCTACTGCCTGCAGAATAGATTCATTGGAACCCGTGAGCGGTTCGGAGCACATAGAGTCTTTCACGTGCTCTGACCTGACATCCCTGGTGTAATCTCTTATCCTCGGATAAGAGACGCTAGCCCTAGGGTGCACTGTGCTGATCACCGCCGCTGTATAGCTGCGTCCGGATTGATTCCCAAATCCTTATGAATGAGTCCGAGTTGATTTCTACTTATGTTTACCTCACGTCCGAGTTGATTCCCTCTTCTTGTATTAGAGTCAGCGAGAGGGTGATGTTTACATAATGTCTGTGTTGATAACTTCTGCCTGTAAAGGGCCAGCGAAAGGGTGTGCCTTCCTATCGTATGCTGAGGACTTGAGTGCTGCGGTAATCTGTGACCATGGAATATGAGGTTACTGGATACCGTCATCGAAGAAAATTGCGAATTTCCACCTGTAATGTGGGCAGCATTTACTGTAGTTAAAACACGGAACGCACAACAAATTGTTGTGAAGCGTTGCACAGTAAGTTGAATGCAGAATTCTATTCAGCTCATCCGAAATTTGCACGTCATTGAGGTTCTAAACGAAATTCAATGTAACACTTATGTGAAGATTCGAAGTCATGAGAACACCCAGAAAAGAAAAAAAAAAGAGAGAAAGAGCCGTGTATTGAAGAGCAAATGATTAATTACAGTAGCGGAGCAATTGGCCGTTTTGATTATTTAAAGCTTCTGTGTTGGAAGTTCCTCCCCAACATTAAGTAATTATTTATAGTCGTTTAGTTAATTTTATTAACAAATCTGACACAATGGAGCAATTAGCCGTTTTAATTATGTGACAAATTTTAAACCGTACCTGTTTACAAGGAAACTGCGTGTAGCAGTTGATTCCTTGTAAATAGACAGTCCTAAGTCTGTATTAAATGGGAAGGAAAATGTTGGAATCAACTCGGATAAAATATATGCAGGCTCCACTCAAAAACTGGGAATCAACTCGGACATCACCCATACGGGATAACTTCGATAACTGAGTATCAATTCGGATATCTGGGAATCTATTCGGCTGCGGCGCACTGTATAGTCGTATCAGTTGAAAAAGCGTCGTAAAATAACGAATTAAGTAACATACTTTGCAACTATTGACACATACACGTCCAGTTATGTATGAACGCCTGATGAAACGATAAAGGAAAGATCCCGGTATTTGACTCTTATTTATGTTGTAAGGCTAGGTAAGCCTACATAAATTTTGATTCTAGTAAACACAGTTTTGAAGAAAATAGCACTTAGATTCTTATTTACTTCAAGTCTTCATTTGCTTCTCTTATCATAGACTCATACTCTCTATTTGCAAATCGAAACAAAATCAAATATTTCAAGCAACACTACTGGTTTCATTCCCGTGTCTGTGTATCCCTGATACAGCACAGATATTTTTAAAATATCTACTTAACGACGCAGTATCAACAGTGACTGTAATAGCGTCGATATAACTCGTCATAGTGAAATAGCATTTGGCGAAAGGAGTCCGAAAATTCGGCAGATTATCTGAAATTTTCTTTTCATTTAGGAAATCTCGCTAAAAACAAAAGCAGGTAATAAATCTAAGCGGAATTCGAACCCTTGCTCGAGTGTAGCCTCCCATCAGCAGACGAGATCCTTCGCCGGTGCAGCCTTGTCTTGGCTCTGGTCTTAATCCAGCGGTGACCAAGCGGGTGTCCTGATTACATCGTGTAATCACAGACATCCAAACGGGTACGAGGAGTTTCCTGTACATTGCTGTTTTTTTCATTCACGTACTGAAGGCAAGCAGTGACGGTATCATGTCGTTCTACAAATTCTGTCTCTACAAGCAGTAAAGCCTTGGTTTCTCTGAACCGACGCATGCGACGTGCGAGATGCGAGTCTCGCCTCGCACAAATCTGGACAACACGAGAGAGAGTGAGTGGTTTCTATAACTGCGAGATGCGAGGTCTACGCACCACTCGGTTCAGAAACCACTCGGTTCGGAAAAACCAAAGCTTACGAGGTGGTTTCGTAAAGAATGAGAAGGAGAACGTTTTAGTTGTTCTGTCGAACAAAATGTAATATGTTTCCTTTGCTCAACGGTTCAGTTAGGAGTATATAGAAACATTAATTGTCACGCTGTATAATGTATAATTATAATTATAATTATTATTATTATTATTATTACAACCCATCACCGTAAAAAAACAGCTTGTTACGAATCCTTCAAATAAGCCTCGGAATGGGACTGATTCTCCGGCACGACCACAGCAAAGGAATAATTAAATGCAGAATAAATATGGGAAATGCCTGTTATTATTCGGTTGAGAAGCTTTTGTCATCTAGTCTGCTGTCAAAAAATCTGAAAGATAGAATTTATAAAACAGTTATATTACCGGTTATTCTGTATGGTTGTGAAACTTGGACTCTCACTTTGAGAGAGGAACAGAGATTAAGGGTCTTTGAGAATAAGGTTCTTAGGAAAAAATTTGGGGCTAAGAGGGATGAAGTTACAGGAGAATGGAGAAAGTTATACAACGCAGGGCTGCACGCATTGTATTGTTCACCTGACATAATTAGGAACATTAAATCCAGACGTTTGAATGGGCAGGGCATGTAGCACGTATGGGCGAATCCAGAAATGCATATAGTGTTAGTTGGGAGGCCGGCGGGAAAAAGACCTTTGGGGAGGCCGAGACGTAGATGGGAAGATAATATTAAAATGGATTTGAGGGAGGTGGGGTATGATGGTAGAGACTGGATTAATCTTGCTCAAGATAGGGGTCAATGGCGGGCTTATGTGAGGGCGGCAATGAACCTCCGGGTTCCTTAAAAGCCAGTAAGTATTATTATTATTATTATTATTATTATTATTATTATTATTATTATTATTATTACTGACCACTAAGTATGTGTTTCTATAATTATTCTGTGAATATAGATATTTTTAGATCTTCTCCCTAGAAGGAAAAAATTATTAGGTTTTATCTCAATTTTAATCTCTAAATGGGTTAACTGTTTATTAGTTATTCATTTAATAACAATACTGTAAAAAAACTGATTCAATATTATGTGCCAACGAACTATTAAACGCCAGGAATTGACATGTTTTAAATCATAGCCAGGAAGAGAGATGAGATAAATAAATGTAAGGAAGTCAGCTAACTAATGGGGTTTGAAATATCTCGTGCTGTAAAGCCTTTTAATAGAACAGAATTTCTCAAAAGAGTAATGATTAAAATAGCTTAAATAACTTGTCCATAAGAAGTTTTTGATTTTGAAAAACTAGAATTTCTTGACCAAGTATCGAGAGAAGAATTTATTCCTGATTATATTCAAGAGCAAGGTTAAAAAAAGAATCGGGAAAAATCGTACATTATTCACTGGCTCTTGATGACAGCAGTGACATTACTGATACAGCAAAGTTTGAGATTTTTATCCGCGGGATTGATCAAGATGTTAGTACAGGAACCACCACTGGTTGTAGTTTTCATGCCAACTACTTTCCTCCGTCTCCTTACTTCATAGGCTGTCTATCGCATGTAATCACTGCAGCTCTAGTTTTGGTCACCGCTATCTTAATTCAAGCGGCCCGGGTTCGATCCTGATAAGGCATGATGAAATTTGTCGTGGACAAAGTAGACGTTACAGAGGGTTTTCTCGGGGTAGTCCTATTTCCTTATATCATTCTACCAACACTCGCTACCTTACCCTCAGTTTATCCATCATCCGCAGTAGTAAAATAGGCTGGGGTTAAGTCTTGCTGATATAGGAAGAGTTTGGGGCTCCGGGCCTCTGACGTTTATCAGGGTACTCGTATGCGTACGAGACCTGGCTCTATCAGGGGTGAGGCAGGATGGCCCACCTATCAACATTGGATTCACGAATGCTACTCAAGCCTCCTGTCGGCTGTGGACAATCATCGTATATAATATGGCGCACAATGGACATAAGCATGCTTAAGTGTACTTACCCGTCCTGGATCATCGGTGACCATGATGATTATTGTGTGTTAAGATTAGGAAGACATATTATTCCTGCATACTATAGCTTATGGCACAAGAGTGAATGCAGCTACATCTGCGTCCAGCTTTTCGACGTAAATAACAGTGTCACCTTGAGTCGGGACTTGATGTGTTACATGATAACCCTTGCTGTCACGTAGTAGTCCAGAAAGGTGGGATTAGAAAGTCCTGAAAGACCCACCGAATTTGTTACACTTTAACCCATGCGATTACGACCTGTTTTCTAAAATTGAAGAACCATCGTAAGGCTTCCATTAACGGCTTTAGAGCGGTTTGTGAGAGAACTATAGCAAAAAGGTAGGACAAGTGGAAATTCCGTCTTTAGCGGATTTAGCAGTGTGTGTTTCGCATAGTAGGGGGATATATTTGAAATCTCTCTTGTTACAACACTTCTAAATAAATTTAGCTCCTAACAATTTTATTAAACTGTCGTCCTTAATTCGCAACTGTCTTGGTGTTCAAATGCTTACTTCTGTTATGAACTCATAAAAAGGAAATGAATTCCAAGAACATTAATTCTACTTGTTTTGTAATTTGTTTCTGTTTCAGTTCTCTGTATTTATTTATTTATTTTTATTTATTTATTTATTTATTTATTCATTCATTCATTTATTAATTAATTTATTCATTTATTTATTTATTTTCTTGTTTCTATTTCGGTTGCCTTGTTTGATTTAATTTTGACTAATCTAACCGGTCGACAAACGAAATTAGATTCGTCATCAGCAAATCTTATGCACTTTATTCTTCTTCCTCCTACTACCACTCCTAAATAAATGAGTGGATAAAAAAATAAAAGATAAATGGAGTGAATAAAAAATAAAAAAATAAAAATGAATAAATAAATAATTGAATAATAAATAAAAAAATAATTAAATAAAATATAAGTTCCGATGTGATTATTGCACCCAAAATGTGGATATAATTTTCACTATATGCTTTCATCTAAGATAAGGTCAAGTGAATGTTTTCTTGTTGCATCCTACCGGCACATCATTTGTACACAAGTGTAGGCCTAAATCAACGCCATTCACCGCCGATTGGTTTTCCTCCCGTACGAGAGATCGGTCGTATCTCCCCACTGAAGCGTTACGGCCGGTATAGTGCCGGTAGGTCGTGTATGTCGTGCACTGTTGCTAAATAAATGGAAAGTCTTACTAATTGGAACAGCCTGTATTTTAATATTGACCCCAGAGCCAATTGAGTCGCACAGTGCAAGGACTCGAATCCCTCTCCAGCGAGGACTGCGACAGTCTGTCGATGTGCAGGTTTCTAACTTCTTCGGTGGTTCTGATCTGTTACTGCTCTGTCATGATTCTCTCCCCTCGTGTGATTCCTATTAAGTTACGCCCAAATTCTCCAAAATGAAACGGAGAAACTCGGAATGAGACAAGTGGCCAGCAGGCTTGGTGATCACCAGGGAAAGGATTTATATGTAAATACATATTTACTTATAAAGCTAATATAATTTATATTTTGCATTATCTTTATGTTTCACAATGTGTAGGGTTGAAAAATCCTACTTTTATTTTCCATATTTTTCCATATTTTAGAGTTTAGTACATATTTTCGTTAATTTCCATATATTTTCCATATTTCATATAAAACAGTCCATATTATATTAGGTTTAACAATAAAACAAAACAAAATTCCATTAACTTTTAAAAATACATTTCAACAATAGAGATTTAAACACATGTTCAGTAATCCCTTTAACATCAGAGTTATTTGAAAATTAGCAGTCCTATCAACAATGGGAAAGTAAGTTACAAAACTGTATTAATTTAATTTAAAATTTTTAACAGACTTCAGTTGTGCAGCTCAACAGTTAAATGCCAGTCAGAGTACACATAGGTTCAGTTTTGTAAATCATACTATAAAGACGGTAAATATGCCAAAAGTACGTCATTCAGTCAATTTAAAATCAAAACTAACAAGTTACATTTCAGAATTTAAAGAAGATGGTTTATCAACTGACAATAAAATATTATTTTGTAATTTGTGTCAGTGTGCAGTATCATCTACACAAAAGTTCCTGGTGCAACAACACATTACAACTAGTAAACATCAGGCCAACAAACAACTAAATTCCAAGCAGAGACAATTGTTTTTAACACAACCAACAACATCGAATGTAAGATCTGAGTTTAACATCGACCTGTGCCGTTCTCTCATCTCTGCTGATATTCCTCTCTACAAACTAAAGAATAAGGTCTTCAGGGAATTCCTTGAAAAATATACTCAACATACAATCCCGGATGAGTCAACACTTAGGAAGACGTATGCTCCATCCATCTACGATGAGACAATACAGAAGATAAGAGATGAAATTAAAGATAGTTCAATTTGGGTTTCCATTGATGAGACTCCCGACAAAGAAGGTAGACTTGTTGGTAATGTAGTTATCGGTTTGTTAAGTGAACAATATTCTGAACGAATTCTTTTACATTGTGATGTTCTAGAAAAGTGCAATAACAAAACTATAGTTAAACTGTTCAACGAAGCTATGGGTATCCTGTGGCCAAAGGGTATTATGTACGATAATGTGTTATTCTTTATTAGCGATGCTGCCCCTTATATGGTCAAAGCTGGACAAGCATTATCTGTTGTATATCCTAAATTGACACATTTTACTTGTGTGGCGCATGCATTTCATCGTGTGGCAGAAGTGGTCAGAGACAATTTCCCTAAAGTAGATTTGTTGATTTCATCAGTGAAAAAAGTATTTCTCAAAGCTCCCAGTAGAGTTAACGTGTTGAAAGAAATGTACCCTGAAATTCCATTGCCACCAAAGCCAATTTTAACTAGATGGGGTACATGGCTAGAAGCAGTTGAATATTATGCCGAACATATAGACTCTATTAACAATGTTCTCCTTGCATTGGACTCTGAAGATGCAGTCTCAATTGATACTGCGAAAACAGTTACCTGTGACATAAGTGTGAAGAATGACTTAGCTCACATTCAGCATACATTTTCATGCATCATAAAAACGCTCAAAAGTCTCCAAAATAGGCACCTTTCACTATCTGAAAGTTTTGAAATTATAAATAGTACTGTGGAACAACTGAATCGTGGTAGAGGTAAAGTTGCAGATGCAGTAAGAGCTAAGGTGGACACTGTACTTTCAAAAAACCCTGGATATGAAGAACTACAAAAGGTTGTTGCTGTGATGAGTGGTGAATCAACAGTGAAGATTAACTTGGACTTATCCCCAGCAGACATTGTGAAATTGAATTATGTACCAGTTACTTCTTGTGACGTCGAACGCTCTTTTAGTCAGTATAAATCTATCCTCAGAGACAATAGAAGAAGATTCACTTTTCAGCACTTGAAAGAAATGTTTGTAACCTATTGTTATGGTAACAGACAATAAAAATTGTGTTTTGTTGAAACTACATTGGAAGATAAGGTACGTCCATTATATTTTTTGTTTAGTTTGATTAAAATGTACCAATATTTAACGTACATAGTCATTTTTTTTTATAATTTTAAGTCCATATTTAATTCCATATTTTGGTAAAAATCCATATTTAATTCCATATTTTGGTAAAAATAACTACATATATATTTACATATTTCATATATTTTTAGTCCATATAAATCCGTTCCCTGGTGATCACATATTCAATTTTTCTCGGTCTCAAATTCCCATGCGAGGACGCTTTTCGGGTACCTTTTAAATGTTCCTCTTCCCATATCCTCATTGATATTCACTAGAGTTGAACAACGATCGAGAAAGCAAGACTAACAGTGTCCTCAAAGCCGAAAACCCGCACGACAATATTGCTTACGTCGCGTCGTTGATGTAAAGACTGCTTGTGTGTGTTTCAAGACATCGGGAATTCAACTCTCGAATCGTCACAGTTGTTTACATATATTAGACTGAACTTTTATCTATTTTGGAATCTGGTATATAACTGTAATAATAAACAATCAACTAACCTATTTAAAACATCATCTCTACCTTTTGGTGTATAATAATCCGTTCCCCAATCTTTATTTAATTATAGTTACCCTTATTAAAAGGCTAGGATTTTTTTTTCGTATGTTTGAGATCAAGTGTACAATCTCAAGTAAAAAAATATTAACACTTTCTTTAACGTCGTGTTTTATGTTTCTTAGAAATGCAAATTTATTTGAAAACTTTTTTTCTATTTATAGGCTATAACCTTTGGTAATATATAACAGAACCAGAATATTTTGATAACTAAGATACTGTTTTGTTTTGTCTCTTTGTCTCAATTAAACATTTATAGTGTTACTTATTTCAATTATGTATGTCATTCAAAGTTACAAAATCTTTCCACGTCGACCAAATGCTATTTCGAGAATGATGAGCAAGCGCACGAGAGTTACGAGACGAGACTCGAGAGACAAGTGCAACGAACACAGAGCGCGAAAGCGGGAGTTAGTTTTGTTCATCTGTAATATTCACCCTAGTTTCGCCTTTGAGTAGGTAGGCCTAATAACTCCTCCAAAGCATTAAGACATGCATTTATGGACTATCGTTTCTGTACAGTTTATTGATAGCTGTGCATTTTTAGAGTTTGTGGTTTTAAATCATTGTGCTGTTGGTACTGTTCATATTGTTTAACTTAAATGTGGAATGAAGATTTTTGTTGAACATTTGAAATAAGAGTAACGAGTGTGCCTACAAAAGGAACAAACGGCTCCTGATTAAAGAGAACAAACAGAATAATGACGAAAATTACCGTACGTAATTTGTTTTATTCACAAAAAGTCCTATAATATCACTGTTTCTAACTGTATATACATTCTTCTGAGAGTGTATTATGAATTACTATAAATGATAGTAACGAAAAACAGAGCATTTTCGCCCGTCTACAAATTACGTTAATTATTTAGCTAATGAACTACTAAATGAGATAGGCAAGAATTAATGTAGGGTATTTCAAGATATTCTATATGATAGCTTAAAGCATTTCGTCATCGGCCTAAAAATATCTTTTACAAAGATGAATCCAAAAGGAGTTATTTCTTCTGAAACTCAATAATAATTTATTATACCTGTGTGTAGGATACTTTTAAAATATTTTCTTGTAATAAGATCGTTCAAAGACGAGCGCACTTCGAGTGTTTTGCGCACTAAAGTATTTCAAGACGAAATAATTTTTATGTATTAGAATAACTACATTCAGTGGCAAAAAAGTAATGGTAGGCTAAGCTATATATTTCTAATCATAGTTTTGTATGAAGGGAAAACTTCGAGCCATATGTATTTTTATTTATTTTAAAAAGTTTATAAAGTATAGTTAGAACGAAGATACACATTTCTATATAAAAAATCTCTCTACCACCCCCCGCCCGGAAGAGTATATACATATGTTCAAATAAAACCAGATTGGCTATTGGCTAAAACCAAAAAGGAGTATGACTTCATAACTGTGGAAATGTTCAACAAACTTCCTGATGGGGTAAACATTATAGATATATCTACACTTCAAATGTCTTACAAAATTGGTTAGTTAATAACTCTTTTAGTAATTTAGAGGAATATTTTGATATTATAACGTCTTTTTAATTTTGTCAAGTTTTTAATTTTATCAGTTACCATTATGGATTCAATTTTATTATATGTGTAATATATATTTGTATATTGACGATGTCTCTAGCAATTTTTTTTCTTTATTGTGCTAAAACAGCATGTTCCATTGCATACAAGATTTGCAATACTACATGCTATGTTTATGTTACATATTTTATAGTTCATAGTTGATATTCATATACTCGTAGCAGTACACTATTGCGATATACAGAGTCGGTTAAAATAGATATTACAATCCAAAAATTAAAATAAATAAAAATTATTAATACTCTACACAATAGATGAATATATATATATATATATATATATATATATATATATATATATAATTAAGTTATTTGCACACTTACGAGTTCAATATTAGTTCGAATATTTTATATAGATACGTACATACATACGTACGTACATACATACATACATACATACATACATACATACATACATACATACATACATACATACATACATACATACATACATACATACATACATACATATTTTAAATATCTTATGCATACCGTTAGCTCTGATGACTGTTCCATGAGTTATACCAACTCTTTGGTCTTTTTTTTTTATTTTCAGCCACTCCTCCAAGAGCACCCTTTACAGGCAGCAACAAATGTTCTCCATCTTTCTCTATTTTTGGCCAGTAAGTTTCGGTCTGACCAGAATTTCCTAGCATCTCCTCTTCTGTTCTTCTCCTCCAAGTCTTCCGAGGTGTCCCTATGACGATTGCCTTGTGGATTCCATGTGTGGGCTTCCTTCTCCTCTGCGATTTCTTTCTTTGGGTATTTCCTATCCAATTTCATTCTGTGGTCTTTATTTGTAGGACTATTATACTAGCTTTTCTGTGTTCTGTATAGAAGATCTTCATTGCTGATGGTCTTCGCCCAATAAATACTTTCTGCATACTACTATGTAAGTTACTGCGTAATATATTGAGATAGGCCTACTTTTCTTTGTCCATTGTCCATGGTACCTTCATCAAAGTTTTTTTGGGTTATTTAACAAAGCTGTATCAACTGCTCGGTTATTTAACATCGACGGAATTTGTGATAGCAAGGTAATATTTAACGATACGAGGCCGAGGATTCGCCATGAGATTACCTGACATTTGGCTTGCAATTGAAAAATTTCATCCGGTAATCAGCCCAAACAGAAATCGAACTCGCGCCCAAGAATAGATCTGTTTCACATCAACAAGAAAACACGCTACCGCCTAAGCTAGGTCGGTGGGTTTTAGTAAGTTGACATGCATCCCCAAACCATTACCGGATTACCGGTACACTTGTTTCTGTATTTGTTTATCCAGATTGGGACGGTCTTGACCGAATATAGATATCCTACCTAAGAAGAAAAAAGAAAAAGACTACCCAGATAATTTTAAAGGATTCCAATAGGATTTTAATAGTTCAGTTAATAATATTCTTCTCCTGATATTATAAAGTAACTGCTCTCCGTCCGAGTGTTTATGTCCACGGTAATCGAAATGGGGGAAATCACGTGGCAGTTATTACTTAACGGGGCCCTTTTCTTTAAATTGTTGTATAATATTACGTAGAGTCCAATTCCGAACATCAGGTGTTTTCAGGAAATAGCTAAGACTGTCCAGCCAAAAGCCTTTACAGAAGGGCCAACGTAAACGGGAGGGGGAAACAGAGATGCGACATAACCACTCGGACGGACAGTATCTTCGGGTTTACATAACAGTATGTTCGGGTAATTTTCCTGTTGGAAATGGAAAAAACCGTTCAATACCAATTTCTTCACAATATTACTTATATCATTAAAATTATGTTGCAATATATTTATCCATCCTAGTATACCTTTAATAAAGCTTAGACTCCCCGCTCCAGAAGACCCCATCTTCCCCAAACACGTTTCACTGTGGGGATAATTTCTGTATTCTATAAACTTCCCGCAGTATTATTCGGGAAACCCTAGGTATGTCATTCTATCAATCTTGAACATATCTGGCTTCTTTCTGGAAGTAAACTGATACTGTAGAAGAGATCTTATACTGTAGTTCCAGCTCTCACTGTCGTGTTTCATGTTGAAGAAATGTCTTCGTTGCTCCCGATGCGTCCTTTCAGACTTAGAGTTAGACTTATTTTTCATTGTTTTTGCCTTTTATGCTTGATAATTTTATTATTGAAGTAACAGAGAGGATAACCCAATTTTACTGTAACTTTTACCTCGCTTATGGAGAAAACAATTCTATTACGTTGTGATAATGAAGGGTTTATTTTCCCCCTCGTTCCGTATTGATTGCGATTGCACAATACTACATCACACTGACAATTGAACAGTATAAAACCCTTAGGGAAGGTTTAGAAACATGACATTTTAATAGTAATTTTAATAAAAAAAATATATTGTGATGTATGCATCCTACGAATATCTTTTCACAATAAGAATTACAAGATTTGTTTTTGTCATATTGTGTTTCAAACATGTTCTGTGTTTTATTGAACAATGACTTTAGTTTGCATCTCTTCACAGAAACAAATATACTTCGCGGGCTCAAAATGGCAAGGTTCTTTCTGGCATTTTTAGCAAAATTGAGATTTTTGTTGCATTGAATTCTGCTACATCACAGCTATCTACCATATAAATTATATGTAGATATCTCAATTATTGTTAGTTTGAAAAGATTCTCATCTGCATTAATTTTATTAACAACCAAACTTTTAAAATGCTCTCCTGTAAAATTTACTAAACACTAGATAGAACATTGTCATTCTGAACCCTCGATTTGACTAACAATTTATCATTTGTCTTGTAAGAAAGCTGCTTTAAAAAGTAAGCATACGAATCCATTTTTTAGTTATTTTATATCGTGATCTTCTATCAGTTCTTAACGAGATTAACGCATATAACACAATTCCGAAATGTAACTTTTCATCAACTTAATTGTGCCAGTGCTTTCAACATGTGCAACTTCACAGAAATTAGCGATCACTCAATTTTTCAAGCAGTTGTCGCAGCCTCTAGCTTAGATCCGCGTCAAGTTTTTATCCTTTTCTCACTCCGGAGGAAGAATTACACTGTGACGACTTGGAAATATGTTGTTTTGTTGCTATGGGTGTCTGTGCAGCATCCTATTGTCTCGGAAGCTCGAAGCAATTTTCTCGCGTTCAGTAAACATACTTCCATCCAATCTCGGCGTGCAATAAATATAAACTTCCTAGCTGCAGAAAATAGTTTCCTTACTCGAGTGTAATATATGGACTTTTTAAAATTTCAACTCTTCCGTTCATTTAAGACTCTACTCTTGTATTGGTACAATACACCAAAACGTGTAGAAGTGAGAATGAAACCATTGCTAGATTTCTGAAACATCATTTAATTATCATGCTGACAAAATTAAGACTCTCGCTTGAAGTACGTACTCTCCAAAACTGAACTCAACTCGTCAAAATATAAAAGATTGTTTTTGGCAGGATAGTGTCTTTTAATATAAGCTTTGGAGACCTAGTGTTTTGCTTTCCTGTATAAAGTTATCTGTATTGGAGTTTTTCTGGTCCTATGGCAAAAGAGACTTGTAATATTATACAAAGTGACAGTGAAATAGCCTTGCAGATTTTCAGAGCGAACAGCTCATGTTGTATGTAACAGAAAACTATAATGTCATATTGGAGCAAAGTTAATAGTTTTTTTCTTAAACAAATGTTTTTTCTTAAATGTTTAACAACCTCTCATTCGGTGATTTTTGTCCATATCGATAGAAAATCTAATCAATAATAATTTATCCCTTTGGCGTATTTCAGTATCATGGACGGTTTTCGTGTACATTTAATTTTAAAAACCTCTAAATTAAAATATCTGCACGTACGAGTTGGTTGCTTACAGTGCCACAGAACAGCTCATCTAGCGAGACACACCGAGTTACAGAGTTCGTTGACCTCTTACATCTGTATCACGAGAAGCGTGTGTTCGTGGTGATATTGTCGGACTGCTGAAACTTGAAACTTAATTTTCTAATCAACCGTGTATTTAATCACAAAACGTAATATAGGTTTTCTACTCATTTCAGTGTACCCTATCGTCCCTTTCAATCTTCAGGACTATTTCACTTCCACTTTGTATAACACACATCTTATGCTATTGGGTTATATATGTAATAAATCCTCTGATTGAGGTTCTGGCTATGTAGGCCTGCATCTATTATTATCAGGCAGTACATCTCACTTGATGTGTCAGAGGAAGAACAATTTATTGTTTATAGCCCTACATCTGAAGTCTGATTAGTATACCGGTAATATATTACTAGTCAGCGATGTATGCAATAGAGGGGGGGGGGAAACTGGCCATCCTATTCCATTATCTCCAGGCTTAGTTGCCTCATGAGTGATGCCTTCCTGGTGTCACTTATAGGTTCAAACTTGTCTTCGGACAGTTGAAAGGACAACGAACAACAATATGTAATAAATAATAATCTCAACTTATTCACAAAAGTTAAAAAATTTTGCAAGAAGTGAAGGTAAAATTCACCATATTTGAATTTATTCTGGAACGCTTAAAGAAGGAAAGCTTATCTTGACATTTTCTCTCAGGTCCTTCCATAGGACAATTGAGTTGTAATATATATTATATATATTTTATATTGTATACTGTATATAATAAATTAATATATAGGCCTACTGAACTTATTCAGGTAAGGTGTTCAAAAGATTTGCCAAAAAGGTGAAGGTTAAATTCACCACATTTGAACTTACTCTGGAACGCTACGAACAAAACTTATCTCGACACTGACTTAGTGATGTTTCTCAATGCCTTTCTATAACACTTTCTTGGGGTACTGGTAAACAGACAACTTGACAGCACTGAAATAAAAAGTAGAATGTTGTCAGATCTGGAGATCATGAAGACCAAGATCTTTGTGAAATAACTATCTTCAGAAATGTCTAACAATTTATTGAAGTATTAGAGATGTGCTAAATGGCATTGCTCTATTGAAAGAATGCATTTTCGAGCTTAATTTGAAACGAACAGTTGTTGCGGATTGAAAGGAAACAGTATCTCAGTACTGAAAATTTATAAGTAAATAATCAAACTGGTAAAGAAACTGAGCCAATATTTCTCATTCGCGATAATTTAATCCTTGCTCTCACTTTTTCTGATAGTAGCCTAGCTTGGTTTTTTAATTTTGTCTAGGTGTTTAGGCGAATTCTGAGAATTCAGATAAGCAGAAATATAAAACTAAGCTCCATCTGTGAAAAAATGGTCTGTCGAATATACCAGTCAGTAGTAATTAACAGCTAAACTATTCACAATAATGAATATTTTCGTGTCCCGTAAATGCCAACTACTTCATGACACAAACTTTATATGCATTCAGATTAATTTCTTTTCATTTGCTCGTTGTACACGAAAAATGCGAATACGGTATATTTTGCTCCAGTTGCAAAACAAAAAAAGCCTCCCACGTCTTGGAGCATCATCCAGGCAACCTATGTTGCAAAATTAATTTAAATCCGAGACAGTGTCACGACATGTTAGGAGAAGAATTATGAAACTCTTTACGATTCTTTCTTCTGCTTTTTTCGAATAGTTCGTATTAACACGGAAAACAAACTCCATCTAAATTCATTTCTTCTGTAGTCAACATACTTAAGAAAATAATCACGATCACTTACCATTCTGTTTGTAAGCATCTTGCAGCAAATTATATCTTGAGAGGCTGTTAAGGTGATTTTGTAGCTGCATTACCAAATTTATGAAGGATGTGAGTGGATGTTTCATTCATAGGTAACTGCGGAGAGACATTTCCGAACTTCAATATCATTATCATCATCATCAAGAATAGTTATATCTTTCGAAACGTTCAGTCCCGAAATTGTTCACGCCATCTTTTCAAGCATCAACATAAATTTCTCTTTCCTATAGGACTATACCGAAGACAGCCTTAATTATTCTAGTATTTGGCATAAACTGAATATGATTTATTCAGTTTATTTTATATCTTTCAATTGTAGCTGCAGTTGATTCGACATTCAATTCTTGCCTGACGTCGGTACTTTTCTAATGATCTAATAATGTGCATTTTGCATCGAAACAGAGAAATCTCATTTCTTTCTAGTGATTCAATTCGTATTAGTTGATTTGACATTAATGTTCAGCTTTCGAATAATAATAGCAGTGTGATGATCTTGTACAGTTTTAATGATATGGTATTTCTTTTCGCAATTTAGTTGTAATGTTAGTTAGCCTAATATATTGTGCAACTTTTTATCGATGTGATGTTCTGCGGTGGGGAAAAAATGGTTTTAATATTCAAATAAATTTTATTGTAATGATTGAGTTCCAAACATTTTGTGCTATATGGCTATGACACTCAATTGGGCTCGTACATATATTCCAGTAATTCTTTCCTGGGTTTAGTAATTAATTACTAATTCCTCAACTTGTTGCATGATCATAAAAATCTTCTCTTATTATTCATTGCGAAATTTTAGGTGCATATATTTGAGTTATGCTCTATAAAGAAGACAGAAGATTTCTCCTGTTCTGTCAACTCACACAAGAACTATGTGAATGTGGGCTATTCCATATGAAATCGATCAGTAAAAAACCTCGCATTTTTTAATACTCTAATTTTTTCCCTATTTATACAAGGTGCTGAGGAGAGTGCATTTGCAAAAATATGCTATCGAAAGTCAAACGGTTTTCGTATTATTGAGCGACAAATTTAGCGTATTTTATAAAAACAAACCTCTTTCAGCGCTCAGAACTCTGGAACCGTTTACTGCAGTACATTGAACGAGAGCTCATTTTGAAGCTGACATTTGGTAGGTTATGTTAAGAAGTAATCCTTATTTTTATTGTATACAGAGAGACAGATAATCTGATTTTACTTACTTTTAGGCATTTTTGCCCATTTGTAAAAATGTAAAAAATATTGAGAAAAAACCTTGCATTATTAAGAGGGGTTCGGCATTGTTTTCTTAGTGGCTCGGCAATAAGTTTTGATGGTATTAAATAAATTATTTTCACACACCTAGACTTGAACGACGCAGTACCGCATGCACTGGTCGAGAGATGAAGATAGCGAGCGTTGGTCATCATTTTACTCCTGTGTTTATGAAAACTTGTGATAAAGCTATAAAGCTATGCGCTATAAGACGAAACATCAAGTGTTTGTCTCCTGGCTTTGCTTCCCTCGGCTAGATCCCGCCTCAGTCAGCTGGTTAGCTCACGCGCGTACTATTTATTTTCTTTATTTGATATTTTCAATACTTTCTTATCAACGGTGCACCAGTAAAAAATATGTGTTTATTTGTACTTTCAATGCGGAATCTAACCATATATTTTAAAAATATTTTTTCGTGGGCAAAGGCGTCTTAATGAAGAAAAATCTAAATTTCTCCATTTTCATAAAAAGTAAGAAAAACTGTTTACATGTCAATATAAACTTTAACTTCTCAGCATCAAAATAAACCATGATTTTGATCATTGGGTGAACGGGTTTCGGAGCCACAACAGTTTAAAGTTGATAATTTTATGAAAATACGATAAATTTAAATATTTTAAATTTAAACACTATGAAGTTCTGATGCCTCAAACTTTGCACAAAGCATTGTATCACAGTTGTCAACGGACAGAAAAAGTTTCATTGTATTTAAAAATTGCAAGGTCAATTTTCTCTATATTTCGGTCGATTTGAGATGGAATAGCCCATATGCAGTATATTAGTAGCCTACTAGGCTAAATTTCAGAATACGTTACTCATGTGTGTCATAGCAGATTATCTTGAGTATGTTATTAGCAGGCAGGGCATTTGTGTTCCCAAACGTACAGCGGATCGAGTAGTTTCTTCTGATACATCTATTGAGTCACGTGGATTCATAACCAGGGTAGTATTGTAAGCAGGTACACATACTGTAGGTTATGAATCATAGTGCAATACAGACGCTCCATCGTCAATGATGTTTAGGTAAAACACCAAGTTACGAATATATTGTGATCTGATTCGAATACTGAGTAAGTTGAATTTTCATTCAGACTTTTTGTTGATATTATTTTAATTTATCAGTCTATGTTATATTGTGTTTAATTTTGATCTCTATTTTTTAAATAATTTTCTAAGTGGACCCGTTTCTGAATACAAGTTTGTCCCATTCCAATGTCGCTAGAGACTAAATTAATTTAACTTAATTTGTAAAATATATTGCAATATTTAAATCTCCTTTGTTTTCTTTCTTTCAAAATTATACCTCCAGCAAGATCTAAGTTACATTTGGTTATATTTGAATTTCAGAAGGACTATTTCAGCATAAGAAATGGGAAGATACTGTGATTTATGTGAAATGATTATCTGTGCTGTGATGTAATGTATTATAAATATGCCCCTGTAATGTCATGTGACGTAGAAAGAACATTCTCTCAGTTTAAATAAATTTTATGTGACATTCGTAAAAGATTTACTTTTCATAAACTCAGAATGTATGTTTTCTTTCACTGCAACGCGTATAGGTTTTGATAAATAAATTATTTGTATATGTTGTGTAAAATATAAATATTGTTAATTTGCATATATTGATTTTTGTTGTTATAATTTTGTCCCTTTAACGTCATGTAACGTAGGAAGAACATTTTCTTAACTTAACCAAATGTTTTACTGTCAATTACCGGTATGGTAAAAAATATGAAATTCATAATATCAGAATATATGTTTTGTTCACCGTAACGGAACTGATTTTTTTACTTGAATTAATTGCATATAGAGTATATACAGTTAATGTGTATCATTTTTACTATTATGTTGTATAATATATATTCTATATACTAGTTCAGTATTATTATCTAATTATATTATCTGTCGTATGTAACACTTAATATTTTTAGAGCGCTAGTTTCGAAGTTTTAGTGCGTTTATGTGGTTAAAAAGTAGCTATACAGACCATTTCAATTTAGTAGCAATCCCACTTACATTTGTCATGATTCATTATTATTATTACTGAACTATACCTTTCGTAGCGTCCTGACGTAAGTATTTAGCGTCAGAATTTGAAATCTGAACGGCCACAATGTATTAACCGATAACTTCTCTAATTTATTTGGGAACGAAAATGCCCTGCCTGGTTATTACATAATCTAATTGAAAAAGAAATTAAACATAGCGTAGTTAACTGTAATAAATTTAGTATCTCCGTGGAATAAGGTTGGATGTAACACTTGGTTAACATATTACATCCAATCTTTTTCCATGGAGATACTGAATTGTCCTATACTTTTTTAATATTTAAGAAATGTATTTGCAGAATTATGAAAAGTAATTACATTATAAATCTCCATGCACAAGCTGACATTTTCTTAATTATGTGTACAAGACTATATTGGTTGGAAGGTAAATCAAGAAAGAGCTTGTTTCGAAAAATTTTGAAAGAAAAACAGCATGAGAAAAGACTTGAGGGAAGCCTTTGAAATAAACGGGTAAATCAAGCAATATATCGTCGTTCATTTTATGAAACCTATGTAAGTTTACAGAAAATAATTTTTAGGGAGAAGAAAAAATTAATTGAAAATCAGTATACCTACCCTGATTCTCAATGTTCGCCAAATTCACCAACATTTTCTATCAAATTACTTCATATTCTTATGTAGGTTCATTGATTTTTAATTAATTTTTTCTTCCTCCTGAAAAATTATTTTCTGTAGTCACACAGGAGGTTTCATAAAACCAACGACGATATAATGTGCAGGTTGAAAGGGTGTAGAAGAGGAAAATATCAGATTGGTATAGAATTAACTTATGAATAGTTCCCCATGTCTATGTTTGGAACATAAAACCAGCATTGTCGACTTAATTTTCACGATTTATGTCTTGTTTGATAACGTTGATAAGAAAAGTATAATTATATCGTATTTGGCATCAAGAATTTAAAGTACATTAGCACTTCAGTAACTAATGCATATTATATTCTTAATAATAGTACTAGTGCTGGTAAGTGAACACTTGCATCGTTGCATCGGTTAGCGCCCATATAGGCTAAAAGTAGGCGATGTTACAGACAAGATCACGACAGAAGTGAAGAGAGAGCATTGTGATTGTAGTTCTTATCCTAACGTCGTAGCAATCATTAAGTGTAAAATAGTACCGTTTAAAATATGTTGCAGAAAATGTTCGTGTATAGGTGGCTCGTGATGTTTAAAGATTATTTCAGGAAACATTTCCTTGGGTCAAAGTTTTAGGTCACATAAGCTGGTGAATACAATTTAGGAGACAAGAAGTGTTGAGAATAGAAAGTACAATCAACAACGTAGGGACCTCGACGAGAAAAACATTGATTACATTGTGTGTTATGTGAAAGAAATGGTGCTGCACCTACAGGGTGTATCTAAATTCAACACTCCAACTTCTAGGGATGTTACAAGAGACTAAAATAAATGTTTTTTAATGACCATAAGTCGGAAACCAATTATTGAATGGCAAAACCAGAAGATGCATTGTAGTGTAAGGAATAAAGAATACAGTCGTAACTTTACTTATGCTCTTGAGTCCTGAGAGTTTAGTATACTATACTATACTTTATACATTATTTTGATAAGATGTATGTGCAGAGACCCGAAGTATAGTATAACACTGGTATACGCAATTTATGCTGAATGAAAACTGTTCATATTTTCTGGTTCTTTACCACATGGAAACTCTCAAACCAACCTTAATTTTATATCATCGGGCTACATTTTTTCAGAAATTGGTATTACAGAAAATACTAGTTTTAATTTTTCTTCGTTGAGCAAGTACATAAAATAGATTTTCTAAGAGATATAAACCTAATAAAAATGGTTCACAATTTTCTCTTAAGTTCCTTCCCACCCCTGGTTCCCTGTTTTCTACTTGTTTTCGAAGGTAGTCGATGGATTACCCATCTGAGTCCAGCATCTTGCTTTTATTACTGGTAGATCGCTTCACTTTGTTCTCAGTAACAAAAGAGAGTTGGAATATTCTCCCTGTAAAACGGTGATTTCTAAGAAATATCTTAGTTTTGTCAGTGATCTGACCGCAGTCAGTCCAGTTTTGATGTTTTGAATTCCAGTGAGTTCGAATGTGCGCGTGAAATGTCCCATCGCCGTCGGTGCGTAAATAGCCCTGATTCGTTTTGCTATACGTGTGGAAGTTATATTCCATAAAGCAAAGAAGAAATATAACAGAATTTTACAGAAATGCATATAAAGCTTACTTTGACATTCCGGTTGGTGATAAATAAACAGTGGGCTCCTCATTACGTATGTTCTTCGTGTGCCGAAAATATTAGTGGGCAAACGGAAGTCGTTGGCATTTAGTATACGAAGTGCATGTTCCTGCTCGATCTGAAAATCTTGGTGGTGAAAGCAATTAAAGCTCAGCATGGAGGAAGATGTACCACTGTCACCAGACATGGACTTCCAACCTACTGGTGAACTTGAAGACTCAAAGCAGCCTCAAAAGTTTACACAGGCTGAGTTAAATGATCTGGTAAGAGATTTGTACCTTCCTAAGAGCAGATCGGAACTTCTAGCTTCGAGATTGAAGGAAGAAAGCGTATTAGGACCTGGAACTTCTGTTACATTTTACAGGCAAAGGGAAAACGATTTCTTATCCTTCTTCTCGCACGCTAACAAACTTTGTTCTTAACAACGTAACTGGCGTGTTTAATGCCATGAATACTCGTATGAACCTCATGAATGGAGAATTTTCATTGACAGTTCAAAGACAATTTTAAAGGCCGTTCTGTTGCATAGTGGGAATTTACTACCTTCTGTTCCTGTCGGTCATTCAGTTCATTTAAGGGAATCATATGAAACTTTGAAAGTTGTGTGGAACATACATGGAGTGTTCATCGCAATGGAGTGTTTGTGGAGACCTAAAAGTACTCTTTACTCTTCTAGGTCAGCAGTCGGGATTTACTAAATATCCCTATTTTCTTTGTGAATGGGACAATAGGGCTAAATCAGATTATTGGACCAGAAACAATTGGCCACAAAGGAGCAATTTAATTTCTGGAGAAAAAATGTGAAGTATGAACTATTGATTTCTCCTGCTAATGTCGTTCCACATTAGGCCTCTTGAAGGAATTTGTAACTGCTCTGAATAAGGATAGTGATCGTTTCATCTTTATTCTTACAAAGTTCTCTCAGAAAACTGAAGCTAAGATAGCAGCAGATATTTTCGACGGACCCCAAATTCATGAGCTCGTGTAGGATGAAACCTTCCCTCAATCGATGTCCGAGTTAGAGGAGTCAGCATGATTAGCATACCACAAAGTGACAGAAAACTTTGTGAGCAACAAGAAACCTGAGAACTATAAGAAATTGTGGAAGATATGTTACAAAACTTTAAAAACCTAGGGTACAAAATGGATATAATCTGTAGTGAACCTTTGATAACAGACATATTACACTTGTTACAAATATGAAGAGAGAAGAGAGAACGAGATGATGATGATGATGATGATGATGATGATTGTATAATTATGGATGCCATTATTTCTAGGTCCAGGGTCTTTTGTACTTTTGCCTTTGCTGTGAAGTTTATGAGAAATTCAACTAAAAGCAAGATGTTAACTTTTCAAAACTGCAACCAAGTTCACACTATAGCAAGAACCCACTACGTGTTACACACTATTGTCACGTGCAGGTTAAAAGTTCTGAACAGTGGCAATCTGTACTTAACCGGTGGTGTGTTGGGCTCTGTGAAACTTTCTGGCGTTCGTACATGCAGGACGTCAGCAAAAATGTGCTACTAACGTTATCCATGAGCTGTAGACTACGTCTCGTAAGTAATTTAATTTAATTTATTGTCTTCCATAGATCTTACATTCAATTTTTAAGATGTGAAACAAGTAAGGAGTCGTGGAATTTTTTGGCAACATGAGGTGAGGCCGATATTCACCATAGATTATGTGGCATTTGCCTTACAGTTGAGGAGAACTTTCGGAAACACTAACAAGCTAATCAGTACAGCGGGAATTGAACGCAAGCCCGATCGCAGCTCCGTATCAGTAGGCAGGCGAGTCTACAGACTGAGCAACGCTGGGTGACTCTACAAAAATATACAATACATAGCAAGCAGCTTAATTCGATTTACAGCATATGCAAGTCATCAGTTGATCTATGCAAAAACATACAATACATAGCAAGCAGATTAATTCGATTTGCAGCATAAGCAAGTCATCAGTTGATCTATGCAAAAACATACAATACAGCAGATTAATTCGATTTACAGCATATGCAAGTCATCAGTTGATCTATGCAAAAACATACAATACATAGCAAGCAGATTAATTCAAATTACAAGCACATAACATTCATCAGCTGATCTATACAAAAATATACAATATACTGTGTAGCAAGCAGATTAGTTCAATTTACAATTTACAATTCAGTTGTGCTCCACAAAAATATGCAATGCATAGTAAGCACATTAATTTAATTAACTTCATTCATAGTGTTCTGCCCAACGTCAGATGTTTCACTGCAAACCCAACATTCCCCAGTCTTTTCTATTTTCCGCCTTCCTCCTTCTCTCATATGATCCATATATCTTAATATCGTCTCTCATCTGAGATCATTTCTGCCCCGAACTCTTCTCCATTTCACCATTCCTTCCAGTACATTTTTCAGAAGGCAGTTACTTCTCAGACAGTGACCCAGCCAATTCCTTTTCCTCTTTCTGGTCAGTTTCAGCATCATTCTTTCTTTATCCGCTCTTTCCAACACAGCTACGTTTCTTATTCTCTCTGTCCATTTCACGCACTCCATCTTTTTCCATATCCACTTTTCAAATGCTTCTAGTAGCTCCTCTTCACTTCGTTGCAATGTCCATGTTTCGGCCCTATACAATGCTACACTCCACACAAAACACTTCACTAGTCTCTTCCTTAGTCCTTTCTCCAGAGATCCGCAGAAGACGCTCTCCTTTTTCCATTAAAAGCTTCCTTAGCCATTGCTATTCTCCTTTTGACTTCTTGGCAGCAGCTCATGTTACTGCTTATAGTACACCCCAAGTATTTGAAGCTGTCTACTTGCTCTACTGCCTCATTTAGTATTCGCAAGTTTCTTCCTATGACCGTGGTTTTCGTCTTGTTGACATTTATCTTCATTTCATACTTCTCACAGCTGTCATTTAGCTCCAGTAGCATATCCCTTACTATCATCTCCTCTTCTGCTAACAACGCCATATCATCAGCAAATCTTATAAATTACACTTTCATTCTCCTTCCTCCTACTATCACTCCTCTCATGTTCTGAAAACAGTTCTTCGCTAAATCCTCCCAGTAGATGTTGAACAGGGTAGGTGATAAAGGGCATTCTTCTCTTCACCCAAGCATTTCACTAATTTAATGGGGATTCCATCAACTCCTGTTGCTTTCACATTCTACATTTCCCTAAGCGCTAGTTCATCTTCTTCCCTTAAATTATGAAATAATTTTTCGTCTTCTGATACGGCTGCTTCGTCTACTATAGCCAAGTTAACTGGAATATCTTCTGTCTCGTATAACTCTTCTACATATTTCGTCCATCTGTTCAGTATGCCTTGTTTGTCTGTTATTTCATTTCCGATTTCGTCCTCTACTAACCACATGGATTTGCTTTTCTTATTTGTGAAGTCCAAACATTTTACTTCCTTATACATTAAATCATATCTTCATTTTCTCTTTAGACCCTCTGTCTCTGTCTCTGTCTCTTTCATCCAATCTTCCTTCGCCTTATCAGTTTCTCTTCTCAGTTCGTTGTTTAGTTTACTGTAGTTTCTTCTACATTCTTCTGTGTTGATGTTTTTTTTTTCCATTTTCTCCTTTCCTCCATTTCCTCCATTTTCTCCAACATTTTCCTTGTGACCCAAGGTTTCTTAATTCTCACACCTTCTCTTATCCTATTGTTTCTTCTGCTGTTGTCTGTATACAGCTTTTTACATGAGTCCAGTACTCATTACTATTTTCAGGTGTGGATCTATTGTAGCGGCTTTCTCTTGAAAATTTGCTTCAAATTTTCCTCTTTCTTTTTCATTCAGCTTTTCCATGTTCAATTTCTTCGTCACTTGTCTTCCTCTTATTTTCTTCAGACGAATATCTACTTCGCTTATCAGGACATGATCTGAGTTAATATCTGGTCCTGGTAAAGTCTTCGTATTTTTTAAGCAATTTCGGAATCTTTCCTGTAGCAGTATGTAATCTATCTGGCATCTGCTTTCGTCCCTTGGGCATGTCCATGTGTATCTTCTTCGTTTATGTTGTTGGAATAATATGTTTCCTACAATCATTGTATTTTTTTTACATAAATGTACCAAAGATTCTCCTCTGTCATTTCTTCTTTCCAATACATTTTTTCAAACTGTTCTTCCCTCTTATTTAAGCATAAACAATTAGTCAGTTAAGCTATACTATAGTAGACAATATATAGCAAGCAGAATTCAATTTAGAAGACTATGCAATTTATCAGTTGAGCTATACAAAAATATGCAATGCATAGTAAACACATTAATTTAATGTACAAGCGTAATAGTTTGTATGTATCTGAAGTCTGATTAGTGTAATATATAGCTAATCGGCGATGTAAGGAAAGAAGTGGGAAAGGAAGTGGTCACCCTACCTCATTATCTCCAGGACTAGTTGTCGCATAAGTGATGCCTTGTTGGAATAACTTGTGAGGTTCAGACCTGTCTTCGGACAGTATACTAAAGAAACAACAAATAATAATTCGTCAGTTAAGCTATACAGAAATAGATAATACATAAACAAGCAGATTAATTCAATTTTAAAAAGTTCTTAATCCTTTATGGAGGAAATTCCCCACTGGTTAACTGAAATTTCCCACTTCTAATAAAAAAAATTCCCTCAATACGAATTAAAAAATAATGATTGGTTCTCGACCAAAATTTGGATTCCACAGTTACTGCTTTAGTATTTTCAAAGATAAACAATCACAAGTAGTATGTTAAAATTAAAGTTCAAATATATTTTTTAAACCAATGCCACCAGGTTGTCATTTGATATTTCTGGTCTTTCCTCGCAATGGGTTATTTGTAACGCACTTCTGAGGTTGAAGAGCCTGGAAGGCGGAGTTACGCTGCCCCGATTATATTATGATAGGATGATTATGAAATACCAGGAGCGGTCTTAAACCTAAGCTTAACCTAATTTTCAGACCATGAACGAACACAGGAACACTTCCCTTTAAGGAAATCGAACTAGGAACTTCTTCATGAACTGTAGTCAGAAGCCCATGTGGCTGTGTCAAAGTTAAAATATTACATTCAAGAAACTAGTCTTTTAATAGTTTATTGAACGACTGTGTATCGACTCTACTACAGTAGAACCCCGATTATCCGTCACCATATTAACCGATTGGCTGATTATCCGACTGCCTTCCTCTTGGATTTTTTTTCTACAGAAATATATGAAGTATTGTACATCATATTACCATGGTATTTTTTTTTCTAGAGGGGGTTATCACAAGACTTTAACCTTTACACAGTATGGTCTGCTTTTCGAGTTGTATTACTGTATAACTTCAATATTAAATTTCTTCCACGGGTATCAAAAGAAATAGTGTTGTGCTAAGTAAGAAAAAAGCACAAATAACTGAGTGGTTTAGGGAACGAGAAACCGTAGCTCATCTCAGAATACGAGTCTGGCGTCACAACCGTGTGCAATTTAATAAAACTCAAGGCTAAAATATATAAAGTATGTAAATCTACAGCTTGAGACCTCCACTATTCCTATTTTCCACAGACATTACAATGGGTTTTCTTGCTCCTTAAAAACAGTCATTAACAACCAGACGAAAATCAGTGCTTGTGGTACTCTACCTAGCATGTTAAAATAATACAAGGTCATAGAGAAAATGACGTTAGTGTAAGCGTTGTTCACTAAATTTACGAAAATGTTTTATGATACGGATTGTCCGATTTTTTCGATTAACCGTTCAGCGTACCCCGTTTATTACCACTGATAATAGAGGTTCTACTGTGCTGTTTATAGTACATGGAATGTATGGTTGTAAGATGATATTTAGAGAGATAAATTCGTAGAGTCGCCATGGGATTACCTCACATTCAGCTTCCAGTTGGAGAAAACATCAGAAAAATGCAAGTAGGTAATCAGCCAGAGCGTCACCTTGAAATCTCGAAGCACGAGTAAAAATAATAATTTGGTTGTCACTATAAATTATGACAAAAATTTGACTGTTTATAAATATTTGAAAAAGCGGCGATAGGCCTCGACCCGCTAAATATCCAGCTCTGTATCGGAGTTTGATTTCGGTTTATTAGTGATTAAATTGACAATGTAAGCCTGCAGGCAAATTGTGTATCGCCTGACTGCGTTAAGAGCTACAGGAAATGATCAAATTGAGATTTATTGAGGTAGGAAACAAAGTTGAAAATTTCTGTACCCGAGTTTTATCTCCCATAATGTTTCTATTTGAAACTCCAGACGCTTTATGAATGACCCTGCATGTTACTTGTGATCGCTCTGAAATATCCATGTCTACCGCACTAGTTCGTAATATCTGGGTCGATTTCCAGCAAATGACTTCTCAAAGCTGTATCTGACAAGATGATAAGTCACAGACAGAACCTATGTTTCGCCATTCATATCGTTTGCTGCTGAAGCAAGAAACGTGTTAGCAGATGGCAGAGGTAATAAATAACTAATCTCAATACGGCTTGTAGAACATACTTTTCTTTCTTCAGCCAGACCACATAGAAAGTCCTGAGTAGTACCCATACATCTTTAAAAATTATTGCTGGTGATCTATTAAACGTATTTAATAAAATGTCCAAATGTCCACATAAATACCTACTGCAATCGCTATGTACGAGTACAGTATAAGACCTACAAATCCGAAACAAGTTAAAATTTGTAAGTGTAGGAATGGGACTAAAAAATAATAATAATGATGATAATAATTCTCAGAATTCCTCGTGAAAAATTTTGTCTCTGTTTTGGCGAATTTGTTCTCTCTTATTACTTTCAGAAGGGATGGACTGAAATGTACACCTTGTTCTGTTAATATCCTGACTTTGACTCGTTTCATATAAAGGTTACTGAACAGCCTCCTCTTTTTCCAATCGACGCCAATTTTCTTTTCACTCTCCATTAGTTTATTTCAATCCACTCTGTCAAACGCCTTTTGTAGATCCACAAATATTATATATACAAAAATTTTTATTTGTACACTCATAAACAAATATAAATCTTCACAGTTCAATCTGTAATCAATTTCTTCCCACGTTCTTCCCAACATGTCCATTGATAGCAATAGCATCAATCGTAGCACGAATGCAGACTCGTCATTTTCTGGAGTCACGAACACATTAGTCCTTCACGTAACCCCAGAGAAAAAACGTCCAGCGGCGTGAGATCTGGCGAACGTGGTGACCACGTATTTTGGCAGTCTCTTACAATCCAGCGATCTTGGAAGGTTGCACTGAGGTATCTCCGAACGTCCAGACCCCAATGTCGGATAACTCCGTCCTGTTGGAAGATGATGTTAGTCTGCAGATTGGCTACTTGTGGTTATAGGAACTGATATTACATGTCAAAGTACATCGAGTCAATAACTGTGACTTCATTGAAAGAAATGGACCGATAATCCTGTCCTTCATTAGGCTACTTCAAACGTTTAATTTCTCTGCAGAAAGACGTTGACCAGCTCCCCTAGAATGATTTAGAATACTCTCAGTCGCTAGATATTTCTCAAATCATGCTTGAATTGTTTTCCTCTCAAGTGCATATCCTCCATACACACAGTGGTTCATTTTCCCAATTTCTTGGCCAAAACCTCTAGAGATGTTTGAATTAATTTGAACGTAACAAAGTTGAAACAAATCGTAAAAGTAACAGAATTAAGAATTAAATATCGAGTAAATTCACATAAATAGCTATAGTATATGCTTTTTTTTTTTGCGTGGATGATCAATTCATTGCTTCTTAGGGTATTCAAAGTTATAGTCTATTTTATCTATATACATAAATCTATATATAATGTGTGTATAGTACAGTAATTATTTCATTCGCTAGCATCCTAGTCTTCATCAGGGGCCTGAGTGGACACCTCTAAATGTGTAGATGCATCTGGAGCTGACAGAAGTGACATTACATCTGCAGACAAATGCTTCAGTTTCTTTCTTGGGACTTTAAATATTCTTTATGAAGTATGGTCCAACAATGCCTGCAGATCAGTTTCAGCAGACTTTTCTGTTATTTGAATGGCATTGGTATCGGGATAGCATGTCTTTTGTGCTTCTAGCACCGTTCTGTATTGCTGGAAAATGTAGGCGATGGATTTTTAGTCTCGGAACTAATCTAGTTATAATGGAATTTTGTTAATTTAACTTCGACTAGAATGGACAATGCTTTTACTCCAGATAAAGATATACAACGCTCTTAACTTGTAATTTATAAGCTTTTCTGCATGTTGACCTACTGATTGGTGTTGAAAATTGTACATCTTTTATTGCAGCAGCAGTAGTAACAATCTCTCCTGCTTCACGAAGACTAATTTGTGTGGCATATGCGAGTTCTGAAGGAACTATGTTTTGTCTTAATCCCTGTGCTTTTCGTCTTTTATAACGTTCACCACTTTACTAAATTCTAGTAATGGACGTTCGACTCTCTATTGCGTTTCAGTAACGCATATTGGAAAACTCGTAGATTTTCAAGCCATTTCTTATTCTGTGGTAGAAATCTTTCAACTGTCCTATTTGACCGTTGCCATCTGGTTCTAAAATTATATATTAAATGTTTTAATACATTTTTTTATTTCATCGGATGATGTCGGAGGGGAATCGGTTATGATTCTAATGCGTTCTCTTAAATAATCATACTTTTCTTCAAATTTAGATTATTAACATTCCTATAGTATAGTAAACAGTTCACGCCTAGTGAGGTTTATGTGATGACTTTCATATCCTGAAAGGAATTACAGAAATAACTCAAATTTTAATAAATTTATGAAGGATTAATATACGACACAACAATTTTTTGTGGCAACGTATTTCATAGGTAAGGAAAATGAAATAATGCACAAGAAAGCTAAAGGTTTTACCTATTCTTCGACACTGGAACCAAGTCTCTCGACATATTTCTCCTATCGTGACACTTTTTAGTACACCTCGTTCATAAAACTCTGTTTTTTGGGCGTATAGCCACCTGCGCACGACCGATTTCACTTCTTCATCCGAACCGAAGCGTTGTCCTCCTAGCAATTTCTTCATTTGTCCGAAGAGGTGAAAGTCAGACGGTGCAAGGTCTGGACTGTAGTGTGGGTGATTGCCGCCTTAATGATGGCTCTGACATTGGGTGGTGTTGCAGCGGTCACTGGTTGCCCAGAACGTGCTTCGTCGGCGGACTTCTTCGAAGAACCTGCACCACCCGGAGATGTTGCTATGGTCCAGACAATCAAGCGCCATACACCTCCAATATTTCCCTGTGGATTTCACTCGAATTTTTTGTTTTTCGCAAAAAAATGGACTACACCTTGTTGCTCTTCACAAGTGAACGATGGTAGAAAACGCGTCATTTTTACGCAGTAGTTACAGCTTGTTTAGCCAGGGTGACATCCAAACGAATCATTGCTGTATGTAATGCAAGCTTCAAACTAACTATCTGCCAAATTTCAACGTCCTAACCAAAATAGTATTCCGTTAGATAATTGTTGTGTGTTACTTTCCGATCCTTCCTTGCATTACAACGCAAAGACGCAGTGCGCACTTCAAAACTAAATTCGAGCTAGTGGGCCCAGTGGCAGTTTGGGGCAGACTTTCTTTATTGGTACCTGAAAAGCATCGACATAGGTATGATTTGTAATGAGAAACTTGACTGGACCTCACAGGATCGATAACTTTTAACCTCCGCGAATCTGCCGCTTTCACATTTTCAACCACAATGAACGTGACTATATTATTTAATATCTAAATGCCGTTAGTTAATTAAGTAATAAATTAAAACTATGTTCAAATATTCTACATACCTCCAGGAATCGAATCCATGCTTCAGCTTTTATTTTCTCACTTATACCACCTTATTTACAACACTTCAAAAACGACCTTTCTTTCACCATGCAAACTCAGCAACTGCATTGTTCAAGAGAGTCGTATTTTCAGCCATGTATTTACAAGCACAGGACTAGAGATTGGAGATAAGATATACGATGTCTACATGCCCTGTCCTTCCTCTTCAACTTAAGACAACAAACAACCCTCCCCTATATGTTTCAGTTTTGGGGTTTTGGCCAGGAATTCGGGAAAATGAACCACTGTGATACAGTAGACAGTAATTTCTTTGCACTGAAATTATTTATTTTTCTCTCTTCATCTCACTAATGATGATGCACGCTACTCCGTTGTTTGGAGTAGCCAGACATAAGGAGCCAACAGAGTAGGTGACCCTATGATCATACCTATCTGGCCTGATGGTGGAATCTGTACAGTATATAGTTCCGAAACCTTGATAGCTTGTGTAACCATGGAGAATAATAAAATCTTTCAGTTGATATACAGAAAAGTACAGAGTGTCATTTAAATTTTTTCCGATGACGTCACAACTCGCACAACAATGATATCAAGGATTGTTTATGTGAAAAAGTGTCTTTTAAAATATTTGTTTGACGTGTCTGAGTCCACACCTGTGGAATAACGGTTAGCGCGTCTGGCCGCGAAACCAGGTGGCTCGAGTTCGATTTCTGGTCGGGACAAGTTACCTGGTTGAGGTTTTTTCCGGGGTTTTCCCTCAACACAATATGAGCAAATGCTGGGTAACTTTCGGTGCTGGACCCCGGACTCATTTCACCGGCATTATCATCTTCATCTCATTCAGACGCTAAATAACCTAAGATGTTGATAAAGTGTCGTAAAATAACCTACTAAAATAAAAACGCATGTCCTAGCGTTTTTCGAAAAATATCACCATTCAGCTGTAGCAGAAAATATCCGTGACTTTTGAAACGTACTGTAGATTTTGATTAATGTTTATGATATTGGTGATTGAGGCGGTGGTGCAGACGTGCAGAACTGTAGCTCCTCAGACCGACTGCCTTCGTACCCCTTCCACCCCACCCACCTTTTCTACCAGTGTGGTCATAGGCTAGTGTTATATAGTTGCGGTCTGCTATATCAACAGTCATCCTCGCGACAGAAGGTACACAATACGCATACTGCAGTTTGAAGAGAACTGAAACACGGCAAAATCTAAACCCGTGAAGAAATATTACTTACTTTCGTAGGTAATGGGAATATGATTATTTTGTTGTTGAAGAAGACGAAAGAATTGCCTTGTCTGCTATATTCCGTCCAATTTATTTCTACTCGTCATTTCAATATTAAATGGCATTTCAACAAAGCCCATATTAAGAATTATGGAATAGACAAACATTCGGGTAAGTTCATTATTACGAACTGTATATTGATTATTTTTATACTGTTAAATTAGGGACATCACTCATTGTGTTAATTTTGTATTGAAATGAATAGTGACATTTATATTAACTTTCAAGGTTCATTACATAAGTGCTACAAATTTATGCTACCGTAGGTGATGATTGGAGGAAAGTTTTGGAAAATCTAAAGCAGGCTAGGTGTAAAGAAATCTCAAACTACCAACAGAAAATCTAGCATAATCGTAAACCTTGAAACGACATAACTCATTATAAATACAATGACTTTATTACAATTATTTTTGAAATTTATAGTGCCGCCACTGATGGACCTTACACACACAAAGAATATCAACAACTCTACGCAGAAGTCGATCATTCGCAATAGAAGTGGAGTGAGGCTGACGTATTTCCCCTACTTGCGGGTTCTGTAGGCCTGCGGTGGTGAATCATGGCACGTAAATTTTCATTCCGGCATTTGCCTTTGTGACAGAGTTAAATCATGAAGAACCCCAGTCAGATTGGTTGGCCACGGGATTTGAACTCTGGAATGCGAGTCTTAAACGCAATCTTCTGAGCCAACTCACTCTGTATAAAATTCATTATTTTAAATTTCAGTATTTCATGGGAGCTGTGCTTGGTTTAAAATTTAATCGCCCCTTTAAAGCCTTCATACGCAACTTCGCAGCGCACATCACCTGATACTAAGACGAGCTGTCGCCATAGCAACGCGCTATATAGGCCTATACTGTATGTGCTTTATGCTCACACGCTTTATAACTGAATTTCATAGGCCCATCGACTGTTATTGTGATCATCAAAAGTTCCGTCCGCTCAAGACAACGTTATAGGCAGCAGTAACAAGTCTTGTCTGGAACCCAGATTTAACGTTGCAACAAAAAGTCACGACTTTATGAAACATAAGAGAACCTATAATTTATTTAACTGCGGAATGAGATGTCTGATTTACAACCTTCACTGGTGCTGTAATGTTGTGACCAGGCAAGTTTTATTTTGTATTTAAAGATTTTTGCAAGGGCTCTTTCTTTCTTTCTTTCTTTCATAATTTCTGCATACTTTTAACGTACAACTATCTGTTGCCTGGTGGCGCAGTCGGTAGAGTGCTGGCCTTTTGTGCCCGAGGCTGCGAGTTCGATCCCGGCCCAGGTCGATGGCAGTAAGTGTACTTAAATGAGACAGGCTCATGTCAGTAGATTTACTGGCATGTAATAGAACTTCTGCGGGACAAAATTCTGGCAAACCGGCGACGCTGAGACCACCTCGGGTCCACACCTGTGGAGTAACGGCTGGCGCGTCTGGTCGCGAAACCAGGTGTCCCGGGTTCGAATCTCGGTTGGGGCAAGTTACCTGGTTGAGGTTTTTTCCGGGGTTTTTCCCTCAATCCAATATGAGCAAATGCTGGATAACTATCGGTGCTGGACGTCGGACTCATTTCACTGGCATTATCTTCATCTCAATCAGACGCTAAATAACCTAAGATGTTTGATACAGCGTCGTAAAATAACCTACTATAACCTCAGCATTTGCGAGCGTCGTTAAATAAAATATGATTTTAAAAGTTTATAACTACTTCTTTCTGCTCACTTCGTAGGGAGAAGCTAATTTCAGATTTAACAGCCGCATAAAAATACAAACCCCTTGTTCTATTAGTATTCTCATTGTATTCCATTTTTCTCGGCCTGTATTCCCCTTGTTTTCCCTGTATTTCCCTTCTTCTGTCTCTATTCTACTTGTTCTTTTCATATTTTCTTTTTTTCTTGTCCTCACACTCCCTACCATTCCCTTGTTCTCCTTCTAATCCCTTGTTCTCCTTATCGTCACCTTCATTCGTTCCCTTGTTCCCCACGTATTCTCCTCTTCTGCCTTTAATATCCTTGTTCTCCTTTTATTCCCCTCCTTCTTTTATTCCCGTTGTTCTCCTTCTATTCCAAATATAAATGACACTCGGGAGAAAACTAAATGCAGAATAAATATGGGAAATGCCTGTTATTATTCGGTTGAGAAGCTTTTGTCATCCAGTCTGCTGTCAAAAAATTTGAAAGTTAGAATTTATAAAGCAGTTATATTACCAGTTGTTCTGTATGGTTGTGAAACTTGGACTCTCACTTCGAGAGAGGAACAGAGATTAAGGGTGTTTGATAAGGTTCTTAGGAAAATATTTGGGGCTAAAAGGGATGAAGTTACAGGAGAATGGAGAAAGTTACACAACGCAGAACTGCATGCATTGTATTCTTCACCTGACATAATTAGGAACATTAAATCCAGACGTTTGAAATGGGCAGGGCATGTAGCACGTATGGGGGAATTCAGAAATGCATATAGAGTGTTAGTTGGGAGGCCGGAGGGAAAAAGACCTTTGGGGAGGCCGAGACGTAGATGGGAGGATAATATTAAAATGGATTTGAGGAGGGTGGGATATGATGATAGAGAACTGGATTAATCTTGCACAGGATTGGGGTCGATGGCGGGCTTATGTGAGGACGGCAATGAACCTGCGGATTCCTTAAAAACCATTTGTAAGTAAGTAAGTTGTAATTCTCCTTGTATTTGCTTTGTTCTCCTTGTTTCCACCTTTTCTCCTTTTTCCCCTTTTTCATATTGGACTCACCATATTCTTCTTGTATTCCGTTTGTTCTCTTTGTACGAATTTCAGTATGCTGTACTGAAGTGACTATATAATTTAGGAATATCAAAATAACACAGGATATAGCTTGAACAACGCAAAATTTTAGCATTTTATTATATTTCGAAAATGACACATTTCAAGTGTTCCCCTCGGTATCTTGTGGTTTGTTGAAATCTTGGCCGGAAATTGTCCATAACACGTTGCAATAAACCTCTGATTTCTATCTGTATGTTGTTCTTCAGATTCTGAATAAATGTGGTCTGATTTGAGATACCCTTTCTTTACGGCATCCCCACAGAGAACCATCAACATCTGTAGAGTCTGGGGATCGAGCCGCCCAATAGATATCGCCAAGCCGAGAAATTAAGCGTCCAGGGAAAAGAGTTCTCAACAACCGTAGTGGTCTATGCTGGTATGGGCCATAACTCTGTCTTGTTGAAACCATTTCTGTTTATTGCGTCTCTAAATAATGTCTATAACATTTTGAGATACATTTCACCATTCCCTATAATAGTTCTTTGTAAAGATACCAAGAGAATCACTTGAAATGTAACATAGTACATACAACATACCAATAAATTCCACTGTTCAAGTTATAGCTTGTGTTATTTTTACATTTCTAAACCTTTTAGTGTATCCTTTACCTAACATAATTAGGAACATTAAATTCAGACGTTTGAAATGGGCAGGATATGTAGCAAGCATAGGTGAATCTAGAAATGCATATAGAGCAGCGGTGACCAAAACTCGAACTGCAGTGATTACATGCGACAGACAGCCTATGAAGTAAGTAGACGAAGGGAAGGTACTTGGCATGAAAACATGGCTTTTCTGTATCAGTAATGTCACTGCTGTCATCAAGAGTCAGTGAATAATATGCAATTTTTCTTGCTTCTTTTTTTTAACCTTTCTCTTGAATATAATCAGGAATTTTCTAAATTCTTCTCTCGATACATGGTCGAAAAATTCGTAGTTTTTCAAAATTAAAAGCTTGTTATGGACAAGTTAGTTAAGCTATTTTAATCATTACTCTTTTGAGAAATTCTGTTCTATTGAAAGGCTTTAGAGCACGAGATATTTCAAACTCCATTAGGTAACTGACTTCCTTATATTTATTTAGGTCATCTTTCTCTTCCTGGCTATGGTTTAAGACATGTCAATTTCTGGCTTTTAACAGTTCGTTGGCACGTAGTATTGAATCAGTTTTTCTACAACATTATTATTAAATAAATAACTAATAAACAGTTACCCTTATCTAAAGATTAAGAATAATAAAATTGAGATGAAACCTAACAATTTTTATCCTTCTAGGGAGAAGATCTAAAAATATCAATATTCATGAACGTACAGAAGAATTACCCAGTATAGAAACACATACTTATTGGTCAGTAATAATAATATATAATAATAATAATATTGTTTTTGTTATTGTTATTATTATTGTTATTATTATTATTATTGTTATTATTATTATTATTAATAGTTAATTTTGTTCAACAATATCGACTTCAGTGGAAAAAAAATGTCGAAAGGATGGATCGCACTAGATGGCCTAAACAGATTCTTACTTATGTACCAACAGGAAAGAGGAAATTGGGAAGACCACGAAAGCGCTGGCATGAGACCGTAACAGATCCTGTAGGGTCTAATACGTGAGGGATATGATTATTATTATTATTATTATTATTATTATTATTATTATTATTATTATTATTATTATTATTCAGCGTGGCAATTAATGTCTCTATATACCCCTAATTGAACCGTTGAGCAAAGTAAACATATTACATTTTGTCCTACAGAACGACAAAAAATTTTTCCTCATTCTTTACGAAACCACCTCTTACTGCTTATAGAGACAGAGTTTGTAGAGCGACATGATACTGCCACTGCTTGCCTTCAGTACGTGAATGAAACATACAGCAATGTACAGGAAACTCGTCTCACCCGTTTGAATGTCTGTGATTACACGATGCAATCAGGATACCCGCTTTGGTCGCCGCTGATACAGAGCGTTATTTGGAACACCTCGGGGGAAAAGACCTTTGTGGAGGCTAAGGCATAGATGGGATAATAATATTAAAATAGATTTGAGGGATGTGGCATATGATGGTAGGGACTGGATTAACCTAGCTCAGGATGGGAACCGATGGCGGGTTTATGCGAGGACAGCAATGAATCTCCGGGTTCCTTAAAAAGCCATTTTTAGGTACAGTGACTTTAGAACAGAGTGCTGAAATTCGTCAGAACCAACTACCAGACTTTGTATATAACATTCATGAAATTAGGCCTGCTAGTGGCTTGAGCAAATTGTGCATTTATTTTCTTGCACTGGTTACGATAATATAATTATATTAAATGATTCTTATAAAGCGATGACCTATGATTATCCGAAATCACATGGCCACCAACCACGCAATTATAGGAATTCGTATATAATTCTCCTTCTTACAGATCTTTTATTTTATCACCGCCTCTATGCAACGTCACATTTTGCAGTGAGGAGGAAAAGAGACGGCAAAAGATGCTTTCTAATACTCTGACGCCCACGACTAAGATGAGCCACTTGAAATTTAACGGTCTCTGACCGGCAGAGATATAATGAAACCATTCATTCATTCATTCATTCATTCATTCATTCATTTATTGTATTCTATAGATCTTACATGAGCAGTGAAGCTTTAAGATGTGGAACAAGTCAAAATTTTACAATATTACAATTGCAATTTTTACAAATTTTTACAATATTTTACAATTTGTACAGTTTTACAATATAGTAATTTTCTACAATTTTGTGCAATTTTTTACAATATTTTTGTGAGATGTAATGACATGAGGTGAGGTCCGATGATTCGCCAAAAGATTACCCGGCATTTGCCTTTTGGTTGGGGGAAAACTCGGAAAAACCCAACTAGGTAATCAAACAAAAGGGGTGAAATGAAGTGATGCCGAGGACTCGCCATAGACAATCCGGCTTTAGTCCCACGGCTGGGGAAAACCTCGGAAGAAACCATTCAATGAGACCAAAGGGGATCCAACCCAAGCCCGAACGCAGCTCCGGATCAGCAGCCCAGTGAGTCTGCCGATTTGAGCTACATCGATGGGTCTACTAAAAATATACAATACATAGCCAATAAGATTATTAAATTTACAAACGCAAACGATCATATGTATAATACAAAACAAGTAAGTTAATTAAATTTGAGGCATAAACAATTCAATCAATTGTGATATACGTGGTGTGTCTAAAACGTTCGGTGAATGGTGTCATATCTGAACGGCAACTTGGTGCATGTGCTTGCGCATGCGCATGGTTCTTGAGAGACTTGGGGAGAATTGATACACAGCATGCAATACATGTGACTGGCAGTGCAAACAGGCTGCGACCAATTGAACATAGTCAGTGTGAGAGGAAGTGTCACAGCGCAATGCAGCAACGTGTAAACATCAACTTCTGCTACAAATTGGGGAAGACTGCAACGGAGACACATGGAATGTTGGTGCAGGTGTACGGGACGGAAGCCGTGAGCAGAAAATGTGTTTACGAAAGGTTTAAACGCTTCCGTGAAGGGAAGGAAACAATTGAGAATGGGCCACGTTCAGGTCGGTCATCGACAAGCAGAACCCCAGAAATGATCGAGAAACTGCGACAAATGCTAGCACAAGATCGGCGACTGACTCTAAGATTGATTGCGGAGGAATTGGAGATTAGCAAGGACACGGTGCACACCATCGTCCGCGATGATTTGGGTAAGCAGAAGATCTGCTCCCGATTTGTGCCGCACAAGCTCACAGACGAGCAGAAATCAAAACGGATGGAAACTTCTGGTGATTTCATTTCCATGTGTGACCAGGATCCATTGCTTCTGAAAACCATCGTCACGGGAGATGAGACCTAGTGCTACCAGTTCCATCCGGAATCAAAACGGCAATCGATGTCATGGTGTTCACCGACTTCCCCGCGACCAAAAAAAAATAGCCGTTTGCAAAAATCCAAGATGAAAACACTGTTGATCGCCTTCTTCGACAACAACGGCATCATCCACAAAGAATTTGTTCCTGCAGGTCAAACCATTAATGCTGCATTTTACCAGTCCATTTTGAACCGATTGCTACAGCGTATCCGGCGGGTTCGGCCAGAGTTGCACAGGAGTGGGAAATGGATGCTGCTCCATGACTAAAAAGTTCGATGAATGCTATCAGAAAAACAAAACAAAGATACAAATAAATTTTCTTTATTGCCCTTCAAAATAGTCGCCACCCGCTACAACACATTTTTGACAACGTTCGTACAGCTTCTGGAAACTATCAGCAAAGGCCACCTGTGGAATTGATCGCAGAACGGCTGTCACACGATCTTTGATGGCATTCACGTCCGCAAAACGTTCACCTTTCATGGCCGCCTTCAAGCGGGGAAACAGGAACAAGTCCGCAGGAGCCAGATCAGGGGACTACGGAGTGTGTTCAAGAACAGTAACGATCTTCTGAGCCAGGAATTGGCGCACACGGATCGCACAGTGTGCAGGGGCATTGTCATGGAGCAGCATTCATTTTCCAGTCCTGTGCAACTCTGGCCGAACCCGCCGGATACGCTGTAGCAATCGGTTCAAAACGGACTGGTAAAATGCAGCATTAATGGTTTGATGACCTGCAGGAACAAATTCCTTGTGGATGATGCCGTTGTTGTCGAAGAAGGCGATCAACAGTGTTTTCACCTTGGTTTTTGCAGACGGCTTTTTTTTTTTTTTTTTTTTGGTCACGGGGAAGTCGGTGAACACCATGACATCGATTGCCTTTTGATTCCGGATCGAACTGGTAGCACCAGGTCTCATCTCGCGTGACGATGGTTTTCAGAAGCAATGGATCCTGGTCACACATGGAAATGAAATCACCAGAAGTTTCCATCCATTTTGCTTTCTGCTCGTCTGTGAGCTTGTGCGGCACAAATCGGGAGCAGATCTTCTGCTTACCCAAATCATCGCGGACGATGGTGTGCACCGTGTCCTTGCTAATGTCCAATTCCTCCGCAATCAATCTTAGAGTCATTCGCCGATCTTGTGCCAGCATTTGTCGCACTTTCTCGATCATTTCTGGGGTTCTGCTTGTCGATGGCCGACCTGAACGAGGCTCATTCTCAATTGTTTCCTTCCCTTCACGGAAGCGTTTAAACCATTCGTAAACACATTTTCTGCTCACGGCTTCCGTCCCGTACACCTGCACCAACATTCCATGTGTCTCCGTTGCAGTCTTCCCCAATTTGTAGCAGAACTTGATGTTTACACGTTGCTGCATTGCGCTGTGACACTTCCTCTCACACTGACTACGTTCAATTGGTCGCAGTCTGTTTACACTGCCAATCACATGCATTGCATGCTGTGTATCGATTCTCTCCAAGTCTCTGAAGAACCATGCGCATGCGCAAGCACATGCGCCAAGTTGCCGTTCAGATATGACACCATTCACCGAACTTTTTAGACACACCACGTATATAAATTGATAATACATATCATGCAAACTACTTCAAATTACAAACACAAACAATTTATCAATAGAGCTATACAGATTACTATTCAATTTAAAGCATATACAATTCATCGGCCAAAATTATACAAACATATGAGGGGCTCACAACCAGAGTGGACCAAGTCCACTAGTGATTAGTTTGTGGATTAATACAATCTCGGATGAAGAAAACTTAGATTTATTCATTGCCATAACAAACAAAGTCCATAACTCATTTGCTACTCCTCAGAGGGCAGCATTTCCTATGGAAGGTGAAGGTTGCTAAGCGTGAGCCAGGAACTTTAAGACTCAATATCTCAGAACTATTCCAGATGGACTAGGTCCACTCTGGTTGTGAATCCCCCGTATACAATACAAAGTAAGCAGATTAATTCAATTTACAAGCATACTTTCATTAAGCTATACAAATTTGTGTAATTAATATCAAGTAGAAAGTAGATTAATTCAATTTATAGTCATAAACTATTCATCCGTTGAACTATACAGAATACTATACAATTTACAGCATAAATAAATTGTACATGAAATTGTAAAATAGAGTAGGTAGTATGTTCCCGTAGCCCAATTTTTCAGATAAATTATTACTTACTATTTAGGCCCACATTCATTCATTCATAGTTTTCTGCCCAAGGCAGGTATTTCACTGTAAACCCACCAATCTCCAATCTTTCCTATTTTCTGTATTTCTTTTAGTCTCCGCATATGAACCATATATCTTAATGTCGTCTATCATCTGATATCTTCTTCTGTCACGAACTTTTTTCTCGTTCCCGGTCTTACAGATTTACTACACTTAGAGCTAAGGAATAAACTAAAACACAAAATTGGAAGGTTCGTATGAGTAACGTCTTCAGTTTGTCTGTGCTGGTTAAAGAGAATATTGAAATTCAGTTGAACTTACATTGCAGACTCGCGATTGCAAAACACAACGAGCAAGTTGAAGAAAAACAGATGTGTCATAAATTTAATAATAAATTGTATAAAATTTTAGGCAGCAACAGGTTTAGTATTAACAAGGTACGATAAAACCGATAACTTAGAATAGAGGGCTGTGTTTTGTGAATTAGTTCACTTCAGTTCTGAGTTAGATAAAAACTTAAATAGTTAAGAGTACTTAACCAAGTCAATAGCATTTAAACGAGTTGTTTGACTGCATGTTGAAAGTGTACCATATACAGGGACATCATTTTATTTTTACTTTAATTTTTATTGTACCTGAGTATTTTAATGTACTTCACTCCCACCCCCTCTACTAATAAACTTCCAACCGACTTCCACACAGATAATAAGGCCGCGTATCCAGTCAAAATCGCCTTGCAGTCATAATAAACAGTACTGAGTGAGTACAGTACGTTCCAGAAATATGTTCGCGTTTTCCAGTCACGAAAGAGCTTTCAATATTGAATCATCTTTTCGCACAGGTATTGTCGTCCGTTTGCCTACGTCGCAACCCGGTTTCCCTCACCTGCTTCTGCTCGCCTGCCCTGTAAAGGCTAGTGGCTGAGCTATCTTAGCTCATTTTTGGAAACATTAATTTATGTTAGGAATTGGACGTCTAGGTAATATTATACAACAGTTTAAAATAACTTAAATAAAAGGAGCTCGTTAAGTAATTAACTGTCACGTGATTTTTCCCCTTTCTACGACCCTACGACAAAACCACTTGGAAGGACAGTAAATAGCATGTCTGAATAAATTTATCTTTTCGGATCGGGCAGAAGTGAAGATTGAATTTACAGTACGTAAGGTACTCTTTTATAGAGTAAGTACAGAATTATTTCAACATGACTTATTAGTACGAAGGACGAAACTGGTAATTGGAATTAGGTGCAATAGTCTATAGTGCGATAATATGCACAAAAGAACCAAAGCTTGTATCGAAATGAACGGTCACCCTTTAAAAAAATGTTTAAATATCTATATTATGATTATTTTTCAATTTAACGTCATTCTCTATATTGTACGCTAATGTGTTGTAGACAGTATAATATACACAGCATAATGAATACGTCCGAATAGATAGCTCATTTCGTGAGTAAAACACTTATTTTTAATACAGTACTGTATTTTTATTAAACAAAATACTAATAAAAATTATCACACTCAAAATCACGATATTTCCTATTTTATGTAAATGGATGAACTACTTTTCTTCTCTCCTATACCTAGTGAAGTGATTTGTTTGTATTTTACGCCAGTATCTAATCGTGGAAGGAGGTAGCAAGCGGTGTTTCCGGTTCTCATCCGTTAATCCAAAGGTATAGCCAGGTTAATATTAGAAATGTTAGTAAAAATAAAATGATGTCGCTGTACAAATAAAAAGGAACTAATGAATATAGACTATGTTTCTATCATTTTTTACCACACTACTGATTTTTCAACTCCTCCCACTATTACGTTACGAGCCACCGGCATAGCTCTGTCGGCTAAGGCGTTTGCCTGCCGATCCGGAGTTGCTCTTGGGTGCAGGTTCGATTCTCGCTTGGACTGATTACCTGGTTGGGTTTTTTCCGAGGTTTTCCCCAATCATAAGGTAAATGACAGGTAATCTATGGCGAATTTTCGGCCTCATCTCGCCAAATATATCATTATCACCAATTCCATCGACGCTAAATAATCTCGTAGTTGATACAGCGTCGTTAAACAACCAAGTAAATAAATAAATTACGTTATATGGTTGATGGAATGCTTGTCTGTTAACTGACAAGTGTGCATTTTTCCTCTAATTTGTCTGGATTGTGTGTACAGTTGTATACATTTTGATGAGTTTAATAATAATAATAATAATAATAATAATATATAATTTATTTCCAAGAAATAGTCTGCTATCTTCGATGTGGTGTGTTCCCTGAGAGATTATGTTGCTACTTCGCTTGAAGATAAAATCAAGAGATTATTATTTTCCATCGATTTTGAACGTGCCTTCCACAACGTGAATCATAATTTCATGTTCCAGTTATGGGTTCAGTGACACTTTTATCTCCTATATCAAATGTCTTTATAGTGGAATTAATAGTCAGATTCATATCAATGGTTTTCTTTTACAAACAATCAGTACCACTATATCTATTAGACAATGTTGTCTTCTTTCTATGTTATTGTTTACTTTAGTACTAAATCCACTTATATGTAAATTGCATAATTCTATTACTGGTATTTCCCTCAGGGAGCAGAAGTTAGTGGTGGTTGCGTATGCTGAGGTCAGCGTTTTGCTTTCAAATGAAAAGGATGTTGCAGAACTTAAAACTATATTGAATGAATTCAGTTACATTTCAGGGCTACGTATCAACGAGCAAAAATCCAAGATTATTCCGATAGGACAGCGGCAAGTGCTTCCGCAGATACCTCCACTGCAAACAGTGACTACCATCAAAATTCTTGGGATTATATTTTCGGCTTCTATAGGAGAGATGATACATATCAATTGGAAGGGAATTGTTCAAAAGATTAAAGTAACAGCGCAAGACATATTGTCGTGATTTGTGTTTATATCGACGAAGCTGGGCTGTACAGACGTATATACTGTCCAAGTGTTGGTATCTAGCCCAAGTGTTATTAACAAATGCTTATGCGCGACAAATTAACTGTGCAATATCGTGGTATATTTGGGAAGGTTGTGTGTTTCGGGTGCCTATATCAACATTAACCTGTAGGCCATCACAAGGTGGTATTGGCTTAATATAATGTCATAGACAAATGTCTTGCGTTATTCCTAAGCAGAAGGAAAAGGATTCAACTTTCTAATGCTTGTTACTCAGCGGCATGGCTGATCATTTACATCGGATCTTCGAAATCTACTTGATCTTCATGTAATTCCAAAGTCGCTACAATATCTTCAAGTTTATTTGCTGAAATGGTGTTACATGGACTCACTAGGTGCATACCCGAACACGAGACTCGTACAGTTAGTGTACCAGAATCTTAAAGGAAGGTCTCCTCCACTACAAATGCGTATACAACGAGTCGTCCCTACCAATGGGAATTATGATCGTCTCTGGCGTAACATCAGCTCCCCTGCTCTGTCCTTTAATGTCCGCTCCACCTGGTTTAAGGCAGTACATGATGTGGTGGCCACGCGCACTCGCCGTTTTTCTATCAGGTTGAGTCCAACGGAAGTTTGCCTCTTGTGTCAACAACAAGACACTATTCTGCACCGCATCTCAACATGTTCTTCAGTTATTGACATTTTGAAGCCGCCACGAATTATGTATGGAACTTAGGTTTAATCAACTGTTCAACCAAGAAGTTCATTCGTTCCGATTTTCAAATTTCATCCCGTCCTAGACTAAACGCCATCTTGTGGCTTTTAGGTAATACGATTTATTTTGTGCTGTAAAATCATGGAGCTGTAGACAGAGCTGTATCAGGACCTCCTATATTACCGGACCTGACACTGTAAGCGGAAGTAAACAAACATGGTGGACAATAGAGTGGTTAACGCAACTGTGAAAGTATACGTACTTCATGTGAATGTTTATTGTGTTTCTTGTATCATTTGCCTTTAGTGTAATCGTTGAAAGGTTTATAAGTTAGTATATAATAATAGAATTGTGGTATTATAATTAATATAAATTGCTTTCATAGAAAACAAAGCTTGAAAGCGTTATGTTGTTAACCTTAAAATATCTCGCACGTGTAGTGTCCCAGGTTGCAAATCGAATTACGACAAAGAAAGTCCGTTTGTACATGTATTTTTGTTTCCAAAAGATAAAGATTTAAGGGATAAGTGGACAAGAAGCATTCATCGTGAACATTTTACCCCAACAAACAACACGGTAGTAAGGAAACTAGCAGTGAAGTGTAGCTAGGTATTGGCCAACTTTTTTATTAATAATTTCTGCAAGGTCCAAAATGAAAAGCAGGCATTGAAAGACAAAAATAAAACCCACCGAAAGTGTTCCAAGTTCAAAAAATAAGCTGATGTGCTCTCCAAGCCGTGAATTCTTCATCGTTTTTAGTTTTACAGCCTATCTAATCCCTTGTGTATGTATAAGTGGATATTACAGTGATAAGCTGTAGTGAATAGTGTAATTTCATTCTGAATCAACATCAGTGGATACAGTGAGAAATTACAGTGCTGTGCTCTCCAAGCCGTGAATTCTTCATCGTTTTTAGTTTACAGCCTATCTATTCCCTTGTGTATGTATAAGTGGATATTACAGTGATAAGCTGTAGTGAATAGTGTAATTTCATTCTGAATCAACATCAGTGGATATAGTGAGAAATTACAGTGCTGTGCTCTCCAAGCCGTGAATTCTTCATCGTTTTTAATTTACAGCCTATCTAATCCCTTGTGTATGTATAAGTGGATATTACAGTGATAAGCTGTAGTGAATAGTGTAATTTCATTCTGAATCAACATCAGTGGATACAGTGAGAAATTACAGTGCTGTGCTCTCCAAGCCGTGAATTCTTCATCGTTTTTAGTTTACAGCCTATCTATTCCCTTGTTTATGTATAAGTGGATATTACAGTGATAAGCTATAGTGAATAGTGTCATTTCATTCTGAATCAACATCAGTGGATATAGTGAGAAACCTCAGTGAATAGTGTCATTTCATTCTGAATCAACATCAGTGGATATAGTGAGAAACTACAGTGAATAGTGTCATTTCATTCTGAATCAGCATCAGTGGAGACAGTGGATAGTGCCATTTCATTCTAAATCAACATCAATGGGCACAGTGTTAAACTGTACGTAGTGAATAGCTAGTTTTATTTTCAACCAATATCAGTGAATACAGTGACAAAGTTTAGTGACTAGGAAGACAGGACTCCATATTATATAATTTCCAGTTGCTGATGAAATCTATTTGTATAATCCATGTAAGATTTCCTAAATCCTAAAGTAGCAGCTATTCAGTATTGTCTTACTGTCTTCTATTTCCTCACAAATCTGAATTTTACAGACGTTAATTGGGCAATTGCCAATATTCATATATAAAAACATATAGGCCTAGGCCTAATATAATAACATATTGAAGCTTTTAATCAGTTGTTTTCTTTTATTATCTTTTATTATTGGTGTATATGTAGGCATATTTTTATGTTACTGAGTGTACTATGTTCATTTATGTAGGTAAGGAACTTTATTATTTATTGTTTCATTGAGAATTTTGTTAAAATAATCTCATCGATGCCGTATTTATTTCAACTCATTACAATCTACGAAATCCCTCTTCCGGCCGCCATCTTGGATGCCAGTGTCAGGTCCGGTAATATAGGAGGTCCTGGCTGTATATTTGGATTTTCTCAAACGGACACGGTGGAAGACGCGGCAGCACAGCCAACACAAGATTATGTTTGGCAGTTTCATTGACATTATAGATCAGTGATTTGTAATAGTAATAACGATTCATAGATCACAGGGAAAGTGTTAAACTTATGCATTAATTTAGGTTATTGCTGTATTCATTCATATTTTATGTTAATTGTGAGAACGGTATAATTAAAAAAACGTTGCTGTTAAAAAAATATATTACCTTAAAACATAAGCATCTACCGTGACTTGAGAATTAGCGCCATTTAGTGAATATTTGCAAGATGTTCACTTACGGAAGGAATTATTATTATGTTTATGTTGCCGTCCCTTTGCTTTATGTCTTTCAAATTGTTAAAAGATGAGTAATGTAGGATTTCAGTTGATATTAATTATGCCAGCCCTGTCAGATTCTTTATGTAGATGGAAAAACATCTGATGGAGATTCCAGATATTAGACTCTTTTTCGTGACATGCACACTCAGAATTCGTTCCCACGAAATGTACTAATTGTCCCTACTGATTCTTCTTTATATTGTGATCGAGCAGTTATGTATTCCCCATCGTCCGGACAGGCTTTTATCATAAATAAAGAAAGCAACGAAGAAAAAAACGCCAAGTGTCACATGGAGTTCCTGCCACCGACCAAGTTCGAAGCCACCATAGCTCAGACTATAGCTCTCCTCCCCGGTCCGTTTACAGTGGACTTTTAAACCACTGACCAAGTTCGAAGCCATAGCCCAGAACTATGATATCTATGATATAGCTCTCCTCCCCGGTTCATTTACAGTGGAGTACTATCCACGCACCAGACATCCTGGCTGAAATATAACATGTAACAATTCGTTTATATAGTAATGTTAGACTACCGTACTATTCGCAAGAGGTAAAAATTGTACAAATGTTGCAAATTTTGTATTATATATACACTATATTTCTTTCATACGGTTACGTAGCTTTTATTTTTCTATATCAAATGAGATTGATTTAACTACGATGTCAACCCATACAATTTGGTGGCAGAAACTGCATTTATAACAATTCTTTTATATAGTAATGTTAAGCTACGCGTACTATGGCGCAAGAGGTAAAAATTATATACATGTTGCAAATTTTGTATTTTATATACAGTATATTTCTTTCATACGGTTACGTAGCTTATATTTTTCTATATTAAATGAGATTGATTTAACTACGATCTAACCCATACCATTTGGTGGCAGAAACTGCACTTTGTGTCCCAAGTCAAACGATTTGACTGCCTCCGTGGTCAGCATGCTGGCTTCCAGATCAGAAGGTCCCGAGTTCGATTCCCGGGCTTGGCTGTCGGTGAATTTTTCTTGAAGAAGAAAAATCCCCTGGGTGTCTAGAGTCTGGAAATTTGTATGAATGTGTGATTATGAGTGTGCCGGGTTAATATTAATTAACCAATCATCACAAATATAAAAATACATCAGGACTGTCGCTGGGCAGTAACCTGAACACACGTTTCAGCGTCACATTGTTGACAAGTAACTCCATCTGTTAGCACAACCATAAAGCATCTAATATATGCTATAGAATTACCAACAACGAAAAAAAAAAAAGTCAAACGATGTGATACTGCGCATTCGCAAGACACATAAGTGAACCTGCATGCCATAAATAGTATTAGTAAGCAACTTACTTACTTACTGGCTTTTAAGGAACCCGGAGGTTCATTGCCGCCCTCACATAAGCCCGCCATTGGTCCCTATCCTGAGCAAGATTAATCCAGTCTCTATCATCATATCCTACCTCCCTCAAATCCATTTTAATATTATCTTTCCACCTACGTCTCGGTCTCCCCAAAGATCTTTTTCCCTCCGGCCTCCCAACTAACACTCTATATGCATTTCTGAATTCACCCATACGTGCTACATGCCCTGCCCATCTCAAACGTCAGGATTTAATGTTCCTAATTATGTCGGGTGAAGAATACAATGCGTGCAGTTCTGTATTCTCCTGTAACTTCATCCCTCTTAGCCCCAAATATTTTCCTAAGCACCTTATTCTCAACACCCTTAACCTATGTTAACCTATGAGTAATCTTAAACAAATACTATGTATACGTCTCCCTGACCTTAATCGCGTAGCATTTTGTACGACGGGAGAGCCCCTACCTGCTGAGCTCCTTTGTTCCGGTGGGTTGTTTTTATTAAAAACTGACATGATATTTAAGTCAACATACTGAAATTTTCACAGTGGAATCAATATACCCTAAAGAATTAAACACATGTTTTTTCGTCTGTAAAAATGAATTACAGTTTGTGTTTTATATATTTTTTAATTATTTTACGGCGGGTAAATATTAAAAAAATTACACACATATATATCTTTTTTTTTTTTCATTTTTAGAGCGTTTATAAATTAGGCTCTCCTTTTTCGAATTACTTTGAAATCACTTTTCCATCTTCTTTTACGTAGTAATAAAACTTCGGAGAAACTGCACCTAGTGTCCCGCATTCTTTATTATTTGGACGTCTGTAACCATTGGTTGCCCAATGCTAGGTTTTACTTCCAGGGAGAAATTTCCAGCTTGAAATCGAGTAACCATTTTTACACGCCCGATTCGTCATTGCAGCTTCTCCAAAAATAGCACAGATTTTCCGTTGGATTTATGAGGCGGTTTTACCCTTGCGATAATAAAATAGCTTAAGATTCCGAAAATGTTCCTTTTAGTCTTTCTTGTTAATTTTTAAACATTCGCAATTCCACACTGCTGCATTCAACGTTAGTTATAAACACGTACTGACGTATCGAATAGCGAATAGCGGGTCTGGTTGTTGAACTCTATGTCGCAGGGGTGTTTCGGCGGCTATGATAACTTCGCTGTACAGGGGGTAGAGTGTTTTCAGGCGTAATATACGAAACTTGCGATAAAAGAGAACGAACTTATAAGCAGGGAAAGGAAATTCATGCCCTAAAAACCTGAAGAATATGTATGCATTTATACCGTGAAAATAGATAAATATGCTACAAAATATGCATCATCAGCCTGAGATTATTTTAACAGAATAATAAGGTATAGGCAACTTACGTTTAGTCTATGGATTTGAAGTGCTTGCCTCATTGCTGAATGCGCCATTTATGCTGTTACATTTCACAACTAAACAGTGACGTATTTTTTCTGTTGTCGTTTTTCGCCTCTTGTCTCTCAGCATAGCTTTGTAGCGCGAAGAACTTCGTTCTATGTCACAAGAAGTAAGGAGCTATTCTATAGAAATTTTGTTGTTTTTTGGGATGTTTTTCTTTCGAGAATGTCTTGAATTTCTTTAAGTTGATAATATCCAGGGTTTTTGGGAAGAATATTTGCTGTTTTCTCGTTCACTTTATCTCGTACATTTCCTGGAACTGATGTTAAACTGGATATTGTTTCATCGAAATATGTTAAAGACTGCAGTAAAAGAATACCAATTGCTAACTTGAGAGGCTCCCTATGAGGGCGTCATCGTTACGTTCAAAATTCATAAACATAAATTGGTCGTGTTTACGAGGTTACACACTTTTAAAAATAAGGGAAAGACAAATAAACATATATAATATGCAGTTTTCCTGCATAAATGTTAAAATATGATGCTTTTATAAATAAAGGCAAAATATGTACTTTTATGCACAATAAAAGTAATATCATTGTATTCAGAAATTTGTGATTCATGTAGATAATCTTTCAGCATATTCACACAACGATAGAGAACAAAATATGCAAATTTATGAACTTCTTTTCCCTACTTATAAGACAACTCAGTACGTTTAAAATAGCCTGAGGTGCACAGTACCGGGAATGCATGAGTGTATAAACATGAAAATCTACCGCTTAGTGCCGGGGAGAGCTTTCTCCTAAACTGAAGGTAATATCAAACTGAAGATACTATCTGACGAACCTCTTAAACCGACAAAACCATTCACAAAAGATCGTAAATCTTTTATTAAAAACATAAAATATACACAAAGTAGAAATAAATATCTATACCGGCAGGTACCTGTAAGGGGTCGAGGAGTTACCTTAAAATTTCCTAAATAATAAATTACGCCTTTGTCCGGAGACTTTAAAGCATTTCACTCCTACATTCTCGCAATTTCCTATCTTGTTTGCAAGAGAGTATGCACGGGATGGGGATGCCATCTGGAAACGTGCATTTGGCATCGACATCCCTCTTCTATTTGTGCGTGTTTACAAAAAATTTTTGTTGGTCAAATCAAACATGAGGACACAACCATGGCAGTTTTTGTAATATACTCTTGTCATCCATGTGAAACTCTCTTGGCCTGTTTGTAACACATGAAAGGTCAAATACTATGACAGTAGATATTACAGCAATAGTTCAAGCAGTGCCTGCTTCTGGAATTCTGCTGTCCTGTCTCGCCCTGCCTGTGTGAGTGAAATCTCAATGCCAAGAAGTAACATAAAGACATGTTCTCACTATGCAAGTTAATCCACTTCTGGCTGATATGTACATCTTACTTGACGATATGTGTCACAGGAAGAACAATTGTCTGTATGCAACTAAAGTCTGTCTAGTGTAATATGTAGCTAGTCGGCGATGTATGCAATGGAAGGGGAAAGGAACTGGCCACCCTACCCCATTATCTCCTAGCCTAGTTGCCTCATAAGTGTTGTCTTCTTGTTATCACTTGTGAGGTTCAGACCTGTCTTCGGACAATTGACTAAACAACAACATATACAGGGTTGTTTCCGATCTCGGATAAGGAATTTGAAAGACGTCATGTGCGTCAAAAATCACACTGACAGCTGAAAAAATTATGGTTTATTTAACGACGCCTGCAACTGCAGAGGTTATATCAGCGTCGCCGGTGTGCCGGAATTTTATCCCACAGGAATTCTTTCATATGCCAGTAAATCTACTGACATGAGCCTGTCGCATTTAAACACACTTAAATGCTATTGACCTTGGTCGGGATCGAACCTGCAACCTCGAGCCAGGGCAAGAAGAAGGGTAAGGCAAAGAGAAGAAGGTGAAGACAAGGAGATGAAAAGGAAGGCAAGGAGATGAAGAGGAAGGCAAGGAGATTAAGAGAAAGACAAGGAGATGAAGAGGAAGGCAAGGAGAAGGGCAAGACAAGAAGAAGAAGAAGGTGAAGGCAAGGAGAAGAAGGCAATGGAAAGAGAAGAAGGTAAAAGCAAGGAGAAAGACAAGACAAAGATAAGAATGTGAAGGCGAGGCGAACAATCGAAATAGGATAACAAGGGTGTGGAAAGGATAACAAGAGGGATGTACATGAAACAGCAAGTAGTAGGCAAGGAGAAGAAGGCAAAGAGAAGAAGAGGACAGCAAGGAGGAGACGGGAAATGCAAAGAAAAAAATTGGAAGGCAAGGAGGAAACGGGATGGAAGGAGACCGAGGGAAGGACATGGAGAACAAGTGGGAAGCAAGAAGTGGAATGTTTAATGTATGAAGCTTTAGAAAGAAGCCATCGATTTGATTTTCAATTGCCGTCTTTAAATTGTATACTGTTACTTTTGAGGTTAAATTTTGTCTCTGTTGAAAATGAAATAAATACTAGGAATTAATAGAATGGATAAATTTAAACAATATTATATTCCAAATGCGGAACACCTCGCAAAAAGAGAGCTATAAATATATGTAGAGCACATTAAAATGCTCTATGCGAAAAAAAAAATAGAAATCACAACTGAAGTGTCACTGAGCTGTACAAATACGTCTTTATATTCTGCGATTAAAGTAGGTTCCGGATCTACTCATGAAATTGAATGAAGTTTCGTATATTTTATATGCAAGTTATTTTGCCGTAGCATTTCATTTAAATCCTATATTTATCCAAAGATGTGTGTTCCCTGCATGCACGTGGAAGGAATTTTACGTAGTAAGGCCTAAGTTTTTGTATTTTATATACTATTTTGTTATATATTTTTATTTTAAAAGTATTATTCCATTGTATTAATTTTCAAATACATTATAGGGCTATTGCTCATGTAAAGACAGAATAAAGTCTAATGAAGTAAGAAACTATAAAATAAAGGAAGATGGTGGATTTCAACTCAATACACGTTCTTGCTACAAATCTAAATCACATTTTATTAAACCATGCGGATCCGTCGTTAGCTTAAAGAGGATTACAGTACCTGGAGAAGTCTCTTCATTAAATTCATTCACTGTCTCCCTTCCTCCAGAAGTATGTTATCGTCTGTAGAAGTCTACGTACGAACGGATTTAGCTGTGCTTTTCAAGACTGTGGTTATTCATTCTTTGAGTAAGTGCACATTATCCAGTCATTATTCCCTGTATTTGTAAATAAATATTTATTTTTATTATAACTGACTTTACTAGTAAGACAATTTTTTACATCTCAGTTGGATTGCTGGCAAGCCGTTGGTGATTCCTTCTTTGTTAGCATTTTTTTTTTCTCTTAGACAGGTTGTTTTAGTTACGGCAAAGTACAAAAATACTGGGCAAAATACAATATGATACAGTAACAATACGACAGATCAGAGAAGAATGTGAGATAAAAGAAATACGAAAATGGTTATTAATAACAAGGAATTATTGTAATGGTAATGCACCAAGAATGGGTAGCCGTCTTGGTAGTTCAATTGACAAATCGATTCCGAGGGTTTTTCTTGGTGTTCTCCCGTTTTTCCCTCGTCATTCCTACAATACTCTTCAGAATTTCATTCTCATTATCACCTCCGTTACCAGAAACTTAATAAAATTAGGCGACAGTTTTTTTTCTGGAACTGTAGGCTACCTATTAAACAAATAGAATTCTAACAGTTTTACTTATTCATTGGAGAAGGCATTTAATATGTATCTTGTCTAAAATGCATGGTTATTTGTCGCAGTTCAACAAGTGGTATTTCGGTTTAGAGACAGATATGCAAACCACAAAAGAATGACTAAAAATTGTATTTCTTCAACTTGGTGCCATTTGTTATTGCGCTTTCCTGGAATCTGCTGTTGGTTCTAGAATTTTCAGGAAAGTGCACAAGAAAAGATCATGGAAATTAAATAGATTATGATAACGAGAATCATATTAAAGAATTTGGTATCGTTAACATAATTCATTCGTTCATTCATTCATTCATTCATTCATTCATTCAGTGTTCTGCCCAAGAGCAAACCCAGCTTTCTCTAATCTTTTCTGTTTTTTGCCTTTCTCTTAGTCTCCTCATATGATACATATATCTTAATGTCGTCTATCATCTGATATCTTCTTCTGCCTCGATCTCTTCTCCCATTTCTTCCAGTGCGTCCTTCAGTAGGCAGTTTCTTCTCAGCCAGTGACCCAACCAATTCCTATTCCTCTTCCTGATCATTCTTTCTTTACCCACTCTTTCCAACACAGCTTCATTTCTTATTCTGGCTGTCCACTTCCCACGGTCCATTTTTTTTTCATATCTACATTTCAGATGCTTCTATTCGTTTCTCTTCACTTCGTCGTAATGTCCATGTTTCTGCCTCATACAATGTCACACTTCATACACAGCACTTCACTAGCCTCTTCCTTAGTTCTTTTTTCCAGAGGTCCGCAGAATATGCTTCTTTTTCTAGTAAAAGCTTCTTTTGCCATTGCTATTCTCCTTTTGATTTTCTGGCAGCAGCTCATGTTACTGCTTATAGTGCACCACAAGTACTTGAAGCTGTCCACTTACTCTACTGCCTCACTTAGAATTCGCAAGTTAGCCTTAGCCTACCTTCTGTAGTTTGCTTCCTATGACCGCGGTCTTCATCTTATTTGCTGTTATAATAATAATAATAATTATTATTATTATTATTATTATTATTATTATTATTATTATCATCGTCATTATTATCATTACTATTAAAATTTATGGAAGTCATCTCATAGTTCAGTCGGCTGAGGCGTTTGATCCGGAGTTGTGCGCGGTCGTGGATTTGATTATCGCTTGGACTGATTATCTGGTTGGTTTTTTTGCTAGGTTTTTCCCCCAACAGTAAGCGAATGTCAGGTAATCTATCTCGAATCCTCGGCCTCTTCTCGCCAAATACTATCTCGCTATCACCAATTCCATCACTGAGTAGTTGATACAGCGTCTTAAATAACTAACTAAAAAAGTTATCGATAGATTTCAGGTGCAGGATTGGACAAACCTATGTTCTAATACGCTACCCAACGGACTTGTGTGCTACTGCAGAATTAAATTTTGACAAGAGATATTACTATTATCTGTGCCGTTCAGAGCAGAAGTGATGTAAGTCAAAAATGGGTAATGAGAGTTAAAGTAAACATTCTGTAAAATACAGCGCAAAGTAGCAATTAATTTTCAATTTATTTAAACTATTAGTAGTCAGTGGATAGCACGAAGGACATATTACTACTTTGCGCTGTATTTTACAGAATTTTTATTTTAAACCTCATTACCCAATTTTGACTTACACCACTTCTGCTCTGAACGGCTCATCTGTGCATTTCGAACTGGCGGATCAAGGTCACGTACAAAAGTACAAACCACGCACGACTCAATGAACTGAAAACTGTGAACTGAGGCACTAGTAATTCTGTCCGTCTCAGCTGATTTTAGTTGAGGAGAATGATCCGGGACTGGGGTAAGCACGTGTGGCAAATTAATCCATTTCTTGACCTTGAGCCGCCAGTTCGAAATGCACAGATTATAATTAAGTTTACCTGAAAGGCTTTGATTCTAGGGATATCTACAAGCCCCTCCCATCCTTACTGCCTTTCTGCTAAGGATTTAGTGATTTTAAATAATTATGGTGTCCCGCGTCGTGGCGCCATGGTCGAAGCCATGGCCTGGGCGCTATTAGCTCTATTGAATCATTGCAGACCACCCCTTAATTCCCAACTCCACCTTTCCAGGCTGAGACAGTTATGTTTGGTGCGGTAGTACGGACAGAAAGGTTAGTGACGGATTGTATCAGGCTTTTACGAACTTTCAGCTCTCGCTGGTCATCTAAAATCCACCACTGATGCATAGAGTCTTACTCTGCGTTTTTTTATAAGGCGGTGTAAGTGAAAAAGACATGGGCGGGGGTTCTGCGTCCCTTTCACTTTCCCTCGTATGCCCAGGGCTTGTCTAAGGCATCATATTTAGGACTCGCGTTACGAAATGCGCGCTGGTTCAAGTTCTCTTAGAGGAAGAAATTTTCTCATGAAATTTCGGCCAGTGTAAGGGACCGGTTCCTATCCAGCATAGTAATGCATTTGGAGAGCTACGATAGGTAGCGAAATCCGATTACGACAATCAGTTATAATGGCTGGGCGGATCATTGTGCTAACCACACGATAACTCCGTTCTGGTTGGATGATCGTTCATCTCTGCGGAAACATGTGGACGTGAGGCCAGCAGTCGGCTGGTCGGCTGGTCGGCCCTGGCTCCTAATGGACTGTTTCGTCGCGGATTTATTATTAAATAGCGATGGTCGTCGAGCAGAATTTCAGGACTCTAACCTCAGATCCAATATGTTAATCACTAGGTCACCAAGGAAAACTCGATGAAAATGATGCTGATAATAATGGATGCACCGTCAGCCGAACGCTGGTCTCGGTTCTCCACGCTGGAAACACGGCTCCAAATCCCGGTGGATCCAAAAATGTGCAAACTATGTTAGGAGGTAGGTTTTGGCAAGGTATTCATGTTTTCGCTACCGGCATTCCACAATATTGCTCTACAATCATAATCATGATTGGTGCGCTGTAGACCACTTCCCATTGTGCACCAGGGATAACAGTCTGCAACAAAATGTTTATAAGTACGGCGTGTTTTTCCTATAGGAGGACACTGGAGTTTATCACATCAAAGTCAAATATCCGTCATTGAGAATTTGGGATAAAAGTCTGATAATAGGGATGACTAATGATATCAGGGATTGGGCCCTTTGTTTGAACATCCACAAGAACTGGAACTACCAGGTCATTGATTAAGACATTGTAGGACAAACAAAGAAAAGGATGTGTCCTGTTTCTATGAAGATACGTTAAGTTGTTCGTACAATTGATAAATTTAATCATCTATGTTCTTGAATTATTGAGTCGAACTCCTCGATAACGTTCACTATAATGATCAGTAGAGAGACTTGAAGCCTGCCACTTTAATCCAGGCATATAGAATATTTACCGTTCATCGATTCAGCAGTTTGTAACGGAAGATAAACAATGTGCATAAACACGGTTGTCTGCATATTCTATTGTAAACTGTTCCTCCGGGATGATACTGGTTCTACTTCGGAGCACCATTACATGCGGACCTAATTACTATATGCTAGAAGTGTTCCATGTATTTTGCAGTACATCAGCAAGCAGTCCGATGAAATCGACCCTTCCGACAAATTACATTTTAGTCTTTTTGGAATGAAAACGCCGAAGGCTTGACATGTTACATATTGATTGTGTGCATTGGTGAGTTTTGGCATTGATATTTGGTTCACTGGGCAAAACCCCATTACAAAACCACCTACATCATCCGAACAATCATCTTGTTTTCAGGACAGGGAACTCTAACGTGTGTATGTTAAATGTATCGAGAATTTTTATACCACTGACATATACGTTATCGTATTTTTAGGGTCTTTCAAAACGACGTGACAGAACCACCACGGTAGTATTTCCATGAAGTGAGTTAGCGCAACGATTGGTATCGACGTAAAATAATCCAGAATAAAATATCGATATTTGATAAATATACATGCCATTGGCGTTTGGTATATTGCTGCCGGCAGACAGTTAAATACATTTCAGATCTATATCATTGTATTAGTAAATAAGTCAATGAAATCATGGTCCTCTCATGAAAAATTCAAGATGATATACAGGGTGATTCATGAGAAGCTACTCCACAAATTGTTACAGATCACACGACTTCAAGCAACTTTATTCTTTACAGTCAATTTTGAATCATAATGTACAGTCTTAAAGAGTTTACAAGAATGACGTGATTTATAGCAATTCTTGCGATAAGTGCGTAAGAAAAATGTAATTTTGTAGTTAAAAATTTAAAGAAATTTCTGTACGAAGCTGTTATGGAATTAATAACACATTTTTAGCTTCAGAATACTAGCCAATTAAAGAAATTGTACTTGTCAATAGTTCATTATCTAATTTTACTGTAATATTCTTTTACCCTTAAAACTAAAGAAGAAAGGTATTTTTTTAACAACTTCAAATTAGCCTAAATCTGAAAATATTAAGAACAGGACTCATATTTATACGATTTTTTTGTTCAAAATATCTTCGGGAATATGCTTCGTCGGCTGGTCGGCCGTGTCTGTGGCGACGCTGTAAAGTATGACGCAAATGTGGTTTTTTTACATTTGTCTTTCTTTCCGTTTGTATATGAGGCGATTTCATTTCAACTATTAATTGGATTTTGTTAATATCCGATATCTACGACTTAATTTATGTGGAAATGATGAGATAGAATATGTTCTTAGTAAAATAATTAATTATTTGAAGTCAAACACACAACAGCGATTTGCTCCAAATCAAAGCCAGTGATGTGTTTCGTCATATCTGTGTAGAATAAATACACGAGTGAAAGGGAATAGTTCGTACTAAAGGAAAACACCCGTTTTGTGATAAATTACTGGCTACATCGTTATTTCCATTCCTGGTTGTATTTCAAGTCTGCCTTCTATTTCTTCGAGTACAAAACACCACACGCAGAGTTACCTTCCTTGCACGATAAAAGGGTCGATTTAAAGTATATCTTCTATAATATATATTTTTTTACTTGGTTATTTAACGACGCTGTATCAACTACGAGGTTATTTAGCGTCGATGAGATTGGTGATAGCGAGATATTTGGCGATATGAGGCCGAGGATTCGCCAGAGATTATCTGACATTTGCCTTACAGTTCGGGAAAAATCTCGGAAAAAACACAACCATATAATCGGCCCGAGTGGGAATCAAACCCGCACCTGAGCGCAACTCCGGATCGGCAGGCAAACGCCTCACCGACTGAGCTACGCAGGTGGCTTGTCTTCTATATCTTCAAGCACAAAACACAACATGAAGGGCTGCATACCTTGCGCAATACAAGGTTCGCTGTTTAAAGGGTTAGCGGTCATTAGTTTTAAGATACCTAGAATTGCAATTTCTTAGTTTTGTTATATCCCTTCTTATGTAGTACTGATTGTTATTTGGGAAGAAAGGAAAAGTTTAGAACGTGTTCATAAATTACAATTTTCATGTAGAAAAATATTATTCGGAATTAATGCAATACATGTGTAGCTATTTTATGTGAACTATTTGTAAAAACTATAGTAATAAAAGTAACATACGTGTACAACTTATAAGAAGTCAGATATCTTGGAATTGGAATCATTCAGAGTTGAAAGAATGCATGTTTTGTATCTTGATTCGGTGCATTTATATACGCTTTTTGAAATATAGTTCAAGAAAATTATCTATTGAAACGTAGACATATCACTTGCAGCACGAAAAGAGACGTGAATTATTGTGAAGTCCATAAAATGTATATTGAAAAATGTGTCATATTCGTAACAATGATTTTTTTATTATAACGGCAAATGAAATAAAAAATAATTTTAAGTAAGAAGTAGAAGTAGTAAGATTTAGGAACTAAACGTTGAGAATGTCACCGAGTATACTAGGGTGGATGCGATGTCCGTTGAGAGAGTTTTTTAGGCCTGCTTCACAAGTCTCCGAAATCTGACTATAAGTAAACAAGGACTGCAACATGAAGCCGAATCTTGTAAACTGCGAGCTAACGTGTAACTTACGATCAAGAATGTTAACGGTATCAAAAGAAAATGCAGACAATACATTGTTTACTGTATTAGCCATCACATACACGTTAAAGTGCAGTTTGCAAGATTTAGGCCTACTTTGACAACACATTGCAAAAAAAGTATAGGGAAATTTTGGAGTAATTTTAATCAGAACAAACTTAAAAAAGATTAGAATGGTATTTTTGCAATATAGCACACAAATATTTCTATGAGCACTTCTTGTTCTGATTTTATAATGACCAGGATTAGATTAACTTCTCAAAGTAATTAATAAACATATCTTTTTAAACGCTAAAGTTTTTGTTAGTAGTTTTAGATACTAATTTCTCTGGCATTAAGATGTTTGAAGACTCATTCTGACAAGCTGTTTCATTTTTCCCTAAATTTTACATAGAAAATACTTCAAGAGAGAAATCTTTATAGTCAATTTATAAATTACAACTTTTTTTTCTTCTTCCAAAAAAAATGCGTTATTTCTAAGCACGAAATATTAAAATACAATCTGTGTCATTTCAGATAAATTACTGATCCGTAGAGACTGAATATACAGGATATTCCAAAAGTGATGGTAAAAAATTTAGGGATGAGAACTAAACACAAAAACAAGCAGGAAGTTCTAGTAAACATGAATCCTCAAACCAACCGTTTACAAGATACGTTTTTATTTTTTTCTGGTTGGGGCCGCCAGTGAACCGAGCGTCCGGATACGGTAAAGTGGCAACATTAATGCTTCGTAAGTAGGCCTACGCCGTACTCTCCCCATTCCATTTCCTTCAGAGTATGAGACGATATATAAACAGATGATATAGTGAATGGATAAATAGAGGAGGACTTTTATCCAGATCAACGGATTTAAATCTTGGACTTTTGTGTATGGGGTTAGGCAAAAACCAAGTTTACACACCAGACATCATCGCACCTGAAGAATTGCAGCATCGGATTGTAGATGCCTTCCAGCAAATGAAGAATGACTAGCATTTTTTTATTTTTGCGTGGAAAACTAGAAAAATGCATTCAAATGCTTGGTCAGTATTTTGAAAACCTGCTATAAAACTCTTCAGTTAACATGTTTATAGTGTACTGTACTTTGTTTATCTGCAAATTTTGCTGTTGTTCAAATAGAAAGTTTTTTCTTTTTGTTTATGTTCAATCACATTGCTGTAGTTTTTAAGCCAAAATTATGAATTTTACTGTCTCGTGATTGATAAATTAAATAAAATTGCCACTGTTTTTATTGGAATTAATACTTCATATTTAGCGAGTCTCAACCAGCACTCGTAAAGGGTTAATTTGCGGACCCATGTTTACTGGAAAGTTTTTGTTTCTCATCGTTTTTACTTCTCGTCTATAAATTTTACCATCATTTTTGAACACTCTGTATAAAGCATCCATCCAAAAGTTTCTGAGAAATCGTGACAAAGATAATGTGTCGCTAAAACAATCGATGTGTTGAATATAAAAATGTGTATTTGTATAAAACAAACTCATGAAAAATATTTCTTTACGGTATGATAAAACTTCCCCTTACACGGAGAATGGTATTTTTGTTACAGGTCAAGTGATGCCGGTACAGTGAAAGGATTGCTGCTTCCGGTTCGGGAATGAGGTTGCTATTGGTAACTCTGTTACCTGTGATATTGTCGGCAGCTCCCGCGGTCGCGTCCATATATTACCAAGGTGAGTAGCTACGTAGTTCACCAATAGAATGTTCGTATTTGAGCACACTCTTCCGGAACCACACTATCAGATTCCATTTCACGTCTGCGAGGGGATGCCGGAAAATGTTTGACTTGCAAATACAATTTGAGCACTAACGGTCTTCGCTATAAAACAAACTGAAGGGACTGTGAATAGCAGGCTTTTAGCAGTCCCCAAGTCCCTGTTGGTTTTCTGGGTGGAGAAACATTATATATATTCAGTTCACATATTTTGGAAAAGAAAAGAGTTAACTTTATTTTCTCATCTCAGTGAAAATAAACAAAGTCAAAGAGCACTAATAATAAAAATCCTCCTTTCCACAATGCGACATATTAGAACAGGAGTGGGAAACTTGTATTGTAAACAGAGCAGTCAGCATGAGTATCTACGTACAATAGCAACTGTAGTGGGAGAAGCTAAGCTGTCTGAGAGTAGCTGTTTCCCGTCCCTGTATTAGACGATAAAAATCTCTTTCTTCCAACTCAAATTCTGAACCTTAACTACTATAAAATAAGCAGGATAACAAAATGTAATAAGATAGATATAATACAACATGTTCACAAAATAATGATGAGGTTTCAAACTATTGTATTTTCTGTATTTCTTAATTTATAAATTAGTGACAAGCTTCAATTGTAAGAATAATTGTCCAAATTTTGTGTACATCAGTCAATGTGCACACCTCTGGTCACTCGGCACATATCTAAGCGGTATCATATTCCTGCCATACGCGATTGAACACGTCTGGTGTAATAGTCTTCACAGCACGAGTGATCTGTCCCTGTAGATCCCTCACAGATCGAGGCATTTGCGGTACGTAAACTCTGTCTTTCACGTAACCCCACAAGAATAAATCACACTGTTGGAGGAGATGGTTGTTCGCATCTGTAGCGCGTAAAATCCAGCGCTGTGGTACTGTAGTAGAACACGATTGAGGTGGAGTCTCACATCTTCATGGAAATGAGTGGGAGCTCCATCCTGTAGGAAAATGTAGTCGTTATAATCACTATTAAATTGTGTAAAAAAAACATTGTTCTGACATAACCTGATACATGGTTTGAAATCCCACCACCATTGTTTATGAATACCGTGTAGTATAGTGTGTCCTTTAGAGATGAACAAAACTAATGCCGCTCTCGCTCGCTGTGTTCGTTGCATTTGTCTTTCGAGTCTCGTCTCGTAACTCTCGTGCACTTCGAGTCTCGCTCATCATTCTCGAAATAGCATTTGGTCGGCGTAGAAATATTTCGTAACTTTGAATAACATTCATAATAGAAATAAATAACATTAGAATTGTTTAATTGAGACAAAAAGACAAAACAAAACAGTATCATAGTTATCAAAATGTTTTGGTTCTATTATCAGATATTACCTAAGGTTATGTAAATAGAAAAAAAAATTCTCAAATGAATCTGCATTTCTGAGAAACATGAAACATAACGCTAAATAAAGCCTTAATATTGTTTTTACTTGAGATTGCACACTTTATCTCAAACATACGAAAAGAAAAATCCTAGCCATTTAATAAGGACCTAATAATTATATAAAGATTGGGGAACAGTTTATTATACACCGAAAGGTAAAGATGGTGTTTCAAATAGGCTATTTGATTGTTTATTCATATAACAGTTGCCAAAACAGCTAAAAGTTCAGTCTAGTCTGTGAGTATAAACAACTGTGACGATTCAAGGCTGCTTGACGTTCGAGACTCGACAATTTCTGAAGTCTTGAAATGCACACAAGCAGTCTTTACGTCAACGACGCGATGTAGTCAATCTTGTCGTGCGGGTTTTCGGCTTTGCGGGCGCTGTTAGTCTTGCTTTCTCGATCGTTGTTCAACTCTTAATGTCGTTTTACTAATAGTTGCTGCCAATTTCTAATTCAAAATAAATTGCATAGCATACTCGTATACAGGTTTTAATTGTAAATACACTTTTCTGTAATAGTCCATGAAGGAGCCTATGTATATTATCTGCATTTTATATTATCGTCCTGGATAAAGGTAAATCCAGTGAAGAGAATTATCTCAGGTGTTTCTTCGTAAAGTCGGCATGGGTAGCGTAGTCGGTATAGCGCTGGCTTCTGTGCTCGAGGTTGCGGATTCGATCCCAGCCCAGGTCGATGGCATTTAAGTGTCCTGTTGCTAGCGTCGTTAAATAAACCATAATTTAAATTTCTTCTTCGTAGATGTGTGCTTTCTTAGCTTCAAGAGTATTATACATGGTTTATAATATTCCACCACTATTATGAACCATAGTTGTCCCCTTCAGTGTATTGCCCAGAAGTCACGTGTCCACATCGTTCTTGTCAGTTGCATTTTTAAACGCATCAGCTTCTATAATTTGTAGAATTTCGGATATCACATCAAATTATACAAAGCACATTAGGTAATATATAGGATGAACCTTAAGTAAAATCATTAATTTTAGGGGTTATTCCTTATGATATTTCAAACAAAAAAGTTTAATACAATTTTGCTCGTTTTTGCTTGCTTTCCGAGATAAAAATTGTTTTATATAAAACGTTTCATAGCGTGATGAAAGAGAGATGGAACGGAGAAAAATTCTCTCCGGCGCCGGGATTTGAACCCGGGTTTTCAGCTCTACGTGCTGACGCTTTATCCACTAAGCCACGCCGGATACAATCCCGACGCCGTTTAGAATCGTCTCAGATTAAGCTCCATCTCTTGGGTTCCCTCTAGTGGCCGCCCTCTGCACTACGTCATAGATGTCTATGAACGCAGGACCGAAGTCCATACATGTGTTGAGGTGCACTCAGATGAGTGACTGTTTGGCCGGGATCCGACGGTATGGGCGCCGTCTTTAAATCACAAAGTGATTTATTACGCATATCATATATATTTTGATGTACCGAAGTACATATGATATTTCCACGCAGATATTCTGCGTCATCATGTGATGACGCAGAATATCTGCGTGGAAATATCATATGTACTTCGGTACATCAAAATATATATGTTTCATAGCGTGTTTTGGAAAAGCAATTGATTTCATTTCCAATATGCTGAGTCAATTTAAGAGAGCAGTGTATTAAGATAATGAATTATTGAAAGAATTTTAGTTCTGTCCTTTAAATATGCAGATTTTTGATCCGAAAAATGTAACATTTTAAAATTCCTTTTCAAAATGAAAACTTACATTTGTTCGGTTCAGATTTCTGCACATGTAAAGGATAAAACTAAAATTATGTCTTTCATTCATTGCCATAATACAGTGCTCTCTTAAATTGTCTGAGCATATTGGAAATTAAATAAATAGCTTTCCCAAAATACGCTATGAAATATTTCATATAATGAAAATTTTATCTCTAAAAGGTATCAAAAAGGAGCAAAATTGATGAAACTTTTTTTTAGTATCTCAAAGAATAACCCCTTGAAATTAATTACATTACTTACGGTTCATCCTGTAGGCTATAGTGTATTAAGGAATTCTATTTGTAGCTTGCAAAAAATGCCAAATAGGAATAAAGCTATGCACAAAACACATTCCAAAAACTACTTTTTAGTAACATATGCCGGAAACCTATATTTGCGTTGAAATCTCGAATTTTATTTTTATCATCACAATATTTTCTCTCTAAGCAGTGCAAACAGCGTTGTACGCCACTTGATTTATCAAATAAAGTGGGATTAATAATCCTGTTGACTCAGGAATTTCGTGCCTTTTACTGCAGTTTGTATTGTTTTAGCTGACGTACTCTGTTTGGATTAAGGATTTAATGCCTCTCACTATAATTGCGTCCTGACGTGGCATAGAAGATGATGCTTTGAGGTCCAACGTAGCCTAAGTTAATGCTAGGTTAAACTGCCACATGTATAACAGCAATTAATAATGACGACAATTCCAGACTGTGTTGTCTAGTGGCCACCATGCTTGCCAATGAATCTGAAGTTCATAGTACAGACCTTGAAGCGAATGCTAGATTTTTAAGAGACGGTAAAATAATTTCTGAGCTTGACTCCCTTCGGAAGGAAAGTAAAACAAGAGATCAGATACCGTAAGTTTACGACACAGAATAACGTTGACCATAGGATATCTTATGCGAAGTTTTACCGCTAGATGGCAGGAGCGTTCTATGCGGCGCAACGTGTTGTAGGGGTATGTTATGTCATATGCTCCAGCTGATTACGTTTTCTCGCTTGTTGATTTTCTGTGCGTGTCAGAATTATATTTACAATTATTTTGTATAACCTAGTATAAATTAATATAATTCATTATTTTCTTACCTCATAATTTAATTCAATTTACAATAAATAATAACGTAAACTTGTATAATGCTGAGCGATTCCCCGAGATGGGTGGGGAAATCTGCAGTATGCAGAATATAGATACGAATAAATTGAATGTTCGTGAATCTAAACGGGAACTCTGAGAACGAGGTGCACGAATAAAAAAATAGGAACTATGTCGAAGATGAGTATCATCTTTAATCATTAGTATTTAAGAACCGTACGCTAAAAACAGGATATGCAGCCACCAATGTGTTTTTTCATAGAGAAGGGACTATCGAGATTGAATTCCTTGTATTTTTTTCTGTAGTTGCAGAAAGATCAAATGCAATTTTTAATAGGATGATATAATATGATCGCAGTAGTATCATGACTAGTGCGTTTTGTAGGTTAAGGACATGCAGTTTTGAATACTACTATGTAGGATGATTTTCAAAATTTGAAGTTAAAACATGGTTTTAATAATTAGGGTACAGTACATTAAAAACATAATTCACGAAATGGATTTCACTACGAATCGTCCTGGATAATAAACATCCCAGTTTATCGAGAGTTTATTGCAGGCGTAAACTTCGGAGACTCCTACAACTACTGCATAATATAATCTAAGCTAACATAGCTCGCTGTCGAGGTTGCATATGTTTTTATTAATTTTTCTTTTTCCTCTTCCAAAATGAAACTGTAGTCAACAATTCCTTACTTGAAGTAGTTACTTTTATTTAATAGCTAGCACATTCAAGGCGCAATTTAATTACTTATATTCTTAAGGTTTAAAGCATATATTCAGAATATTTAGGGACCTGATTGAAGACAAAAAGCTTTCCCTGGTTTTTACAGATAGAAACATAACAAAAATTTGAATAATTTCAAGGGAAAAATTGTTCCGGGGCCGGGTATCGATCCCGGGACCTCTGGTTGAACGTACCAGCGCTCTACCACTGAGCTACCCGGGAACTCCACCCGAACAATTTTTCCCTTGAAATTATTCAAATCTGCTTTACAGGGAGCTTCACCTGAAAGACTAGATTTGCATAACAAAAATTTGCCATTTTTAGTTGTTTTTAAGAATATTTAATATACTAATACACTACGTACATCCTCAATGTTTATATACCGAAAAACAAATGCACACGCAAAGCGCATCCCTCAAACTACACGTGCGCTATCTGTTGGTGCTAGTTCAGGATATCCCTATTACTGGCCACCTGGACTAAAATCTTGATTAAAACGGAGGATGTCTCTACAGGACACAAAATAATGTTTCTGACGGATTAAACAGCCTTTTTTTTATGATTCAGCTGCATGCCCCATTACCGAAGTAACATTACATGCATTGATTACATCGCATATTTTCTTTTGTTTTACATTGTTATATACTGGTAATTACGACAGTTGCTAAGTACTTGAGTCGGTTAGAGTCATAACTCACTTGTACCAAAAATGAAACTTTTCACAAATGAGGGAAAACATATTTGTAACCCATGTTGAACCAGAAATCCAACCACCACCACACACATACACAACACATCTAATCACCCCACACAACACAAACATGCTGCATTCAGGACAATGGTACACAGATTACTCAACATACCCATGAACTAGCAACACTACAATGAAGAAGTGAATACAATCAACAAGAAAATGGTTACAACCCAAACATAATAGACAACGTCATAAGGAAGACAGAACAAAAACTTAACAAACACAAAACACAACACAAACACAAGAACACAAGAAATACATCACACTAACATACGAAAACAAAAACAAACAAGATCGCATCCTCATTCAGAAAACAGAAATACAACATACCATACAGAATAGAAAAGACACTACAAAGACATCTCAACACACAAACAAATAAATACAACCACACAGGCGTGTAGAAACTCACATGCAATAGTTGCGACAGTTTCTACATTGGACAGACAGGCAGATCATTCCAAACTCGATACAAAGAACACATTAAAGCAATAACCAGAGGACACAATACATCTACATATGCCGAACACATAACTAATGCTAACCACACATACAGTAACATAAATACAGACATGGAAATCCTACACATACAACCCAAAAACCAAAACCTCAACACACTAGAACAATATGAGATATACAGACACACTAAAACACACCCTGATAAAATTCTCAACACACAGATCAATTTCAGAACACACACATTATTTGACACCACATTTCAACACTTTTCAACAATCGAACGCACCCACACAACAGGCAGCGAAGTTCGAGATGACGCCGAGTTCTAGTAGGCTCTGAGTATGGTGTGAAGAAGCACCGAAACAGCTGTAAGCCGCAAATGCTTACACAATTAACACTAGTAAGATCGCTTTAATCAATGATTTACATATTTGTAATACTTGGAGCCCATTTTCTTCACAATAAAGGTTAATAAATGAAAGAGCAATGATTAAAACTACTATTCAGATTTGTAACCGTATTTACTTATACAGGAGTAAAAGTTATTTAACTTTAAATTATGGATCATACGAGTTTTGACAGTGACCTTTGGATCATGAGTGTTCTGAGAGTGCTCCGTTTGGAACATGTGAGTTTAGAAAGTGACCAGTTGGGATCATGTGGAATTTGACAGCAACAAATTAAAATATTACACAAGACCAGTGCCTTAAACATATTTTATGCTCGACCATGCCGAAATGTAGTAATTATACACCTAGTAGCAGTCCTTTAATGCATGTCATTAAAGTACACCTACTCATTAAAGTACAGGTGTTCACCCAATGACAACTCAGCTTACAGGTGTTCAGCCAATGACAAGTCAGCTTTGTACCGTTATAAAACTGAAAGTATCGATTATTCTCGGATATGCAATCGAAAGAGAATTAGCGAAAAGTCACGGAGGCTGGAAATCCAATACTGTCGCAGAAGGTTATGTTCTGTTACTATAATAATTAGCGTTAATTGTAAATAATATTCAAATAAATTCAATTTGTCATCTCGTTTTTCAATGTCGAATTCAATAATCAAGGCGTTTAACGGGATTACATCAAGGTCAATGACATTATTGTTCCTCGGAAAAAATCAATACTTTCGCGTCTGCGCACATCTCACAATTCACGACCTAGAACAAGGTCACTTCCGATCTTGTCAGATACAAATAAAATGTATTCATCTGAATAAGTTCAAGTTAGAAATATGGTCGAGCATAAAAAGTCGTATGAAACTCGCCTATAAAGGTAATTAAGAAGCTCGTATGAAAATTATGAAATTCACTTGCGCTCGTTTCATAAATATCCATACTCGCTTCTTAATTACTATCATTATAGGCTCGTTGCATAATGTACTATTTAATATCAATGTAAAATAAGAGGTTTCTAATAATTAAATTCTTCAGATGAGTACATTTTACAAAATAATATAGTACAATATAAATTGAGGAGTCCAGTCAGAGAGAAGAATAAGTCACAAATCTTGGAATAGGAAAATTAGGTATTGTCACAACAGTCTGAGAATTTATGGTGAAAATTTAAATTCCAGTGGGCTAAGCTATTGCCAAAGTTATTGCAATTATGTATGACACAACATTCTCGAGACGAGAAAAAAAAAACTAAATTTTCTTATAAAAGCGGGTTCTCCCCTTATTCGAGTCGACCCCTCAATGTATAACCTACAAAAGAAATACTGATTATAAATTTTATCAAAACTCAAACTTTCGTTACTACGTTCCTTTATATCATAACATTAATATCTGCTTCCATCAATTCGCACATATGTTCAGTATAGTCCAATTGATTATTATTCACGGCACCATCAATGACATACATGTAGAACTTGAATATATTATAATTGTGATAAAACTCTTGGCCCTGATTAATTTACCAATACATCACTAGGAGCCATGCAGGATCAGAAAAGAATATTGTGTGTGTCTAATGCCTACCCACCACTTCGGCGGGCCACGTTGTGCATGATGTGTACCTGTGAAGAGTTAATGGAGTGTATGTGTAAGTGTATTGTAGGGAATGAGTGAGGATGATCATGGTGAGGAAGGGAGAAGAGGAAAACCGGTGCCGGCACGTAGCCTACTACAAAAAGAAGATAATGAGAACAAAGGAAATGCACCATCAATGGCATACATGTAGAACTTGAATATATGAGGCCTTGCAAACCCAAAGGAGCTAAGTGACAAATTTTTCAAAACTGAGTTTTGTACACCTAAGTAATCTATGAACCAGCGCCAATGCACAGCTAAAAGAGATATGTTCTTAACCAGTTTCTAGTAGTTCCAACAATGACCAAAAAAATGACACAGGATTTATGTCAAGACCCCTTTGCAATTCTAAAGGAGCTATGTGCAGCTGATTCTATTCAGTGGAAGGCGGACTAGTGACTGTTTTGTTGTATTTTTGACGTACTTTTTGCTAATAATGATAGAGGAACCTGCTGCATTTAATGACGAAACACAAATAAAAGTTTCCCGTAAGAAGTTAATGCACAAAACAAGTGTGAGTGGGAACTCATATGTAACTGAAAGTGGTAAACATATTCTAGAAAACCCACTTTCAAATAAACAGGCAAGGTCAGGCAACATAATTTCATATTATATTTATTTGATATGTCATTATTTTATATTCCAAATATATTATTATATCTATTGGTTCATTGATCCACATTCAAGATACTTCAGATGATGTCATGTGTCTCTGGTGGAGGAAATCAGATGGCATCGTGTTTACTGCGTGCAATCAACGGATTTCATCACGTCCAAGAAGAAGATGGATTATTTAGCTTTTACAATATTTTTTGTCATCGATTTTAAATCATAAGTATGCCAGTCTTTCTCCAAAACTTCTATGTCCCCAAACATTGCCATATTTTCATAATACTCTGATGGCAATGTGATGTATTCATGTATTCTCATCTCTCTCTCTATCAATCGAAATACATGGTCCCGAGGCATATACCTTTCCAAGGATAGGAAAGAAATGTTTAATTTCTTTAAAAACTTCAGAGCTTTCCAGATAACTAATAAGCATAGCAATCATTATGCAATTTTTATTCTGAGACCCACAAGAACCTGAAAACAATCTAAGGGTTACATTTCTGGATTTTTCTGTGAGTAAACATTTTTTTCTAAATTACCTATATAATCTTTTAGTGTCGTAATAACATACCTTCCACTTTTTTTAAACGTAGCAGCACATAGGCCTACTGGGAAATCATCTCCATTTTCACCTCTTACGAAATATGAAATAGACATAACTCTTTCTAGCTTTTTGAAGTCCTTCTACGCCGTTAGATAGATCAACTTTCATATGAGGCGTTTACTTGCAAAATCAGATACATCACTAAAACATTATTTTTCAGTATGAAGGAAAAACGTTTGCAAGGAATAAAGGATTTGCAACCAAACTATTCTCTCATCATACATATCCATGTGATGTATCTGGCTTTGGGGCATAACAGTGTTGTAGCAGTTGTAGAATCATATGAAGATATGAAATATAACATTAACTCATTTCGAAAAAAAGTGATTTTGCAACTACACGCCTCATATATCTTTGCAAAAAATTATCCTGTTCAACTTTTGTGCTATTTCTGTATAAATTGTCTCGAATGTTAATTAGATCATTTAAGCAAAAAGAACGTGCAGCGCGTTTTCTTTTTTCCCTGTTCTCAAGGGTTACAGTCTAGTTAGGATGAATGTGATTATTTTTAGGCGCAACTGTATATTTCTTACTCTTAGATTAACGTACTCTGGTTCTACTCTTTCTATCCCTTTCAGTAGCTTGAACTGATTTTGAATACTCAGGGTTCTTATCCAATTTTCATCACTACTCACAATACATGCACTTAAAACAGCAGCCAGATTTATACTGAATTAACGCAGGAAACAACAAAATATTATATAAAATTTGAGATCCGAAATATGTCACTGCTGTCAAAATGCAAATGTATTACATTCTTGTAAAATATTGTAGCTTGTGAAACAGGATAAAGGTATGAAATGTTTAGTTAGAGGATATGTTGAGTTTTGTGAAAATTTAAGAACTGGAGATTTGAGTTTTGTGAAAACTCTCTACATTGAGGCACTCTATTCAACGAAAAGTGTTGAGTTTTGTGATATTATGAGCACTGCATCATTTTCCTCTCATTACAATTGACCAGAATCCGTCAAAACCCGCAATTCGAAAAAAATGGCGTTTGTTGAGTTTTGTTAAAACGGTCCTCAGTTAGAATATGTTTGTACTGCGAAAATCTTTCGAGATCGGATGAATTTAATGGAGAGTAAGTAAAAAGGTTTACATTGACATTTTTGTCCCTTTTTTCACCGAACTGTTGAACACTGCATATACATTATTCTTTTTATTACACTACGTAATTTGTCATTCACCTTATCAGGATACAGTCCTTGGTGTACCCTGTTGATTGTTTCCGATACTTTCTCAATTAATTTAATACACTCGGACATTTGTAGACCGGACGTTTCCAGTTGAGTTATAACTTGCGGCAAGTTTCCGTAATTGGTCTTTATGAATTGTAGATTTTGGTGCATATTTTCTGAAATTAGGGATTTTGCTGTTGTAACGGCAGCTGAATCTTCGCCATCTAATGCATGTATTGTACATATATATTTGTACTATATTACTACACATATCTGAACATAAAAATTAACTGCAAATTAATGCATGTATAACTAGTTTGACTTTATATTGTAATGTTCTGCAAAATATAAGGCAGCTTCAAGCCAGGTGTTCCTTCTTGTAACTACGGGGGTTAAGGTGGAAGAGGATATCTGGTGCAATATCTCGAAATTTTAATATTCTTTAAGGGGCTTCGAATTTTTTTTTTTTTTTTTTTTCACAGACGCTATAAAACAGTTCATATCGCTATATAAAACACGAATTGCTTCAGCAACTCAATGCGCCAGACAAGTTAAATGCACCATGTTGGTACACTGCTCTTTAAGTTGTCATGGTGCCTTAATACAATGGAGCTGCATCGATGACGAAAAGAAATACATTATCATATTTAATCCCTTCCGGCCACAAAAGGCGCATAGCCTTATAAAAAAAATTGGACAATAGTTGCATGGTTTACCTTTTCCAATTTCTCTGAAGTTAGCACAATTTTTTTTTCCTACACAGGTCTCGGAAAGTATAACGACCACCACATTTTCCAGATATCTACCACCTAAGTCTGTAGACTCATCAACTGAAACCCATATATTTTCTGATCGTTCACGCTTTCTCGAATTTTGGCAATCGCATTCTGGTACGAAACTGGTAAATATTCTTTACGTATTGTTGTTTCTTCTGGAATATATTGATTTCTGTATTTTTTCCAGAAATGATCTAAAGTGCGGATTGTCCAAAGTTCTGAATGTAACGTTTGTGTGTACCAACATGTCACATAAGTCTATATTGAATTGTGACCGACTATTTGAACTCGATTGGTTCTTGTTTGAATTGCGTTCAACATTTTCCTTGTGTGCTTTACTATTATAATGTCTTTCAAAATAGTACTACTTAGTTCGTAATAATCTGAAATTACACACGACACATACAACACTTTCTTCTTCTAGAATAGCCTAAATGTATCGCGTTCGAATTGTTCCACTAAATTATTTACTATTGCACTTCGTGAGCGAATTTTTTCAGGCATTGTAATATTATGTCTCCTTTCACATACATAACTCTTCAGTATGACAGACTAAATACACTCTGAATGTTTCGGGTTCGATGCACAGAATAGTACGGCGAAAGGCGAGAGAGACTTACGTCATACTCTATACCCGTCTGCATAGTCAATTGCAATCGCTGTATTAGGGCCCGCACTCCCGCGGTCTAATAATAAGGAATTGTTTTTAGTTTCAGTCAGCACCTTATCGATTAATATAGAAAACAATTTCTGTGTTTAAGTTTCACATCATTTTATCCACAAATATTTTCGATTTTTAAAAAATCATCGTCAGGTGGAGGTACGAAATAGACCAATTGAATATAGGTGAAGTACAAAAACAATATATATATATATATATATATATATATATATACACACACAGATTATTAATAAAATTGTTTGTAACCAACATGACATAAAATTTGTTTCCAAAGCATTTCTATAAAATTAAACATTTCATAAAATTTCAAGCTAAAAGTAACTCCAAGTGATAAACACACTATTTCCATCTCTTTATGTTATAAACAGACATCGGATTCTAGGGCAAATGCCTATTTTGTTTCTTTAGGAGAAAAGTAAAAATAATTATTAATATTTGTGTTTCATGGAAATTGAAAGGTATTCAAAGAGTTTTATAGTGCCCTAAAATGCCCTAAAACGGTTATTAGAGCCTAATGTGTTAATATTCGCCTAAAAATGCCTAACTCACTGTAAAGTTTCGCATTTTACTCTTACTTTTTATAATTTATACATGCATTCACTGCGAAATTTAAGGCATTTAAAAAGTGGAAAGTTTGCTTCACACCGGCCATGAAACCATTGATAAAGGAAACAAAATGTTTTGAATCTCACGACACTCGCAATAGATTTCACCGAATTTAACATGTTTGGAGGCATAAATGCCGACAAAGAACCAACCTTAGTTTTGAAGCAGGCAACAATCACAACATGTGCTGCTACCGATTCAGAGATATACTATACTATAAAAATGACTGTTTTCGGTCTGAAACCGATTAGCTGTACTGCCCTTCAGAGTGTCATAAAATCACAATTTTTGGAGAAAGAGTGTTTTTGAAATGTTTATGAAAAGTCGTAAAACTGCGAACTAGTAGGGTAAACCGTTACAAAATATTTAAAAGAATGGCCCTCCTAGTGTTAACACTACCAGGAAATGCAACAATAAGTGGAACTTTGTATTTTTGTCCAATTGAATCTCAATAACAACGGTTCATTTGAATGCTCGTTAACAGTTGCTCTTTCCCTCACCTTATTTGTGTTGAGAAGTTTTGAGCGGTAGGACGTTTTCCTGTGAAGTTTAACGCGATAATGCCGAAAAATATAAGTGCAAAATCTACATTGATCCGGCAATGGCTAACAGAATATTCAGAATTTACTTATGATGGAAAAATAATATTCTGCAAGATTTGTAGCAAACAGGTATGTAACAATAGTTGAAATATATAAATTCTATTAATTTTAATGAGTAGGCCTATAATATTTATACATTGACTGAGCTATCCTGAGGTATAATTCTTTTTAAGACCACTACACTTTAACCTTTTAAATTCCGATAGTTAAAGTATTTGCAGGTCATTAAAATTTTGATTGTTCGAACCCACTAACTTTGTGATAGAAATACTGCAATACAACAATTAGGATTTTATTTTAATTCAATTTACTTTACATTTTTAGATTTCGCAAGAAAAGAAGTGCCACCTAAAGCAGCATGTGCAAGGAGCGGCTCATAAGGCTAAAGCTCAGCAGAAAAGTCAACTGCAACAAACTTTACTAACACAGCCTACTTCATCCAATCTCAGCAGCAATTTCTATGCTGATTTAACCAGAGCGTTTGTTGCTGCTAACATTCCCTGGAATGCAATTGAAAATCCGGTTTTAAGAGAGTTTTTACAAAAATACTGCAAACAAAATATCCCATCTGAGTCGACCCTAAGAAAAAATTACTTAGAATATACAATGAAACTTTAGCTTCCATTCGGGAGGATATAGGTGATTCTTACATATGGGTCTCTGTGGATGAAACCTCAGATCCTATGAATAGGTATATAGCAAATATGGTAGTAGGAAAACTTAGTCCTGATGGACCTTCGATTCCACACCTCGTATGTGTTAAGGAACTTTCGAAAGTGAATAGCCAAGCCATTGCTTATTTTGTAAATAAAGGCCTACAATCTTTATACTCAGGAAATATAGACGATTCTAAAGTTCTGTTTTGTACTGATGCTGCCTCATACATGGTTGCTGCAGCTCCACTTCTTAAAACATTTTATCCTAACCTCACGCATGTAACCTGTCTAGCACATGGCCTTCACAGGGTTTCTGAAACAATCCGGAATGAATTTCCTCTTGTCAATTCGTTTATTTCTAACACAAAAAAATGTTTTTGTAAAGCCCCATCCAGGATTTCAATATTCAGAGAGAACTTTCCAGATATCCCACTCCCACCTCAGCCGGTTGTTACACGATGGGGAACCTGGATTCAGTCAGTGGTGTATTATTCTAAGTATTTTAAAGAAGTGGTCACAGTTATTGATAAATTACCTGAAACTGATAGTGCAGCGTGTGTGAAAGCAGCGAAAGATTGTCTGAATGACTCACGAGTGAAAAACGATATTGCCTACATAACATCAAACTTTTCTTTCATACCTGCAAGCATTGAACAATTAGAACGTGAAAAACAATCTCTTTGTAGCCAAATAGCAATAGTAAAGGAAGCTCAAGTGAACATACATTCTGCTTTGGGCGAAACTGGGAAAAAAGTTAAAAATAAGTGGGACAACGTATTAAATAAGAATGTAGGATTTTCATTGTTGGAAAAAGTATCAAGAGTGATATCGGGGGAAAGTGTAAATGTTCCAGTAAGTATTGATGTTTCTATTGTACCTAATTTAAAATTTGCGCCTCTCACATCAGTTTCGGTTGAAAGAAGTTTTTCTGCTTTCAAAATGATTCTCAGTGACAAAAGGCAAAAGTTAACTGTGGAGAATTTAGAAAAAATTCTGGTGGTGTACTGTGCAGATAATTATAATAAAGTCTGAGCATGGAACTGAATTTCAATAACTTAAAATGAGTAATCTTGATATCAATAATCATTATTTCATTAGTTTCAATATATTAAATTTGTGCAGCTCTGTTTATAAATATAATATAGTATTCTTTTTTAATGTTTAAACATACTTTTTTGTGCGTATTTTAGTGTATAACTAAAAATTTCAGTGAAAGAAATGAGTATGATACCTTGATGTGCCTAAAATGCCTATTTTCATTAAAATAGAGCCTAATTTTACAAATTTTGAGCTTATTTTAGGCGCCTAAAACTGCAATTTTTAGTGCCTAAAAATCCGATGTCTAGTTATAAAATAAGCTTAAAATATAAAATATGTGTGTGTTGATAATATTTTATTCCACAATACTCTCTAGAATTTGAAGACTTCACGTTACGAACACATTTTTTCACATCAGCAAATTTAAGGGGTTAGGTACAGCTTAAAGGAGTAAAATTTTGGATATATTCAACATTTTTTTCCCTCCATTATTGTATCTTGAACAGTAATCAAAATTGGTATGTGTAAAACACTTTCCTTCTGCTACACGATAAAAATATGTTTACGATTTTTAAAAAAATTAGGCCTATATATTTTTTCAAAATTCAAAATTCACTGTGCAGTGATGAAGCGTTTCCTTCATAACTAAAAAAATATCCACCATTCTGTGATGAAATTTTTTGTGTGTATTTATGCATGTAATATCTACAATATGATGCACAATCACTACTCCACCTTTGATAGATTGTGGGAAAAAAAATAAATTCATTTTAAAAAAGGGTCAAATATCATTATATTATTCTAAGACAAAATTAAAAAAAGATATTATTTATTAAAGAATGTAGCTGAAAGAACATGATATTGTAAACATGAGTTTCAGCAATAAAATAAAATAAAGAGAACATGTAAAAGTTAACAAGTTTATGAGTCCTGAAGGAAACGCTTCATCACTGCACAGTGAATTGTCACCGTTTTGAATTTTGAAAAAAAAAAAATAAATAAATATAAATAATTTTTTTTAAATTGTAAAAATATTTTTTTTTTCACATAGCACAAGGACAGTGTTTTACACATACCAATTTTCATTATTGTACAAGACACAGTAATGCAGGAAAAAAAAATTTGAATATTTACAAAAATTGTACTGTTGTAAGCTGTACCTAACCCCTTACCTCTTTTCCAATTTGCATAGGATATACGTACATACCACTCTCATTTTACAAGCAAGAATGCTTGACATGTTTGACTCCTTTTTGTGTTTCTAAAAGAGTGTTATCATTAATAAAACTCAAATGTCTCTGACGTGAAATGCGGTAGTTCTAATGACGGCTGTTGTTTCTCGGCCTCAACCTTTGTTCGGTAGAGAGCTGACGTGGATCTGCAACGAATCATCTTAATTGGAAACTCGGAACGGATCCAATCAAGTCCCTTGTTAGTGCTTTAGGTTTTTTACGAGTGTAGTTTAATTGACGTTAGTCTGACAGATTAACTTTTTTGGAAGGTTTAATTCAACATAGTACACAATTGATGAGAGTTCGGTCACGATCAGTTGCATTTAGTCGACCAATTTAATTCCACGAGTTGTTAAGAAGAGAACGTAAGGAGAAAATTCTGAACAGAGGAAATTCGGTGCGAAACATATTGCAGAACAAGTCTTAATTAATCTCGATACTTGTGAGCATTCATAGTATTTGGTCAAAGAACTGATGGCAGAGACCTGAATAGAATTAAGAAGCTGTTGTACAGAGTATAAGGGGTATAAATTCCGTCCTTTTCAAGGATCAAAAAATGTCCATACAACATAGGGTCAAAACTTGATATTTTTCCCAGAAAAATATTTCTTTCCTTATTTTCTTTGCGTTATTCTGCTTATATCGTTAGTAAAATTACGAAAACAATTACATCATTAGGTATATCTAGCAAAGCGTTAATATTAGTTTAAATAAATATTTGTGTTCTATTACGTTTTCGTGAAATTAAATAATAATGCATGCTTAAATTTGTTAATATCCTGGCGTGAGAGACGTGGCAACATGTTTAGCAGGATTCATCTGCTGACAGTCTGTAGTCTGCACAGACGTACAGATCAGCTGAGTTCAAGCTTCCTGTCCATAAGTCTCTTGCCAAGCTGATGACAGTTCAGTATAGGGTATTCGATAAACAACTTACAATGTCATTCACAGTTCAGAAATATCATATGTTATTAATTTATGGAGAAAATCATCGTACTGTATTTCAAGTGCGGCAAGAAGGATGTACCGTCAACTTTTTCCGCAAAGAAGAAATAAGAACAAAAGAACTAAAAAACTAAACAATACATCTACTTTAACTAAACAAAACAACATCAACAAAAAATATTTTGGTCTAGCATATAATAAATACATTTCAAATAAATTAGCTAACTTTTTCAAAAAAGAAAATATTCATATAGCACATAAACAAGACAACAAACTTAATAACAACCTAACTAATAGACGTCACAAAGTTAATCAATTACATAATAATGGTATTTATAGACTGGAATATCATACATGCAAGAAAAAATATATAGGACAGACTAAAAGAAACTTCAAAATTAGATACAATGAACACATTTCGGACTTCAAATACAATCGTAAAAAATCCACATACGCCTCCCATTTAATAGAAACTGGACACGAATTAGGCCCAATCCACAAAACCTTAAAAATCCTAAAATCTGGAATAGACACAAAATTAATAAATTCTGCAGAGGAACATTATATTGCAAAACAGATTCAAAGGGATAACTGTATTCTTAATGAAAATTTGATTCAAATCCGGAATCCCCTATATAACTTTTAAACCCCACCACAACGTAATATCCTTCCGCATAAGCTTTCTACGCGAGCACAATACAACGCTCGCGTCACATTAGTCGGTGAATCCAGTCCAACAAGGTCGTCTCATGTCCTCGTAAGTATGTTCATATAATTGGTATACTTCCACATTTCAAAACTTACATATTTTGATATTAAAGTTTTCATTACAGATAAATACTACTTCACATCGCAATGAAATATCACAACTGCTTGTGCCATATACAGGTTTAAAACGTGAGTACATTTGATAACTCAATTTGACCACATTTTCACGGTTGAAGTTTTTCCCCTTTCTATTCTATAATATATACTTCAGATGGAATTCACCGCCCAAGTCGAACCTTTGAGACAAGATTTACACATATCAGTATTATGAAGTTTAAAATGAGGAACATCACTACATGTTCATAGTTTTCACAATTTTATGTATCATTGCAATGCAATCACAGTTTTAATTTTACGCACATAAGTCTGTACATTATTTTATACATATTAATTTTTAAACAGTTCATTTCATTAAATTATCATTGTATTTTACTACAGAGATTAATAATGAGATATTATACACAGAGCCTGATGATGCCCGAAGGGCGAAACATTCGTAATCTGCATTGTTCAGAACATGACTACATATATGAATAAGTGTCATTAGTTTTAGTAATATCGATTTGTCATATGACTGAATAAACAAACAATTTTATATTGTATTATAACATTGACAGTCTGAATCATCACAATATGCTTTCTAAAGTAACAAATATAAATGACACTCGGGAGGAAATTAAACGCAGAATAAATATGGGAAATGCGTGTTATTATTCGGTTGAGAAGCTCTTATCATCCAGTCTGCTGTCCAAAAATCTGAAAGTTAGAATTTATAAAACAGTTATATTACCGGTTGTTCTGTATGGTTGTGAAACTTGGACTCTCACTCTGAGAGAGGAACATAAGTTCAGTGTGTTTGAGAATAAGGTGCTAAGGAAAATATTTGGGGCTAAGCGGGATGAAGTTACAGGAGAATGGAGAAAGTTACACAACACAGAACTGCACGCATTGTATTCTTCACCTGACATAATTAGGAACATTAAATCCAGACGTTTGAGATGGGCAGGGCATGTAGCACGTATGGGCGAATCCAGAAATGCATATAGAGTGTTAGTTGGGAGACCGGAGGGAAAAAGACCTTTAGGGAGGCCGAGACGTAGATGGGAGGATAATATTAAAATGGATTTGAGGGAGGTGGGGTATGATGATAGAGACTGGATTAATCTTGCACAGGATAGGGACCGCTGGCGGGCTTATGTGAGGGCGGCAATGAACCTTCGGGTTCCTTAAAAGCCATTTGTAAGTAAGTAAGTTAAAGAAGATTAGGCCTACCTAATCGCCGTTTTAGCTTTTTTCCTTTATCAGTTCAGTTTCCACATTTCCTTAATATTGTTCCCAAGTAACCATGATTATTCGCAAAAAGCAGTTCTCAGCGATTATTAGAAACTGGAAGTCTCTTACTCAGTTTCGAAAATCACACAACCAGAAATTTCTTTAAAAATGGTACTGCTTTACGGAAACGGAAGAGATTAAAATTTTGCATTAGAAAAAAAGTTCTTGTCATTTTGTGCAGTAAACCATTATTATTTTTTAGACGTACAATAAAAAATGGAGCAATATTGTTAAATAAAGTGTAAATTTAACATAATGTTCTATTAATGGGATTGAAAGTTTATAATTGCTGCTCGTTTTATGTAAACAATTGCCTGTCCGCCCCTGCATTACCGGTATGTCTGTACCCGCTTTAACTGTACTGTGTACTTGTAAGCCAACTCCACCTCCCTAACTAGCAACGATGCAAAACGTTTAATATTGTAAACTTTAATTATTAGTTAAATATTGCAATTAGAAAAAAAATTGTGAGGACATTTTTTCTTCCTTTTGACATAAATAATAATCAGTTAAAATAAAGGCACCTATACTCCTTACACCCTGTATAAAAAATATCTACATCCAGTAATTTCGTCCACACCTGTGGAGTAAGATCAGCCTGGCCGCGAAACCAGGTGGCCCGGGTTCGAATCCCGGTCGGGGCAAGTTACCTGGTTGAGGTTTTTTCCGGGGTTTTCCCTCAACCCAATACGAGCAAATGCTGGGTAACTTTCGGTGCTGGACCCCGGGCTCATTTCACCGGCATATCATTCAGACGCTAAATAACCTAAATGTTGATACAGCGTCGTAAAATAACCCAATCTAATCCAGTAATTGCGTATACACCGATATGCTGTATTAGGCTACTAATATTAAAATCATTAAAGAATTTTAAAATCAAATGGAGCGATAATAAGAAGTAACACGATGTCATTCCTAATTCAAATAAGAAGCACCTTCACAATAAAATAAAATATTACGTACTTGGCATTTTGAGGGCTGAGCCCAAGATGGGTCCTTAAACTTAGACATTCTTTGGGCCATTGTTAGCCCTGAATATGCTATGATTTCCCAAGTCCTATATGTGGCCTCTGTAGTATTCGTGAATCCGATGTTGATAGGTGGGTCATCCTGCGTCATCCCATTTAGAGCAAGGTCTCATCCTCAGTCGGGTAGCCTGATAAGTCTCAGAGACCCAGCATCGCAAGCCATTCCTGAATCATCAACGTGAAACCGACTCTGGCAGGTGGGTCATGCCCTTTAAATACATCGCTTTCGGCTGGTCTTAAATGCAAACTCCAGTTTCAACAGTTAGCATGATATGCAGCGAGGACGATTTACTATAGCGCCTATTAATTATATTTTAAGCAATTCTGTACGTCTAAAATTGCAATTCTGTACATCCTGTAGCCCACACCTGTGGAATAACGGTTAGCGCGTCTGGCCTTGAAACCAGGTGGCCCGGGTTCGATACCCGGTCGGAGCAAGTTACCTGGTTGGGGTTTTTTCCCGGGGTTTTCCCTCAATCCAATATGAGCAAATGCTGGGTAACTTTCGGTGTTGGACCCCGGACTCATTTCACCGGCATTATCACCTTCAACTCATTCAGACGCTAAATAACCCAAGATGTTGATAAAGCGTCGTAAAATAACCTACTACAATAAAATAAAAATACGTCCTGAAAGTACGAAAACAGTGACTAAACATAGGCCTACAGAAATCAATAGTATCGAACATCGGTTTCGTTATAAGATCCTGAGAAAAGGAAGTAATCGAGGCATTGATGTTACGTCTGCGTCTAGATGATTCGTTGACAATAAACTAGAACTTCACTGTTCCTTCTCTAGACCAGTTTCATCCTATTACACACCTCCGTGATTTACCTAAACAATTATTGATATTTACATATAATTTTCATCTCCACTTTGGATATTACCTCTCTTTGGTTTCAAAATAAACATACAGTACATAACGAGCAATTTGTTTAGTTGTGCAAAACGTTTACAAATAGATCCTTTCTCATTACAGACTCTTTGTTATTACATTACTCCCCTTCTCTCCTCCAGTTTAGCTATAAAACAAGCACTCCTTTCTCTACAATTCTCTGTAATAATCACTATTCCATTGTGCATACACACATACGCACACGTACACACAGGAACACTCCTTATACACTGTACACGCTTACTGTTATTTCCGTTAATTTCTGCAAAATGAACTGGTCCCGAGCTGAAGTGCACGATAATTAGATCGTACTTACTAAAGCGCATTTTTAAGCCATCACGCTGAAATCAAAACCTACATGCAAATTATGCACGTGGTCCTACTCACAAGAGCTACCAAAATTTGTGAAAGGTTTCTTTAGATTGGGTTTAATTTTCTTATGTTAATTTTATTTTGTTTATAAATGTTGTGAACTTTTTAAGTTTCTTTTTGTATGTTAACTTTGGTTTGTTTACTTTAATTTAAACCTCTTTAAGTTAGTTTGCATTTATTTGCTAACTTTTGGTTTCTTTAGGTAAGTTTTGATGATCTTCTGTTAGAGTAGTTTCTGTAGTTACTTTCGACTTGTTTAGATTAGTTTAATTTTTTTTTAGTCTCTTTAGAATGTAATAGTTTTTTCAGTTTTTTTAAGATATAGTTTTGGTTGTCTTGTAATAGTTTTAATGCTTAAACTTATCCGAGCAAATCAAAACTAACCTAAAATTCTAAAACTAACATAAACAAACTAAAACTAACATAAACAAACGAAAATTAACGTAAACTAAAACTAGCCTAAAATACTAAAACTAATATAACAAAACCGAAACTAAAATAAGCAAACTGTGACTAGCCTAAAACTAAAACTAACATAATCAAACTAAAATAGCGTAAGCAAACTAAAGCTAACATAAGCAAACTAAAGCTAGCATAAGCAAAAGATAGCACAAGCAAAAACTAACATAAGCGAACTAAAACTGGCACAAGCAAATTGAAGCTAACATAAGCTAACTAAAGCTAGCATAAGCAAAAGATAGCACAAGCAAAAACTAACATAAGCGAACTAAAACTGGCAAAAAGCAAACTAAAGCTAACATAAGCTAACTAAAGCTAGCATAAGCAAAAGATAGCACAAGCAAAAACTAACATAAGCGAACTAAAACTGGCACAAGCAAACTGAAGCTAACATAAGCGAACTAAAACTGGCACAAGCAAACTGAAGCTAACATAAGCTAACTAAAGCTAGCATAAGCAAAAGATAGCACAAGCAAAAACTAACATAAGCGATCTAAAACTGGCAAAAAGCAAACTGAAGCTAACATAAGCTAACTAAAGCTAGCATAAGCAAAAGATTGCACAAGCAAAAACTAACATAAGCGAACTAAAACTGGCACAAGCAAACTGAAGCTAACATAAGCTAACTAAAGCTAGCATAAGCAAAAGATAGCACAAACAAAAACTAACATAAGCGAACTAAAACTGGCACAAGCAAACTAAGGCTAACATAAGAAACTAAAACTAAGTAAACAAACTAAAACTAACATAAGCAAACTAAAACTAGCACAAGAAAACAAAACTAACATAAGCACATTAAAGCTAACATCAATAAACCAAAATTAGCCTAAAAACGAAAACAAACCTAAGGAAACTCTAATACAGGGTCATCATTTTATTTTTACTTCAATTTTTATTGTACCTGGGTTTCTAAATGTACAAGGTGCGTCAGAAAGAACGGATGGATTTCAAACTATCAATACGCAGCGAGGGAGGGATAGAGTGAGGGGGACCACGACTGTTGGATCAGCGAGAGAATGCAGTTTCAGTTGAGAAGATGGTGTTGGTCTGGTGTACAACGTGCTTTCATCGCAGAGACATTTTTGAAAAATGAAGAGTCTGTGATCGTCACTCAGGACTCATTTCGACATCGGACTTCACGCTAGGATTCCAACTCGGGCGGCTTCATTTCGTACCACAGGTTCAACATTAAAGAAGAAATCACCTGGACGAACACGGAGCGCGTGTACTCCTGCAAATGTGGAGACAGACAGTAGGTTGTCCGGCCACCTCAACGATCAGCCCGCAAACATGCTATTGCACTGAGATTGTCGAGGTTACGATAAGATCTCGCGCCCTGCGAGTTCTTTCTTTGGGACCACTTGAAGGCGTAAGTAACCACATACACTGGACGAACTGAAGACGGTGATTCGTGAAGAAATTGCGGCAATCCCACCAACTATGACTGTGAAAGTTACGGCGAACTTCAGAAAACGCCTCGATCCTGTATCGAAAGCCAAGGACATCATATGGATGATGTTGTATACCGTAAATAAACTGCATGTATTGGTGAATCTGTTGATAACAATAAATTTTTGATTTGATGAATCCTTACAATTTTCTTGCCCTGTGAAATCCATCCGTTCTTTCTGACGCATCCTTTACTTGACTCTCACCCCTTGTAATGTCCTTGCTAACGTCAGTCACACAAACTTACGGCCGCTGTTGCTAGCAGTACAGAGCAGTACAGAGTACAGTGTGTTTCAGAAATATGTTGCATTTTCTATAGGAGAAAAAGCTTATATTATTGAAGTTTATTTTCACACAGGTATGATGTGTAGCATAACTGAATTTATCTGTGTGGACTGAGCACAAGTGAAGATTAGAGTTACCGAAAGTACGGTATCCTATAATATGGTACGGTACTTAACAGCATTATTTAAACAAGAGTTTTATTTTACTGTTTGTAGGTATGAAGGACGATGATGGAAACTGGAATTACAATATAACCGAATGTGAACAACAGTTTTTCTTTTTATTCTTTTTTCTTTTTCTTTTTTTTTTCTTCACAATTTCCTGTTTATATCATTACGGAATATTTTTGTAGAAATATCATTAATGTGGTAGATAAATTTAGAGCAACAGAGTGTAAGATGGCCAACAAAGGTGACAGAAGATGCTGTAGATGATGCTAGAGAAAGGATGCAACGAGGTCCTAATAAGTCGGTCAAGAAGTTAGTTGTAGAAATTGGTGTTTCTTACGGAAGTGCTCACAAAATTCTCAGGAATAAATTAGGTTAGTAATATGCTGAATAAAATAGACATTACATAATGTATATAACCACCTGAAGACTAGAGTTTGTGAAAAAAAATTGTTACTATTCTACTGTTTTTTGATAAAATACTGTAAAGTAATGACCAAACTGAAAATCGTAATACTATTTTTCCCTGTAACATAAATGGAGACACTACTTTTCTCTCCTCCTATAGATAGTAAAATGATTTGTTTACATATTGTACTAGCAACTCCAAACTCCTGTAATGGAAAGGGAGTAACAGTGTTTCCGAGTATAGCCAGGTTAATGTTAAAAATGTTAGTAAAAATAAAGTGATATCCCTGTATAATGCAAACTAAAACTAGCCTAACAATAATTAAACTAAAACTAAGACAAGCAAACTAAAACATGAGCCTAAAAACTAAAATTGATCTCAGCATATTAACGCTAACGTAAGGAAACTAATATTAATAGAGGAAAACTATACCAACTATCACCACCACCACCACCATCACCTTCCATTGAAGTATACGGTTCAATGGCCTGTTACGGTCTCAGTGCTGAATTTTCGAACCACTTCTTTTTTCGACGGCCCAGAGATGTCTTTGCATGTGGAAAGCAATGAAGTGAAGTTTTTGGAATTTTATATCGATGCATTCGTTGTACAAGGTTTTCCCATTGGAGCTGGTAATAATTATTTTAAAATGTACAATAGATTGTAAATGAAGTTTCTGCATGATATGTTCGTTTCTATTAAGATCTCAGCGAATTAGTGAAGGAGAGGCCTACATAAAGAACAAAAATTGTACCGGGCACCTTGTCAAGGAGCCTTACTTTTCTTCAGATGTTAATATCTACAAAAACTCAATCCATTTCAGGAAAGTTAACTGACATCTTCTGATGAAAATGTTTAAGATTCAATTCTGGCAGAATCATGAGGAACATCTGTGAACAGAGTGGCAATGGGACAGATTTACTCCAAGAGCTATTATATTTTTCCGTTACTTTCGTTCGACCGTTACTTTATTATCGCTGTATCACTGACTCCGATTAGTGTCTATTTTTTTAGTGTCATTTAATAACTGTCAAAAATCTCAATTCAAAATATTTGTAAAAGAGACTGTATAGCGTATAAATTTAATGAACACAATACTAATTAAATACTTCTAGATTTTAAACTTCAATAGATTATATATATTTTATTATTGAGTTAGTCTAATTAAAATGGAAGTACTTAAAGTCAACTATGTTATATCCCGCGCGTTATTTAACCGTCACAGTCTGTATGATTTATTTCTGTCTCTAATGATGCAGCTCTCGCATTTTGTATACGTGCAAATACATTTTCAATGCAAATAACGTAATGATCCTCATCGTCAGCATTTATGATTTACAAATGATAATGACACTCGGACTAAATTAAAAAATGAGACATAATTACTCGGCAATACTCATTCTGCTATAGAACCACTTCGAAGCTGTTTGAATAGTGTAGAAATTCCCTAAACCAGTGTTTTCAATATTTTTTCCTCGATAATATAATAAATTAAGTTTCCCTTATGAAAAGGCTGCCAGATTTGACAAAGCGTATTACATATAATTTGGAAATACACCTGAAAGGTAAAATGATTTACATTTGAAACGGTTAGGAAATCGAATATACAAAACGTCAGAAAAATTTACACCTACATAGCGTTTGTGCTCATTTACAGTTAAGAAAGAGATAGTAGTATCATCAGATATGTTAGAATGATTTGAATGACATATACCGCGAGAAAAATAATAGTACGGCTTTATTGGCATTGATATCTAAACCAATCAACAGCCATCGTTTAAGATAACTTGACATTTCCATTATTACTTCAATATCTGAACCGATCCTTTGAGGGCACTAATGGCTATTTCCTTCACAATGCTGTGTGGTAGCCCCAGGTTTTTACATTTGTTGGCAAAGAAGGAGGTTATGGTACCTCGTGCTCCCACCATCAGACCTATTACATCAATGTGGGACAGACAATATTTATCTTTAAAGAACGGGATTGTTGGTTCATAGATTTGTTTCTTTTCACTGTTCACCTCATGCATTTGATCTTCATGTATCTCAAATCTGATGGTGGGATCGAGAATGTATGTCGAGTTGTTCTTAATTGCAATGATATCAATTCGCCGAACACTTCCTTGTGTGGCTAGTCCCTTCACCTCTTGATGAACTGTAAACTCTATTTCCTTCAGTGCTTCGGCCAGCATAGAACGGACAGCATGGTGACGGATGTTGCAAAGGGCCTCAATATAGGGGCAGAAGCCAAGGATATGGGGAAGAGTTTCAATCTCGCTAAGACAGCGCCTACAGCGGGTAACATCCCGACTTCTACCCGGTACAGCTCGGATCGGAGGAATATAGCCTACAGTTTAAGGGCGTAATTATCTTATGTGTCACCAGTAATTAAAATTTAGAACGCTAGCAGGGGGAAATATTTTTTAAAGACTGAATTCTAATGAATTCTAATATGAAAAACAACATATTCAAACTTAATGGCAAAGTGAGTTAAAGATTTCTCTTTTTTAAAATGTAGGTGGAATGGAAGTGGAAAATATGTTATTAATAACTAGGCTCCGTATTCCAGCTACCTAAAGACTGAAGTTAAAGACACATTGGGTATATAGTACGCCGAACACAGGTAATGCAACGGATAAGGATATAAACAACGCGTTGTTGCTGCTTGTTCGTGGAGTACAGTCAACTCTCGACAATCTGAAGCTATAACTTACTAGTTAACGCATGATTGAGCCGTAATGTTCATTTTCGTGGTGATCTTTGCAGTGAATAATAACGTGCATTCGTAAGTTACGGAACTTGAACATATGCGGATGTCACCTGAAACGATTTTATATTACAAGAAATTCTTCCAATAGCACATGACGTTATTGGTGCATAGTGTAGTAGAAGATATTCCTATTGTCTGATATTTTTTCGTGTTTGATTAGGATACTGCTTATGTCGCTCATCACTTAAAAATCCATTAATTTTCTATGTACTTTTCTAGAATTTCCCTAAAAGTATATTATTCAGTTTATTAATTGGGATGTTAGCACTGAACAACATGCTAGGCTACACAAATCCATGCTAAACGTCGAGTTAATATCGTCATAATTTTCCGATTTTGATGATATTGGTTCTTTTGTATTACGTTCAACACACTTTCTGTGCCTTTTGGTATTGCAGTGTTTTTCAGTGCACTGTTTTGGTCACTTTTATGTATATTTTACAGAATTTATATGTAATGTTGTCAATATTGACAGTTAAAATATTAGTTCAAATATTCTTAACTATGTCCTCCAATATTACACGCTTGAGCGTCTTACCTAAACCATTTTACCTCTGCAATGGACCTTGAATCAGCCACAAAGATCTAGTTATTTAAATAATACGACTAGTAAGAATAGTGATCGATAAGACTACTCACTATGAGTGCGTCCCGGTTTTGACTTTGTAGAGGAAGAGGGCAGAGGATGCGTAATTATTTTGTATTAGAACGTACGTGTACCAGCGCTGTGGCGTCACATATACTTCGAATCAGACCTCATTCCAGTTTATTGGTAGCTGGATTACGGAGACTATTAATAGAATATTTAAGCTAACATCATTGAAACCAATTCAGTATTAGCCTAAGGTTGGCCTCCTTACGGTCTCTGTTTCTGTATTTGCCTTTTGAAAATGGCATCAAGAACTTTTAGGCTCTTTCGGCAAGCTCGGAGTAGCCATATCGCGCCGTAATCCAAAAATTAGAATGAAAAGTTTTTAAAGGTGTTTGAGGCTCATTATCACATCGAGAGCATCATGCCGGAAGGGCGTATGAATAAAATTGCAAATTTGTAGCAGAACTTAAAGATGGAATCTTAGTTATTTTGAATAAATTTTATTCAGTTTCCTCCAAGTGAAGGCTGCCTAGAAGACAAAGCTTGCCATAAAAATGTTGTTTTTTTATTAAATAAAAGGTAAACAATTATAATGGAAAAAAGAAAACAATGGAGAAGGAAAAGAAAAATAAATAACGCAATTATAAATAATTGAAAACGATTAAACAAAACACAATTAATTCCAGAAGAAACATAAAATTTCCTAGTATCTATTTTCTATCTATTACTGGATTACTGGTTGGGGCTAGAGAGACCATCACAAAAAAAATTCGCGCATTTTTGCAAGCAGTTTGGTCTAGGACAAACTCTTGTCACTGAAGTATCTCTGTCTGCAGTGAAGGGATCTATAAAAATCCTAAGAAACCATCTGTACACTTAAATAGATTGATCTCTTTCCTATGGCGATCTGCTCACTTAAGTTGGGTCTTGCAACTAGTGCTAAATAGACGACTGTGATCACCTGATAGCAAATAGATACGACGTTGGATGGCTTCTGCAACGAGCATCCGAGGTGGTCCTACTCGGGGGAGGACAGGGGGCTTTGGGGGAAGTTGCCGAAGCAGGAATGGTATATGGATTTCTGTTGGCTGTAGGGACCGGTCGTCAGGGAGTCATATGGTTGAGTTGGTGCGCGTAGGGGATCTATGGCATGTAACTCATTTCATTTCGAGGGTTAGCGCAATAGATCTCAACAGGTCGCAGTGCTGGGCCACCCGTGCCTCCCCTTACTTAAATTCCATTCCATTCCAACTCTTTGTGGTCACTCCTCATTTCGTCACGTCATATTGAAAATAGCGTTACAGTAAAAGATTGGTATTTTATAAAATTCACAATTTTAACCACCTTACGAGAACAGTTTTCAAGGTTGGTGGCAAATTTTTGGCCATCACAAGCTGACTGTGTACACTGCAACGAAGCTTGTTACAATACGATGAGAGAAAAATGAAACAAGGAGTAAAATGTTTTAGAAATTTCCAGAATTGTCGAAAGTCTTATAGTTCGCCCTATTGCCTTATGATAGCAGGAATGTAAACAACTTGATCTCGAAAGATATATCAGAAGATTTAGATTATAAGTAATTATTTATCCGAAAAATAATTCATCTCCATTATAATTTTTAAACTCTATTCATACTTCAAAATTGGTAACGTTCGCGTTAGTATTGGACAACACCTCACGTACAATACATCGGATGCAAATCAAGCTTTCAGGTATTTCGAGGGAAAAATTGTTCCGGGGCCGGGCATCGAAATTATTGAATCAAATTTAAAGGGAGTTATACCTGAAAGCTTGATTTGCATAATACACGTGACTGTTCGTTAACAGAAAGCCACAATTTAAGTCACACAGAGTTAGTGTGCACTCAGTGTTCGTTGCTTGATGGTTGTCAGCCCACTTTGAGGTCTGTGGATATAGAGGGAAAAATTGGATCGGTGTCTGGCAGAGTTCCCGGGTAGCTCAGTTGGTAGAGCGTTGGTACGTTTAACCAAAGGTCCCGGGTTCGATGTCCGGCCCCGGAACAATTTTTCCCTCGAAATTATTCAATACATCGGATGGTACGAGTACCACCGTAAAAGACGCTGCCCTAAGCCAGCTGAATAAGAAAGATAGGTAAAGAAAAGACTTGTTTTTGCACAAAGAAGACTTCAGTCTTCCCTGTCGAAACTAGATCCGCTACTAGTTTTTAAGTGCTAGAATGAGAACAATGAAAGAATATATTAAGAAATTTGGAACAGTTTCAATTGAAGCATCAGCTTAAATTTCCTATTGTGGGACACAACCTGACTTGAGTAAACTCCTTCCATTAGTAAATGGAAGACATGTAAACAGTGTCGTCGCTGTAGAAGCTGGAGGCCTCGTAATGTAGTGGCTATTTTTAAAGTGTTCATATTACTCTTATTCTAAAGCTGCATTATGACTCTAGAAAGCACCAGACAGGGTTCTCAGACGCTATGTCCACTGATTTCGTCCACTGTTTCGTACGTCCCTTTGATATTCTGTCCACTATATTTTTTCGTCCTCTGCTGTTTTATGTCTACTATTATTTCGTCCACAGTTTAAATGTCCATTGTACTATTTTGTCCTCTGAAAGTTTTGTCCACATTTTATTATGTTCTACATCTATCTTTGTTCTCTTTATTAAGTTGTCCATTTTATTGTCTCGTCCAGTACATTGTGTCCAATATTCCTGATTGTCCATTTGCATAAATGGTTTAAAACTAATACAGTATTACTACTATGCCACTACCACTACTACTATAATAATAATAGTAGTAGTGGTAGTGGTAGTGGTAGTGGTAGTAGTTAATAATAATAATAATAATAATAATAATAATAATGTGAATTAAAGTGCTAAGTATAATATTGTTGTGGAATAGCGTGTCCCGCTCTCTTAAGGTTATCATCATATAAGCCATTTTATATGTTTTCACTTCAAAATTTAATACTGAACCAATTAACTATATATTTCCATAGAAATGAACATTATTATGCTACAAAATAATTAAATACATTTCAATAGTAACCCTTCTTTTTTAAATTGCATATTGAAAGTATTTGTGACACATAAATGAACAAAATATTCGAGGACAAAATATTTAGTTGACACAGAAACTAGTAGGCAAAGAAAAATTGGGTAAAAATTATGGACATAATAATTCTTGACCGAAATATTAATGGAAAATTTTTTAATAGACGAAATGTTTGTTGGACTAATTTCCTTGGTCAAAATAGCTGTGGACGTAAGATAGTGGACAAATTGTCTGATGGACGTACTGCTGTGGACGTATCGTCCTGGAAGCTCAGATAGATATCATTTGGTCGTATAGAAACTCTATCATCCTATCTTAAATAACCATTGAGATTTAGAAGTATCATTTTGTTAGTCATCTGTTTCCACGTTTTCGAATTTCTGAAAGAACTCAGCAGACGATTTAGTTAGTATGTAGGTTAGCCTATGTGTTGAATTTCCAGGTAAACGACGATCGAATTTTCGTGTTATTTAACATCGTTCTTCCTATGATAAATGGTTTATGCAATAATAAATGTCGTTTCAAATATCTAATTTCGCTCTTGCTTTGTAGCTGTTCTCTGATATGCTACTCAAGTCTACTTAATGACGCAGTAGTCTGCAGCTTAGTGTGTGTCCGTTTGGTTATGTCCAGACTGCGGCGCAGGGTACCCAAACGCATCAAGTTACGAACGCACTGACTACTGCGTTGTGTAGATCGAGGGGAATGGGAGATTGAGAGTGCAGTTACTTCTTGCCTCAACATGTAAACATTAAGTTACGAACGCACTGACTACTGCGTTGTGTAGATCGAGGGGAATGGGAGATTGAGAGTGCAGTTACTTCTTGCCTCAACATGTAAACATTAAGTTACGAACGCACTGACTACTGCGTTGTGTAGATCGAGGGGAATGGGAGATTGAGAGTGCAGTTACTTCTTGCCTCAACATGTAAACATTAAGTTACGAACGCACTGACCACTGTGTTGTGTAGATCGAGGGGAATGGGAGATTGAGAGTGCAGTTACTTCTTGCCTCAACATGTAAACATTAAGTTACGAACGCACTGACCATTGTGTTGTGTAGATCGAGAGGAATGGGAGATTGAGAGTGCAGTTACTTCTTGCCTCAACATGTAAACATTAAGTTACGAACGCACTAACCACTGTGTTGTGTAGATCGAGGGGAATGGGAGAGTGAGAGTGCAGTTACTTCTTGCCTCAACATGTAAACATTAAGTTACGAACGCACTGACCACTGTGTTGTGTAGATCGAGGGGAATGGGAGATTGAGAGTGCAGTTACTTCTTGCCTCAACATGTAAACATTAAGTTACGAACGCACTGACCACTGTGTTGTGTAGATCGAGGGGAATGGGAGATTGAGAGTGCAGTTACTTCTTGCCTCAACATGTAAACATTAAGTTACAAACGCACTGACCACTGTGTTGTGTAGATCGAGGGGAATGGGAGATTGAGAGTGCAGTTACTTCTTGCCTCAACATGTAAACATTAAGTTACGAACGCACTGACCACTGTGTTGTGTAGATCGAGGGGAATGGGAGAGTGAGAGTGCAGTTACTCCTTGCCTCAACATGTAAACATTAAGTTACGAACGCACTGACCATTGTGTTGTGTAGATCGAGGGGGAATGGGAGAGTGAGAGTGCAGTTACTCCTTGCCTCAACATGTAAACATTAAGTTACGAACGCACTGACCACTGTGTTGTGTAGATCGAGCGGAATGGGAGAGTGAGAGTGCAGTTACTCCTTGCCTCAACATGTAAACATTAAGTTACGAACGCACTGACCACTGTGTTGTGTAGATCGAGGGGAATGGGAGAGTGAGAGTGCAGTTACTCCTTGCCTCAACATGTAAACATTAAGTTACGAACGCACTGACCATTGTGTTGTGTAGATCGAGGGGAATGGGAGATTGAGAGTGCAGTTACTTCTTGCCTCAACATGTAAACATTAAGTTACGAACGCACTGACCATTGTGTTGTGTAGATCGAGGGGAATGGGAGATTGAGAGTGCAGTTACTTCTTGCCTCAACATGTAAACATTAAGTTACGAACGCACTGACCACTGTGTTGTGTAGATAGAGGGGAATGGGAGATTGAGAGTGCAGTTACTTCTTGCCTCAACATGTAAACATTAAGTTACGAACGCACTGACCATTGTGTTGTGTAGATCGAGGGGAATGGGAGATTGAGAGTGCAGTTACTTCTTGCCTCAACATGTAAACATTAAGTTACGAACGCACTGACCACTGTGTTGTGTAGATAGAGGGGAATGGGAGATTGAGAGTGCAGTTACTTCTTGCCTCAACATGTAAACATTAAGTTACGAACGCACTGACCATTGTGTTGTGTAGATCGAGGGGAATGGGAGATTGAGAGTGCAGTTACTTCTTGCCTCAACATGTAAACATTAAGTTACGAACGCACTGACCATTGTGTTGTGTAGATCGAGGGGAATGGGAGATTGAGAGTGCAGTTACTTCTTGCCTCAACATGTAAACATTAAGTTACGAACGCACTGACCACTGTGTTGTGTAGATCGAGGGGAATGGGAGATTGAGAGTGCGGTAGGGGCACGGCATGTCCCTATCGCTTGGTCCGAAGGGTTGTGGGTTCGAGTCCCGCCTCGGGCATGGGTGTTGTGATTGTATTAGTATAAGTAAGAAACAAAGGTAAAACAAACAGAGAACAAAACAGATAACTTTGGAAAGCGGCCTCTGGCCGGTCGAAAAAAAAAAAAAAAGAGTGCAGTTACTTCTTGCCTCAACATGTAAACATTAAGTTACAAACGCACTGACCACTGTGTTGTGTAGATCGAGGGGAATGGGAGAGTGAGAGTGCAGTTACTTCTTACCTCAACATGTAAACATTAAGTTACGAACGCACTGACCATTGTGTTTTGTAGATCGAGGGGAATGGGAGATTGAGAGTGCAGTTACTTCTTGCCTCAACATGTAAACATTAAGTTACGAACGCACTGACCACTGTGTTTTGTAGATCGAGGGGAATGGGAGAGTGAGAGTGCAGTTACTCCTTGTTTCAACATGTAAACATTCAGTCACAGTAGGACACAAAAGAAATTTTCACGTTTACAAATATAATATATAGCCTACAGTGCATTTCTCGTACAACAAATAATTACCTAAAATTACATATTTCAATTCACATTATACTGTACAAGTTTTAACAATATAAAATAATCATTTGTGTACATTCCCAACGTATCGAAAGAAAACTTTTTTCAAGAAACGCTTTGAAATATTATTGAAAGGGATGTCCGCGTCACCGATTTTGGCGTGTGTTCTAGATATATAATGCCCAGTTTGTGAGCATGTTGCAAGTGCAGCTGAGAATGGTACCACTTCCTATACACGTCACATAAGCCATTTGCCAAACAGTTGTCATACTGACTGCGGAAAATGTAAAACACTCGCACTTAACGTTCCCATTACTTATTTCACACGCCAAAAGCAGTGACGCGGACTATCCAACATTATACACAAATCTCGATGAAATTATTTTCATGTTGAAGGCCAGTTTTGACTGTATAGGCTAATTTAATATTTGCCATGTAGCTTTTGCTATTACTCTGCTTTTGAAATAACAGAGTTCTATCTTTCCTTAAATTTCTTTTAACAATTTGCAAAATTCAGTGTTTTTTCCTTTAAGGGGTTAGGTAAATCTAAAAGCAGTAAAATTTTTGTAAATATTCAACATTTTCTCTTCCATTACTATATCTTGTACAATAATGAAAATTGGTATGTATAAAACACTGTCCTTCTGTTATATGAAAAAAATAATTCTACGATTTTAAAAAAATTATTTATAATTTTGTTTTCAAAATTCTAAATGGTGGCAGTTCACTGAACAGTGATGAGGCGTTTTCCTCTTAACTAAAAAACTTATTAACTTTTTCATGTTCTCTCTCTTTTATTTTATTCTGAAACTCATATTTACAATATTATGCTCTTTCAACTATATTCCTCAATAAATAATATTATTTTTATTTTGTGTTAGAAGAAAGTACTGAATATGTCCATTCTTTAAAAGGAATTTATTTTTTATCAGACAATCTATCAAAGGTAGAGAAGTTATCTTTCATCATATTGTAGATATGACATTCATAAATACACACAAAATTTCATCACAGAATCTTGGATAGTTTTTGTGTTATGTGGGAAACGCTTTATCACTGTACAGTGAACTGAATTTTGAAAAAAAAAAAAATGTAAAAAAACTGTTTTAAATCGTAAAAATATTTTCTTCATGTAGCAGAAGGACAGTGTTTTACACATACTAATTTCCATTATTGTACAAGATAGAGTAATGGAGGAAAAAAAATGTTGGACATCTCCAAACTTTTACTGCTTTAAACTGTACCTAGCCACTTAATAAGGATATATTCCTTTCCGATCTTCTCCACAAGTTCGTTCTAAAGGGAACGCTTGGTGCTCTTAATTTTTGACATGTTCCTCAGTAGTGTGAATTATGAAACAGCGAAATTAACATTAAGACATGTATGCATGTATAAATAATTAATTACATAAATGAAAAGAGATAAGATATATGTACTTGTCTACTCACAGGATCTGAAGCACGTGTGGTGATTGCAAGGACCCACGCCAAGCACAATTAAGTAATGCGGTAATGTGATTTCTTACGATACCAACTGTACTCTCACAGTGCCATCACAGTCTAGTATATACAGTCACGAAGCTCAATACGCAGTAAATATGCAAACATTAGGTAGTTGCTCATCACTAGGATCGCTAATATCGGCTCATTACAGGCAATGCAAAATAGTACCGGCACAGTCTATTGTTTCTAGCACCCTCAAAACTCAAGCTTTGTGACTATATAGTAGACTGTGGTGCCATCCCACACCATGGGTCATGACATCATGTATACTCCTTGCGTTCCAAACTTCGGTGTCGCGAATCGGGGACCCTAGGCCGCAGTCTGGTTTCCTCCACCCTTTTCTTCTGGCAAAGGTTACTGGTTGGGCTGTTGTGGGCCAGTCTTAGCTCTTTCCTGAAAATATTTGCTGTTCGGAATTGGACGTCTGCGTAATATTGTACAACTATTTAAAATAGTTTAAAGGAAATGGCCCCGTTAAGTAACTGTAACGTGATTTCTCCCCTTTCGAAGACCCTGCGATATAACCACTAGCACGAACAGAAGATATGTTCGATTTTTAATGACTAAAGAGTCTCCAGAAGATTAATTTTCCGTCACATTATTTCATGTACATATGCAATAAGCACTGAGGAATCATTGACGCCTGAAATTACACCTAAAATACATCCAAGCTTATATTATTGACGATATATATATATATATATCTATAATTTTTGGAACGGTAAAAAAGTGAGTGAGTGAGTGAGTGAGTGAGTGAGTGAGTGAGTGAGTGAGTGAGTGAGTGAGTGAGTGAATCTTCAATATACATATATACTATTGCAATGACCTCATTTCGATGGAATGGGATATGTTAGGAAATAGTCTTTTACTTAGGAGTATAGTTAAAGTTAATTTAAATCAGGAAATTTATGTACCAGCTAGTTTATACTTGCACTTTGTGTGTCTGTTTAATTCTTCTTAATAGATCGCACAAAGTTACAAAGCGCCAAGTCCACGTAAGTACTCAAGACAAAATTGTTCGCCCTGAAGAAGAAGCAATGCCCATTACTGGGGGCCTATCTAACTACTGAACCATTATACGTTTCATGACAGTGTGAAATAACATCGTCATAGTATCTGCAATCATTTGACAGAAATACGGGGTATATTTGAGCCGTTCAGAGCAAAAGTGGTGTAAGTCAAAATTGGGTAATGTGGTTTAAAGTAAAAATTCTGTAAAATACAGCGCAAAGTAGCAATTAATATGGCCTTCTTGCTATCCACTGACTACTAATAGTTTAAATAATTTTAATATTAATTGCTACTTTGCTCTGTACTTTACAGAATGTTTACTTTAACCCTCATTACCTATTTTTGACTTACACCACTTCTGCTCTGAACGGCTCATTCAATGGAAATATGAATAAGCAATTCAAATATCCTAGAGCAACAGTGACAAATATAAATGACACTCGGGAGGAAATTAAACGCTGAATAAATATGGGAAATGCCTATTATTATTCGGTTGAGAAGATTTTGTCCTCTAGTCTGCTGTCAAAAAATCTGAAATTTAGAATTTTTAAAACAGTTATATTACCGGTCATTCTGTATGGTTGTGAAACTTGGACTCTCACTTTGAGAGAGGAACAGAGATTAAGGGTGTTTGAGAATAAGGTTCTTAAGAACATATTTGGGGCTAAGAGGGACGAAGTTACAGGAGAATGGAGAAAGTTACACAACGCAGAACTGCACGCACTGTATTCTTCACCTGACATAATTAGGAACATTAATTCCAGACTTTCGAGATGGACGGGGCATGTAGCACGTATGGGCGAATCCAGAAATGCATATAGAGTGTTAGTTGGGAGACCGAAGGGAAAAAGGCCTGTTGGAGAGGCAGAGACGTAGATGGGACGATAATGTTAAAGTGAATTTGAGGGAGGTGGGATATGATAGTAGAGACTGGATTAATTTTGCTCAGGATAGGGACTGATGGCGGGCTTATGTGAGGGCGGCAATGAACCCCAGACTTCCTTAAAAGCCATAAATAAGCAAGCATTATTATTATTATTATTGTTATTATTATTGTTATTATTATTACTATTGTTGTTATTATTGCATTTGGAAAAAGTCGTCAGCTTTATCTGAATTCGTGATTCCATGCTAACTATAAACGTGTAAATGAACTGATTATTAAATTTTAAATCGCATTACAAGAAATTTAGAAATTCTTGTGTTAAATTATGTGCATGTGCTGTACGTAAAATTTTATGGTTATTATTATCATGGTCATCAATGCAGTACTTAGTGATGCTTTTTTTCATCCGAAATAATCCTGTAATTGGCTGAAGACGAATTGTACGAACTCCATATATTATTATTTTAGAATATTATAAACTTTTAACCTTGTCTTGTTTTATAAAGAGGGGCATGAAAAATTCATAATAAGAAAATCGATGCTTCCTGAAAAGTCGTAATGAATGTATTATAGTGGTAAATAACGCAATTGCTAATCAGTATGAATGCGGCGTAAAAATGCTATTTTTATGGTCAGAGACGCATTAGGGAGTGAACAGTGAAAAGTATAACTCCATATGAAATCACATTGCAGACTAGTAAATGTGAGAGAATGATCGTATATCATAATGCTTGTGGCCCCTTTCTACTTTTCGGACGAAATTTATCAATGATGCAGCACTGATAGGGGTTGGGGAAGGGGAACAGAGGTGAGGGTTCAGCGCACACGTGAGAAATTAGACGTTAATACCGCCCGTGGGTAGCAAAATTAACAATTCTGTATCGCCTGCTGGCAGCTACTCTGACCGCTGGACCCATTCTGACCAATTAACAAGCGTTCCCTCACAGCGGCTGGCAAACCAATATCGGGAAAGCAGTATTGATTCTTTACCAGCGGAAATTAAAAATAATAATCAAGTTTCCAGTATCGATTCGCTTCATCGTAATTTAATAGGAAGTATGCTTAAATATAAAGCAGGCTTGAATTTTAATTTCCATAATATTCAAAACCAGAAGGTATTGTTTAATATTCAGTAAATAGTGTCGTATCGTATCATATCGGAAGTTGAAATATTCAAGTTTTCTCACCTCACTCACAGAAACTTAAATATAAACATGGAAACTAGTGCGCCTACATGCGCAAAAACATGAATACCAAGACGCAGTTATGCCTATACGCCAGCCATGGCGCAAATGTGATCGTGCGCCGAGCCACTGTGTAACCTGCAACGTGCGTAGCACCTATGAAGGGAGGCGGACACCCGAAGGGGAAGTGAAGCAACTATCTGACTTAGTAACGGATTTTCATTTCCCTTACGTCAAGCACTTAAATAAAATTTTATAGAGTATAATGTTCCAAACTAATGTTTAGTACGTGTAACAAAGAAAGAAATGAGTAATAAAACTTAGGACACATTACCACAACCTAATCTTCAGAATGTCTCTTCGACAGAGATCCAAAATCAGGAATTATGTCACTTACTACCAGTCGTAGTTGATCACGAAGGTATTTGTCTGTCAGTCGTGATCTAAACTTGGTTTTTATTATTTTCATTGTTGAAAATAATTTTTCACAAACGTAAGTTGTAGCGAACATGGCTTCAACAGAGCAAGTGAAAGAACGAAGCTTCGGATATTTATTTTTTGGCAAAGAATTGAGAAGTTCAACATTTGTCAAGTCCTTACATCTAGCTTTCATTTAACATCACATTGTAAATCTGTGAGATTAAATTCAAGATCTAACCGCATTATTCGTACATCTGTTGACAAAGCATCGACGTACAGAGATAATAAAAATAATAATAATAATAATAATAATAATAATAATAATAATAATAATAATAATAATACTTAACCTTTTAATGTTTCATGGGTGACATGTAGTATAATGCCGTTTTATGTTATACAACAGTTTCCTCGTAATACTTGTGAACAAATCATACATTTAATATTCTCATGATATTGGCAGTAAAAAATGCGTCCTCCCATCCTACTTGAACTTTCGTTTTTGTAGAGATAGGATACATGGTTTAGAGACACATTGGACGATATGCCACTCGCAGGTCAGAGACAAATGCAAATGGAACGGAGTTTGACTCCAGTGAGTGAGAGGATGGGGGTTGGGGAAGGAGGAAGCAAGAGAATGCACGGCTATCATTGCGAGCCACAACGTGCTCGTGAGTCACATTTTCGCCACGGCTGCTATACGCAGTCACGAACTATACATGGAGACGAGCACATTCACACACTATTATCCGCGGAAACATACATTCAGATGCAGATATAAACAACATCAGATACACACACGCACTACACACAATTATCCAAATGTAAACCTTCGGGTACACATTCATACGCAAATATTATTCCAACATAGCCTCATAGGTATCGCACAACACATGCGCTTGCTGTATAAACTCCTGTGATATGCAAGCATGAATACTTGGGCACACGCATACATACACGCAGATATAGGCCTACACAGACCAGATACACGAGAACGTACAATTATGTTATAGGACACGCATATAGGCTACACTCATATACACACTCACGCATGTATATTCTTACACACACACGGATGCGCGCATACAAATGTAAATAACAAACAGGGTGTAAGTGAAATAATCCTGCAGATTGAAAGAGACGATAAGGTACATTTAAGGAATTAGGTACAGCTACAGCAGTAAAATTTTGGAAATATTCAACATTTTTTTTCCTCCATTACTGTAACTTGTACAATAATGAAAATTAGTACGTGTAAAATACTGTCCTTCTGCTGTATGAAAAAATATTTTTAGGACTTAAAAAAAATTATTTATATATATATATATATATATATATATATATATATATATTTTTTTATTTTCAAAATTCAAAATGGTGGAAGTTGACTGTGCAGTGATGAAGTGTTTCCCTTATAACTCAAAAACTATCCAACTTTCTTTGATGAAATTTTTTGTGTGTATGTATGCATGTCATATCTACAGTATGATGCAAAATCACTTCCCTACCTTTGATAGATTGCCTGATAAAAATAAATTCATTTAAAAAATGGTCAAATATCAGTATTTTCTTCTAACACGCACAAAAAAATATTATTTATTAAGGAATGTAGTTGAAAGAGCATGATACTGTAAACATGAGTTTCAGCAATAAAATAAAAGAGAGAAAACATGAAAAAATTAGTGAGTTATGCGGGAAACGCTTCATCACTGCACAGTAAACTGGCAATATTTTGAATTTTGAAAAAAATGTATACATAATTGAAGGGTACACGGGAATAACGATCAAGGTCCATTTTAGAAAGTTTCGAGTAAAAAGAATTTTAAAGTTTAAGCACTTAATACTTTGTTATGTGTGTATTTAATAGAAATTGACGTAGTGGAATGTCAAGAACGATGATTTCTTATTACTAACTAGGCCACCTGATAGTACTTCTTTTCCACTATAAGATAGCATTATTAACTCAATTTCGATTTTTGATGGACCTTGATCGTTTTTCCCGTGTACCCTTCAATTGTTTTTAATCGTAAAAAATATTTTTTTTAATGTTTTACACATACCAATTTTCATTATTGTAGAAGATACAATAATGGAGGAAAAAATTGTTGAATATTTCCAAAGATTTTACTGCTGTAAGCTGTACCTAACGCCTTAAATGAGTGATAAACCATATTACGTTTTGAGATAAAATGCACGATTAATTAGAAAATTGAATTGTAAGTTTCAGCAGTCTGGCAACATCGCTAACACACTGCTCTTCCTTCTCGTAATACAGATGTAAAAGGTCAATGAACTCAGTCTGTCTACCTTAGTGAAATACCTCCTATCTCCCTTTCTGGCTACAATGTTGCAACCTGGTCGCATCGATCAGTATCTTCAAACTAGTGGTTTTTAAATTAAATTTACACGAAAATCGTCACGATATTGAAATACGCCAGAGGGATAAATGATTCTTTATTATATTTTCTATCGATATGGACAAAAATCACGATCCTTTTCGCAGTAGTTGCCGAATAAGAGGATGTTAAATATTTGGGGGGGGGGGAGATTTTTTTCTGAGAAAATTATGGACTTTCCATGAATATGGTATTACACTTTTTTGTTGCATTTAACATGAGCTATTCGCTGTGAAAATCTGCAGGGTTATTTTTCACTTCCACTCTGTATAAAATGCAGGTACACACGTGCTACACAGACACATGCATACACACGCATGCATATAGACTCATACACACATATACCCATACACTAAGAAACATGCATACAAACATGCATACGTAGCCTAAATAATTTTTGCATGACTATGATTTTTTGTTGTATTACAGCTATTGTTAAACCTTATAAAGGTAACAATTCCCACACAGAAACTTGTTGCTAGTGAAACACAAAACAGACTTTAGTCATAGACGCATTAGATCAAAATTCGCATCCCACTTAATAGAGAACAACCATGAACTTAAAAAAATGTCAGATTCCTTACAAATTTTAAAACCCTATTAACAACGGGGAAATTAATTTCGTTGCTGAAGAAATTTATATAGTCAAATCTCTCAGTAATAATATTTCTTTACTTAATGAACAACTACCTAATTTCAATAATTCTTTATTCAAGTTGGTCAATAGAACTCTCTTTACTGCAACATGTACCCCCCCTCCATTCACATTATAACATGGTTTTTTCATCTGTCAATGTATCAGTCAACATCACGCAACCAACTATGAAGCATCAGATTCTTCCACGAGATCAATTTTTTAAGTCCTTTCCACTTATTGGATAACTTTTTCTATTTTGCTCCGTATAGCTATCTTGCATTCTTTTTCACTTACTCAAACGTTTTTATTGATTCTTACAGAATTTTATTACGTTACTCATATTTTGCATCGTGATGACTGCTGCAGACATTACCCGATTTAACTGTTATTTCATGTATTCACGCTCCATACAACATATTCTTCAAGATTTCCATTTAATGTATATTTTATGGAATTTTTAATATTTGGGCTTTGTATGATTATTAAACACTTTCAACCAATATTGAGCCACAGTTTTGCACACTTTCAAATGATTATTAGTCTAATATTTTGTCTTTGTATAGTTACTCATATAATACTGCTTTAAACTCATCATCTTCACATTCACATTTACTATGCATTTTATTAAATCTTATTGTTTTTCCACACTGTTCTTGTCTTTATGCTCATAGTATTACTATGCTATATTTTTAGACCTGATGATGCCATTAATCGGCGAAAGCGCTCGTCACGTTTTAATTGCATAAATTACCTATTGTAATTTATTTGTATCATTCTTTAGGTTAAATAAGATAGTTATTTGAAGAATTTAATACTTACTTTTACTTACATGTTAACTTGTCGTACCAATATGTTTTTTTTTTTAATTTTAAATAAAACTAAAAGTTACTGAAATAGACCCATTACAGTACACTTATTGTTATTTAGTTACCATTACAGTATAGTTTTGCGAAGGCTTTGGAATAATACTGCTCTAAATGTTCAATGCAAAAATATTGTATTTGCAATTTTAAAAATAAGATCGTGCAAAAAATCTTGTACAGGCCACGTTCGTGAAATGCATTACGAAGTCTCGGAAATTGGAAAACTCGCTCTGCTCGTTTTTTCAAACTTTTCGTCGATTTTGTAAAAGCATTTCAAAACTTTGTATTATAATATACTATTACACAATACATACGCACAAGTACGGAAATAAATGCATGTAAACGAACATGATTTTCACGCAGGTGCATAGGTAATATCACTGCTCTGGGTAATATTATATATCCATGAAATTACTAAAACACATTGCGCACGCCTTCACGGAAACACAAACGTAATATACCTCTATGCATATATTATCGTTAAAACCCGAATTAAATTAGTAAAAACTAGTTTTTAAAATGTAGATAGGAGGCGAGATTTCGTAAGATGTAGAATCAATGACAGGTTAGGTTTGGTTTGTTTATGTTTTTGACTTGTTTAGGCTTTTACCAAACGAAAACGTAAACAAACCAAACCTAACCTGTCATTGATTCTAGATCTCACGAAAACTCGCTTTCTATCTATCTATATTTGCTTGGACTAGTTTTTACTATTATAGATTTATTAATTTATCCTACAGAATAATATCTGTAATATTGTCCCGGTCGGGACAAGTTACCTGGTTGAGGTTTTTTCCGGGGTTTTCTCTCAACCCAATATGAGCAAATGCTGGGTAACTTACGGTGTTGGACCCCGGACTCATTTCACCGGCATTATCACCTTCATCTCACTCAGACGCTAAATAACCAAAGCTGTTGATAAAGCGTCGTAAAATAACCTACTAAAATAAAATATATGCCTAACTTGGAGTCAGGCCACAAAGGGAAACATTGAAGGAGGAAGTTTCGATCCGGCGCTGTGGATTGAATTCGGCGTAGCTCAGTGGTCAGAACGCTTGGTACGTAGAACCAAGGACCCGGGTTCGATCCCCGGCGCATGAGCGAGTTTTTCTCCTCTAATATTAATAGTTTTTAGTAGTTGAAACTGCTTTTAATGGATTTCTGGTTTTAACGGTACCGGTAACACTTACATAGAATATAAATATCAGAATTTCTTGTAGCGTATTTTTAACATCGAAATATCAGAAAAAAAAATTCGATACAGTTATCTAAACAAGAGTATAGTGTAAATTTAGGCCTATGGTACATCCATGAGCTTTAGGAATTTCCTGTAAATTTGCGAGAAGAACCAGGAGAATTTTTGTATTTGTGGAATAGTAACAGATAAATAAAACAATGTTTTTTTCAAACCTCCAGCTTAGTTTAGGGAGCATTTCAGTTGAACCTGAAGCTCATAAAGTCGTCGGCCATTTGAGCGACAGTAATCCGGCAGTTCCTGGAAGTAGCGGGCATTAACTGGATCGATAAGGGCTGCATTTTGTGAACCTGTCGGTTGGTTTTACAGCGTTCATCAACCACATCTCTGTTTGTCAGTCCACCAGACCGCCTTATCGCACTCGTCGAGAGAGTGCAGCTCGTCTATGGTGACAGGCATAATCGCAGCATGTGTCACAGAAACCTTAAAGTTAACAAAGAGACTTCGAAATGAATTCTCGAACAGTAATCATATGGTAGCATTTACGCTACAGCTCGACAGAACAGTGAAATTAATCTCTCTACTATTGGAGAAAATCTAACACAATTTTATAAAATAATGGCTAGTCCCACTCTTCTTATAGTGTGGTGTGAAACATGGATTTTTTTTTAATATAAAGTATAGAAATGGGGTTCATGAGAACAAAATACTGTACAAGACTGGGCGATATAGAGGTGAAGGGCGCGCGGGCACACACACACACACACACACACACACACACACACAGAGAGAGAGAGAGAGTTAGGAGGCAAGGATATCGTACAAATGGTTGGAACTCTTAAACAAAAGCAAAAGGATATATTATTGCTAGAAATATCTTATCGATTGGATTCAGCAGAGAGAAAATGTGTAAAAAATCCGGGGTAGGTAAGTCGGGTCGTATCTTCCAAAATTATATGTCGAATTTTTTCCCAGTAAAAAAGTGTATATGGAAATTGGGTCCCAGTTTGTAAAAGGGCATATATAAATTAAGTCCAGTCTACTAGCATCACCCACGAGACATCACTTGGAGAGTGACTGAATCGTCTCCAAAATATTGATAAATTCGGAAAAACTTTAAACGCCTCTTACAATTAGACACTCTTTAGGAATTCTTTCTGATACATTCAGACAAATTAATAAAATTACGGAGCTTGCATCTCCCAGGGCATACCACGAGGAGGTTGGCTGAATCTTCTCCCAAAAATTGACACGTTCAGAAAACTTAAAATAAAATTGCACCCTACAATTTGGAATTTCTCGTTAGAGATTTTTTTGTAGAGTTTGATACACCTCCACAAATGCTATTGCTTTGTCTTTTGACTTACGTCTTTTGACTTTGGTTTGCAAAATTGCACCTCTTAGACACTCCTTACAAATATTTTTTCATACATTCATGCAAATTTAAAAAAAGATAATAGTTCTTGGAAAATAATTAAAACACTAGTGAAAACTTGAACAAATCTCTGGCTGAGATACTGATAAAAACTTGAAGCAAACTCACTCAGTTAATTCGGATCTCGTTATTTCCCGTTATGTAATTCACCATTTGCCAAAAAAATTGTTCTTTGTCATACGTTTTCTTTTGCATGTATATATGTATGCATGTACGTACGTGTGTGTGCATATGTATGTATGTATGTATGTATGTATGTATGTATGTATGTATGTAACTGAAGTATCTATGAATAAAACACTGACGCTCTAAGTAACGTAAACACAACAAACGGTTTCCACAATAGCTAAAAAGCCAGTTGATAGCTATCGTCTACCTATTGGCTGACTTTAAGCACAAAGATTGTGAGAACTGTCATCTGTAGGGCATTATTTCTTTTACATTAAAATATGGATCCTTTAGTGTTATTGCTTGATAACATTTCAGTTCACTTTAACCTGTTAAAATGATCTCTGTTTCGTTTTCTTCTGTTTTTTATTTGTATTGTGAGCTGTTTTACAGCAACATGTTGCAGTAATTACTCCACAACATTTGTGTTAGTAATAAAGTGCATCTCTTTCAGTCCAATTTACATTTCGCACATGTTTTTTGTTCCCTGCGATTAATTAATTATAAGTGTTATGGCTGTTTGTCTAATAAGACAAACAGTAACAATGAACGATACAGAAATTGAGTTCACTCACTACTTAAATAAAATTTACTCTGTTATCAGATTTTCAGACATACAGTCCCATGTTGTAGGCACTGTACTTAAATGTAATCACCATTTCTACCCATAATTAAGTACGAATCTCTCTTCTCAGCGTACTGTAGTACTCATAGCAACAGCATAATATAGCATTCAACTTTTCCTGACCGCTTTATTGATTATATGGCCGAGTTAGACGGCCATGAAATTGTGATCGTGAGTAAAAGAAGTTGTAATTCTGTGGATACTTATTTCTTAATTGTGCAGAGTTTAGACGGCCGTGAAATCTTGATCTTATAACATCTACAACTTGAAATATTTTTTAATGTAAATTTGTGTTATAGAAAAAAAAATGTATTAGCCTATACACATTTGTAAAGTTGTCTTTTTGGCCCTTTGTGTGTTTGTGAAACTTACACTCATGTCAAAAGAGAACCTTCACGAACTTGTAACATAAATATTATCAGAACTTGGGTGATCTAATCTAAATTGTCACAACACTATTTGCTTCACTTGAAGCTGATGTATGGCTATCATTTTAAAATTATTTTAATTATAATTAGTTAGTGTTCGCTGAAGAAATCGTTAATACGGCTTGTGATTAGATTCCCGGGCTTCGTTATATCTGTGGACACACCAAACGTTTTTGCTACACATTCACAATGCATTTACTTCCATTTACCCATAACATGTGCGAAATTTTATGTTCTGTTGTATGTGGTCTAAGATTGTCCGAGAAAATTGTCAATTTATTTTTAAATTCTAATCCATTTCGGTTTGCGTTCAGTTTTCGTCTAATTGTGTAATACGAAAAATAAATGTTGTGTAAATGGTGACAAGTACACCGCTGTGGAGTAACGGTTAGCTTGTCTGACTGTAAAACGAACGGGCCTGGATTGAAATCCTGGTTGATATAAGTTAAATACCTGGTTGGAATAATTTCGAGGGAAAAATCGTTCCGGGGCCGGGTATCGAACCCGGGACCTTTTGGTTAAACGTGCCAATTTTATAATCAACTGTACAGGAGTTATATCTTAAAGCTTGATTTGCATAATACACGTCACTGTTTGTTAACAGAAAAGCACAATTTAAGTTACATAGAGTTTGTGTGCACTCGATGTTGGTTGCTTGACGGTTGTCAGCCCACATTGAGGTCTGTGGATATAGAGGGAAAAATTGGATCGGTGTCTGGTAGAGTTCCCGGGTAGCTCAGTTGGTAGAGCGTTGGTACGTTTAACCAAAGGTCCCGGGTTCGATACCCGGCCCCGGAACGATTTTTCCCTCGAAATTATTCGAATCAACTTTAGAGGGAGTTATACCTGAAAGCTTGATTTGCTTACCTGGTTGGAGTTTTTTCCAAGATTTTCCCTCAACCATTTGAAGCAGAATTGCTGGGTAACTTTCGGCGTTGGACCTCAGACTCACTTCGCCATCATTTATTGACATATAATTATCATGATTCCCATAGCCTGGATTAAGTTCATGGTGCATCGTGCTGTGTTCGTAAAAGACCACGTTCACGAAACAAGAGTGGTAAGCACAATAAGCCCCAGGCTAAGGTGCAATCTTTCGGGCCTCTTCTCAGTAAAAGAAGAAAAAAATATGGTGATTATGTGAGCAATATTAAGTATTTAATTCATCGATCAGGATAATAGATGAGTGATAATTATCCTATCGGTACAAAATTGTAAGACGTAGTAAAGTCAGTAAGCTTAAAAAAATGGTTTCCGATTTAAAATTTTCCGAGATGTTCGTCACTACCTGCATTCCGTCCATCCATCCATCCATCCATGCTTACTAGAGATGAACAACGATCGAGAAAGCAAAACTAACAGCGCCCGCAAAGCCGAAAACCCGCACGTCAATGTTGTATGCGTCGCGTCGTTGACGTAAATACTGCTTGTGAATGTTTCGAGACGTCGAGATTGATCACTCCCGAAGTCCCGAACGTCAAGCAGCCTTGAATCGCCACAGTTGTTTATACCTGACTGAACTTTTATCAACTTTGGCAACTGTTATATACTGTATGTATAAACAATCAAGTAACCTATTTGAAACATCATCTCTACCTTTCAGTGTATAATAATCCGTTCTCCAGTCTTTATTTAATTACTAGGTCCTTATTAAAAGGCTATGAAATTTCTTTTCATATGGTTGAGGTCAAGTGTGCAATCTCAAGTAAAAAGATATTCACGTTATGTTTTATGTTTCTTAGAAATGCAAATTTATTTGAGAACTGTTTTTTTTCTATTTATATAACCATAGGTAATATTGATATAATGAATCAGAACATTTTGATAACTAAGATACTGTTCTGTTTTGTCTTTTTGTGCCATTTAAACATTTATAATGTTATTTATTTCAATGATGTATGTTATTCAAAGTTACGAAATCTTTCCACGCCGACCAAATGCTATTTCGAGAATGGTGAGCGAGACTCGAAGCGCACGAGAATGACGAGACGAGACTCGACAGACAAATGCAACGAACATAGCGAGCGAGAACAGAAGTTAGTTTTGTTCATCTCTAATGTTTACTGATCGATTTAACGCCAGTCTATTTTGTTGCATTGCCATTATGATGTGCTGGTCTATCTACTGCAGATGCAACAATTCCCGGTCATGAAAAGAATCTTATGGTCTGAGAGTATAACAAAAAATTTCTCGTGGCTATCTTTTTTCCTCGTGCAGCTCCTCAACTTGTCACTCTCAGAGACCTTTCTGCATCGTTCACCTCCTGCCGCCCCGGTCTTCCACATGTCAGTCCCGACTCAGTCTAACCTGCGCTGCGGCTCCAGCTGTTTTATGACAAATATCGCTTCACTGGTCTCCGCTCATCCGGGAGAGAATGGTGAGAAATGGAGTGACAAATTTCAGTCGCGTCATGTACACATCAGCTTGCGTTGTGAATTCTATTCACAGATGTTCAGTCTCGCACGAGATGAGTGAATAGTCTGAATCTTACCTAGCGGAATCATCATGACTCTGTCAGGCCCGGTCTCACTCTGCATCAAGAAGTGTCTTCAGGAATCTGCAACGGGTCATCATTCTGTCTGGTGATAATCTCTGTTCTCGACGTACTGGTAGATTTTGTCGTTAGTTTTTTTAATTACTAATCTTGACATTTATATTTCATTTCTGGTGCTGCTATGCTGGGTTTAACGCCCTGTATTTTAGTTCAAAGTTCACATTTACCTTCACTAGAATAAAATGGATAATTAAATCCAATATGTGGTGCAAACAGCCTATGGATGGCCAAGGCAAACCAGCAGAGATGAACGATCATCCAACCATTAGTACCGTGTGGTCAGCACAATGATCCTTCCAGCCGTTATAGCTAGTTTTGAAACCAGATTTCGCTACCTATCGAAGCTACCCAAATTCATCGCGATGATGAATATACACCTGTCCCATACCTGGTCGAAATTGTATGAGAAAATTCAAGCGGCTACTCAAAGAAGGGTCCAACTAGCAATTTAAAAAAAAATACTTTTTTCTTTTTTCAATTTTATTGTACTTCTTTAAAAATGTATCTGGTCAGTTGAGAAAGTGCCCAGTCATAGTTATAATTCCAGCAGAAAACACGTAATGAATATTTTATTAGTAGAAGAAGGGTCCAATTATTGTTTTTGGGACCTTACTGCAGCATCGTATTTCACTTTTTAGAAGAACGGCCCCATCATTTAAAGTTGGGCTCTTCTTCTGCCAGTTTCTATTCATAAGACTTATTTCATTAATATAACTCGGAAACTTCACAATATAGTATATTTTGCAGTTTGGAGTTCCAGTTTTCTTAGTATGTCGTCTCATCTGCTTAAATTTTCTTAATGTAATAGTTTAGAATCTGATTTTTATTCAAATTATATTCATAATAAGATGACCTAGACATGAGTTATCTACATTTTTAACATTAGATATATATTAGATCAAGGGTGGGTGGAGCGGAGAAAAATTCTCTCCGGCACCGGGACTCGAACCCGAGTTTTCAGCTCTACGTGCTGACGCTTTATACACTAAGCCACACCGGATTCCAGTTCCGATGCCTGGTTCAATCTTCTCAGTTTAAGTTCCACCTCTTAGTTTCCCTTTAGTGGCCAACCCTCATGCACTGTGTCACAAATGTGTGACAGTGGCACAATGTCCAACACATTATGTGGAGAGGTGCACTCATTACGAGTGACTAAGTGGCCGGGATCCGACGGAATGAGCGCCGTCTTAAATCACTAAGTGGTTGTTTACGCATATCATATTATTGTGATGTACCGAAGTACGTATATTTCCGTGCAGGAATTCTGCATTACCGTGCACCATATGGTAATGCAGAATTCCTTCACGGAAGTATCATATGTACTTCGGTACATCACAATAATATATATTAGACTTTTTCTTTATTTCTTCTTTGAAAATGTCAAAGATATCTGCATGAAATTTTTTCATGTAAATCTGCCATAGTAGGTTGAATAAATGAATGTGCGCATGCAAGACGGTGACTTCTCCAAAAGGGAAAGTTTTCAGGAGAAGATTAAAGCTGATTTGTAGTCTCATGTCATATAGCACAGCTTCTTTATTACGACATATCACTAGGCAATGGTAATGTCTGCCTTTCTGAGGTATTATAAGCAATGCATTTTATTTGCATTAAGTACAAATACAAATCAGTTTTAAACTTCTCCTGAAAACTTGACATTTTGGAGAAGTCACCTTCTTGCATGCTCACATTCAAATATTGAAAAGTACATTGAAAAGCACTTCCCTCGTTTCCTAAACATTGACTCTTGGAATAAGGTATAAACTTGTTCCATAATTTACTATTAAATGTGTACATTTTTCTCCTTTTATTAAAATGAATAACCTTGGTAGTTGAACGTGATCTGATCGTTAATTTAATTTTTATTATTGCATTATGTGGCATTATTTTGATGTGAATATTTTCTTCTCCTTCTTCTTTTCTTCTTCTTGTTAACAAGGATTAGATCTCCAGGACCAGTTCCGAAATTCAGATTGATGGGAATATTTTTTCTTACATAATTTCGTTCCTTAAAGGCCATTGATTTGTTTCTATCTTAAGCTCTGTCCACACGCAACAGCTTACTTGACGTTTTGCACATGCAAGTAAAGAGTATGTGGCCCGTAAAACTGAGCGATTTTAAGACTGAACAGAGTTGAAGGCCTTCAGTTTTAAAAATCGCTCAGTTTTACTGTCCACACGCTCTTCCTTACTTGCAACGTTTTGCATGCGCAAGTAAAACGTCAAGTAAGCTGTTGCTTCTAGACCGGGTTTTAAAGTATGTAAACAAATCTGCTCTTACTCATGTGCAGTTTTTTTTTGTATGGACCTTTCTGAATTTATTATGTAACTTAGTGGATAAAACTTTACATTTCTTCAGGTCTGATAGTTTTGTTTAACTAGTTGTAATCTTTTCAATATATAGAAATGAAAACAAGAAAAGTATGTTCATAGAACATATCGTTAGTGAAGGGATAAACTGTTTGTTAGCCTGTCGCCGTGGTCTGTTTGTCTATGAAGCTCATAATCTCCTACACAGATTTTTCTGTCACGCATGTTGCTTGCTTCATCCCGACATGAAAATGATGATAATGTTGACACCCTTGGTGTTGCATTCTGAAATGATTGTGGTAATCTTTATTTCGGATAATGTTGGAGACAGGACAAGTTTATTGATTTATAGATTTCGTTCTGTTTAGAATCTAGCTTACTAAAGAAGGTAATTACTTTTCAGTCAGTAATAATCCTCTTCTTATTACGTTTCCACGTTGATGAACTGTTTCGCATTTAAACAATCGTGCTCGAATCGAGTAGTTTTCATGCTGATCATTATATCCGCAGTGCACGATTTCAGATCCGGAAAAATACAATTTATTTTTGAGGGAAGAAAATTGTTTGCAGAATTTAAAATAGGACGTAAGTCAATCCTGAATTCGCTTTTATTTGCAGATACCATGGTGTCATTTTTACGACGATCTTAAATAACGTTGGTAAAGAATATGATTTTAAAATCTATTTTAATAAAATGAACATTATAGTTTTTATTGCTAAAATCCCAGTGAAATCGAACATTTTAATTGAAATATATGATAGAGCTAATTTCTAATTTTAGATTTCTGAGTATAGAAATATCATACAATGGAACAGCGAAATAGAGGCAAAACGAAACTGATTTCAAAATCTTATTTAGGCTAATTACAAATGGCTTTAGAGAACTCGGAGATGGATCGCCGCCCTCACATAAGCCCGCCATTGGTCCTTATTCTGAGCAGGACATTTCAAATTCAGTATGGGAAAAGTCTAAAATGATAAACTAGAAAAGAAACACGATTTATGTTTTATAAAGTAATGGCTCTTCCCACAATGTTGTATACTAGCGAAACATAGGTAATTAAGAAGACACACTTTATGTTTTATAAAGTAATGGCTCTTTCCACACTGTTGTATACTAGCGAAACATGGATATTAAGAAAACACACTTTACGTTTTATAAAGTAATGGCTCTTTCCACACTGTTGTGTACTAGCGAAACATGGGTAATTAAGAAAATACACTCTACGTTTTATAAAGTAATGCCTCTTTCCACACTGTTGTGTACTAGCGAAACATGGGTAATTAAGAAAACACACTTTACGTTTTATAAAGTAATGGCTCTTCCCACACTGTTGAGTACTAGCGAAACATGGGTAATTAAGAAAACACACTTTAAGTTTTATAAAGTAATGGCTCTTTCCACACTGTTGTGCACTAGCGAAACATAGGTAATTAAGAAAACACACTTTACCTTTTATAAAGTAATGCTCTTTCCACACTGTTGTGTACTAGCGAAACATGGGTAATTAAGAAAACACACTTTACGTTTTATAAAGTAATGGCTCTTTCCACACTGTTGTGCACTAGCGAAACATGGGTAATTAAAAAAACACACTTTACGTTTTATAAAGTAATGCTCTTTCCACACTGTTGTGTACTAGCGAAACATAGGTAATTAAGAAAACACACTTTGCGTTTTATAAAGTAATGGCTCTTCCCACACTGTTGTATACTAGCGAAACATTGGTCATTAAGAAACCACACTTTATGTTTTATAAAGTAATGGCTCTTCCCACACTGTTGTGTACTAGCGAAACATGGGTAATTAAGAAAACACACTTTACCTTTTATAAAGTAATGGCTCTTCCCACACTGTTGTATACTAGCGAAACATGGGTAATTAAGAAAACACACTTTACCTTTTATAAAGTAATGGCTCTTTCCACACTGTTGTGCACTAGCGAAACATGGATAATTAAGAAAACACACTTTACGTTTTATAAAGTAATGGCTCTTTCCACACTGTTGTGTACTAGCGAAACATGGGTAATTAAGAAAACACACTTTACGTTTTATAAAGTAATGGCTCTCTCCACACTGTTGTGCACTAGCGAAACATAGGTAATTAAGAAAACACACTTTACGTTTTATAAAGTAAGGCTCTTTCCACACTGTTGTATACTAGCGAAACATGGGTAATTAAGAAAACACACTTTACGTTTTATAAAGTAATGGCTCTTCCCACACTGTTGTGTACTAGCGAAACATGGGTAATTAAGAAAACACACTTTACCTTTTATAAAGTAATGGCTCTTCCCACACTGTTGTATACTAGCGAAACATGGGTAATTAAGAAAACACACTTTACCTTTTATAAAGTAATGGCTCTTTCCACACTGTTGTGCACTAGCGAAACATGGATAATTAAGAAAACACACTTTACGTTTTATAAAGTAATGGCTCTTTCCACACTGTTGTGTACTAGCGAAACATGGGTAATTAAGAAAACACACTTTACGTTTTATAAAGTAATGGCTCTCTCCACACTGTTGTGCACTAGCGAAACATGGGTAATTAAGAAAACACACTTTACGTTTTATAAAGTAAGGCTCTTTCCACCCTGTTGTATACTAGCGAAACATGGGTAATTAAGAAAACACACTTTACGTTTTATAAAGTAATGGCTCTTCCCACACTGTTGTGTACTAGCGAAACATGGGTAATTAAGAAAACACACTTTACGTTTTATAAAGTAATGGCTCTTTCCACACTGTTGTATACTAGCGAAACATGGGTAATTAAGAAAACACACTTTACGTTTTATAAAGTAATGGCTCTTTCCACACTGTTGTGCACTAGCGAAACATAGGTAATTAAGAAAACACACTTTACGTTTTATAAAGTAATGGCTCTTTCCACACTGTTGTGTACTAGCGAAACATGGGTAATTAAGAAAACACACTTTACGTTTTATAAAGTAATGGCTCTTTCCACACTGTTGTATACTAGCGAAACATGGGTAATTAAGAAAACACACTTTACGTTTTATAAAGTAATGGCTCTTCCCACACTGTTGTGTACTAGCGAAACATAGGTAATTAAGAAAACACACTTTACGTTTTATAAAGTAATGGCTCTTTCCACACTGTTGTATACTAGCGAAACATGGGTAATTAAGAAAACACACTTTACGTTTTATAAAGTAATGGCTCTTTCCACACTGTTGTGCACTAGCGAAACATAGGTAATTAAGAAAACACACTTTACGTTTTATAAAGTAATGGCTCTTTCCACACTGTTGTGTACTAGCGAAACATGGGTAATTAAGAAAACACACTTTACGTTTTATAAAGTAATGGCTCTTTCCACACTGTTGTGTACTAGCGAAACATGAATAATTAAGAAAAAAATATTTAAAAAGGATTGAGGCAGTTGACATGAATTTTCTGAGAGCAGTAAAAGGCTGCAATGGAAGGAGTCCATAATCGTACCTATTTTTAAGAAGGGAGAAAAGACTAACAGTAGTAACTTTCGAGGAATATCACTTTTGTTGACGTCGTACAAAATTTTGTCGAATATCCTTTTGAGAAGATTAACTCCATATGTAGATGAATTATTGGGGATCATCAGTGTTGTTTTAGGTGTAATGGATCGACTATTGATCAGATTTTTTGTATTTGACAGATATTGGAGAAAAATGGGATTATAAGGGTACAGTACATCACTTGTTCATAGATTTGAAAAAGGCGTATGACTCGGTTAAGAGAGAAGTTTTATATAAAATCCTATTGAATTTGGTATTCCCAAGAAACTAGTTCGATTAATTAAAATGTGTCTTAGTGAAACTTACAGCAGAGTCCGTATAGGCCAGTTTCTATCTGATGATTTTCCAATTCACTGCGGGCTGAAGCAGGGAGATGCATTGTCACCTTTACTTTTCAACTTCGCTCTAGAATAAGGCATTACGAAAGTTCAGGATAACAGAGAGGGTTTGGAATTGAACTGGTAACATCACCTTCTTGTCTTTGCGGATGACGTGAATATATTAGGAGAAAATCCACAAACGATTAGGGAAAACGCGGAAATTCTGCTTGAAGCAAGTAAAGCGTTAGGGTTGGAAGTAAATCCCGAAAAGACTAAGTATATGATTATGTCTCGTGACCAGAATATTATACGAAATGGCACTATAAAAATTGGAGATTTATCCTTCGAAGAGGTGGAAAAATTCAAATATCTTGGAGCAACAGTAACAAATATAAATGACACTCGGCAGAAAATTAAACGCAGAATAAATATGGGAAATGCCTGTTATTATTCGGTTGAGAAGCTTTTGTCATCTAGTCTGCTGTCAAAATATGTGAAAGTTAGAATTTATAAAACAATTATATTACCGGTTGTTCTGTATGGTTGTGAAACTTGGACTCTCACTTTGAGAGAGGAACAGAGATTAAGGGTATTTGAGAATAAGGTTCTTAGGAAAATATTTGGGGCTAAGAGAGATGAAGTTACAGGAGAATGGACAAAGTTACACAACGCAGAGCTGCACGCATTGTATACTTCACCTGACATAATTAGGAACATAAAATCCAGACGTTTGAGGTGGGCAGGGCATGTAGCACGTATGGGCGAATCCAGAAATGTATATTGAGTGTTAGTTGGGAGGCCGGAGGGAAAAACACCTTTAGGGAGGCCGAGACGTAGATGGGAGGATAATATTAAAATGGATTTGAGGGAGGTGGGATATGATAGTAGAGACTGGATTAATCTTGCTCAGATAGGGACCAATGGTGGGCTTATGTGAGGGCAGCAATGAACCTCCGGGTTCCTTAAAAGCCAGTAAGTAAGTAAGTAAGTAAGTAAAAGGCTGCACATTCAAACATAAAATATCAAGCAGTAATCTAAGGAATGAATTTAATGTGAAAATTATAACAAACAAATTAACATACAGAGATACTGGATAAAGGTGATGAAAATTATTTGCATGTTCTTCTTCACAATGGATTTATGACTTGTGTCATAGATTTTGGCATATTAAATAAAGCTGTCCTGAATACAGAATACTTCCGGCGAAACTTATCTTCCATTTTTCTCCTTCAAAATTCAACTTTACCACTCATCAACTTCGTTTATCTTATCGTTGGGAAACTGAATTGCACCTTTTAGATGGCTCCACTCTGAAATGGAATTCACTACATTGCCAGACTATAGGACTTCAGAACAACTTTGCCTATTGCTTCCGAAACGTCAACAGACAACTACATATGTTAATGACTAACTTTTTCTAGATTTCAATATTTTCTTCTTCTATATAGAGTTTCTGAACTAATAAAATAATTCAGAATTTCACTTGTTGACTTTACATCCATTCCCTTTCATTAATATTATAATTTATTTTAATTAAATTCCCCACACTTTACTAATACTCGTCATACATAAAAGGACTAATTTTTGTAAACTCGCTGAGAGAGGAAGTTCTGATAAAATTGTGAATGATTACACCACGAGAAAAAGGGACAGAGAGTAAGTGAGAGAGATGAAGAGGGATGAGCAAAGGCATAGAGTGGGAATCTCTGATGATATAAAGATGACTTCAAATCAGATTAGCGGGAGGGGTTACATAGTATCTAGTGTATAATTAGGCATTATGAATTAACACACACAATATGTAATGGAACATACTCCAATCGAAGTTCATTCAGTGCACGGTTTCACACTTTTAAGGACAGAAGTTCCATGCCCGACAACTTCCGACTCAATCATTTGACGGTTTCAAATAAAAAAAGTACTAGCGTTTCGTCTCCAGCAAATACGTATTGATATTTGTGGCGTTTTCGTTTTCCTTTCCAAAATTACACGATCGTTCGTGAATCATATTTGAAGAGTTCAGAGCCATAGTGAGCCAAGCTCCATTTATTAAAAACGGAGAAAGCAAGGGTTAAAGTTAAGTGAATACCATAGTTTAATGAAGATTGACATATCATTTAGTTTTAATGTGTACACTTTATATTATTTGTTATATGTTTCCATTGAATTATGGTAATAACTTCATTTTAACCCTTGTTTTCTATGGTTTTATGGCGCTTGGCCCACTATGGTTCTGAACCCTTCATTTATACTAATGTGGTGTAGGCCTCCTATAATGAACCGAGGGCAACGTTGTGGAAAAAAAAAAAAAAAAAAAAAAAAAAAAAAAAAAAAAAAAAAAAAGGCCAGAATATTCTTCTATTTTAATAGGCTCTTTTGCTTATCGTTTTATTGCCATGGTGGACGCGGCGCGGAGGCGGTGGTTGGTATGCCGTATGTCCAATACTCCGATCGGCTGACGCCTCCTATTCTATTACGTTCACTTTTTTGCTTTCTTCCCTTCAAAATTGTGCCTGTGTCCTTCAAACAGAATTGTGCATAGTGAGACATAATATATTACCGGTTGTTCTGTATGGTTGTCAAACTTTGACTCTCACTTTGAGAGAGGAACAGAGGTGCTCAGGAAAATATTTGGGGCTAAGAGGGATGAAGTTACAGGAGAATGGAGAAAGTTACACAACACAGAACTGCACGCATTGTATACTTCACCTGACATAATTAGGAACATAAAATCTAGACGTTTGAGATGGGCAGGGCATGTAGCACGTATGGGGGAATCCAGAAATGTATATAGAGTGTTAGTTGGGAGGCCGGAGGGAAAAACCCTTTAGGGAGGCCGAGACGTAGATGGGAAGATAATATTAAAATGGATTTGAGGGAGGTGGGATATGATGATAGAGAATGGATTAATCTTGCTCAGGATAGGGACCAGTGGCGGGCTTATATGAGGGCGGCAATGAACCTCCGGGTTCCTTAAAAGCCAGTAAGTAAGTAAGAGACAAGTAGCTTTCAGGCTAGAAGTTCACATAAATGTTAAGATCAGTCGTAACATTTCTTCCAAGGACGCGAACTTGTGTACAGTACGATTATTTAGTCCTGACAGTCGCCGACAATGTGCGCCTGGATCAGGCGAGTCCGTTAAGCTACGCCAAGTGGTGTTCGGGTTAGTAGTCAGTCGCTTGCATTCAGAGCGATCGGATGTCATACGTGCGGTAGAGCGATGTGTTTTCAGTACAGTTAAGCTGTACTGCATTTCTTTACCGACCGCTCGCCCTTACTCTACTCCATAGCTGTCCCCACTACTCCTGTTACGTCCCTCTTTCGCGTCGCTGAGCTGTCAGGAACTATATAATCGGTCTGTACCTATCTGTAAAAATATTTTCCTTGTTCATATTGCTGCATTGCTGGCTTATGACATACTTCGCACAGTGGTCCAAAATTCATATTTAGGAGGACAAAAATGAAAAAAAAAAAAAACACGTGCAAATAAAATGAAATAGAACCCTTAAATTATTTTTCATAACTAAATAATCGTCAATTAATAATCTTAATCAACGGAGGTGACTGCAGGGCGAGATAAGAGGCGGTAACATGACACATTACGACCACCCAGCATTCTTACTCAAGTTCCGCGAGTCTGCCGTTATCTTTATGCTGTAATTGTGTTGTAAGTGATCGATGCCCTTCATATTTGGTATCAACATGTCCAGTAGCTCTTCGGGTATGTAAAACTGTATGTTCCTGTTAGTTTTAATGCTGTTATAGCACGTCAAATGAGCATGAATAGACACGGAACAAAATATAAATTTAACCATTGAGTGTAGACTTGGCTAAGGAAGAGAAAAAAACATCTTTTGTTCCGTCCTAAAATGAACTTTTTCACTTTCTTGAGTATTTATCTCTATTTTAAATAAAGTCTTAAGAGGCGTAGATTTGCGGAAGTAGTAAATTATGCGCACTAATCTTTCCAGGTACAATAGTGCAAATTTTTCTCTCTTGCAATTATTTGTATATTTGAGAACCGAGTATCATTTCGGAGGACAGTTCAGGGAATGTAAGATGAATGTGTTAATTATGTATCATATAAGCTTCCTGGGTGCCCAAAAGATGCAATAGTAACTAAAATATTATATATTTTCTATAAGATACTTTAACCTTTGAGAGAAAGCGGGTAAGAATTTGGAGTTCCTTTTTAACTAAATGAACTTGGCTTAGGGAGATATTTATTCTCATCGTGATAGTAATGAAAGGTTGGAAAAAACTTACCGCTGGAAGAAGTCTTAATAGCGCAAGAAAGCTTTTCTATTACAGCAAGTACGAGGTCGAAACAAAGACAATCCAGAGAATCAGTTACTTCGCGTAGTCCAGAAGAAGTAGCTTTTGCAACGCAGATAAGTTTTGCCTAGGAAGGTAAATGAAATGTTGTAACGCAGTGGTCGTCAGCACTCGCTGAAATCGGTAAAGGGTAAGCGGAGCAACATAATTTGCCCCGTCCTGCAGCAGGAAGAGGTAGACAGCATATCTGCCAGCAGCCACGAATGCACCTGGTGCTGTAAAAGATCTGCGGGTAAGAGACATTATCCCAAGAGTGCACTGAGTTAACGACCGCTGTTGTAACGTGTTAGGGCTCCATTGCCCAAAATAAAGGTCCCTAAACCATGGATGATGTTCGGAAAAACCATTTTGGGTAATAGGTGACTAAATAGAAAGTATCCTTCGTCTAGACAATAACAATTTATCAGTATAAACATAAATTAAATTGTTTAAATCATGAAAGAAAAGAAATCCCACCCAAAAAACAGTATAACAAAACACTTAAATGCACACACGCACACATATATTACAATAAACATCCCCGTCATGGGATAAAAACGAGAGCTTCTTCTATCATTATAAATATCAGGCCTACGCAGGGGTGGAAATTAAACTGACACATGAATATAATCTGAAAAAAAAAAACAACTTCCACAAAGAGCGGAGCAAGAGAGAGAAAGAGAAAAGGGGAACTAAATCACTTACTCTCGTTCATTATACATCAAGTGACCCACTTTACATTTCATATAAGGTTAGCCAACAATGGCAGGTATTATCTGAATAAAACAATGAAAGGAGAATAACCTCCACAAAATGGCTTTAGATTACAAGTTCCACTGTCGATACTGAGTTATGGTTAACTGCCAAAACTCCGCTGTAGGAGGTTACTAAACCTTATGGCTGCGCTGGAGGCGGAGTCTTTCTCCATTAATCTGAACCATTGTCACAATGATTGACAAGTCACCTGATGCATTACTGCTATCACTTGAACTTCTAACGAAATTATTCTGTCAGTTTCACAGTGTAATACATTAGCATTACAAAAATGTTGGTCTTAGTTATTTTTAACGTGATCAACACATTTCTTCCACTTGTCTTTTCCATATTCAGCGAAAAGGCGACGACAGAATCGTTCCTTTACGTTAAGTGGGATTTTTAATCTGACAGTATTAAGGCTATAAGGACTTCTATATCATGTTACCAGATAGAACACATAAAAACAAAAAAATACAAACACTGACAAAAAAAAACACCCTACTATAAAGGGCAGTTCCTCTTACACAAATATAATCAGAGTTTTTATAAACAAATATGCAGTCTGTAACTACTGTTTAAAGTTTCATGAAAATCAGTTAGATAGTAGAAAAGTTACTAATGTTTTCCAAATGCATCCCTATCAGGGGTAGTACCATTTATGCAAGTGTAATTGGTGTAAGTAAACAAAACAAATATACTCCAGGTACAAAACTACTGTACAAAGTTTCATGAGAATCTGTTAGGTATAAGAAAACTGTTAATTTTGTCTAAATGCGCCCGTTATAAGGGGTATTTTCCCTTATATAAAAGTAATCAGAGTGTGTAAACAAAAGAAATATACTACCTATAACTACAGTATAAAATTTCATGAAAATCTATGAAGTACGAGAAAAGTTAATAATTTCGTCTAATTGAACCCTCTAAAAGGGTAGTACCCCTTATAGAAGCGTAATCAGAGTTTGTGTATAATAGAAACATGCTACATATGTAACTATTATGTGAAGTTTCATAGCTATCTGTTAGATAGCTGAAAAGTTAGTCCTTTGTCCCGCCAAATTTGCGTTGCACCACTGTGCTCCATCGGCGTAGCTTAGTAAGGAGGAAATATCCTAATCCAATGCTACTTTCGGGCGTGTTTTCGAATTCCCCTTAAGCTGCTTACATGGTTGAGATTATTTCCGAAGTTTTCCCCAATTTTAAGACGAATATCTCCTGCTGATCCGGAGTTGTACTCGGGCGTGGGTTCGATCTCGCTTGAGCTGATTACCCGGTTGAGTTTTTCCGAGGTTTTTCCCAACCGTAAGGCGAATGTCAGGTAATCTATTATGAAACCTCGTTTTCATCTAGCCAAATAGTATCTCGTTATCACCAATTCCATCGACGCTAAATAACCGAGTAGTTGATAAAGCGTCGTTAAATAACAAAGTAAAAAAAAAACAATATCATAAATATAATCCATGCCGAATCCTCGATCTCACTTCGCTATCACAAATTCCACTGATGCTAGGTAACCTCTCAATTGATGCAGTGTAGTTAAATAAGAGATTAGAAACAAGCTGGATTATACACATTTGAGGACTTAAACTTTCGTTTTCATTATAGTGATTCTTTAACTACAATGGCAACTTTGAGAGTCAGTATCCGTAAATTATCCTCTAATTCTGATACAATTATTTCGTTAGTAAACAGTAAGCTAATCCGTGAATTTCTCCCATTAATTCTTTATACCTGAGTTAAGAGTGGAATAGATATTCCTTCACGTCCCCCGGGTCCATAAATAATTCATCCCGCTTGTTTTATAATGCACCATTCAACAGAGGCAGCCAAATGACTGGAAATGTAAGCGAGGCCCTAGAGAATCGTTCATGACATTCTGAAGCTTAGAACTTAAGCGAATCTACTGCTACAGTAAGGCGAGGTAATGGAGGCGTATCCAACCCTGTGGCTTGGTTTGTCGTCTGTTTATGCTAATACTTCAGCATTTGTCAGTAGGATGGAACTTAGATTAAAGAAAACTTACTATACAAGACATTCATGTGTGACGGTAGGTAGGGTGACCAGATTCACATCGACAAAAATGAGGACACAAAGCTTCAAGAAGAAGGAAATTTGAAAAAAGAGGACAGGGATTTTTTTTTTGAAGCAAAATTTTTAATTGAACAAATTCAGACTTTCAGGAAACAAAATTGTAAATTCCATTAAATGACGCTAAAAATCTGCACACTGATATTAAGAAGTCATCAGTAAATCTCAAATAAGACTGTAATATTTATTTATTTATTTATTTATTTATTCATTTATTTTTATTTATTTATTTATTCATTTATTTATTTTTATTTATTTATTTATTTTTATTTATTTTTTATTTAATACTCTACACTTGAGCTACATTAGGCATTGCAGCCCGAAAGAGCAGAAGCTCGTGCTCGGGCGCAGTTCAGATCAGTTATACAAAAATATCACAAAATTAAGAGAGTTCATTGAGCACAATAACATTAATAAAAGGTAAAATAATACAGCATGTAATAATAGGGTCTATATACAAATAGAAAATACAAATTACGTAAATATTACAGTATCAATTTTAACTCAATTATTTTAAACAATTAAATAATTAATCTGATTTGTTTCTTAAATCTATGTGTGTTAAGTGCACTTAGCTCAGGGCAAGCTCTAATTAATTCATTATATATTTTGGGTCCAAAATTTCTGCTGTGTGTACTTAGATTTAGGCTTAGGCCTATATTATACTTTAAATTACGTCAATATATATTTTATTACAAAATATTTACAGTATACATTTAGATTTATATCACACTTAAAAGTATGTATGTATCTATTTTATTACAAAATAATTATGAAAAAAATTTAATAATTTTTTTATTTTATTGGATTATTTTACGACGCTGTATCAACATCTAGGTTATTTAGCGTCTGAATGAAATGAAGGTGATAATGCCGGTGAAATGAGTCCGGGGTCCAGCACCGAAAGTTACCCAGCATTTGCTCATATTGGGTTGAGGGAAAACCCCGGAAAAAACCTCAACCAGGTAACTTTCCCCGACCGGAATTCGAACCCGGGCCACCTGTTTTCAGGCCAGAAGCGCTGACCGTTACTCCAAAGGTGTCGACAACTTAATAATGATTTTACAGTTAGCTACATATGAAAGTCAAGGGAACTATAATATTATGAAAAAGGACAAAATATATATTTTTTTTTTTTTTTACATTCGCACCTCGATCTCTCGATTTACTAGCTACCTGTGAACAAGACCATAACAAGAGGGAGCAAAGAGAGTTATTATGATAGTTGGCAAAGAGTATATTCCGTCGATGCTGCTGGCACCTACAGCCAAGTTATTGAAGAAGGCGTCAAATCAGATAATTTCAGAATATCAGGCATACAAGTTACGAAAAGGAGGACATTTCTTGATTTTTTTTAAATCCGCCCGGACAAAGGCCTAGGAATGTCCGTACAAAAGAGGACGTCTGGTTACCCTAATGATAGGGGATAAAATTGCATAAACGCAATGTGCACTTGCACAATCTTCTGCGTTAGATTTTTTGTGTTATTCCCTTTCTCTCTTTTCCCTTACGGCTATTTTAAAATTCTTGTAACAATTTTTTTTCCTTTAGGCCTACATTCTTTCGTTAGAGTGCCTACTATCATTTCATGGAGGTCTATGAAGATTTATTTCAAATATTTGAATTAAATATAATTTGAAAATATTGAGTAATAAAACTAAAGCAGTGGTATTTAAAGGGACGAACCAAAGTAATGCCACAGTCTAGTATATACAGTCACGAAGGTCAATACGTAGGGAATATGCCTCCATAGATAGCTGCTAACCACTAGGATCGCTACTATCGCCTCATCACACACAATGCGAAATAGTACCGGCACAGTCTATTGTTTCCAGTACCCTCCTCAACTCAAGCTTCGTGACTGTACTGTATATACTAGACTGTGGTAATACTAGAATTCTTGTCATTCATTAACTGATCATTACTGTCCCGCTTCGGAACTGATTGAATCTTTCTATCTGGCTCTTGGTTGCCCTTAGTATCATGTACCAGCAGGGAGGTAAAAATGAGGTATTCTCGGTACCTACAGTATATCGTAAATTCTACGAACATATCTTTTACATGACAAAACCGTTAGCTTTAGTATGCTTATGTCTCTTTCACGATATGTTTAACTACCAGATTAAAACAAGTTAGCCATTTTAAGTAATTGGATTACGATATAATATTCTTTACGTATCTAAATTAAATTAAAACCAATGTGGAGTATTGGAAAATATTTGGTATACATCTTATTTTATTGTGTTTCTCTGTAACTTTTTCCCAATAAGTGAATAAGTCCATTCCATATTTCTTATTTTTGGAGTAAATAGAAGTAGATATTTTAGAATATATACGGTGAACCTGGACTCACATAAAAAATAAAATCTAGAAAAGATACGCAAGGAAATTATTGTATAACGTAATAGCGATTCCAACACTTTTCTGTGGATTATTTTTATAATGGTGACATTTGAATAAAGTGAAAACTATAATGGCAAGCAGAGTAATTATCTCATACCTTCATGTTAATTATTGCACTTTATTTGAACCAGGTACCCAGTTTGAAGCCGTTAGCTCTGTGAAATCACAGTATATTTAATTTCCCTGTTAAAAGATTTAGGTTTTTCTAAAATATTGACAATTTATTTATAGGCAGAAGAAAGATCCTGGGAATAATGGGCCAAGCATGTGGGAAAATTAGAGGAAAAGGAGGAAGTTTGTGGCCCATTTCTTTTAGATCTCATCTTGACATTTGTCTTATCGCCCAAGGGAAACCACGAAAAAACTTTGGGCAAGATGAGTTGTTGTACTGACGACAAGCCAATTGGCTTCATTGGAAACAAGCGTTATTGGGCATTAGGAAGTAGGTTTCACTTTATTGAAAAAACGTACAGTTCCCGAGCCAACTCTCGGTGATGCGAAAGTCTTAAGTTTTTTAGCGCGGTTCATACGATATCGACGTAAGCATGTAGAAAGACATCTGACAGTGCATGCGTTTGTTCATCCTATTCCAAAGTACACACCAGTCAAAATGTTATCAGTTGTCTGTCCATTCCTGGTACAGGTCCCTGATTAGTCCCATTATTTTTTTTTCTTTTATGAAAGTATGGAAGGAACCGTGAGGCAAAAAGTAACTTTTCTCAGAGGGAAAAAACAATGTTATTATGCAATTATAAATATAGAACAATGGCAGAGACCACGAGAAGGATAACAATGACCACGAACAGGACAAATGAAGGCCACGATAATGATCACAAGAACCAGAACCATGATATTGACTATGAGAAAGAGAATAAAAACCACGATAAGAACCATGGCAAAGACGACAGCAACTACAATTATAAGGACTACGACAAGGACAAAGATGAAGACAAGGACAAGGGCCATAACAAGAATAACATGACAAGCGCAAAAATAAGGATCACAATATGGATCACGATAAGGATCACAACATGGACCATGATATGGATTACAAGAGTCACAATAGGATTACGATAAGAACCAAGACCACGATAAGGACCATGACATATACAACAAATACTACGATAAGGACCAGGAAAATGACAAGAAGAAGAACGATAACGACATTGCAATAAATAGGACCGTGATAAGGACCACGACAAAGATAACAATAATCATGATATGGAACATAACAAAGACAAACGAGGACCACTAAGAACATAAGTGCCACGGAAAGAACAAAGACATGGATCACGATAATGATCACGACATGGACTATAAGGACCACAAGGACCACTAAAGCACCAAGATAAGTAGCATGACAAAGACAAGGACCATGGTAGGACAAGGACAAAACCAAGACAAGGACAACAAAATGGACCACGATAAGGAGCACGATATGTGCCACGAGAAGAACCACAAAGCTCACGATAAAAACCACGACAAGGACAATAACATTGACCACGATAAGGATCATGACATAGACCACTACAAGGACAATAGAAATTACCACGAAATGATCACGATAAGGATCACTACAACGACAATAGTAATGAAAACAATAAGGGTCCCGATAAGGGTCAGTACAAGGAAAATGACTGACCACGATATGGATCACGATACGACTACTATGAGGACAATAACTGACCACGATGAGGGTCACGATGAGGACAACTACAGGGACAACAACAATGACCATTATAAGAACCACTACATGGGCAATGACAATGATCACGAAAAGGATCACAATAAGGGCACTGCCAATGACCACGATAAGTGTCACGACATGGTCCACAGTAAGGACCAGGACTGCGATAAAGATTATGAGAAAGACAAAGACCACTATAATGATCACGACAAAGACAACAACGACCTTATAAAGACCATGACAAGAACAAGGTAAACGACGAATACCACCGTAAGGATCACGGCATGGACTACAAGCACCAGGATAAAGATCACATTAAGGATCACGGCATGTATTAGGGCCTTCAAGGACCAGGATAACGATCACGACATGGACTACAACAAAGATCAGATTAGGACTACGACATGGGCCGCAATAAGGATCACGACAAGGACAAAGAAAACATAGCGACAAGAACTAATAAGACGATAAGGGCCAAGACCACGATAAGGACCAAGACTACATTAAGGACCAAAAGTAAATATAACGATAAGGAATATGACAAAGACAAAACTAACGATAAGGACCACTAAAATGACAAAAAACCATGCAGACGACTCAGCATTTCTTACGTCATCATGGAAGCCTGCTGTTGTCATCAACAGACTTCAAGATCACTTGCTTGACATTGAACCTTCCCTGCTAAAATGGAGAATTAAATTAAACGTATCAAAAACCCTTACTTACTTACTTACTTACTTACTTACAGCTTTTAAGGAATCCGGAGGTTCATTGCCGCCCTCACATAAGCCGGCCATTGGTCCCTGTCCTGAGCAAGATTAATCCAGTTTCTATCATCATATCCCACCTCTCTCAAATCCATTTTAATATTATCCTCCCATCTACATCTAGGCCTCCCCAAAGGTCTTTTTCGCTGCGGCCTCCAAACTAACACACTATATACGTTTCTGGATTCGCCCATACGTGCTACATGCCATGCCCATCTCAGATGTCTGGATTTAATGTTCCTAATTATGTCAGATGACGAATACAATGCGTGCAGTTCTGCGTTGTGTAACTTTCTCCATTCTCTTGTAACTTAATCCCTCTTAGCCCCAAATATAATAATAATAATAATAATAATAATAATAATAATAATAATAATAATAATACTTACTGACTTTTAAGGAACCCGGAGGTTCATTGTCGCCCTCACATAAGCCCGCCATTGGTCCCTATCCGTATCTAAAACCCACGCGATTTTATTTAGTAGAATAAATAAATATAATAGGTCAGGAATAAATCAAAGTTAGTTCTAAATGGATCACAAATCGAGTGGAAAACTTCAGTTAAGCATCTAGGAATAACGCCAGACAAACGGCTTATATTCGCAGAACTTGTAGGAATCAAACTCAAACTTGCCCATGCTAGAATGGTGGAGTTTTACCCAGTTTTAAATAAAAATCTAAAATTAAACATTCATACAGTCCTAACCTAGTACAAAACTTTAATTAGGCCTGTAATAATGTATGCTTGTCCTGCTTGGGGACACGCACCAATTCCAGTTCTTAAAAAGATACAAGTATTTCAAAACAAAGTGCCTACTAAGAATCATCACTGGACTTCCCAGAATAACTCCAAAGACCTCTTAATCTGGACGACAGAAGAATTTACATACAATATTTCTAATCAAGTCCTACTGTACATACAGTACTCAAAATCGTACAACAGCAATAATGCATTAATTTCTCTTTTGGGTAACTACAACCCAGGTTTAGACAAACACAGAAGATCTAAAAACGTACTTCACGTTCTAGCTTAGAACGACAACGTACCAGACTTAAAACAAATTGAAGACTAAACAATGATTATTAGAGGAGAAAAATTTGCTCCGGCGCCGAGGATCGGACCCGGGTCCTTGGTTCTACATACTAAGTGCTCTAACCACTGAGCTACGCCGAAGCTCAATTCACAGCACCGGATCGAATCCCTCTCCTCTAGTGTTTTTCTCTTTGTGGCCTGACTCCAAGTTCGACATATAAGTTGAATAATATTGTCAACTGCTATTATACAAGGAGCGCATTCAATTGAGTGACTTTGTGGCCGGGATTCCACAGTAATATGCACTGTTGGGCGAAGAATCTACGTAAAGATTAATTTTTGGTCCTACAGAATATATCTCTTATGGTAACAATGATTATTAGAGGATTCTTCTCCCAACAGTGCATATTACTGTGGAATCCCAGGCACAAAGTCATTCAATCGAGTGCGCTTCTTGTATAATGTCAGTTGACAATACTGTATGTCAACAAATATGTCGAACTTGGAGACAGGCCACAAAGGGAAAACAACTAGAGGAGATGGATTGCATCCGGTGCTCTGGATTGAGCTTCGGCGTAGTTCAGTGGTTAGAGGACGTGGTACGAAGAATTAAGGACCCGGGTTCGATTCCCGTCGCCGGAGTGAATTTTTATCCTCTAATAATCTTTGTTACCATAACAGATATATTCTGTAGGACCAAAAATTAATCTTTACGTGAAAACTAACGATAAGACGACTCGACGGACATGGGCTTAAAGTGAATCTTCTGTGATGCACTTAAAGAATAAATGTATTAATATTGTTACTTCTCTGTTTCAGGATTATAATGCTATTAGGTAGGCCTATTAATTTGATGATAGCCTAAGTGATGTACAGTTCCCCAAAAAAGGAATGAGTCGATGGAATATTAAGTCCCAGATAAAAGACATTATGCATGATCGGAAGCTCGGAGTCCAGATACACAAGATGACAGGAACAGTTGGTTTCCGTGCAGATCATTCGTGCACACAGCAAATTGCTTCGCACAACGGAATTCATTATTACAGCTTTTAACATTAACCGGACAGTAGCCGTCGTCTTCCTGGACTATACACAAGCCTTTGATAGAGTCTGGCATGCGGGCTTGATAAATACATTAATTAATAACAACATAAATGACCGGTTAGTGAAATTGTTGAACAATTATATACGGGGCAGAATGTCCCAGATTAAATTCAACGACGTGCACTCCACATCGCGACATATTAACGCTGGAGTGCCATAGGGCAGTATTCTGGGTCCGATATTATTTCACACATTTAAAAGTAATTTCCATTCTTTCTCAACATTCTTTCGCTTTGATCCACATCACGTGGAAAATAAAACAGATTTTCGCTTACTAAAGGCGTTAATGTCTATTCCGAACAGATCACATGGAAGTTAGTATTTTTCTTCTTACTTTTCAAGAAAGATTTTCATTTCGAAATTTTATCTACGTTTTCCTTAGACATTGGGCTATCAATTAAAACATTACAGCGCGATTGATTGACTATCATAGGAGCTGCGACAGGATAAGTGGTAACGGAGCGGGAAATAGCGTATAATAGAAACAACAAACAAGAGACACATTAAAGGAATATATGCACCGATTCTTTTCGATTCTTTCCGAAGTTTTACGAACAAAACATACGTCACTATTGACGTCAACATATCGTTAGTTGTTCAGCGGGCGTCGAGGGTATGAAAACTCTCTAATATCGATCGACACTTGCCTTTAGATATTGCTGGAGAAACTGGCAATTTTCACTCACACATTCGTAAAACAAAAACGAAGTTCACCATTTTAAACTAATGCTTTCTCCATCCAAATATTGTCTTCAGTGCTCCCAACGTGTGACGAATGATATTTTAAACCATATCTCCTAGGCTTTCCTACAATAAAAACTGCAGGGGTCAAATCGGGGGAGCGAGATGACAGTAATCCAACATTAATAACTGGTTGTATGAGCAGTGGCGGAATGATGTTGGAAGACGGCATGTCGACGTTTGTGGTTAGCAGAATGCTAGGAAATGGATTAGTGCTACGCATGATTGGATAGTCTCCGGAGCAGTTGTTTGCGCGCTCTCAATCGGAGACCTCCGGTTACAAGAACGATTATTTAGTCCTGGCAGTCGCCGGAGATGTGTGCCTGGGTCAGACTAGTCCATTTAGTTACGCCAAGGGATGTTTGGGTTAGTCACTCGCTTGCCTTCGGAGCGATCGGATGTCACGCATGCGGTAGAGCAGTATGTTTCCAGTACAGTTAAGCTGTACTGCATTCCTTTACCGATCGCTCGCCCTTATCGCTACTCCGGAGCTCTCCTTACTACTCCTATTACTTCCCCTCTTTCGCGTCGCTCAGCTGTCAGACTAAATAATCGGTCTGTACCTCCGACTGATGCCGCAACAACTTTCCAACGGACAAGACAGCAGGTTATATATCTGCTGTGGCGCAGACGCACACTTTCCGCTGATCATTTCTTTAATCGGATCATTTAGTGGTTCAAATCCGAATATTTTTTTAATAAGTGTGTAATTTTCTGTTTGTTCTCTCATTTCTTTGGCCCACTCTCTCTTTTTGCTTGAAGTGCTACTTTAACCGACAGATATTTTTTTCTACATTTGAAATTCGTAGCATTTGTAGAAGAGCGTGTTAGTTTTATATTATTGATCATTGATCAAATTGTCGTTAAATTCGGTTATTGCCAAATCTACATGAAAAGTAAGTTTTTCAGTAGCTAATATAAATAATTATAGTTCTCCAAGAAACATTCGTTTATTCAGAAATAATGATTATAGATTATTAAATTATTAGAGGAGAAAAATTAGCTTCGGCGTTGGGAATCGAACCCGAGTCCTTGGTTCTACGTACCAAGTGCTCTAACCACTGAGCTACGCCGAAGTTCAATCCATAGCACCGGATCGAATCCTTCTCCTCTAGCGTTTTTCCTTTTATGGCCTGACTCCAAGTTCGACATATTTGTTGACATACATTAAGTCAACTGCCATTATAATCTTTACGTAGATTCTTCGCCCAACAGTGCATATTACCGTGGAATCCCGGCCACCAAGTCACTCAATTCAGTTAGCTCCTTGTATAATGACACGTTTATTTCTTTCCGAATTATTCTTCGTTAATTGTTGGTTGAAAGACACGTTTATTTACCAGCCGCAAAAGCTTGTTTGTATTGCTGGTCTATTGACGTCTCGTACTGCTGGGCTGCTATGCATTCGGTTGCGTTACAGTTCAAGTTCATTCAACATCAGAATTACGATCTAGCTGTCATTACAATAGAAATGAACAATTTTCTTGAAAATAATTATGGGTTAATATTACGTGCCACACACGAGATACACTATTAGATTTACAAAGTAGTTGTTCACCTGATGATAGTAAGAAATACTGTATCATATTTCAAATTTTCTCCAGTAACGTCTTATGACGTAGAACGAATATTTTCACAATACAAATATTGTTTTTTGTTCTGAACATAAAGGAGTATTTCTTTTGATAGAATGCAAATGTTCATTGCTATTTGTTATAATGAGGCTAGAATCATAATTCTATTCTTTGTATGTTATTTTTTATATGTACGGGTAAATTATTTTAGACTGGGAGTTACTAAGTGTATTATTTACTCGTACAAATTATTGTTTTTTCTGATTATTATTATTATTCGTTTATTCTTTTCTTGTTCTAAGGCAGCGACCAATTTGAGCACAAGTTTCGATTACCATTCTGCTGTATAGGTTTATCGTTCTGGTTCATTGGCATTGAGAGCTGCGCTACTACTTTTCATTCGGTAAAGATCTAATCCAAGCTCACACAACTTGACTGTTTGGTACCTACCAACTTACTAACTTGGTAATTACGAATTGAGACCATTTTTAAGAAGTTTAGTACACTTCAGAAATATTAGACAAGATCAAAGTGACATAACTGTGCAAATTGAGAGTGGCAATAAAATACATTAAAATAAATGAAACCCTATTATAGAATTGTAACATGTGTGTCTTACAAAAATATGATGGATGAATAAATATATCACATCATATCGAATAAAAACCTATTATGCGATTTGTAATTAAGGTCATGGTTAATTAGAAAATTAGACTGAAAGTCTATGCAGTTTGGCAACAGCGGGTCGACTCGACTGCTCGCGTAAAGAAGCACACACACACACACACACACACACATACACGGTCAGAACAGTTGAGTTCCGTCCGTTAGCCACTTCAGTAGGGTTGCTAGACTTCCTAATGACAAGAAATAACGATAATGTTAATCTTCATATTTAATTTACTAGATAACAGTCCATTTTATTGAAAAACTTCAAAGGGATAAAACATTCCTTGTCAGTTTCTATAATGATGAGAGTAAAAATCAAAATCGCACGGATAATATTTATCGAGTAAAATACGATTTCGAGGAAAGTGTTTTTTTTTTCTGGGATAAGTATTCATTTGGGACTAATATGGTATTAAAATGGTTTTGTTCTACTCAATCCAAGAAATAATCTGTTAAAATCTGCACTGTTACATTACTTACACCATTTGAATAGTCAAGTATCTCACATCTGTAAGAAAAAGTATTTTCATTACTCCACTCTCTGAATTATTTGCGAAATTTTCTGTCTCTTTCCACAAAAAGAAACATTGTTCAATCACTACTGATGAACCATTTTGATTACTGCGATTCTCTTTGACAAATATAATTGCCAATTTACCTGAAAGACTACAACGTGTTCATAATGTGTGTCTCCGCTTCATCTGCAATACTTTTAGATTTGACCATATAGGCCAGTAGTGTCAGAGTTGTAAGCTCCAAAACCGGTTTTGGAGCTAGATCGGAGCGTGAACTTGCTTATGTCTGTGGAAACACCGGAGCCCGCAACCAGTCTAGTAGAACGCTCAGCTCCGTTTAGTCTCTGTCTGACAACGCTGATATAGGCTAACGACATCTTTTGAATCTCTTTTATGGGTCTGCCTAAAGGAACGAAGAACATCACATTCTTTATCTGTTTCATTTAGAACTTTACTCACTTCTACTCCAAAATATCTTAGAACTCACTTTGAATACCTTACAACATTGCGGGATTAACATCAGGCTTTATTATCCATTCCTCGTCACCGTACCTCTTTCTATTCATCCTCTTTAGCCGTGTCAGTGTGTCGCCTATGGAACTCCTTACCTCGTCATGTCAGAGGTTGCCGAAGAGATAAATAAGATTTTTACATGGAATTTATTTGTGAGTGTTAGCAGAGTTTTATAGGTTATTCTATGTGTTTGTACGAGTATAAATTGTCATTTAGGCCTATTATAAAGTAGAATTAGGATGTAAATTGTGATTAATTAATTAATTATGTATCGGTATCATGCTTAGTCAATATTTAATTATATTTAAGCTCCGTAATATGCATGATAATTATTTTATATTTAAGTAGGCCTATTACTATTAATATTACCACTTTTGTTATTGTTGAAATATACAGAGTGTAAGAGGTATAAGTGTCGTTCTTTTTAAAGTCGTTGGGGACGGTCTACAGGATCAAAAAATGTCCATACAACATAGGGTGAAAACTTGATAATTTTCCCAGAAAAAATATTTCTTTTTATATTTTATTTGCGTTATACTGCTTATATCGTTAGTAAAATTACGAAAACAATTATATCAGTAGATTATCTAGCAGAGAGTTAATATTAGTTCAAAATAAATATGTTCATGTTCTAGTACTTTTTCGTGAAATTAATTAAAAATGCATGTTCAAATTTGTTAATATTCTGGCGTGAGAGACGTGACAACGTTCACCAGGCAGTACTCTGCACAGACGTAAGTACGAGTCAGCTGAGTTCAAGCTCCCTGTCCATAGCTCTACTGTCGAGCGGATGGCAGTTCAATATAAGGGTATTCGACAATGTCATTCACAGGTTAAGTCCACACCTGTGGAGGAACGGTCAGCGAGTCTGGCTGCGAAACCAGGTGGCCCGGGTTCGAATCCCGGTCGGGGCAAGTTACCTGGTTGAGGATTTTTCCGGGGTTTTCCCTCAACCCAATACGAGCAAATGCTGGGTAACTTTCGGTGCTGGACCCTGGACTCATTTCACCGGCATTATCACCTTCATATCATTCAGACGCTAAATAACCTAGATGTTGATACAGCGTCGTAAAATAACCGAATAAAATAAAATAAAAATAAATTCACAGTTTAAGAATATCATATGTTATTAATTTACGGAGAAAGTCGTCGTAATTCAAGTGAGGCAAGAAAGATTACCGTCAACGTTTTCCTCAAAGAAGGTTACCTAATCAGCGAACTTTTGTAGTAGTTTCTCAACAATTATTAGAAAATAGGAGTCTCTTACCCCGTTTCGAAAATCACACAACCAGAAATTTGTTTAAAAATGGTACTGCTTTACGGAAGCGGGAGAGATTAAAATTTCCCATTAGAAGAAAGTACGTGTGATTTTGTGCAGGAAACCATTATTGTTTATTTTTTAGACGTACAATAAAAATGGAGCAATATTGTTACATACAATGTAAATTTAGCATAATGAGTTTGAAAGTTTGTTTTTGCTGCTCGTTTTATGTACAGCCCAGTTACTTTATTGTGACAGCTCGTCGACGCGAGAGAGAAGGTTCGACTGTGGAAGGGAGACCGATCCGAGACGGAGCGAGCGTTTTGTGAATGGAGGGAGGGACATACAGTCATATTAGAAATGAAATCTCACATTGCTCTCTCGCACGTTGCAGCGTCTACATAATTTTGAGCTCCTGTAACTGTGTTCACTTCATACTCCGGATCAGTAGTCACTAATAAACACTAAAGAAGTAAACTAATGGAAATACAACGAGCAGCAGTTCGGAACAATAATACACACTGAAGTAGTAAACTAATGTGGAAATACAATAAGCATTAATCGAGTCACTATATTTAACAGTTAATCACTAATTAACAATGAAATATACTCATGCGGAAATACCGGTAATGTTCATCAGTGCTTCACTGTTACCTTTCCCATCATCATCATCATCATCATCATCCATGTAAAAGATGGAGCGGCCTTCTTCTCTGTACTTCTTTATTTTCCTCAAATACTGCAAACTTTTGGCCCTTATGCTCCATCAGAATTTGGCGATTATTTTGTGTTTTTTTTCCAATGAAATCCTAATTTCAAAATAACTTTTCTCAAAGTCGACATACCTCCTTGAAAGTCGACAATCTTTCAATTTCAATAATATATATATATATATTTTTAAGTGTGGGCCGCAATTTCTGTGAAATATATAACTCGTGTTTTGGTTCGTCTTATGACAGCTTCATTAAAGTTGTCCACAGTTGGTTTTGGCGCCGATTATCAATGTCTTTAGTCTCCCTTATTATTTGGCTAGCACAGCTCTCAGACACAGCGGTAAACTCTGCTACAAGTTTTCCAACATTTGTTACATTTTTTTCTTCCGACGCTATCTTCATTAAGCGCAACACGTTGCTCACGACTTCTCGCGACTGCGAATGCAATACCCGACCTTTCAGTTTACTTCTAACAGGCAGGATTTTCACAAACAGAAAATAGCAGTGAATCTAGACAATAAATACTACATACTAAACAATACAAAACAGAAGCACTACAACTATTTAAGTAAGTAAATGAAATGTACGGAACAAACACTAAATTTCAATATACAAGACAGTGGTGGCGTAGTACGTCCTTAGCGCGACTGTACGCTCACACTAACGTTCCCGAGATGTGACCGCTAACGCAGCCAGGGCAAGACTAATGAACACCCCTTCGAACAAACAGTGAACTCGCCCAAACCACTGCGTCGCCAGGCCAGAGCTGTCACCATAAAGTAACTGGCCTGTAAACATCAGTTTTATCATGGTCCGCTCCTGCATTAGAACAGAGCATCTGTCCCGGTAAGTCTATACCCGCTTCAACTGTACTGTGTTACTTACAAACCCACTCCACCCATCCAGCAACGTTGCAAAACGCCTAATACTGTAAACTTTAATAATTAGTTAAATATTGCAATTAGAAAAAAAATTGTAAGGACATTTTTCTTCCTTACGACATGAATAATCATCAGTTAAAATAATGACACTTACCTATACCCCTTACACTCTGTATATTTCACTTCTGGTAGTGTGGAAGAGAAAGCCTTATGGTCTTAACTCTACCAGAATAAATAAATAAATAAATAAATAAATAAATAAATAAACAAAGAAATAAATAAATAAACGAATAAATGAATAAATAAATAAATAAATCAATCAATAAATAAAGCGTAATTACGTATTGGGAAGCCAGAAGACAAATGTTAGATTTTCAATACGTCTACAGGCCTTGATCAAATAAATTATCACCCTTCAGTAACTGATCGGGTGAGGCCTCAAAATTCGTAACTAGAAATGGAAATAAATGCCTATATATTAATTTCTCCAAACAATAGGAATGCGAGCAAGTACTGATAATCTCAGATTATTTAACTTTTAATTTTACACAAAAAAACAAGCTAAAAAAGGAGTTAAGAGTCAAATTCGAGTAAATCGCGATTTCTTATTCTGGTTTCAAATAAAGACTCGTTCATATTTGCTAAAACATATTGCATTTCATTATACATCATTCATAGATTGACTCTTACATATTGCTTGTGAAGAAAATCCATACTTGTTATAATGAGAAGTAAAACAGAAACACCGGCAGTTGTGTACTAATTCCCAAATTCTAATGATGTCATTGTCACTCTGTGATTAACATTTTGTAACCGTTCACCATGGGATATATAACATCAATATATCCATTATCATATTTCAGAGGTCACCATACTGTTTAAAATTACCCGGAGGCATCTTGAGCACTAGGGTCGTAAAAATCAAAGGGATTCGCCAGAACTCATTAGCAAAACTCCCCGCAGAGACACAGGGCACTGGAATGTACACAGAAGTGGAGTAGGCAGACTCGAGTGTGTCCCTCTAGCTACGTACATCAAGGAGCCACTATTTCACATATGGATAACAAACAAACCCATATCTGGGTGCAATAAGGGACTATGTTATGATTTTGGGTTTGCCTGAAAGATAAATTTACACAGTGAGCGTGGAAGCACGAGATATGAATTGATTTTACTTTAAAGACGAACCAGCCATTATCTGTGCTTGTTTATTGCTCGTTGTAATTAGCCCATATATAGATTTCGAACGGGTTGTGTTTATTCCTTCTCCCTTGAGAGCAATATTTGTGTACACTAATAGCAAAATCAAGTGCACAACAATTTTTTTTTTTTTAGTTTGCGAAGTACAATAGGAAATATTATAAAAATTTAAAAAAAATGTATCTAGATACTTTCTCGTCCTTTATATGCATACAAAATACAACGTGTCTAGTCATGTAACTGATTTGTTCTAAATAAAAAATGCGCCTATTCATCCGGCAATAATGCAAGTGTCTTTTTAAACTAAAGCCCACTTTAGTAAAATTATGAGAGGTTGTAATGTTTTCATATGATTTTTAACAAAGTATACTATTATAAATCAAACAATACTGATCTGTCTCCAGAACAGACCTCGAGTGACATTTATTAGAACTAGTTTGTGAATAAAATAAACATGTAAATAATATACAGAGTGATCCACAAGGATTTACCGTCACTTACGGAGCTTATTTCCGAAGACATTCTGAACAAGAAATGTCATATAAAAATTTGTCCTAATCGCAATATTTTCAAAGTTACAATAATTTGAAATTGTTAGCAAAATACCTTTTTGCTTTAGTTTTAAGAGTAAAAAAAAATATTATAAATAGAGAATGAACTAATCACAAGTGTCATTTCTTTAATTGGTAGTGTTCTGAAGTTAAAAATATGTTGTTAAGGGGAGGCAGAGGTGAAATTTTGAACAAACCTGAAGAAAATTAGGTTTTTTCCATTTTTATTATCTTTATACACTATATTTTCATATTCCGATGTTAGTTTTTTATTTTGTTCGCTTTAAAGTATGAAATTAAAACCAAGATAACTGTATTACTATATTAGTGTCATAATAAACTAATACTTATCATTATTTATATACTTTCTCTGAACATATAAATAAACAGAAATATTGAAAATTTCCTACAATATGGTGCATGGAGCATTTTATATCAAACGATATAAAGTTTTATAAAATTATTAATATTTACAGAACTATTGTACTTAGAAAGTTGAAACTTGGTATGTCCATTACTAATAAAATACTTAGTATCCATGATCAATTTTAATCCCGGTCAGGGAAAGTTACCTGGTTGAGGTTTTTTCCGGGGTTTTCTCTCATCCCAATATGAGCAAATGCTGGGTAACTTTCGGTGTTGGACCCCGGACTCATTTCACCGGCATTATCACCTTCATTTCATTCAGACGCTAAATAACCTAGATATTGATACAGCGTCGTAAAATAACCCAATAAAAAAATGATCAATTTCAAGCAAATCGGATAAATTTTGTGGTTCTTGAAATATTCACCTCTGCCTCCCCTTAATTGCTTTGTATAGATTTTATTTTTCAATTTTTAACTAGAAATGACATCATTCTTACGCACTTATTACAAAAATTGTTACAAATCATACGACTTTGGAAACTTGATTCTTTACACTTTAATTATGCATTCTAACGTACAGTCTTAAAGAATTTACAAGAGTGTCGTGATTTGTAGCAATTGTTGCGATAAATGAGTAAGAATATTTAATTTTGTAATTAAAAATCGAAAGAAAAAAAATCTGTACGGAGCAACTATGGAATTCACAACACGTTTTTAGCTTCAAAATACTAGCTAATTAAGGAAATAATACTCCTGAATAGTTCAGTCTTTATCTCTAATAGTCTTTTACCCTTAAAACTGAAGAGTAATGGTATTTTACTAACAACTTAAAATTAGTGTAATTCTGAAACTATTGAGATTAGGACAAATGTTTATATAACACTTATAACTCAGAACGTCTTCGGAAATGAGCTCCATAAGAGACGGTAAATCCTCGTGAATTACTCTGTAATTCTACGATTCGCTCACAAAATGTTGATAATTGCACATTTATGAATACTTACCTATTTAGATATTGTGGAGTTGAAATAGATGAATATAGATTACTGCAATAAAGAAATTGAATGTTATTCAGTAATACCAATTAAGAAAAGCGAAATACAAGTTTCATACTGTTAATTACATGTACTGCGCTTTTGTCTTGTTATTATAACAGAAATACGTTTTCATTATCTGCTGCAATCATAGTTTGATTTAAACATTTTATAATATAATTACAAATAACCTGATTAATACATTAATTAAATGGACAGTTGTTATGAAGGATTGTCATTTTCTTTAGATACAATGGACATGGAATAACAAGATGTAGATATAGATGTGGAAATAGGATTTCGCACTTTATTTAGTACAATGGATTCGTGCTCCTCGGTTTACGAGGGAACAGCTCTGCCCTCCCAAGCCAAAAGGGCGTATCTCAAGGATTTTCTGATAATCAGTTTTTGAAATAATTGGAGAGTTCAGATGCTAATATATCTATTTCCTAAAGGAAATGGCCGTTTCTCAATGAATTGTGCCTTCAAAATGTGATTCAAAGAAATCTCAAAATTAATATAAATTCCTAAGCGAATTTGGCGAAAGTTCATTTTTCTAAGCAAAAGGCCGTTTCTCAGAGATACGTTCTTTTCGCTTAATATGTCCTATTTCCCATGCTAATCAAATTAGACGTAACTGCATTAGTAACAAATCCTTCGTGTTTTAATCTGTTTTCAACAATGTAATAGCAAGTACCCGAATGCTTATTTCCCCATTGTTTAAACATAGTTCTTATAATTAATTCATTTTTGATCATGAAAATTAATATACAAGGAGTAACTTTTCTAGCTTATTATTGAAAACATGTCAAAATTTTCATTTTCTTGTTAGTTGTTACGTAGTCCAAGACGCAGAATATTGATTCTACTCAACCTTATTTTAGAAACGCCATTATAATCAGCACGTAAGTAAAATAATATTTATTTTTATCACTATGGGACTGATAGTCCATATGCACAAATATTATAGAGATTTTTTTGGGGGGGGGGGGGGTTTCATCATGGAACCATCCTCTCGAGGGGAAAAAATGGTGATGCTACCCTTGAATAAACAATTAAGAGAAAAATTTTGCACACAATCTAAAACTCCAGTCAAAATTGATAAACAAGACGATCATGATGATCCGGACTATGATGGCGACAATGATTAAACAAAAGAACGACCATGCGATAAATTGATTGTAATAAAGAGTTGCAAAAATTATCTTGATTACTGTGATTGGTTGGAATTCAAAATTTCATTACACTTCATTGGCCGAAAATAAAATTACGTCATATAAACGAAATGGAAATAGTAATTCCCTACATTTATCTTTCAGAACGCAGACTTCTTAAACCAAAAGTTTTAAGATCTAAGAAGTCTGCATGACTGTGGTTTTAGAAGACTACATGTAATCCTAGCCAAGGACCGCGTCTTTGGCTGAAATGCTAGCGTGCTGGTCTTCAATCCAGGCGGCCTAGAAACGATGCTCAGTCAAGTCGTGAAATTTGTGGTGGACTAGCAGACGTTTTAGAAGATTTCTGTCGTGTTGCTATTCTCACTCTTTGTCATTCCACAAACACTCTCCACCTTCCCTTCATTTCATTTTCCTTCTGCAATAGTAAGAATGGAATAGGGCAGTGGTTCCCAACCGTTTTTAACTGACGACACACTTTACTGAACGCCCACGATATCGTGACACACTTTGTATTTAATAATAATAATAATAATAATAATAATAATAATAATAATAATAATAATAACAATAACAATAACAATAATAATAATAATAATAATAATAATAATAACAATAATAACAATAATAATCAGTGTTTTTCTTTTCGAGAAAAAGGTGGTGAATCTCTGTGTAGAATATTTTATAGCGGACGGGAAGATGATTACTGTTCACTGCACGTGAATTTCGTCGTTTTTAACCTCCTTTTCGTCCAACTAAGGCCCGATTGTATAAACCATGTAATCTTAGATCAGAGGTTAAATTGATCATTGTTTCAGCTGAACTTTGAATTTTGTGTTGTATAAAGTCTAATTTGAGATTAATTTGTCTCAAACTAAAGTCAACTTTGACTGAAGAAATTTCTCCGATTAAGTTAGATGATCCAAGTTCAGTTATTTCTTTTCTGTTTGAAATATACGAGTGGCAGATTGTGCAAATAAAATATACATTATTAATATTATTAGATATGATAGGTACATTTATATATATTTATTTTAATTTCTTGCTTTAATACACAAACAATCTTATATTTTATAAGGCTCTATCGTGTTCAGCAGTATCAAATAACATAACCTATAATTATATTATGTTTATAACAACCATTAATTATTAATGGATATGATAGGTACATTCATAAATTTTCAATTAACTGTATTATTAAACGAAAATTGTCGTTTTATAAAGCTTTATTATGTTTAGCAGTATCAAACACCATAACATGATAACAACTCGGAGAACAGTAAACCTTCTTCTTATTGTCCGCCATTATTTACATTGCACAAAAAACCAGTGTCTCCAACAGAGTGTACGGAAAGTCGCCAAAAAGTAGTTGTAAATTCGCTAGATTTCTCATTATCAACAAAGAAAGATTAAATTTTGTCACTATGGAGTGCTAAAAAGGTCACTAAATCCCTATTTAAGCAATATAAAAGTTAAAAGAAATTGTTGTTGATAAAGAGTTAAAGTCGCTAGATTGGCAACACTGAACAAACCTGTATAACATGGTCCGCGCATCACGTATTTCACCTTTCTATGCGATGTTGCCAAATCCTTTTCATGTGAACTTAGATTGCATTTGAACCAAGGTAATTTGATCGCAGAAAAGTTTTATACAATAGAAGAAGTGTCTGAACTCGGTTCACTTTTCGATCTTCGATCAAAGTTGATCTTTAGTCAGAGAGTTTTACACAATTGGACCTAAGACTTTCAAAGTCTAAGCGGAATTCAAAGAAAAATTATATTAAAAACATAGTTATTCACACATACTTCTGTTCCATCATGAAGAATGCAACAAAAAGGTGCCGGAACACCGTTCCAGCGCGTTCCGCCAGAAAAAATGCACTGATAAATTCTATGTAGTGCCGGACATCCAGTGTTGTAGATAGGTAGATGTTAATAAGCAATCGAAAATTCTGAAAAAGCAAGCAACTTGAGTGGCATTCACGTTTCATTAGTAAAGTCTGTCTCAAAATAAAATGTATAATATCAAAGACTTCGTTGTAAATAAAATAATGCGTTGTAAAGAGACTTTCTGGATTGTATAAAATTTATTTTTCAATTCCAAAATTTCGCGACACACATCCATGAGGCTGCGCGACACACTGGTTGGGAACCACTGGACTAGGATAAAGCATTGAATGTAGTACGAGTTACCTTGCAGAGGAGGAACTAAGGAGAAAGGCACCGAACATATCTAAGAAAGGAGACAGATTGAAGAAACGCAAAGCGATCTTCGATTCTACAGAACTCGGAAAACATGAACCGAACATGAGGCCTCTTAACTGTTTCCAACGGACTCGATTATTTTAATTTACGTGCTTCACTTCTACGTATTGTTGACTGCCTAAGGAGTAGGGGAAGTTTGTAGTACAGTGAAACCTGTTCAAATCGGAACCTGAATAATCTGGAATTCTGTCTATTTCGGGACAATTTATTGGTCCTGGCGAAATTAGTATGTATTATGTGTAATTTGTCCTGAATAAAACGGAAACTGTCCAACGCGGAAACGGAAACTGATACTGTTCAAAACGGAAATAATATTTTGGACACTATTTTAATGTACCGGTATACTATATCTTGAAACAGTGTGTAATTTCAAGAAATGTACGAAATATGTAGGTCACTAAGATAAAAACAAGATTTCTTTGCAAAATTTTAGAGGGTGCGAGGGTGTGTTGGTCTGGCAATCATAAATTTTATTATCCTGTTGACTAGGCAGACGAGTCCCTTCAAAGATTCTCAATGCTTCACACCCGTATACTGTCGTAGCTGGGCAGAACGCAAGTGTAGTGATTTCGTGATAGAAAAAAAAAATTGCATAAAAATGTGACACTATTAAGTGATTAAGTAAAAGTTGTCGACTTAAAGAAAAATGAGAAACTATGTGTACGAGAAATAATGTTGACGTTCAGTTGTGAAAAATTTAGGCGCAACACTTTGATAAATAAAGACCATCTCATGAGCGAGTGAAAAATAAAGACCGTCCCATGAGTGAGTGGTTTGCGGTCAATAATGGTGACATAAAAAGCAAACAGAAAACAGCTGGTTTTGTGGAAATAAATGAACTGTTGTGAGAGTGAGTTCTTCATGTCTTTTCAAAGACCGTACCAATTTCTGGACCTACACGTATTCTGCAAAACAAACCCTTGAACTGGCAAAAAAAAAAAAAATAGATACGCCAGAATTCAGGGATTCTAATGGATGGCTCCTAGACCAATTAAATAATGTGCAGTGATATGCAGTACACTATTATAGTATAGTGTTAGATATTAAATTTAGTGTGATTTAATAGTATTTAATGAGTGAGTTATAACATTGATACAGAAAATGAGATTTTTCTTCAATATGATTCACCACTGGAATAAGCGACAGAAAGCTGATTTAATGTCAGTAGTGTTAAACGGAATATTTTGTACTTCTTGCAGTTTGCGGCATGCCATTTTATTTTTCATTTATACAAATGATAAAATATTCCATTTTAACTTCACACCTGAATAATACGGAAATCTGTCCACAACGGAACAAAAATTGGGATCATATCACTTCCGTCTTGAACAGGTTTTACTGTATATTGATTACCTCTCTCACGTTCGAACATTGCACGACACTATATTCTGTGCATTTCGAACTGGCGGCTCAAGGTCACGTAGAAACATACAGACCACGCACGAGTCACTGAACTGAAAACTGTGAACTGAAGCACTGGTAATCTCGGCAGTCCCAGCTGACTTTAGTTGAGGAAAATGGCCCAGAATTGGGGTAAACACACATGGCAAATGCAGTCCATTGCTTGACCTTGAGCCGCCAGTTCGAAATGCACAGATGATAGTAGGTAGCTGTATAGTATGAATTATCTTGTGCTTTCGTTGAACGCCTATCAGGAGTTTCCTACACTTTCTGTCCATATAAGCTCGGTATGATGTAATGATTAACAAAAAGGCATGTTTTAAACTACTTTTGGGAATTATTTAGTTCTTTGCAGTTTGTTTTTACTGTTATGTATGTATGTATGTATGATACTTTATAACAGTCTAGCTAGTATATATAGTCACGAAGTTCAATACGTAGGGAATATGCATCCATAGATAGTTGCTAACCACTAGGATCCCTACTATCGCCTCATCACACAATGTGAAATAGTGTCGGCACAGTTCTAGTACCCTC